>NC_091743.1:37770033-38387712 GCF_043380555.1 Nothobranchius furzeri
AGTTGTAAGTGATCTGAACGTTTCATGATGATAGCACTTCCCTAAGGGGGACAAACCATGTCCCAAAGGTCACCGGATCTGGTGTCTAAAGAAGTAGTGCAGTTACACATTTGTGGGCTTATAACTTGGCTTCTGAATGCCCTAGAGAGATCAGGTTTGTTTTAGTATACTCCAATCAACAGCCCCTACAACCACAAAAAGGAATGGAGTCATTAGCACTTATGGTTTTTAAATGGCACCCAGAATTATGTTGCACGAAGCACAATTTCACATCATTCTGGGTTCATTTGTGTGAAAACAATGTCCAATCAGCCTGAAACGTTACAGGAAGGTAGAATATATTGAGTTGTAAGTGATCTGAACGTTTCATGATGATAGCACTTTCCTAAGGGTGTCAAACCATGCCCCAAAGGTCACCGGATCTGGTGTCAATTTAAAGTAGTCCAGTTACACCTTTGTGGGCTTATAACTTGGCTTCTGAATGCCCTAGAGAGATCAGGTTTGTTTTAGTGTACGCCAATCAACAGCCACTACAACCACAAAAAAGGAATGGAGTCATTAGCACTCATGGTTTGTAAATGGCACCCAGAATTATGTTGCACGAAGCACAATTTCACATCATTCTGGGTCCATTTGTGTGAAAACAAGGTCCAATCAGGCTGAAACATTACAGGAAGGTAGAATCTATTAAGTTGTAAGTGATCTGAACATTTCATGATGATAGCACTTCCCTAAGGGGGTGAAACCATGTCCCAAAGGTCACCGGATCTGGTGTCTAAAGAAGTAGTCCAGTTACACGTTTGTGGGCTTATAACTTGGCTTCTGAATGCCCTAGAGAGATCAGGTTTGTTTTAGTATACTCCATTCAACAGCCCCTACAACCACAAAAAGGAATGGAGTCATTAGCACTTATGGTTTTTAAATGGCACCCAGAATTATGTTGCACGAAGCACAATTTCACATCATTCTGGGTTCATTTGTGTGAAAACAAGGTCCAATCAGGATGAAACGTTACAGGAAGGTAGAATCTATTGAGTTGTAAGTGATCTGAACGTTTCATGATGATAGCACTTTCCTAAGGGGGTCAAACCATGTCCCAAAGGTCACCGGATCTGGTGTCAATTTAAAGAAGTAGTCCAGTTACACATTTGTGGGCTTATAACTTGGCTTCTGAATGTCCTAGAGAGATCAGGTTTGTTTTAGTGTACTCCAATCAACAGCCCCTACAACCACAAAAAGGAATGGAGTCATTAGCACTTATGGTTTTTAAATGGCACCCAGAATTATGTTGCACGAAGCACAATTTCACATCATTCTGGGTTCATTTGTGTGAAAACAAGGTCCAATCAGGCTGAAACGTTACAGGAAGGTAGAATATATTGAGTTGTAAGTGATATGAACGTTTCAAGATGATCGCACATTCCTATAGGGGGTAAAACCATGTCCCAAAGGTCACCGGGCCTGGAGTCACTTTAAAGAAGTAGTCCAGTTACACCTTTGTGGGCTTATAACTTGGCTTCTGAATGTCCTAGAGAGGTTAGGTTTGTTTTAGTGTACTCCAATCAACAGCCCCTACAACCACAAAAAGGAATGGAGTCATTAGCACTTATGGTTTGTAAATGGCACCCAGAATTATGTTGCACGAAGCACAATTTCACATCATACTGGGTCCATTTGTGTGAAAACAAGGTCCAATCAGGTTGAAACATTACAGGAAGGTAGAATATATTAAGTTGTAAGTGATCTGAACGTTTCATGATGATAGCACTTCCCTAAGGAGGTCAAACCATGTCCCAAAGGTCACCGGATCTGGTGTCTAAAGAAGTAGTCCAGTTACACATTTGTGGGCTTATAACTTGGCTTCTGAATGCCCTAGAGAGGTTAGGTTTGTTTTAGTATACTCCAATCAACAGCCCCTACAACCACAAAAAGGAATGGAGTCATTAGCACTTATGGTTTTTAAATGGCACCCAGAATTATGTTTTACGAAGCACAATTTCACATCATTCTGGGTTCATTTGTGTGAAAACAAGGTCCAATCAGGCTGAAACGTTACAGGAAGGTAGAATCTATTGAGTTGTAAGTGACCTGAACGTTTCATGATGATAGCACTTTCCTAAGGGGGTCAAACCATGTCCCAAAGGTCACCGGATCTGGTCTCAATTTAAAGAAGTAGTCCAGTTACACATTTGTGGGCTTATAACTTGGCTTCTGAATGTCCTAGAGCGATCAGGTTTGCTTTAGTGTACTCCAATCAACAGCCCCTACAACCACAAAAAGGAATGGAGACATTAGCACTTATGGTTTTTAAATGGCACCCAGAATTATGTTGCACGAAGCACAATTTCACATCATTCTGGGTCCATTTGTGTGAAAACAAGGTCAAATCAGGCTGAAACGTTACAGGAAGGTAGAATCTATTGAGTTGTAAGTGATCTGAACGTTTCATGATGATAGCACTTTCCTAAGGGGGTCACACCATGTCCCAAAGGTCACCGGATCTGGTGTCAATTTAAAGAAGTAGTCCAGTTACACATTTGTGTGCTTATAACTTGGCTTCTGAATGTCCTAGAGAGATCAGGTTTGTTTTAGTGTACTCCAATCAACAGCCCCTACAACCACAAAAAGGAATGGAGTCATTAGCACTTATGGTTTTTAAATGGCACCCAGAATTATGTTGCACAAAGCACAATTTCACATCATTCTGGGTTCATTTGTGTGAAAACAAGGTCCAATCAGGCTGAAACGTTACAGGAAGGTAGAATCTACTGAGTTGTAAGTGATCTGAACGTTTCATGATGATAGCACTTTCCTAAGGGGGTCAAACCATGTCCCAAAGATCACCGGATCTGGTGTCAATTTAAAGAAGTAGTCCAGTTACACATTTGTGGGCTTATAACTTGGCTTCTGAATGTCCTAGAGAGATCAGGTTTGTTTTAGTGTACTCCAATCAACAGCCCCTACAACCACAAAAAGGAATGGAGTCATTAGCACTTATGGTTTGTAAATGGCACCCAGAATTATGTTACACGAAGCACAATTTCACATCATTCTGGGTCCATTTGTGTGAAAACAAGGTCCAATAAGGCTGAAACGCTACAAGAAGGTAGAATCTATTGAGTTGTAAGTGATCTGAATGTTTCAAGATGATCGCACATTCCTATAGGGGGTAAAACCATCTCCCAAAGGTGACCGGGCCTGGTGTCACTTTAAAGAAGTAGTCCAGTTACACCTTTGTGGGCTTATAACTTGGCGTCTGAATGTCCTAGAGAGGTTAGGTTTGTTTTAGTGTACTCCAATCAACAGCCCCTACAACCACAAAAAGGAATGGAGTCATTAGCACTTATGGTTTGTAAATGGCACCCAGAATTATGTTGCACGAAGCACAATTTCACATCATTCTGGGTCCATTTGTGTGAAAACAAGGTCCAATCAGGCTGAAACATTACAGGAAGGTAGAATCTATTAAGTTGTAAGTGATCTGAACGTTTCATGATGATAGCACTTCCCTAAGGGGGTCAAACCATGTCCCAAAGGTCACCGGATCTGGTGTCTAAAGAAGTAGTCCAGTTACACATTTGTGGGCTTATAACTTGGCTTCTGAATGCCCTAGAGAGATCAGGTTTGTTTTAGTATACTCCAATCAACAGCCCCTACAACCACAAAAAGGAATGGAGTCATTAGCACTTATGGTTTTTAAATGGCACCCAGAATTATGTTGCACGAAGCACAATTTCACATCATTCTGGGTTCATTTGTGTGAAAACAAGGTCCAATCAGGCTGAAACGTTACAGGAAGGTAGAATCTATTGAGTTGTAAGTGATCTGAACGTTTCATGATGATAGCACTTTCCTAAGGGGGTCAAACCATGTCCCAAAGGTCACCGGATCTGGTGTCAATTTAAAGAAGTAGTCCAGTTACACATTTGTGGGCTTATAACTTGGCTTCTGAATGTCCTAGAGAGATCAGGTTTGTTTTAGTGTACTCCAATCAACAGCCCCTACAACCACAAAAAGGAATGGAGTCATTAGCACTTATGGTTTTTAAATGGCACCCAGAATTATGTTGCACGAAGCACAATTTCACATCATTCTGGGTTCATTTGTGTGAAAACAAGGTCCAATCAGGCTGAAACGTTACAGGAAGGTAGAATATATTGAGTTGTAAGTGATATGAACGTTTCAAGATGATCGCACATTCCTATAGGGGGTAAAACCATGTCCCAAAGGTCACCGGGCCTGGAGTCACTTTAAAGAAGTAGTCCAGTTACACCTTTGTGGGCTTATAACTTGGCTTCTGAATGTCCTAGAGAGGTTAGGTTTGTTTTAGTGTACTCCAATCAACAGCCCCTACAAACACAAAAAGGAATGGAGTCATTAGCACTTATGGTTTGTAAATGGCACCCAGAATTATGTTGCACGAAGCACAATTTCACATCATACTGGGTCCATTTGTGTGAAAACAAGGTCCAATCAGGTTGAAACATTACAGGAAGGTAGAATATATTAAGTTGTAAGTGATCTGAACGTTTCATGATGATAGCACTTCCCTAAGGAGGTCAAACCATGTCCCAAAGGTCACCGGATCTGGTGTCTAAAGAAGTAGTCCAGTTACACATTTGTGGGCTTATAACTTGGCTTCTGAATGCCCTAGAGAGGTTAGGTTTGTTTTAGTATACTCCAATCAACAGCCCCTACAACCACAAAAAGGAATGGAGTCATTAGCACTTATGGTTTTTAAATGGCACCCAGAATTATGTTTTACGAAGCACAATTTCACATCATTCTGGGTTCATTTGTGTGAAAACAAGGTCCAATCAGGCTGAAACGTTACAGGAAGGTAGAATCTATTGAGTTGTAAGTGACCTGAACGTTTCATGATGATAGCACTTTCCTAAGGGGGTCAAACCATGTCCCAAAGGTCACCGGATCTGGTCTCAATTTAAAGAAGTAGTCCAGTTACACATTTGTGGGCTTATAACTTGGCTTCTGAATGTCCTAGAGCGATCAGGTTTGCTTTAGTGTACTCCAATCAACAGCCCCTACAACCACAAAAAGGAATGGAGACATTAGCGCTTATGGTTTTTAAATGGCACCCAGAATTATGTTGCACGAAGCACAATTTCACATCATTCTGGGTCCATTTGTGTGAAAACAAGGTCAAATCAGGCTGAAACGTTACAGGAAGGTAGAATCTATTGAGTTGTAAGTGATCTGAACGTTTCATGATGATAGCACTTTCCTAAGGGGGTCACACCATGTCCCAAAGGTCACCGGATCTGGTGTCAATTTAAAGAAGTAGTCCAGTTACACATTTGTGTGCTTATAACTTGGCTTCTGAATGTCCTAGAGAGATCAGGTTTGTTTTAGTGTACTCCAATCAACAGCCCCTACAACCACAAAAAGGAATGGAGTCATTAGCACTTATGGTTTTTAAATGGCACCCAGAATTATGTTGCACAAAGCACAATTTCACATCATTCTGGGTTCATTTGTGTGAAAACAAGGTCCAATCAGGCTGAAACGTTACAGGAAGGTAGAATCTACTGAGTTGTAAGTGATCTGAACGTTTCATGATGATAGCACTTTCCTAAGGGGGTCAAACCATGTCCCAAAGATCACCGGATCTGGTGTCAATTTAAAGAAGTAGTCCAGTTACACATTTGTGGGCTTATAACTTGGCTTCTGAATGTCCTAGAGAGATCAGGTTTGTTTTAGTGTACTCCAATCAACAGCCCCTACAACCACAAAAAGGAATGGAGTCATTAGCACTTATGGTTTGTAAATGGCACCCAGAATTATGTTACACGAAGCACAATTTCACATCATTCTGGGTCCATTTGTGTGAAAACAAGGTCCAATAAGGCTGAAACGCTACAAGAAGGTAGAATCTATTGAGTTGTAAGTGATCTGAATGTTTCAAGATGATCGCACATTCCTATAGGGGGTAAAACCATCTCCCAAAGGTGACCGGGCCTGGTGTCACTTTAAAGAAGTAGTCCAGTTACACCTTTGTGGGCTTATAACTTGGCGTCTGAATGTCCTAGAGAGGTTAGGTTTGTTTTAGTGTACTCCAATCAACAGCCCCTACAACCACAAAAAGGAATGGAGTCATTAGCACTTATGGTTTGTAAATGGCACCCAGAATTATGTTGCACGAAGCACAATTTCACATCATTCTGGGTCCATTTGTGTGAAAACAAGGTCCAATCAGGCTGAAACATTACAGGAAGGTAGAATCTATTAAGTTGTAAGTGATCTGAACGTTTCATGATGATAGCACTTCCCTAAGGGGGTCAAACCATGTCCCAAAGGTCACCGGATCTGGTGTCTAAAGAAGTAGTCCAGTTACACATTTGTGGGCTTATAACTTGGCTTCTGAATGCCCTAGAGAGATCAGGTTTGTTTTAGTATACTCCAATCAACAGCCCCTACAACCACAAAAAGGAATGGAGTCATTAGCACTTATGGTTTTTAAATGGCACCCAGAATTATGTTGCACGAAGCACAATTTCACATCATTCTGGGTTCATTTGTGTGAAAACAAGGTCCAATCAGGCTGAAACGTTACAGGAAGGTAGAATCTATTGAGTTGTAAGTGATCTGAACGTTTCATGATGATAGCACTTTCCTAAGGGGGTCAAACCATGTCCCAAAGGTCACCGGATCTGGTGTCAATTTAAAGAAGTAGTCCAGTTACACATTTGTGGGCTTATAACTTGGCTTCTGAATGTCCTAGAGCGATCAGGTTTGCTTTAGTGTACTCCAATCAACAGCCCCTACAACCACAAAAAGGAATGGAGACATTAGCACTTATGGTTTTTAAATGGCACCCAGAATTATGTTGCACGAAGCACAATTTCACATCATTCTGGGTTCATTTGTGTGAAAACAAGGTCCAATCAGGCTGAAACAATACAGGAAGGTAGAATCTATTGAGTTGTAAGTGATCTGAACGTTTCATGATGATAGCACTTCCCTAAGGGGGTCAAACCATGTCCCAAAGGTCACCGGATCTGGTGTCTAAAGAAGTAGTCCAGTTACACATTTGTGGGCTTATAACTTGGCTTCTGAATGCCCTAGAGAGATCAGGTTTGTTTTAGTATACTCCAATCAACAGCCCCTACAACCACAAAAAGGAATGGAGTCATTAGCACTTATGGTTTTTAAATGGCACCCAGAATTATGTTGCACGAAGCATAATTTCACATCATTCTGGGTTCATTTGTGTGAAAACAAGGTCCAATCAGGCTGAAACGTTACAGGAAGGTAGAATCTATTGAGTTGTAAGTGATCTGAACGTTTCATGATGATCGCACTTTCCTAAGGGGGTCAAACCATGTGCCAAAGGTCACCGGATCTGGTGTCACTTTAAAGAAGTAGTCCAGTTACACATTTGTGGGCTTATAACTTGACTTCTGAATGCCCTAGAGAGATCAGGTTTGTTTTAGTATACTCCAATCAACAGCCCCTACAACCACAAAAAGGAATGGAGTCATTAGCACTTATGGTTTTTAAATGGCACCCAGAATTATGTTGCACGAAGCACAATTTCACATCATTCTAGGTTCATTTGTGTGAAAACAAAGTCCAATCAGGCAGAAACGTTACAGGAAGGTAGAATCTATTGAGTTGTAAGTGATCTGAACGTTTCATGTTGATAGCACTTTCCTAAGGGGGTCAAACCATGTCCCAAAGGTCACCGGATCTGGTGTCAATTTAAAGAAGTAGTCCAGTTACACATTTGTGGGCTTATAACTTGGCTTCTGAATGTCCTAGAGCGATCAGGTTTGCTTCAGTGTACTCCAATCAACAGCCCCTACAACCACAAAAAGGAATGGAGACATTAGCACTTATGGTTTTTAAATGGCACCCAGAATTATGTTGCACGAAGCACAATTTCACATCATTCTGGGTTCATTTGTGTGAAAACAAGGTCCAATCAGGCTGAAACAATACAGGAAGGTAGAATCTATTGAGTTGTAAGTGATCTGAACGTTTCATGATGATCGCACTTTCCTAAGGGGGTCAAACCATGTCCCAAAGGTCACCGGATCTGGTGTCACTTTAAAGAAGTAGTCCAGTTACACATTTGTGGGCTTATAAATTGGCTTCTGAATGTCCTAGAGAGGTCAGGGTTGTTTTAGTGTACTCCAATCAACAGCCCCTACAACCACAAAAAGCAATGGAGTCATTAGCACTTATGGTTTGTAAATGGCACCCAGAATTATGTTGCACGAAGCACAATTTCACATCATTCTGGGTCCATTTGTGTGAAAACAAGGTCAAATCAGGCTGAAACGTTACAGGAAGGTTGAATCTATTGAGTTGTAATTGATCTGAACGTTTCATGATGATAGCACTTTCCTAAGGGGGTCACACCATGTCCCAAAGGTCACCAGATCTGGTGTCAATTTAAAGAAGTAGTCCAGTTACACATTTGTGGGCTTATAACTTGGCTTCTGAATGTCCTAGAGAGATCAGGTTTGTTTTAGTGTACTCCAATCAACAGCCCCTACAACCACAAAAAGCAATGGAGTCATTAGCACTTATGGTTTTTAAATGGCACCCAGAATTATGTTGCACAAAGCACAATTTCACATCATTCTGGGTTCATTTGTGTGAAAACAAGGTCCAATCAGGCTGAAACGTTACAGGAAGGTAGAATCTACTGAGTTGTATGTGATCTGAATGTTTCATGTTGATAGCACTTTCCTAAGGGGGTCAAACCATGTCCCAAAGATCACCGGATCTGGTGTCAATTTAAAGAAGTAGTCCAGTTACACATTTGTGGGCTTATAACTTGGCTTCTGAATGTCCTAGAGAGATCAGGTTTGTTTTAGTGTACTCCAATCAACAGCCCCTACAACCCTAAAAAGGAATGGAGTCATTAGCACTTATGGTTTGTAAACGGCACCCAGAATTATGTTACACGAAGCACAATTTCACATCATTCTGGGTCCATTTGTGTGAAAACAAGGTCCAATAAGGCTGAAACGCTACAAGAAGGTAGAATCTATTGAGTTGTAAGTGATCTGAATGTTTCAAGATGATCGCACATTCCTATAGGGGGTAAAACCATGTCCCAAAGGTGACCGGGCCTGGTGTCACTTTAAAGAAGTAGTCCAGTTACACCTTTGTGGGCTTATAACTTGGCGTCTGAATGTCCTAGAGAGGTTAGGTTTGTTTTAGTGTACTCCAATCAACAGCCCCTACAACCACAAAAAGGAATGGAGTCATTAGCACTTATGGTTTGTAAATGGCACCCAGAATTATGTTGCACGAAGCACAATTTCACATCATTCTGGGTCCATTTGTGTGAAAACAAGGTCCAATCAGGCTGAAACATTACAGGAAGGTAGAATCTATTAAGTTGTAAGTGATCTGAACGTTTCATGATGATAGCACTTCCCTAAGGGGGTCAAACCATGTCCCAAAGGTCACCGGATCTGGTGTCTAAAGAAGTAGTCCAGTTACACATTTGTGGGCTTATAACTTGGCTTCTGAATGCCCTAGAGAGATCAGGTTTGTTTTAGTATACTCCAATCAACAGCCCCTACAACCACAAAAAGGAATGGAGTCATTAGCACTTATGGTTTTTAAATGGCACCCAGAATTATGTTGCACGAAGCACAATTTCACATCATTCTGGGTTCATTTGTGTGAAAACAAGGTCCAATCAGGCTGAAACGTTACAGGAAGGTAGAATCTATTGAGTTGTAAGTGATCTGAACGTTTCATGATGATAGCGATTTCCTAAGGGGGTCAAACCATGTCCCAAAGGTCACCGGATCTGGTGTCAATTTAAAGAAGTAGTCCAGTTACACATTTGTGGGCTTATAACTTGGCTTCTGAATGTCCTAGAGCGATCAGGTTTGCTTTAGTGTACTCCAATCAACAGCCCCTACAACCACAAAAAGGAATGGAGACATTAGCACTTATGGTTTTTAAATGGCACCCAGAATTATGTTGCACGAAGCACAATTTCACATCATTCTGGGTTCATTTGTGTGAAAACAAGGTCCAATCAGGCTGAAACAATACAGGAAGGTAGAATCTATTGAGTTGTAAGTGATCTGAACGTTTCATGATGATAGCACTTCCCTAAGGGGGTCAAACCATGTCCCAAAGGTCACCGGATCTGGTGTCTAAAGAAGTAGTCCAGTTACACATTTGTGGGCTTATAACTTGGCTTCTGAATGCCCTAGAGAGATCAGGTTTGTTTTAGTATACTCCAATCAACAGCCCCTACAACCACAAAAAGGAATGGAGTCATTAGCACTTATGGTTTTTAAATGGCACCCAGAATTATGTTGCACGAAGCATAATTTCACATCATTCTGGGTTCATTTGTGTGAAAACAAGGTCCAATCAGGCTGAAACGTTACAGGAAGGTAGAATCTATTGAGTTGTAAGTGATCTGAACGTTTCATGATGATCGCACTTTCCTAAGGGGGTCAAACCATGTGCCAAAGGTCACCGGATCTGGTGTCACTTTAAAGAAGTAGTCCAGTTACACATTTGTGGGCTTATAACTTGACTTCTGAATGCCCTAGAGAGATCAGGTTTGTTTTAGTATACTCCAATCAACAGCCCCTACAACCACAAAAAGGAATGGAGTCATTAGCACTTATGGTTTTTAAATGGCACCCAGAATTATGTTGCACGAAGCACAATTTCACATCATTCTGGGTTCATTTGTGTGAAAACAAGGTCCAATCAGGCTGAAACGTTACAGGAAGGTAGAATCTATTGAGTTGTAAGTGATCTGAACGTTTCATGTTGATAGCACTTTCCTAAGGGGGTCAAACAATGTCCCAAAGGTCACCGGATCTGGTGTCAATTTAAAGAAGTAGTCCAGTTACACATTTGTGGGCTTATAACTTGGCTTCTGAATGTCCTAGAGCGATCAGGTTTGCTTCAGTGTACTCCAATCAACAGCCCCTACAACCACAAAAAGGAATGGAGACATTAGCACTTATGGTTTTTAAATGGCACCCAGAATTATGTTGCACGAAGCACAATTTCACATCATTCTGGGTTCATTTGTGTGAAAACAAGGTCCAATCAGGCTGAAACAATACAGGAAGGTAGAATCTATTGAGTTGTAAGTGATCTGAACGTTTCATGATGATCGCACTTTCCTAAGGGGGTCAAACCATGTCCCAAAGGTCACCGGATCTGGTGTCACTTTAAAGAAGTAGTCCAGTTACACATTTGTGGGCTTATAAATTGGCTTCTGAATGTCCTAGAGAGGTCAGGGTTGTTTTAGTGTACTCCAATCAACAGCCCCTACAACCACAAAAAGCAATGGAGTCATTAGCACTTATGGTTTGTAAATGGCACCCAGAATTATGTTGCACGAAGCACAATTTCACATCATTCTGGGTCCATTTGTGTGAAAACAAGGTCAAATCAGGCTGAAACGTTACAGGAAGGTTGAATCTATTGAGTTGTTTTTGATCTGAACGTTTCATGATGATAGCACTTTCCTAAGGGGGTCACACCATGTCCCAAAGGTCACCAGATCTGGTGTCAATTTAAAGAAGTAGTCCAGTTACACATTTGTGGGCTTATAACTTGGCTTCTGAATGTCCTAGAGAGATCAGGTTTGTTTTAGTGTACTCCAATCAACAGCCCCTACAACCACAAAAAGCAATGGAGTCATTAGCACTTATGGTTTTTAAATGGCACCCAGAATTATGTTGCACAAAGCACAATTTCACATCATTCTGGGTTCATTTGTGTGAAAACAAGGTCCAATCAGGCTGAAACGTTACAGGAAGGTAGAATCTACTGAGTTGTATGTGATCTGAATGTTTCATGTTGATAGCACTTTCCTAAGGGGGTCAAACCATGTCCCAAAGATCACCGGATCTGGTGTCAATTTAAAGAAGTAGTCCAGTTACACATTTGTGGGCTTATAACTTGGCTTCTGAATGTCCTAGAGAGATCAGGTTTGTTTTAGTGTACTCCAATCAACAGCCCCTACAACCCTAAAAAGGAATGGAGTCATTAGCACTTATGGTTTGTAAATGGCACCCAGAATTATGTTACACGAAGCACAATTTCACATCATTCTGGGTCCATTTGTGTGAAAACAAGGTCCAATAAGGCTGAAACGCTACAAGAAGGTAGAATCTATTGAGTTGTAAGTGATCTGAACGTTTCAAGATGATCGCACATTACTATAGGGGGTAAAACCATGTCCCAAAGGTCACCGGGCCTGGTGTCACTTTAAAGAAGTAGTCCAGTTACACCTTTGTGGGCTTATAACTTGGCTTCTGAATGTCCTAGAGAGGTTAGGTTTGTTTTAGTGTACTCCAATCAACAGCCCCTACAACCACAAAAAGGAATGGAGTCATTAGCACTTATGGTTTGTAAATGGCACCCAGAATTATGTTGCACGAAGCACAATTTCACATCATTCTGGGTTCATTTGTGTGAAAACAAGGTCCAATCAGGCTGAAACGTTATAGGAAGGTAGAATCTATGGAGTTGTAAGTGATCTGAACGTTTCATGATGATAGCACTTTCCTAAGGGGGTCAAACCATGTCCCAAATGTCACCGGATCTGGTGTCAATTTAAAGAAGTAGTCCAGTTAGACATTTGTGGGCTTATAACTTGGCTTCTGAATGTCCTAGAGCGATCAGGTTTGCTTTAGTGTACTCCAATAAACAGCCCCTACAACCACAAAAAGGAATGGAGACATTAGCACTTATGGTTTTTAAATGGCACCCAGAATTATGTTGCACGAAGCACAATTTCACATCATTCTGGGTTCATTTGTGTGAAAACAAGGTCCAATCAGGCTGAAACAATACAGGAAGGTAGAATCTATTGAGTTAAAAGTGATCTGAACGTTTCATGATGATAGCACTTTCCTAAGGGGGTCAAACCATGTCCCAAAGGTCACCGGATCTGGTGTCAATTTAAAGAAGTAGTCCAGTTACACATTTGTGGGCTTATAACTTGGCTTCTGAATGTCCTAGAGCGATCAGGTTTGCTTTAGTGTACTCCAATCAACAGCCCCTACAACCACAAAAAGGAATGGAGACATTAGCACTTATGGTTTTTAAATGGCACCCAGAATTATGTTGCACGAAGCACAATTTCACATCATTCTGGGTTCATTTGTGTGAAAACAAGGTCCAATCAGGCTGAAACAATACAGGAAGGTAGAATCTATTGAGTTGTAAGTGATCTGAACGTTTCATGATGATCGCACTTTCCTAAGGGGGTCAAACCATGTCCCAAAGGTCACCGGATCTGGTGTCACTTTAAAGAAGTAGTCCAGTTACACATTTGTGGGCTTATAACTTGGCTTCTGAATGCCCTAGAGAGATCAGGTTTGTTTTAGTATACTCCAATCAACAGCCCCTACAACCACAAAAAGGAATGGAGTCATTAGCACTTATGGTTTTTAAATGGCACCCAGAATTATGTTGCACGAAGCACAATTTCACATCATTCTGGGTTCATTTGTGTGAAAACAAGGTCCAGTCAGGCTGAAACGTTACAGGAAGGTAGAATCTATTGAGTTGTAAGTGATCTGAACGTTTCATGATGATAGCACTTTCCTAAGGGGGTCAAACCATGTCCCAAAGGTCACCGGATCTGGTGTCAATTTCAAGAAGTAGTCCAGTTACACATTTGTGTGCTTATAACTTGGCTTCTGAATGTCCTAGAGCGATCAGGTTTGCTTTAGTGTACTCCAATCAACAGCCCCTACAACCACAAAAAGGAATGGAGACATTAGCACTTATGGTTTTTAAATGGCACCCAGAATTATGTTGCACGAAGCACAATTTCACATCATTCTGGGTTCATTTGTTTGAAAACAAGGTCCAATCAGGCTGAAACAATACAGGAAGGTAGAATCTATTGAGTTGTAAGTGATCTGAACGTTTCATGATGATCGCACTTTCCTAAGGGGGTCAAACCATGTCCCAAAGGTCACCGGATCTGGTGTCACTTTAAAGAAGTAGTCCAGTTACACATTTGTGGGCTTATAACTTGGCTTCTGAATGTCCTAGAGAGGTCAGGGTTGTTTTAGTGTACTCCAATCAACAGCCCCTACAACCACAAAAAGCAATGGATTCATTAGCACTTATGGTTTGTAAATGGCACCCAGAATTATGTTGCACGAAGCACAATTTCACATCATTCTGGGTCCATTTGTGTGAAAACAAGGTCAAATCAGGCTGAAACGTTACAGGAAGGTAGAATCTATTGAGTTGTAAGTGATCTGAACATTTCATGATGATAGCACTTTCCTAAGGGGGTCACACCATGTCCCAAAGGTCACCGGATCTGGTGTCAATTTAAAGAAGTAGTCCAGTTACACATTTGTGGGCTTATAACTTGGCTTCTGAATGTCCTAGAGAGATCAGGTTTGTTTTAGTGTACTCCAATCAACAGCCCCTACAACCACAAAAAGCAATGGAGTCATTAGCACTTATGGTTTTTAAATGGCACCCAGAATTATGTTGCACAAGGCACAATTTCACATCATTCTGGGTTCATTTGTTTGAAAACAAGGTCCAATCAGGCTGAAACGTTACAGGAAGGTAGAATCTACTGAGTTGTAAGTGATCTGAACGTTTCATGATGATAGCACTTTCCTAAGGGGGTCAAACCATGTCCCAAAGATCACCGGATCTGGTGTCAATTTAAAGAAGTAGTCCAGTTACACATTTGTGGGCTTATAACTTGGCTTCTGAATGTCCTAGAGAGATCAGGTTTGTTTTAGTGTACTCCAATCAACAGCCCCTACAACCACAAAAAGGAATGGAGTCATTAGCACTTATGGTTTGTAAATGGCACCCAGAATTATGTTACACGAAGCACAATTTCACATCATTCTGGGTCCATTTGTGTGAAAACAAGGTCCAATAAGGCTGAAACGCTACAAGAAGGTAGAATCTATTGAGTTGTAAGTGATCTGAACGTTTCAAGATGATCGCACATTCCTATAGGGGGTAAAACCATGTCCCAAAGGTCACCGGGCCTGGTGTCACTTTAAAGAAGTAGTCCAGTTACACCTTTGTGGGCTTATAACTTGGCTTCTGAATGTCCTAGAGAGGTTAGGTTTGTTTTAGTGTACTCCAATCAACAGCCCCTACAACCACAAAAAGGAATGGAGTCATT
This sequence comes from Nothobranchius furzeri, assembly GCF_043380555.1. NCBI lineage: Eukaryota > Metazoa > Chordata > Actinopteri > Cyprinodontiformes > Nothobranchiidae > Nothobranchius > Nothobranchius furzeri. The sequence continues at coordinate 37,785,185 of NC_091743.1, forward strand.
AGCACTTATGGTTTGTAAATGGCACCCAGAATTATGTTGCACGAAGCACAATTTCACATCATTCTGGGTTCATTTGTGTGAAAACAAGGTCCAATCAGGCTGAAACGTTACAGGAAGGTAGAATCTATTGAGTTGTAAGTGATCTGAACGTTTCATGATGATAGCACTTTCCTAAGGGGGTCAAACCATGTCCCAAAGGTCACCGGATCTGGTGTCAATTTAAAGAAGTAGTCCAGTTACACATTTGTGGGCTTATAACTTGGCTTCTGAATGTCCTAGAGCGATCAGGTTTGCTTTAGTGTACTCCAATCAACAGCCCCTACAACCACAAAAAGGAATGGAGACATTAGCACTTATGGTTTTTAAATGGCACCCAGAATTATGTTGCACGAAGCACAATTTCACATCATTCTGGGTTCATTTGTGTGAAAACAAGGTCCAATCAGGCTGAAACAATACAGGAAGGTAGAATCTATTGAGTTGTAAGTGATCTGAACGTTTCATGATGATCGCACTTTCCTAAGGGGGTCAAACCATGTCCCAAAGGTCACCGGATCTGGTGTCACTTTAAAGAAGTAGTCCAGTTACACATTTGTGGGCTTATAACTTGGCTTCTGAATGTCCTAGAGAGGTCAGGGTTGTTTTAGTGTACTCCAATCAACAGCCCCTACAACCACAAAAAGCAATGGAGTCATTAGCACTTATGGTTTGTAAATGGCACCCAGAATTATGTTGCACGAAGCACAATTTCACATCATTCTGGGTCCATTTGTGTGAAAACAAGGTCAAATCAGGCTGAAACGTTACAGGAAGGTAGAATCTATTGAGTTGTAAGTGATCTGAACATTTCATGATGATAGCACTTTCCTAAGGGGGTCACACCATGTCCCAAAGGTCACCGGATCTGGTGTCAATTTAAAGAAGTAGTCCAGTTACACATTTGTGGGCTTATAAGTTGGCTTCTGAATGTCCTAGAGAGATCAGGTTTGTTTTAGTGTACTCCAATCAACAGCCCCTACAACCACAAAAAGCAATGGAGTCATTAGCACGTATGGTTTTTAAATGTCACCCAGAATTATGTTGCACAAGGCACAATTTCACATCATTCTGGGTTCATTTGTGTGAAAACAAGGTCCAATCAGGCTGAAACGTTACAGGAAGGTAGAATCTACTGAGTTGTAAGTGATATGAACGTTTCATGATGATAGCACTTTCCTAAGGGGGTCAAACCATGTCCCAAAGATCACCGGATCTGGTGTCAATTTAAAGAAGTAGTCCAGTTACACATTTGTGGGCTTATAACTTGGCTTCTGAATGTCCTAGAGAGATCAGGTTTGTTTTAGTGTACTCCAATCAACAGCCCCTACAACCACAAAAAGGAATGGAGTCATTAGCACTTATGGTTTGTAAATGGCACCCAGAATTATATTACACGAAGCACAATTTCACATTATTCTGGGTCCATTTGTGTGAAAACAAGGTCCAATACGGCTGAAACGCTACAAGAAGGTAGAATCTATTGAGTTGTAAGTGATCTGAACGTTTCAAGATGATCGCACATTCCTATAGGGGGTAAAACCATGTCCCAAAGGTCACCGGGCCTGGTGTCACTTTAAAGAAGTAGTCCAGTTACACCTTTGTGGGCTTATAACTTGGCTTCTGAATGTCCTAGAGAGGTTAGGTTTGTTTTAGTGTACTCCAATCAACAGCCCCTACAACCACAAAAAGGAATGGAGTCATTAGCACTTATGGTTTTTAAATGGCACCCAGAATTATGTTGCACGAAGCACAATTTCACATCATTCTGGGTTCATTTGTGTGAAAACAAGGTCCAATCAGGCTGAAACAATACAGGAAGGTAGAATCTATTGAGTTGTAAGTGATCTGAACGTTTCATGATGATAGCACTTCCCTAAGGGGGTCAAACCATGTCCCAAAGGTCACCGGATCTGGTGTCTAAAGAAGTAGTCCAGTTACACATTTGTGGGCTTATAACTTGGCTTCTGAATGCCCTAGAGAGATCAGGTTTGTTTTAGTATACTCCAATCAACAGCCCCTACAACCACAAAAAGGAATGGAGTCATTAGCACTTATGGTTTTTAAATGGCATCCAGAATTATGTTGCACAAAGCATAATTTCACATCATTCTGGGTTCATTTGTGTGAAAACAAGGTCCAATCAGGCTGAAACGTTACAGGAAGGTAGAATCTATTGAGTTGTAAGTGAGCTGAACGTTTCATGATGATAGCACTTTCCTAAGGGGGTCAAACCATGTCCCAAAGGTCACCGGATCTGGTGTCAATTTAAAGAAGTAGTCCAGTTACACATTTGTGGGCTTATAACTTGGCTTCTGAATGTCCTAGAGCGATCAGGTTTGCTTTAGTGTACTCCAATCAACAGCCCCTACAACCACAAAAAGGAATGGAGTCATTAGCACTTATGGTTTGTAAATGGCACCCAAAATTATGTTGCACGAAGCACAATTTCACATCATTCTGGGTCCATTTGTGTGAAAACAAGGTCCAATCAGGCTGAAACATTACAGTAAGGTAGAATCTATTAAGTTGTAAGTGATCTGAACGTTTCATGATGATAGCACTTCCCTAAGGGGGTCAAACCATGTCCCAAAGGTCACCGGATCTGGTGTTTAAAGAAGTAGTCCAGTTACACATTTGTGGGCTTATAACTTGGCTTCTGAATGACCTAGAGAGATCAGGTTTGTTTTAGTATACTCCAATCAACAGCCCCTACAACCACAAAAAGGAATGGAGTCATTAGCACTCATGGTTTTTAAATGGCACCCAGAATTATGTTGCACGAAGCACAATTTCACATCATTCTGGGTTCATTTGTGTGAAAACAAGGTCCAATCAGGCTGAAACGTTACAGGAAGGTAGAATCTATTGAGTTGTAAGTGATCTGAACGTTTCATGATGATAGCACTTTCCTAAGGGGGTCAAACCATGTCCCAAAGGTCACCGGATCTGGTGTCAATTTAAAGAAGTAGTCCAGTTACACATTTGTCGGCTTATAACTTGGCTTCTGAATGTCCTAGAGCGATCAGGTTTGCTTTAGTGTACTCCAATCAACAGCCCCTACAACCACAAAAAGGAATGGAGACATTAGCACTTATGGTTTTTAAATGGCACCCAGAATTATGTTGCACGAAGCACAATTTCACATCATTCTGGGTTCATTTGTGTGAAAACAAGGTCCAATCAGGCTGAAACAATACAGGAAGGTAGAATCTATTGAGTTGTAAGTGATCTGAACGTTTCATGATGATCGCACTTTCCTAAGGGGGTCAAACCATGTCCCAAAGGTCACCGGATCTGGTGTCAATTTAAAGAAGTAGTCCAGTTACACATTTGTGGGCTTATAACTTGGCTTCTGAATGCCCTAGAGAGATCAGGTTTGTTTTAGTATACTCCAATCAACAGCCCCTACAACCACAAAAAGGAATGGAGTCATTAGCACTCATGGTTTTTAAATGGCACCCAGAATTATGTTGCACGAAGCACAATTTCACATCATTCTGGGTTCATTTGTGTGAAAACAAGGTCCAATCAGGCTGAAACGTTACAGGAAGGTAGAATCTATTGAGTTGTAAGTGATCTGAACGTTTCATGATGATAGCACTTTCCTAAGGGGGTCAAACCATGTCCCAAAGGTCACCGGATCTGGTGTCAATTTAAAGAAGTAGTCCAGTTACACATTTGTGGGCTTATAACTTGGCTTCTGAATGTCCTAGAGAGATCAGGTTTGTTTTAGTGTACTCCAATCAACAGCCCCTACAACCACAAAAAGGAATGGAGTCATTAGCACTTATGGTTTGTAAATGGCACCCAGAATTATGTTGCACGAAGCACAATTTCACATCATTCTGGGTCCATTTGTGTGAAAACAAGGTCCAATCAGGCTGAAACATTACAGGAAGGTAGAATCTATTAAGTTGTAAATGATCTGAACGTTTCATGATGATAGCACTTCCCTAAGGGGGTCAAACCATGTCCCAAAGGTCACCGGATCTGGTGTCTAAAGAAGTAGTCCAGTTACACATTTGTGGGCTTATAACTTGGCTTCTGAATGCCCTAGAGAGATCAGGTTTGTTTTAGTATACTCCAATCAACAGCCCCTACAACCACAAAAAGGAATGGAGTCATTAGCACTCATGGTTTTTAAATGGCACCCAGAATTATGTTGCACGAAGCACAATTTCACATCATTCTGGGTTCATTTGTGTGAAAACAAGGTCCAATCAGGCTGAAACGTTACAGGAAGGTAGAATCTATTGAGTTGTAAGTGATCTGAACGTTTCATGATGATAGCACTTTCCTAAGGGGGTCAAACCATGTCCCAAAGGTCACCGGATCTGGTGTCAATTTAAAGAAGTAGTCCAGTTACACATTTGTGGGCTTATAACTTGGCTTCTGAATGTCCTAGAGCGATCAGGTTTGCTTTAGTGTACTCCAATCAACAGCCCCTACAACCACAAAAAGGAATGGAGACATTAGCACTTATGGTTTTTAAATGGCACCCAGAATTATGTTGCACGAAGCACAATTTCACATCATTCTGGGTTCATGTGTGTGAAAACAAGGTCCAATCAGGCTGAAACAATACAGGAAGGTAGAATCTATTGAGTTGTAAGTGATCTGAACGTTTCATGATGATCGCACTTTCCTAAGGGGGTCAAACCATGTCCCAAAGGTCACCGGATCTGGTGTCACTTTAAAGAAGTAGTCCAGTTACACATTTGTGGGCTTATAACTTGGCTTCTGAATGTCCTAGAGAGGTCAGGGTTGTTTTAGTGTACTCCATCAACAGCCCCTACAACCACAAAAAGCAATGGAGTCATTAGCACTTATGGTTTGTAAATGGCACCCAGAATTATGTTGCACGAAGCACAATTTCACATCATTCTGGGTCCATTTGTGTGAAAACAAAGTCAAATCAGGCTGAAACGTTACAGGAAGGTAGAATCTATTGAGGTGTAAGTGATCTGAACATTTCATGATGATAGCACTTTCCTAAGGGGGTCACACCATGTCCCAAAGGTCACCGGATCTGGTGTCAATTTAAAGAAGTAGTCCAGTTACACATTTGTGGGCTAATAACTTGGCTTCTGAATGTCCTAGAGAGATCAGGTTTGTTTTAGTGTACTCCAATCAACAGCCCCTACAACCACAAAAAGGAATGGAGTCATTAGCACTTCTCGTCTCGTCTTCCTCCGCTTATCCGGGTCCGGGTCGCGGGGGCAGCATCCCAACTAGGGAGCTCCAGGCCGTCCTCTCCCCGGCCTTGTCCACCAGCTCCTCCGGCAGGACCCCAAGGCGTTCCCGGACCAGATTGGAGATGTAACTTCTCCAACGTGTCCTGGGTCGACCCGGGGGCCTTCTGCCGGCAGGACATGCCCGAAACACCTCCCCAGGGAGGCGTCCAGGAGGCATCCTGACCAGATGCCCAAACCACCTCAACTGGCTCCTTTCGATCCGGAGGAGCAGCGGTTCTACTCCAAGTCCCTCCCGAATGTCCGAGCTCCTCACCCAATCTCTAAGGCTGAGCCCGGCCACCCTACGGAGGAAACTCATTTCGGCCGCTTGTATCCGCGATCTCGTTCTTTCGGTCATTACCCAAAGCTCATGACCATAGGTGAGGATTGGGACGTAGATCGACCGGTAAATCGAGAGCCTGGCTTTCTGGCTCAGCTCCCTCTTCCCCACGACAGATCGGCTCAGCGTCCGCATCACTGCAGACGCCGAACCAATCCGCCTGTCGATCTCCCGATCCCTCCTACCCTCACTCGTGAACAAGACCCCGAGATACTTAAACTCCTCCACTTGAGGTAGGACCTCTCCCCCGACCCGGAGGTGGCAAGCCACCCTTTTCCGGTCGAGAACCATGGTCTCAGATTTGGAGGTGCTGATCCTCATCCCAGCCGCTTCACATTCGGCCGCGAACCTACCCAGCAAGAGCTGAAGGTCAGAGCTGGATGAAGCTAGGAGGACCACATCATCCGCAAAAAGCAGAGACGAGATTCTCCTGCCACCAAACTCGACACACTCCACACCACGGCTGCGTCTAGAAATTCTGTCCATAAATGTGATGAACAGAACCGGTGACAACGGGCAGCCCTGGCGGAGTCCAACCCTCACTGGGAACAGGTCCGACTTACTACCGGCTATGCGGACCAAACTCACGCTCCTCTGGTAAAGGGACTGAATGGCCCTTAACAGAAAGCCACCCACCCCATACTCCTGGAGCGTCCCCCACAGGGTGCCCCTGGGGACACGGTCATAAGCCTTCTCCAAATCCACAAAGCACATGTGGATTGGTTGGGCAAACTCCCATGCCCCCTCCATCACCCTTGCAAGGGTATAGAGCTGGTCCACAGTTCCACGGCCAGGACGAAAACCACATTGCTCCTCCTCTATCTGAGATTCAACTATCGATCGGACCCTCCTCTCCAGTACCTTGGAGTAGACCTTTCCAGAGAGGCTGAGGAGTGTGATCCCCCTATAGTTGGAACACACCCTCAGGTCACCCTTCTTAAAGATGGGGACCACCACCCCGGTCTGCCACTCCCTAGGAACTGCCCCCGATGACCACGCAATGTTGTAGAGACGTGTCAACCATGACAGCCCTACAACATCCATAGCCTTGAGATACCCAGGACGAACCTCATCCGCCCCCGGGGCTCCGCCGCTGTGTAGTTGTTTGACTACCTCAGCAACTTCTGCCCCCGAGATCGGACAGTCCATCCCCAGGCCTCCCAGCTCTGGTTCCTCCTCGGAATGCGCATTGGTGGGATTGAGGAGCTCCTCAAAGTATTCCTTCCACCGTCCGACTATAGCCTCAGTTGACGTCAGCAGCTCCCCATCCCCACTGTAAACAGTGTGAGCGAGTTGCTGCCTTCCTCTCCTGAGGCGCCGGACAGTTTGCCAGAACCTCTTTGGAGCCGATCGATAGTCTTTCTCCATGGCCTCACCAAACTCCTCCCACGCCCGAGATTTTGCCTCGGCAACTGCCACTGCTGCACCCCGCTTGGCTATCCGGTACCTGTCTGCTGCCTCCGGAGACCCACAGACCAGCCACGCCCTGTAGGCCTCCTTCTTCAGCCTGACGGCTCCCCGAACCTCTGGTGTCCACCAGCGGGTACGGGGGTTGCCACCACGACTGGCACCGGCCACCTTACGACCACAGCTAGCAACAGCCGCCTCGACAATCGCAGTGGAACAAGGCCCACTCGGACTCAATGTCCCCCACTGCTCTCGGGACGTGGTCAAAGCTCTGCCGGAGGTGGGAGTTGAAGACCGTCTTGACAGGTTCTTCTGCCAGGCGTTCCCAGCAGACCCTCACTATGCGTTTGGGTCTGCCAGGTCTACGCGGCATGTTCCCTTGCCATCTGATCCAACTCACCACCAGGTGGTGATCAGTTGACAGCTCCGCCCCTCTCTTCACTCGGGTGTCCAAAACATACGGTCGCAGGTCAGATGATACGACTACAAAATCTATCATCGACCTGTGACCTAGGCTGCCCTGGTACCAAGTGTACCGGTGGGCATCCTTATGTTCGAACATGGTGTTCGTTATGGCCAAACTGCGGCTTGCACAGAAGTTCAATAACAAAACACCGCTCGAGTTCTGATCAGGTGGGCCGTTCCTCCCAATCACACCCCTCCAGGTCAAGCTGTCATTGCCCACGTGAGCATTGAAGTCCCCCAGCAGGACAATGGAGTCCCCTGATGGAGCACTATCTAGCACTCGTCCCAGGGACTCCAAAAAGGGTGGGTACTCTGAACTGATATTTGGCCCATACGCACAAACAACAGTCAGGACCCGTTCCCCGACCCGAAGGCGCAAGGAAGCTACCCTCTTGTCCCCCGGGGTAAACCCCAACACACAGGCAGAGAGTCTCGGGGCTAACAAAAAGCCAACCCCAGCCCTCCGCCTCTCACCCGGAGCAACTCCAGCAAAGTAGAGTGTCCAACCCCTCTCCAGGTCTCGGGTTCCAGAGCCAATGCAATGTGTCGAGGTGAGTCCGACTATATCTAGCCGGTACCGCTCAACCTCTGCCACAAGCTCCGGCTCCTTCCCCGCCAGCGAGGTGACGTTCCATGTCCCAAAAACTAGTTTCCTTGTCCGGGGATTGGACCGCCAAGGCTCCCGCCTTGGTCTGCCACCCGATTCACATTGCACCGGACCCTTCATGTTCCTCCTGCGGGTGGTGGGTCCACAGTTGGACGAGCCCATGTATCCGGTTCGGGCTGGGCCCGGCCGGGCCCCATGGGCGAAAGCCCGGCCACCAGACGCTCGCTCACGGGCCCCAACCCCAGGCCTGGCTCCAGGGTGGGACCCCGGTAACCCTCCGGGCCGGGTACTCCGACTCTTCGTTTTCACCGCCATGAAAGATCCTTCGAACCGTTCTTTGTCTCACCCTTCACCTAAGACCAATTTGTCATGGGAGACCCTACCAGGGGCACTAAGTGCCCCAGACAACATAGCTCCTAGGATCATTAGGGCACTCAAACTCCTCCACCACGATAAGGTGACGGTTCAAGGAGGAGTCATTAGCACTTATGGTTTTTAAATGGCAGCCAGAATTATGTTGCACAAAGCACAATTTCACATCATTCTGGGTTCATTTGTGTGAAAACAAGGTCAAATCAGGCTGAAACGTTACAGGAAGGTAGAATCTACTGAGTTGTAAGTGATCTGAACGTTTCATGATGATAGCACTTTCCTAAGGGGGTCAAACCATGTGTCAAAGATCACCGGATCTGGTGTCAATTTAAAGAAGTAGTCCAGTTACACATTTGTGGGCTTATAACTTGGCTTCTGAATGTCCTAGAGAGATCAGGTTTGTTTTAGTGTACTCCAATCAACAGCCCCTACAACCACAAAAAGGAATGGAGTCATTAGCACTTATGGTTTGTAAATGGCACCCAGAATTATGTTACACGAAGCACAATTTCACATCATTCTGGGTCCATTTGTGTGAAAACAAGGTCCAATAAGGCTGAAACGCTACAAGAAGGTAGAATCTATTGAGTTATAAGTGATCTGAACGTTTCAAGATGATCGCACATTCCTATAGGGGGTAAAACCATGTCCCAAAGGTCACCGGGCCTGGTGTCACTTTAAAGATGTAGTCCAGTTACACCTTTGTGGGCTTATAACTTGGCTTCTGAATGTCCTAGAGAGGTTAGGTTTGTTTTAGTGTACTCCAATCAACAGCCCCTACAACCACAAAAAGGAATGGAGTCATTAGCACTTATGGTTTTTAAATGGCAGCCAGAATTATGTTGCACAAAGCACAATTTCACATCATTCTGGGTTCATTTGTGTGAAAACAAGGTCAAATCAGGCTGAAACGTTACAGGAAGGTAGAATCTACTGAGTTGTAAGTGATCTGAACGTTTCATGATGATAGCACTTTCCTAAGGGGGTCAAACCATGTGTCAAAGATCACCGGATCTGGTGTCAATTTAAAGAAGTAGTCCAGTTACACATTTGTGGGCTTATAACTTGGCTTCTGAATGTCCTAGAGAGATCAGGTTTGTTTTAGTGTACTCCAATCAACAGCCCCTACAACCACAAAAAGGAATGGAGTCATTAGCACTTATGGTTTGTAAATGGCACCCAGAATTATGTTACACGAAGCACAATTTCACATCATTCTGGGTCTATTTGTGTGAAAACAAGGTCCAATAAGGCTGAAACGCTACAAGAAGGTAGAATCTATTGAGTTATAAGTGATCTGAACGTTTCAAGATGATCGCACATTCCTATAGGGGGTAAAACCATGTCCCAAAGGTCACCGGGCCTGGTGTCACTTTAAAGATGTAGTCCAGTTACACCTTTGTGGGCTTATAACTTGGCTTCTGAATGTCCTAGAGAGGTTAGGTTTGTTTTAGTGTACTCCAATCAACAGCCCCTACCACCACAAAAAGGAATGGAGTCATTAGCACTTATGGTTTGTAAATGGCACCCAGAATTATGTTGCACAAAGCACAATTTCACATCATTCTGGGTCCATTTGTGTGAAAACAAGGTCCAATCAGGCTGAAACATTACAGGAAGGTAGAATCTATTGAGTTGTAAGTGATCTGAACGTTTCATGATGATAGCACTTTCCTAAGGGGGTCAAACCATGTCCCAAAGGTCATCGGATCTGGTGTCAATTTAAAGAAGTAGTCCAGTTACACATTTGTGGGCTTATAACTTGGCTTCTGAATGTCCTAGAGAGATCAGGTTTGTTTTATTGTACTCCAATCAACAGCCCCTACAACCACAAAAAGGAATGGAGTCATTAGCACTTATGGTTTGTAAGTGGCACCCAGAATTATGTTGCACGAAGCACAATTTCACATCATTCTGGGTCCATTTGTGTGAAAACAAGGTCCAATCCGGCTGAAACGCTACAAGAAGGTAGAATCTATTGAGTTGTAAGTGATCTGAACATTTCATGATGATAGCTCTTTCCTAAGGGGGTCAAACCATGTCCCAAAGGTCACCGGATCTGGTGTCAATTTAAAGAAGTAGTCCAGTTACACATTTGTGGGCTTATAACTTGGCTTCTGAATGTCCTAAAGAGATCAGGTTTGATTTAGTGTACTCCAATCAACAGCCCCTACAACCACAAAAAGGAATGGAGTCATTAGCACTTATGGTTTGTAAATGGCACCCAGAATTATGTTGCACGAAGCACAATTTCACATCATTCTGGGTCCATTTGTGTGAAAACAAGGTCCAATCAGGCTGAAACGTTACAAGAAGGTAGATTCTATTGAGTTGTAAGTGATCTGAACGTTTCATGATGATCGCACATTCCTATAGGGGGTCAAACCATGTCCCAAAGGTCACCGGGCCTGGTGTCACTTTAAAGAAGTAGTCCAGTTACACCTTTGTGGGCTTATAACTTGGCTTCTGAATGTCCTAGAGAGGTCAGGTTTGTTTTAGTGTACTCCAATCAACAGCCCCTACAACCACAAAAAGGAATGGAGTCATTAGCACTTATGGTTTGTAAATGGCACCCAGAATTATGTTGCACGAAGCACAATTTCACATCATTCTGGGTCCATTTGTGTGAAAACAAGGTCCAATCAGGGTGAAACATTACAGGAAGGTAGAATCTATTGAGTTGTAAGTGATCTGAATGTTTCATGATGATAGTACTTTCCTAAGGGGCTCAAACCATGTCCCAAAGGTCACCGGATCTGGTGTCAATTTAAAGAAGTAGTCCAGTTACACATTTGTGGGCTTATAACTTGGCTTCTGAATGTCCTAGAGAGATCAGGTTTGTTTTAGTATACTCCAATCAACAGCCCCTACAATCACAAAAAGGAATGGAGTCATTAGCACTTATGGTTTGTAAATGGCACCCAGAATTATGTTGCACGAAGCACAATTTCACATCATTCTGGGTTCATTTGTGTGAAAACAAGGTCCAATCAGCTGAAACGTTACAGGAAGGTAGAATCTATTGAGTTGTAGGTGATCTGAACGTTTCATGATGATAGCACTTTCCTAAGCGGGTCAAACCATGTCCCAAAGGTCACCGGATCTGGTGTCAATTTAAAGAAGTAGTCCAGTTACACATTTGTGGGCTTATAACTTGGCTTCTGAATGTCCTAGAGAGGTTAGGTTTGTTTTAGTGTACTCCAATCAAAAGCCCCTACAACCACAAAAAGGAAGGGAGTCATTAGCACTTATGGTTTGTAAATGGCACCCAGAATTATGTTGCACGAAGCACAATTTCATATCATTCTGGGTTCATTTGTATGAAAACAAGGTCCAATCAGGCTGAAACGTTACAGGAAGGTAGAATCTATTGAGTTGTAATCCTAGAGAGATCAGGTTTATTTAAGTGTACTCCAATCAACAGCCCCTACAACCACAAAAAGGAATGGAGTCATTAGCACTTATGGTTTGTAAATGGCACCCAGAATTATGTTGCACGAAGCACAATTTCACATCATTCTGGGTTCATTTGTGTGAAAACAAGGTCCAATCAGGCTTAAACGTTACAGGAAGGTAGAATCTATTGAGTTGTAAGTGATCTGAACGTTTCATGATGATAGCACTTTCCTAAGGGGGTCAATCCATGTCCCAAAGGTCACCGGGCCTGGTGTCACTTCAAAGAAGTAGTCCAGTTACACCTTTGTGGGCTTATAACTTGGCTTCTGAATGACCTAGAGAGATCAGGTTTGTTTTAGAGTACTCCAATTAACAGCCCCCATTACCCCAAGAAGGAATGGAGTCATTAGCAGTTATGGTTTTTAAATGGCACCCAGAATTATGTTGCACGAAGCACAATTTCTCATCATTCTGGGTTCATTTGTGTGAAAACAAGGTCCAATCAGGCTGAAACGTTACAGGAAGGTAGAATCTATTGAGTTGTAAGTGATCTGAACGTTTCATGATGATAGCACATTCCTATAGGGGGTCAAACCATGTCCCAAAGTTCACCAGATCTGGTGTCACTTTAAAGAAGTAGTCCAGTTACACATTTGTGGGCTTATAACTTGGCTTCTGAATGTCCTAGAGAGATCAGGTTTGTTTTAGTGTACTCCAATTAACAGCCCCCATTACCCCAAGAAGGAATGGAGTCATTAGCAGTTATGGTTTTTAAATGGCACCCAGAATTATGTTGCATGAAGCACAATTTCACATCATTCTGGGTCCATTTGTGTGAAAACAAGGTCCAATCAGGCAGAAACGTTACAAGAAGGTAGAATCTATTGAGTTGTAAGTGATCTGAATGTTTCATGATGATAGCACATTCCTATAGGGGGTCAAACCATGTCCCAAATGTCACCGGGCCGGGTGTCACTTTAAAGAAGTAGTCCAGTTACACCTTTGAGGGCTTATAACTTGGCTTTGGAATAGCCTAGAGAGGTCAGGTTTGTTTTAGAGTACTCCAATTAACAGCCCCTACAACCACAAAAAGGAATGGAGTCATTAGCACTTATGGTTTTTAAATGGCACCCAGAATTATGTTGCACGAAGCACAATTTCACATCATTCTGGGTTCATTTGTGTGAAAACAAGGTCCAATCAGGCTGAAACGTTACAGGAAGGTAGAATCTATTGAGTTGTAAGTGATCTGAACGTTTCATGATGATAGCACTTTCCTATAGCGGGTCAAACCATGTCCCAAAGGTCACCGGATCTGGTGTCAATTTAAAGAAGTAGTCCAATTACACATTTGTGGGCTTATAACTTGGCTTCTGAATGTCCTAGAGAGATCAGGTTTATTTTAGTGTACTCCAATCAACAGTCCTTACAACCACAAAAAGGAATGGAGTCATTAGCACTTATGGTTTGGAAATGGCACCCAGAATTATGTTGCACGAAGCACAATTTCACATCATTCTGGGTCCATTTGTGTGAAAACAAAGTCCAATCAGGCTGAAACGTTACAGGAAGGTAGAATCTATTGAGTTGTAATTGATCTGAACGTTTCATGATGATCGCACATTCCTATAGGGGGGACATTCAGAAGCCAAGTTATAAGCCCACAAATGTGTAACTGGACTACTTCTTTAAATTGACGCCAGATCCGGTGACCTTTGGGACATGGTTTGACCCCCTTAGGAAAGCGCTATCATCATGAAACGTTCAGATCACTTACAACTCAATAGATTCTACCTTCCTGTAACGTTTCAGCCTGATTGGACCTTGTTTTCACACAAATGAACCCAGAATGATGTGAAATTGTGCTCCGTGCAAAATAATTCTGGGTGCCATTTACAAACCATAAGTGCTAATGACTCCATTCCTTTTTGTGGTTGTAGGGGCTGTTGATTTGAGTACACTAAAACAAACCTAACCTCTCTAGGACATTCAGAAGCCAAGTTATAAGCCCACAAATGTGTAATTGGACTACTTCTTTAAATTGACACCAGATCCGGTGACCTTTGGGACATGGTTTGACCCGCTATAGGAAAGTGCTATCATCATGAAACGTTCAGATCACTTACAACTCAATAGATTCTACCTTCCTGTAACGTTTCAGCCTGATTGGACCTTGTTTTCACACAAATGAACCCAGAATGATGTGAAATTGTGCTTCGTGCAACATAATTCTGGGTGCCATTTACAAACCATAAGTGCTAATGACTCCATTCCTTTTTGTGGTTGTAGGGGCTTTTGATTGGAGTACACTAAAACAAACCTAACCTCTCTAGGACATTCAGAAGCCAAGTTATAAGCCCACAAAGGTGTATCTGGACTACTTCTTTAAAGTGACACCAGATCCGGTGACCTTTGGGACATGGTTTGACCCCCTTAGGAAAGTGCTATCATCATGAAACATTCAGATTACTTACAACTCAATAGATTCTACCTTCCAGTAATGTTTCAGCCTGATTGGACCTTGTTTTCACACACATGGACCCAGAATGATGTGAAATTGTGTTTCGTGCAACATAATTCTGGGTGCCATTTACAAACCATAAGTGCTAATGACTCCATTCCTTTTTGTGGTTGTAGGGGCTGTTGATTGGAGTACACTAAAACAAACCTGACCTCTCTAGGACATTCAGAAGCCAAGTTATAAGCCCACAAAGGTGTAACTGGACTACTTCTTTAAAGTGACACCAGGCCCGGTGACCTTTGGGACATGGTTTGACCCCCTATAGGAATGTGCGATCATCATGAAACGTTCAGATCACTTACAACTCAATAGATTCTACCTTCTTGTAACGTTTCAGCCTTATTGGACCTTGTTTTCACACAAATGGACCCAGAATGATGTGAAATTGTGCTTCGTGCAACATAATTCTGGGTGCCATTTACAACCATAAGTGCTAATGACTCCATTCCTTTTTGTGGTTGTAGGGGCTGTTGATTGGAGTACACTAAAACAAACCTGATCTCTCTAGGACATTCAGAAGCCAAGTTATAAGCCCACAAATGTGTAACTGGACTACTTCTTTAAAGTGACACCAGATCCGGTGACCTTTGGGACATGGTTTGACCCCCTTAGGAAAGCGCTATCATCATGAAACGTTCAGATCACTTACAACTCAATAGATTCTACCTTACTGTAACGTTTCAGCCTGATTGGACCTTGTTTTCACACAAATGAACCCAGAATGATGTGAAATTGTGCTCCGTGCAAAATAATTCTGGGTGCCATTTACAAACCATAAGTGCTAATGACTCCATTCCTTCTTGTGGTTGTAGGGACTGTTGATTGGAGTACACTAAAACAAACCTAACCTCTCTAGGACATTTAGAAGCCAAGTTATAAGCCCACAAAGGTGTAACTGGACTACTTCTTTAAAGTGACACTTGGCCCGGTGACCTTTGGGACATGGTTTGACCCCCTATAGGAATGTGTGATCATCTTGAAACGTTCAGATCACTTACAACTCAATATATTCTACCTTCTTGTAGCGTTTCAGCCGGATTGGACCTTGTTTTCACACAAATGGACCCAGAATGAGGTGAAATTGTGCTTCGTGCAACATAATTCTGGGTGCCATTTACAAACCATAAGTGCTAATGACTCTATTCCTTTTTGTGGTTGTAGGGGCTTTTGATTGGAGTACACTAAAACAAACCTAACCTCTCTAGGACATTCAGAAGCCAAGTTATAAGCCCACAAAGGTGTAACTGGACTACTTCTTTAAAGTGACACCAGGCCCGGTGACCTTTGGGACATGGTTTGACCCCCTATAGGAATGTGCGATCATCATGAAACGTTCAGATCACTTACAACTCAATAGATTCTACCTTCTTGTAACATTTCAGCCTGATTGGACCTTGTTTTCACACAAATGGACCCAGAATGATGTGAAATTGTGCTCCGTGCAACATAATTCTGGGTGCCATTTACAAACCATAAGTGCTAATGACTCCATTCCTTTTTGTGGTTGTAGGGGCTGTTGATTGGAGTACACTAAAACAAACCTAACCTCTCTAGGACATTCAGAAGCCAAGTTATAAGCCCACAAAGGTGTAACTGGACTACTTCTTTAAAGTGACACTTGGCCCGGTGACCTTTGGGACATGGTTTGACCCCCTATAGGAATGTGCGATCATCTTGAAACGTTCAGATCACTTACAACTCAATAGATTCTACCTTCTTGTAGCGTTTCAGCCGGATTGGACCTTGTTTTCACACACATGGACCCAGAATGATGTGAAATTGTGCTTCGTTTAACATAATTCTGGGTGCCATTTACAAACCATACGTGCTAATGACTCCATTCCTTTTTGTGGTTGTAGGGGCTTTTGATTGGAGTACACTAAAACAAACCTAACCTCTCTAGGACATTCAGAAGCCAAGTTATAAGCCCACAAAGGTGTAACTGGACTACTTCTTTAAAGTGACACCAGGCCCGGTGACCTTTGGGACATGGTTTGACCCCCTATAGGAATGTGCGATCATCTTGAAACGTTCAGATCACTTACAACTCAATAGATTCTACCTTCTTGTAGCGTTTCAGCCTGATTGGACCTTGTTTTCACACAAATGGACCCAGAATGATGTGAAATTGTGCATCGTGCAACATAATTCTGGGTGCCATTTACAAACCATAAGTGCTAATGACTCCATTCCATTTTGTGGTTGTAGGGGCTGTTGATTGGAGTACATTAAAACAAACCTGATCTCTCTAGGACATTAAGAAGCCAAGTTATAAGCCCACAAATGTGTAACTGGACTACCTCTTTAAATTGACACCAGATCCGGTGACCTTTGGGACATGGTTTGACCCCCTTAGGAAAGTGCTATCATCATGAAACGTTCAGATCACTTACAACTCAATAGATTCTACCTTCCTGTAACGTTTCAGCCTGATTGGACCTTGTTTTCAAACAAATGAACCCAGAATGCGGTGAAACTGTGCTTCGTGCAACATAATTCTGGGGGCCATTTAAAAACCATAAGTGCTAATGACTCCATTCCTTTATGTGGTTGTAGGGGCTGTTGATTGGAGTATACTAAAACAAACCTGATCTCAGGACATTCAGAAGCCACTTTATAAGCCCACAAATGTGTAACTGGACTACTTCTTTAAATTGACACCAGATCCGGTGACCTTTGGGACATGGTTTGACCCCCTAAGGAAAGTGCTATCATCATGAAACGTTCAGATCACTTACAACTCAATAGATTCTACCTTCCTGTAACGTTTCAGCCTGATTGGACCTTGTTTTCACACAAATGAACACAGAATGATGTGAAATTGTGCTTCGTGCAACATAATTCTGGGTGCCATTTAAAAACCATAAGTGCTAATGACTCCATTCCTTTTTGTGGTTGTAGGGGCTGTTGATTGGAGTATACTAAAACAAACCTGATCTCTCTAGGACATTCAGAAGCCACGTTATAAGCCCACAAATGTGTAACTGGACTACTTCTTTAAATTGACACCAGATCCGGTGACCTTTGGGACATGGTTTGACCCACTTTGGAAAGGGTTATCACCATGAAACATTCAGATCACTTACAACTCAACAGATTCTACCTTCCTGTAATGTTTCAGCCTGATTGGACCTTGTTTTCACACAAATGGACCCAGAATGATGTGAAATTGTGCTTCGTGCAACATAATTCTGGGTGCCATTTACAAACTATAAGTGCTAATGACTCCATTCCTTTTTGTGGTTGTAGGGGCTGTTGATTGGAGTACACTAAAACAAACCTGACCTCCCTAGGACATTCAGAAGCCAAGTTATAAGCCCACAAAGGTGTAACTGGACTACTTCTTTAAAGTGACACCAGGCCCGGTGACCTTTGGGACATGGTTTGACCCCCTATAGGAATGTGCGATCATCATGAAACGTTCAGATCACTTACAACTCAATAGATTCTACCTTCTTGTAGCGTTTCAGCCTGATTGGACCTTGTTTCACACAAATGGACCCAGAATGATGTGATATTGTGCTTCATGCAACATAATTCTGGGTGCCATTTACAAACCATAAGTGCTAATGACTCCATTCCTTTTTGTGGTTGTAGGGGCTGTTGATTGGAGTATACTAAAACAAACCTGATCTCTCTAGGACATTCAGAAGCCACGTTATAAGCCCACAAATGTGTAACTGGACTACTTCTTTAAATTGACACCAGATCCGGTGACCTTTGGGACATGGTTTGACCCCCTTAGGAAAGTGCTATCACCATGAAACGTTCAGATAACCCAGAATGGCACCCAGAATTATGTTGCACGAAGCACAATTTCACATCATTCTGGGTTCATTTGTGTGAAAACAAGGTCCAATCAGGCTGAAACGTTACAGGAAGGTAGAATCTACTGAGTTGTAAGTGATCTGAACGTTTCATGATGATAGCACTTTCCTAAGGGGGTCAAACCATGTCCCAAAGGTCACCGGATCTGGTGTCAATTTAAAGAAGTAGTCCAGTTACACATTTGTGGGCTTATAACTTGGCTTCTGAATGTCCTAGAGAGATCAGGTTTGTTTTAATGTACTCCAATCTACAGCCCCTACAACCACAAAAAGGAATGGAGTCATTAGCACTTATGGTTTTTAAATGGCACCCAGAATTATGTTGCACGAAGCACAATTTCACATCATTCTGGGTTCATTTGTGTGAAAACAAGGTCCAATCAGGCTGAAACGTTACAGGAAGGTAGAATCTACTGAGTTGTAAGTGATCTGAACGTTTCATGATGATAGCACTTTCCTAAGGGGGTCAAACCATGTCCCAAAGGTCACCGGATCTGGTGTCAATTTAAAGAAGTAGTCCAGTTACACATTTGTGGGCTTATAACTTGGCTTCTGAATGTCCTAGAAGGATCAGGTTTCTTTTAGTGTACTCCAATCAACAGCCCCTACAACCACAAAAAGGAATGGAGTCATTAGCACTTATGGTTTGTAAATGGCACCCAGAATTATGTTGCACGAAGCACAATTTCACATCATTCTGGGTCCATTTGTGTGAAAACAAGGTCCAATCAGGCTGAAACGCTACAAGAAGGTAGAATCTATTGAGTTGTAAGTGATCTGAACGTTTCAAGATGATCGCACATTCCTATAGGGGGTAAAACCATGTCCCAAAGGTCACCGGGCCTGGTGTCATTTTAAAGAAGTAGTCCAGTTACACCTTTGTGGGCTTATAACTTGGCTTCTGAATGTCCTAGAGAGGTTAGGTTTGTTTTAGTGTACTCCAATCAACAGCCCCTACAACCACAAAAAGGAATGGAGTCATTAGCACTTATGGTTTGTAAATGGCACCCAAAATTATGTTGCACGAAGCACAATTTCACATCATTCTGGGTTCATGTGTGTGAAAACAAGGTCCAATCAGGCTGAAACGTTACAGAAAGGTAGAATCTATTGAGTTGTAAGTGATCTGAACGTTTCATGATGATAGGACTTTCCTAAGGGGGTCAAACCATGTCCCAAAGGTCACCGGATCTGGTGTCACTTTAAAGAAGTAGTCCAGTTACACATTTGTGGGCTTATAACTTGGCTTCTGAATGTCCTAGAGAGGTCAGGTTTGTTTTAGTGTACTCCAATAAACTGCCCCTACAACCACAAAAAGGAATGGAGTCATTAGCACTTATGGTTTGTAAATGGCACCCAGAATTATATTGCACGAAGCACAATTTCACATCATTCTGGGTCCATTTGTGTGAAAACAAGGTCCAATCAGGCTGAAACGTTACAAGAAGGTAGAATCTATTGAGTTGTAAGTGATCTGAATGTTTCATGATGATCGCACATTCCTATAGGGTGTGAAACCATGTCCCAAAGGTCACCGGATCTGGTGTCACTTTAAAGAAGTAGTCCAGTTACACATTTGTGGGCTTATAACTTGGCTTCTGAATATCCTAGAGAGGTCAGGTTTGTTTCAGAGTACTCCAGTTAACAGCCCCCATTACCCCAAAGAGGAATGGAGTCATTAGCACTTATGGTTTTTAAATGGCACCAAGAAATATGTTGCACCAAGCACACTTTCACATCATTCTGGGTCCATTTGTGTGAAAACAAGGTCCAATCAGGCTGAAACGTTATAGGAAGGTAGAATCTATTGAGTTGTAAGTGATCTGAACATTTCATGATGATAGCACTTTCCTAAGGGGGTCAAACCATGTCCCAAAGGTCACCGGATCTGGTGTCAATTTAAAGAAGTAGTCCAGTTACACCTTTGTGGGCTTATAACTTGGCTTCTGAATGTCCTAGAGAGGTCAGGTTTGTTTTAGTGTACTCCAATCAAAAGCCCCTACAACCACAAAAAGGATTGGAGTCATTAGCACTTATGGTTTGTAAATGGCACCCAGAATTATGTTGCACGAAGCACAATTTCACATCATTCTGGGTTCATTTGTGTGAAAACAAGGTCCAATCAGGCTGAAACGTTACAGGAAGGTAGAATCTATTGAGTTGTAAGTGATCTGAACGTTTAATGATGATAGCACTTTCCTAAGGGGGTCAAACCATGTCCCAAAGGTCACCGGATCTGGTGTCAATTTAAAGAAGTAGTCCAGTTACACATTTATGGGCTTATAACTTGGCTTCTGAATGTCCTAGAGAGATCAGGTTTATTTTAGTGTACTCCAGTCAACAGCCCCTACAGCCACAAAAAGGAATGGAGTCATTAGCAATTATGGTTTGTAAATGGCACCCAGAATTATGTTGCACGAAGCACTATTTCACATCATTCTGGGTCCATTTGTGTGAAAACAAGGTCCAATCAGGCTGAAACTTTACAGGAATGTAGAATCTATTGAGTTGTAAGTGATCTGAACGTTTCATGATGATAGCACTTTCCTAAGGGGGTCAAACCATGTCCCAAAGGTCACCGGATCTGGTGTCAATTTAAAGAAGTAGTCCAGTTACACATTTGTGGGCATATAACTTGGCTTCTGAATGTCCTAGACGAGATCAGGTTTTTTTAGTATACTCCAATCAACAGCCCCTACAACCACAAAAAGGAATGGAGTCATTAGCACTTATGGTTTTTAAATGGCACCCAGAATTATGTTGCACGAAGCACAATTTCACATCAGTCTGGGTCCATTTGTGTGAAAACAAGGTCCAATCAGGCTGAAACGTTACAGGAAGGTAGAATCTATTGAGTTGTAAGTGATCTGAACGTTTCATGATGATAGCACTTTCCTAAGGGGGTCAAATCATGTCCCAAAGGTCACCGGATCTGGTGTCAATTTAAAGAAGTAGTCAAGTTACACATGTGTGGGCTTATAACTTGGCTTCTGAATGTCCTAGAGAGATCAGATTTATTTTAGTGTACTCCAATCAACAGCCCCCACAACCACAAAAAGGAATGGAGTCATTAGCACTTATGGTTTGTAAATGGCACCCAGAATTATGTTGCACGAAGCACTATTTCACATCATTCTGGGTCCATTTGTGTGAAAACAAGGTTCAATCAGGCTGAAACGTTACAGGAAGGTAGAATCTATTGAGTTGTAAGTGATCTGAACGTTTCATGATGATAGCACTTTCCTAAGGGGGTCAAACCATGTCCCAAAGGTCACCGGATCTGGTGTCAATTTAAAGAAGTAGTCCAGTTACACCTTTGTGGGCTTATAACTTGGCTTCTGAATGTCCTAGAGAGGTTAGGTTTGTTTTAGTGTACTCCAATCTACAGCCCCTACAACCACAAAAAGGAATGGAGTCATTAGCACTTATGGTTTGTAAATGGCACCCAGAATTATGTTGCACGAAGCACAATTTCACATCATTCTGGGTTCATTTGTGTGAAAACAAGGTCCAATCAGGCTGAAACGTTACAGGAAGGTAGAATCTATTGAGTTGTACGTGATCTGAACATTTAATGATGATAGCACTTTCCTAAGGTGGTCAAACCATGTCCCAAAGGTCACCGGATCTGGTGTCAATTTAAAGAAGTAGTCCAGTTACACATTTGTGGGCTTATAACTTGGCTTCTGAATGTCCTAGAGAGATCAGGTTTATTTTAGTGTACTCCAATTAACAGCCCCTACAACCACAAAAATGAATGGAGTCATTAGCACTTATGGTTTGTAAATGGCACCCAGAATTATGTTGCACGAAGCACTATTTCACATCATTCTGGGTCCATTTGTGTGAAAACAAGGTCCAATCAGGCTGAAACGTTACAGGAAGGTAGAATCTATTGAGTTGTAAGTGATCTGAACGTTTCATGATGATAGCACTTTCCTAAGGGGGTCAAACCATGTCCCAAAGGTCACCGGATCTGGTGTCAATTTAAAGAAGTAGTCCAGTTACACCTTTGTGGGCTCATAACGTGGCTTCTGAATGTCCTAGAGAGATAAGGTTTGTTTTAGTATACTCCAATCAACAGCCCCTACAACCACAAAAAGGAATGGAGTCATTAGCACTTATGGTTTTTAAATGGCACCCAGAATTATGTTGCACGACGCACAATTTCACATCATTCTGGGTCCATTTGTGTGAAAACAAGGTCCAATCAGGCTGAAACGTTACAGGAAGGTAGAATCTATTGATTTGTAAGTGATCTGAACATTTCATGATGATACCACTTTCCTAAGGGGGTCAAACCATGTCCCAAAGGTCACCGGATCTGGTGTCAATTTAAAGAAGTAGTCCAGTTACACCTTTGTGGGCTTATAACTTGGCTTCTGAATGTCCTAGAGAGGTTAGGTTTGTTTTAGTGTACTCCAATCTACAGCCCCTACAACCACAAAAAGGAATGGAGTCATTAGCACTTATGGTTTTTAAATGGCACCCAGGATTATGTTGCACGAAGCACAATTTCACATCATTCTGGGTTCATTTGTGTGAAAACAAGGTCCAATCAGGCTGAAACGTTACAGGAAGGTAGAATCTATTGAGTTGTAAGTGATCTGAACGTTTAATGATGATAGCACTTTCCTAAGGGGGTCAAACCATGTCCCAAAGGTAACCGGATATGGTGTCAATTTAAAGAAGTAGTCCAGTTACATATTTGTGGGCTTATAACTTGGCTTCTGAATGTCCTAGAGAGATCAGGTTTATTTTAGTGTACTCCAATCAACAGCCCCTACAACCACAAAAAGGAATGGAGTCATTAGCACTTATGGTTTGTAAATGGCACCCAGAATTATGTTGCGCGAAGCACTATTTCACATCATTCTGGGTCTATTTGTGTGAAAACAAGGTCCAATCAGGCTGAAACGTGACAGGAAGGTAGAATCTATTGAGTTGTAAGCGATCTGAACGTTTCATGATGATAGCACTTTCCTAAGGGGGTCAAACCATGTCCCAAAGGTCACCGGATCTGGTGTCAATTTAAAGAAGTAGTCCAGTTACACATTTGTGGGCTTATAACTTGGCTTCTGAATGTCCTAGGGCGATCAGGTTTGTTTTAGTGTACTCCAATCAACAGCCCCTAGAACCACAAAAAGGAATGGAGACATTAGCACTTAAGGTTTTTAAATGGCACCCAGAATTATGTTGCACGAAGCACAATTTCACATCATTCTGGGTTCATTTGTGTGTAAACAAGGTCCAATCAGGCTGAAACGTTACAGGAAGGTAGAATCTATTGAGTTGTAAGTGCTCTGAACGTTTCATGATGATCGCACATTCCTATAGGGGGTCAAACCATGTCCCAAAGGTCACCGGGCCTGGTGTCACTTTAAAATAGTCCAGTTACACATTTGTGGGCTTATAACTTGGCTTCTGAATGTCCTAGAGAGATCAGGGTTGTTTTAGTATACTCCAATCAACAGCCCCTACAACCACAAACAGGAATGGAGTCATTAGCACTTATGGTTTTTAAATGGCACCCAGAATTATGTTGCACGAAGCACAATTTCACATCATTCTGGGTTCATTTGTGTGAATACAAGGTCCAATCAGGCTGAAACGTTACAGGAAGGTAGAATCTATTGAGTTGTAAGTGATCTGAACGTTTCATGATGATAGCACTTTCCTAAGGGGGTCAAACCATGTCCCAAAGGTCACCGGAACTGGTGTCAATTTAAAGAAGTAGTCCAGTTACACATTTGTGGGCTTATAATGTGGCTTCTGAATGTCCTAGAGAGATCAGGTTTGTTTTAGTATACTCCAATCAACAGCCCCTACAACCACAAAAAGGAATGGAGTCATTAGCACTTATGGTTTTTAAATGGCACCCAGAATTATGTTGCACGAAGCACAATTTCACATCATTCTGGGTCCATTTGTGTGAAAACAAGGTCCAATCAGGCTGAACCGTTACAGGAAGGTAGAATCTATTGAGTTGTAAGTGATCTGAACGTTTCATGATGATAGCACTTTCCTAAGGGGGTCAAACCATGTCCCAAAGGTCACCGGAACTGGTGTCAATTTAAATAAGTAGTCCAGTTACACATTTGTGGGCTTATAACTTGGCTTCTGAATGTCCTAGAGAGATCAGGTTTATTTTAGTGTACTCCAATCAACAGCCCCTACAACCACAAAAAGGAATGGAGTCATTAGCACTTATGGTTTGTAAATGGCACCCAGAATTATGTTGCACGAAGCACTATTTCACATCATTCTGGGTCCATTTGTGAGAAAACAAGGTCCAATCAGGCTGAAACGTTACAGGAAGGTAGAATCTATTGAGTTGTAAGTGATCTGAACGTTTAATGATGACAGCACTTTCCTAAGGGGGTCAAACCATGTCCCAAAGGTAACCGGATCTGATGTCAATTTAAAGAAGTAGTCCAGTTACACATTTGTGGGCTTATAACTTGGCTTCTGAATGTCCTATAGAGATCAGGTTTATTTTAGTGTACTCCAATCAACAGCCCCTACAACCACAAAAAGGAATGGAGTCATTAGCACTTATGGCTTTTAAATGGCACCCAGGATTATGTTGCACGAAGCACAATTTCACATCATTCTGGGTTCATTTGTGTGAAAACAAGGTCCAATCAGGCTGAAACGTTACATGAAGGTAGAATCTATTGAGTTGTAAGTGATCTGAATGTTTCATGATGATAGCACTTTCCTAAGGGGGTCAAACCATGTCCCAAAGGTCACCGGATCTGGTGTCAATTTAAAGAAGTAGTCCAGTTACACCTTTGTGGGCTTATAACGTGGCTTCTGAATGTCCTAGAGAGATCAGGTTTTTTTTGTATACTCCAATCAACAGCCCCTACAACCACAAAAAGGAATGGAGTCATTAGCACTTATGGTTTTTAAATGGCACCCAGAATTATGTTGCACGAAGCACAATTTCACATCATTCTGGGTCCATTTGTGTGAAAACAAGGTCCAATCAGGCTGAAACGTTACAGGAAGGTAGAATCTATTGAGTTGTAAGTGATCTGAACGTTTCATGATGATAGCACTTTCCTAAGGGGGTCAAACCATGTCCCAAAGGTCACCGGAACTGGTGTCAATTTAAAGAAGTAGTCCAGTTACACATGTGTGGGCTTATAACTTGGCTTCTGAATGTCCTAGAGAGATCAGGTTTATTTTAGTGTACTCCAATAATCAGCCCCTACAACCACAAAAAGGGATGGAGTCATTAGCACTTATGGCTTTTAAATGGCACCCAGAATTATGTTGCACGAAGCACTATTTCACATAATTCTGGGTCCATTTGTGTGAAAACAAGGTCCAATCAGGCTGAAACGTTACAGGAAGGTAGAATCTATTGAGTTGTAAGTGATCTGAACATTTCATGATGATAGCAGTTTCCTAAGGGGGTCAAACCATGTCCCAAAGGTCACCGGATCTGGTGTCAATTTAAAGAAGTAGTCCAGTTACACCTTTGTGGGCTTATAACTTGGCTTCTGAATGTCCTAGAGAGGTTAGGTTTGTTTTAGTGTACTCCAATCTACAGCCCCTACAACCACAAAAAGGAATGGAGTCATTAGCACTTATGGTTTGTAAATGGCACCCAGAATTATGTTGCACGAAGCACAATTTCACATCATTCTGGGTTCATTTGTGTGAAAAAGGTCCAATCAGGCTGAAACGTTACAGGAAGGTAGAATCTATTGAGTTGTAAGTGATCTGAACGTTTAATGATGACAGCACTTTCCTAAGGGGTTCAAACCATGTCCCAAAGGTAACCGGATCTGATGTCAATTTAACGAAGTAGTCCAGTTACACATTTGTGGGCTTATAACTTGGCTTCTGAATGTCCTAGAGAGATCAGGTTTATTTTAGTGTACTCCAATCGACAGCCCCTACAACCACAAAAAGGAATGGAGTCATTAGCACTTATGGCTTTTAAATGGCACCCAGGATTATGTTGCACGAAGCACAATTTCACATCATTCTGGGTTCATTTGTGTGAAACCAAGGTCCAATCAGGCTGAAACGTTACAGGAAGGTAGAATCTATTGAGTTGTAAGTGATCTGAACGTTTCATGATGATCGCACATTCCTATAGGGGGTCAAACCATGTCCCAAAGGTCACCGGGCCTGGTGTCACTTTAAAGTAGTCCAGTGACACATTTGTGGGCTTATAACTTGGCTTCTGAATGTCCTAGAGAGATCAGGTTTGTTTTAGTGTACTCCAATCAACAGCCCCTACAACCACAAAAAGGAATGGAGTCATTAGCACTTATGGTTTGTAAATGGCACCCAGAATTATGTTGCACGAAGCACAATTTCACATCATTCTGGGTTCATTTGTGTGAAAAAGAGGTCCAATCAGGCTGCAATGTTACAGGAAGGTAGAATCTATTGAGTTGTAAGTGATCTGAACGTTTCATGATGATAGCAATTTCCTAAGGGGGTCAAACCATGTCCCAAATGTCACCGGATCTGGTGTCAATTTAAAGAAGTAGTCCATTTACACATTTGTGGGCTTATAACTTGGCTTCTGAAGGCCCTAGAGAGATCAGGTTTGTTTTAATGTACTCCAATCAAGAGCCCCTACAAACACAAAAAGGAATGGAGTCATTAGCACTTATGGTTTGTAAATGGCACCCAGAATTATGTTGCACGAAGCACAATTTCACATCATTCTGGGTTCATTTGTGTGAAAACAAGGTCCAATCAGGCTGAAACGTTACAGGAAGGTAGAATCTATTGATTTGTAAGTGATCTGAACGTTTCTTGATGATAGCACTTTCCTAAGGGGGTCAAACCATGTCCCAAAGGTCACCGGATCTGGTGTCAATTTAAAGAAGCAGTCCAGTTACACATTTGTGGACTTATAACTTGGCTTCTGAATGTCCTAGAGAGATCAGGTTTGTTTTAATGTACTCCAATCAACAGCCCCTACAACCACAAAAAGGAATGGAGTCATTAGCACTTACGGTTTGTAAATGGCACCCAGAATTATGTTGCACGAAGCACAATTTCACATCATTCTGGGTTCGTTTGTGTGAAAACAAGGTCCAATCAGGCTGAAACGTTACAGGAAGGTAGAATCTTCTGAGTTGTAAGTGATCTGAACGTTTCATGATGATAGCACTTTCCTAATGGGGTCAAACCATGTCCCAAAGGTCACCGGAACTGGTGTCAATTTAAAGAAGTAGTCCAGTTACACCTTTGTGGGCTTATAACTTGGCTTCTGAATGTCCTAGAGAGATCAGGTTTGTTTTAGCGTACTCCAATTAACAGCCCTCATTACCTCAAAAAGGAATGGAGTCATTAGCACTCATGGTTTTTAAATGGCACCCAGAATTATGTTGCACGAAGCACAATTTCACATCATTCTGGGTTCATTTGTGTGAAAACAAGGTCCAATCAGGCTGAAACGTTACAGGAAGGTAGAATCTATTGAGTTGCAAGTGATCTGAACGTTTCATGATGATAGCACTTTCCTAAGGGGGTCAAACCATGTCCCAAAAGTCACCGGATCTGGTGTCACTTTAAAGAAGTAGTCCAGTTACACATTTGTGGGCTTATAACTTGGCTTCTGAATGTCCTAGAGAGATCAGGTTTGTTTTAGTGTACTCCAATCAACAGCCCCTACAACCACAAAAAGGAATGGAGTCATTAGCACTTATGGTTTGTAAATGGCACCCAGAATTATGTTTCACGAAGCACAATTTCACATCATTCTGGGTCCATTTGTGTGAAAACAAGGTCCAATCAGGCTGAAACGTTACAGGAAGGTAGAATCTATTGAGTTGTAAGTGATCTGAACGTTTCAAGATGATCGCACATTCCTATAGGGGGTAAAACCATGTCCCAAAGGTCACCGGGCCTGGTGTCACTTTAAAGTAGTAGTCCAGTTACACCTTTGTGGGCTTATAACTTGGCTTCTGAATGTCCTAGAGAGGTTAGGTTTGTTTTAATGTACTCCAATCAACAGCCCCTACAACCACAAAAAGGAATGGAGTCATTAGCACTTATGGTTTGTAAATGGCACCCAGAATTATGTTGCACGAAGCACTATTTCACATCATTCTGGGTCCATTTGTGTGAAAACAAGGTCCAATCAGGCTGAAACGTTACAGGAAGGTAGAATCTATTGAGTTGTAAGTGATCTGAACATTTCATGATGATAGCACTTTCCTAAGGGGGTCAAACCATGTCCCAAAGGTCACCGGATCTGGTGTCAATTTAAAGAAGTAGTCCAGTTACACCTTTGTGGGCTTATAACTTGGCTTCTGAATGTCCTAGAGAGGTTAGGTTTGTTTTAGTGTACTCCAATCTACAGCCCCTACAACCACAAAACGGAATGGAGTCATTAGCACTTATGGTTTGTAAATGGCACCCAGAATTATGTTGCACGAAGCACAATTTCACATCATTCTGGGTTCATTTGTGTGAAAACAAGGTCCAATCAGGCTGAAACGTTACAGGAAGGTAGAATCTATTGAGTTGTAAGTGATCTGAACATTTAATGATGATAGCACTTTCCTAAGGGGCTCAAACCATGTCCCAAAGGTCACCGGATCTGGTGTCAATTTAAAGAAGTAGTCCAGTTACACATATGTGGGCTTATAACTTGGCTTCTGAATGTCCTAGAGAGATCAGGTTTATTTTAGTGTACTCCAATCAACAGCCCCTACAACCACAAAAAGGAATGGAGTCATTAGCACTTATGGTTTGTAAATGGCACCCAGAATTATGTTGCACGAAACACTATTTCACATCATTCTGGGTCCATTTGTGTGAAAACAAGGTCCAATCAGGCTGAAACGTTACAGGAAGGTAGAATCTATTGAGTTGTAAGTGATCTGAACGTTTCATGATGATAGCACTTTCCTAAGGGGGTCAAACCATGTCCCAAAGGTCACCGGATCTGGTGTCAATTTAAAGAAGTAGTCCAGTTACACCTTTGTGGGCTTATAACGTGGCTTCTGAATGTCCTAGAGAGATCAGGTTTGTTTTAGTATACTCCAATCAACAGCCCCTACAACCACAAAAAGGAATGGAGTCATTAGCACTTATGGTTTTTAAATGGCACCCAGAATTATGTTGCACGAAGCACAATTTCACATCATTCTGGGTCCATTTGTGTGAAAACAAGGTCCAATCAGGCTGAAACGTTACAGGAAGGTAGAATCTATTGAGTTGTAAGTGATCTGAACGTTTCATGATGATAGCACTTTCCTAAGGGGGTCAAACCATGTCCCAAAGGTCACCGGAACTGGTGTCAATTTAAAGAAGTAGTCCAGTTACACATTTGTGGGCTTATAACTTGGCTTCTGAATGTCCTAGAGAGATCAGGTTTATTTTAGTGTACTCCAATCAACAGCCCCTACAACCACAAAAAGGAATGGAGTCATTAGCACTCATGGTTTGTAAATGGCACCCAGAATTATGTTGCACGAAGCACTATTTCACATCATTCTGGGTCCATTTGTGAGAAAACAAGGTCCAATCAGGCTGAAACGTTACAGGAAGGTAGAATCTATTGAGTTGTAAGTGATCTGAACGTTTCATGATGATAGCACTTTCCTAAGGGGGTCAAACCATGTCCCAAAGGTCACCGGATCTGGTGTCAATTTAAAGTAGTCGTCCAGTTACACATGTGTGGGCTTATAACTTGGCTTCTGAATGTCCTAGAGAGATCAGGTTTATTTTAGTGTACTCCAATAATCAGCCCCTACAACCACAAAAAGGAATGGAGTCATTAGCACTTATGGCTTTTAAATGGCACCCAGATTTATGTTGCACGAAGCACTATTTCACATAATTCTGGGTCCATTTGTGTGAAAACAAGGTCCAATCAGGCTGAAACGTTACAGAAAGGTAGAATCTATTGAGTTGTAAGTGATCTGAACGTTTAATGATGACAGCACTTTCCTAAGGGGGTCAAACCATGTCCCAAAGGTAACCGGATCTGATGTCAATTTAAAGAAGTAGTCCAGTTACACATTTGTGGGCTTATAACTTGGCTTCTGAATGTCCTAGAGAGATCAGGTTTATTTTAGTGTACTCCAATCAACAGCCCCTACAACCACAAAAAGGAATGGAGTCATTAGCACTTATGGTTTGTAAATGGCACCCAGAATTATGTTGCACGAAGCACAATTTCACATCATTCTGGGTCCATTTGTGTGAAAACAAGGTCCAATCAGGCTGAAACGTGACAGGAAGGTAGAATCTATTGAGTTGTAAGCGATCTGAACGTTTCATGATGATAGCACTTTCCTAAGGGGGTCAAACCATGTCCCAAAGGTCACCGGATCTGGTGTCAATTTAAAGAAGTTGTCCAGTTACACATTTGTGGGCTTATAACTTGGCTTCTGAATGTCCTAGAGCGATCAGGTTTGTTTTAGTGTACTCCAATCAACAGCCCCTACAACCACAAAAAGGAATGGAGTCATTAGCACTTATGGCTTTTAAATGGCACCCAGGATTATGTTGCACGAAGCACAATTTCACATCATTCTGGGTTCATTTGTGTGAAAACAAGGTCCAATCAGGCTGAAACGTTACAGGAAGGTAGAATCTATTGAGTTGTAAGTGATCTGAACGTTTCATGATGATCGCACATTCCTATAGGGGGTCAAACCATGTCCCAAAGGTCACCGGGCCTGGTGTCACTTTAAAGTAGTCCAGTTACACATTTGTGGGCTTATAACTTGGCTTCTGAATGTCCTAGAGAGATCAGGGTTGTTTTAGTATACTCCAATCAACAGTCCCTACAACCACAAACAGGAATGGAGTCATTAGCACTTATGGTTTTTAAATGGCACCCAGAATTATGTTGCACAAAGCACAATTTCAAATCATTCTGGGTCCATTTGTGTGAAAACAAGGTCCAATCAGGCTGAAACGTTACAGGAAGGTAGAATCTATTGAGTTATAAGTGATCTGAACGTTTCATGATGATAGCACTTTCCTAAGGGGGTCAAACCATGTCCCAAAGGTCACCGGATCTGGTGTCAATTTAAAGAAGTAGTCCAGTTACACATTTGTGGGCTTATAACTTGGCTTCTGAATGTCCTAGAGAGATCAGGTTTGTTTTAATGTGCTCCAATCAACAGCCCCTACAACCACAAAAAGGAATGGAGTCATTAGCACTTATGGTTTGTAAATGGCACCCAGAATTATGTTGCACGAAGCACAATTTCACATCATTCTGAGTTCATTTGTGTGAAAACAAGGTCCAATCAGGCTGAAACGTTACAGGAAGGTAGAATCTATTGAGTTGTAAGTGATCTGAATGTTTCATGATGATAGCACTTTCCTAAGGGGGTCAAACCATGTCCCAAAGGTCACCGGATCTGGTGTCAATTTAAAGAAGTAGTCCATTTACACATTTGTGGGCTTATAACTTGGCTTCTGAATGCCCTAGAGAGATCAGGTTTGTTTTAATGTACTCCAATCAAGAGCCCCTACAAACACAAAAAGGAATGGAGTCATTAGCACTTATGGTTTTTAAATGGCACCCAGAATTATGTTGCACGAAGCACAATTTCACATCATTCTGGGTTCATTTGTGTGAAAACAAGGTCCAATCAGGCTGAAACGTTACAGGAAGATAGAATCTATTGAGTTGTAAGTGATCTGAACGTTTCAAGATTATCGCACATTTCTATAGGGGGTAAAACCATTTACCAAAGGTCACCGGGCCTGGTGTCACTTTAAAGAAGTAGTCCAGTTACACCTTTGTGGGCTTATAACTTGGCTTCTGAATGTCCTAGAGAGGTTAGGTTTGTTTTAGTGTACTCCAATCAAAGCCCCTACAACCACAAAAAGGAATGGAGTCATTAGCACTTATGGTTTGTAAATGGCACCCAGAATTATGTTGCACCAAGCACAATTTCACATCATTCTGGGTTCATTTGTGTGAAAACAAGGTCCAATCAGGCTGAAACGTTACAGGAAGGTAGAATCTATTGAGTTTTAAGTGATCTGAACTATTCTTGATGATAGCACTTTCCTAAGGGGGTCAAACCATGTCCCAAAGGTCACCGGATCTGGTGTCAATTTAAAGAAGCAGTCCAGTTACACATTTGTGGACTTATAACTTGGCTTCTGAATGTCCTAGAGAGATCAGGTTTGTTTTAATGTACTCCAATCAACAGCCCCTACAACCACAAAAAGGAATGGAGTCATTAGCACTTATGCTTTGTAAATGGCACCCAGAATTATGTTGCACGAAGCACAATTTCACATCATTCTGGGTTCATTTGTGTGAAAACAAGGTCCAATCAGGCTGAAACGTTACAGGAAGGTAGAATCTACTGAGTTGTAAGTGATCTGAACGTTTCATGATGATAGCACTTTCCTAATGGGGTCAAACCATGTCCCAAAGGTCACCGGAACTGGTGTCAATTTAAAGAAGTAGTCCAGTTACACATTTGTGGGCTTATAACTTGGCTTCTGAATGTCCTAGAGAGATCAGGTTTGTTTTAGCGTACTCCAATTAACAGCCTCCATTACCTCAAAAAGGAATGGAGTCATTAGCACTCATGGTTTTTAAATGGCACCCAGAATTATGTTGCACGAAGCACAATTTCACATCATTCTGGGTTCATTTGTGTGAAAACAAGGTCCAATCAGGCTGAAACGTTACAGGAAGGTAGAATCTATTGAGTTGCAAGTGATCTGAACGTTTCATGATGATAGCACTTTCCTAAGGGGGTCAAACCATGTCCCAAAAGTCACCGGATCTGGTGTCACTTTAAAGAAGTAGTCCAGTTACACATTTGTGGGCTTATAACTTGGCTTCTGAATGTCCTAGAGAGATCAGGTTTGTTTTAGTGTACTCCAATCAACAGCCCCTACAACCACAAAAAGGAATGGAGTCATTAGCACTTATGGTTTGTAAATGGCACCCAGAATTATGTTGCACGAAGCACAATTTCACATCATTCTGGGTCCATTTGTGTGAAAACAAGGTCCAATCAGGCTGAAACGCTACAAGAAGGTAGAATCTATTGAGTTGTAAATGATCTGAACGTTTCAAGATGATCGCACATTCCTATAGGGGGTAAAACCATGTCTCAAAGGTCACCGGGCCTGGTGTCACTTTAAAGAAGTAGTCCAGTTACACCTTTGTGGGCTTATAACTTGGCTTCTGAATGTCCTAGAGAGGTTAGGTTTGTTTTAATGTACTCCAATCAACAGCCCCTAAAACCACAAAAAGGAATGGAGTCATTAGCACTTATGGTTTGTAAATGGCACCCAGAATTATGTTGCACGAAGCACAATTTCACATCATTCTGGGTTCATTTGTGTGAAAACAAGGTCCAATCAGGCTGAAACGTTACAGGAAAGTAGAATCTATTGAGTTGTAAGTGATCTGAATGTTTCATGATGATAGCACTTTCCTAAGGGGGTCAAACCATGTCCCAAAGGTCACCGGATCTGGTTTCACTTTAAAGAAGTAGTCCAGTTACACATTTGTGGGCTTATAACTTGGCTTCTGAATGTCCTAGAGAGGTCAGGTTTGTTTTAGTGTACTCCAATCAACAGCCCCTACAACCTCAAAAAGGATTGGAGTCATTAGCACTTATGGTTTGTAAATGGCACCTAGAATTATGTTGCACGAAGCACAATTTCACATCATTCTGGGTCCATTTGTGTGAAAACAAGGTCCAATCAGGCTGAAACGTTACAGGAAGGTAGAATCTATTGAGTTGTAAGTGATCTGAACGTTTCATGATGATAGCACTTTCCTAATGGGGTCAAACCATGTCCCAAAGGTCACCGGAACTGGTGTCAATTTAAAGTAGTCCAGTTACACATTTGTGGGCTTATAACTTGGCTTCTGAATGTCCTAGAGAGATCAGGTTTGTTTTAGCGTACTCCAATTAACAGCCCCCATTACCCCAAAAAGGAATGGAGTCATTAGCACTCATGGTTTTTAAATGGCACCCAAAATTATGTTGCACGAAGCACAATTTCACATCATTCTGGGTTCATTTGTGTGAAAACAAGGTCCAATCAGGCTGAAACGTTACAGGAAGGTAGAATCTATTGAGTTGCAAGTGATCTGAACGTTTCATGATGATAGCACTTTCCTAAGGGGGTCAAACCATGTCCCAAAAGTCACAGGATCTGGTGTCTCTTTAAAGAAGTAGTCCAGTTACACATTTGTGGGCTTATAACTTGGCTTCTGAATGTCCTAGAGAGATTAGGTTTGTTTTAGTGTACTCCAATCAACAGCCCCTACAACCACAAAAAGGAATGGAGTCATTAGCACTTATGGTTTGTAAATGGCAACCAGAATTATGTTGCACAAAGCACAATTTCACATCATTCTGGGTCCATTTGTGTGAAAACAAGGTCCAATCAGGCTGAAACGCTACAAGAAGGTAGCATCTATTGAGTTGTAAGTTATCTGAACGTTTCAAGATGATCGCACATTCCTATAGGGCGTAAAACCATGTCCCAAAGGTCACCGGGCCTGGTGTCACTTTAAAGTAGTAGTCCAGTTACACCTTTGTGGGCTTATAACTTGGCTTCTGAATGTCCTAGAGAGGTTAGGTTTGTTTTAATGTACTCCAATCAACACCCCCTAAAGCCACAAAAAGGAATGGAGTCATTAGCACTTATGGTTTGTAAATGGCACCCAGAATTATGTTGCACGAAGCACAATTTCACATCATTCTGGGTTCATTTGTGTGAAAACAAGGTCCAATCAGGCTGAAACGTTACAGGAAGGTAGAATCTATTGAGTTGTAAGTGATCTGAATGTTTCATGATGACAGCACTTTCCTAAGGGGGTCAAACCATGTCCCAAAGGTCACCGGATCTGGTTTCACTTTAAAGAAGTAGTCCAGTTACACATTTGTGGGCTTATAACTTGGCTTCTGAATGTCCTAGAGAGGTCAGGTTTGTTTTAGTGTACTCCAATCAACAGCTCCTACAACCACAAAAAGGAATGGAGTCATTAGCACTTATGGTTTGTAAATGGCACCCAGAATTATGTTGCACGAAGCACAATTTCACATCATTCTGGGTTCATTTGTGTGAAAACAAGGTCCAATCAGGCTGAAACGCTACAAGAAGGTAGAATCTATTGAGTTGTAAGTGATCTGAACGTTTCAAGATGATCACACATTTCTATAGGGGGTAAAACCATTTCCCAAAGGTCACCGGGCCTGGTGTCACTTTAAAGAAGTAGTCCAGTTACACCTTTGTGGGCTTATAACTTGGCTTCTGAATGTCCTAGAGAGGTTAGGTTTGTTTTAGTGTACTCCAATCAAAGCCCCTACAACCACAAAAAGGAATGGAGTCATTAGCACTTATGGTTTGTAAATGGCACCCAGAATTATGTTGCACGAAGCACAATTTCACATCATTCTGGGTTCATTTGTGTGAAAACAAGGTCCAATCAGGCTGAAACGTTACAGGAAAGTAGAATCTATTGAGTTGTAAGTGATCTGAATGTTTCATGATGATAGCACTTTCCTAAGGGGGTCAAACCATGTCCCAAAGGTCACCGGATCTGGTTTCACTTTAAAGAAGTAGTCCAGTTACACATTTGTGGGCTTATAACTTGGCTTCTGAATGTCCTAGAGAGGTCAGGTTTGTTTTAGTGTACTCCAATCAACAGCCCCTACAACCTCAAAAAGGATTGGAGTCATTAGCACTTATGGTTTGTAAATGGCACCTAGAATTATGTTGCACGAAGCACAATTTCACATCATTCTGGGTCCATTTGTGTGAAAACAAGGTCCAATCAGGCTGAAACGTTACAGGAAGGTAGAATCTATTGAGTTGTAAGTGATCTGAACGTTTCATGATGATAGCACTTTCCTAATGGGGTCAAACCATGTCCCAAAGGTCACCGGAACTGGTGTCAATTTAAAGTAGTCCAGTTACACATTTGTGGGCTTATAACTTGGCTTCTGAATGTCCTAGAGAGATCAGGTTTGTTTTAGCGTACTCCAATTAACAGCCCCCATTACCCCAAAAAGGAATGGAGTCATTAGCACTCATGGTTTTTAAATGGCACCCAAAATTATGTTGCACGAAGCACAATTTCACATCATTCTGGGTTCATTTGTGTGAAAACAAGGTCCAATCAGGCTGAAACGTTACAGGAAGGTAGAATCTATTGAGTTGCAAGTGATCTGAACGTTTCATGATGATAGCACTTTCCTAAGGGGGTCAAACCATGTCCCAAAAGTCACAGGATCTGGTGTCTCTTTAAAGAAGTAGTCCAGTTACACATTTGTGGGCTTATAACTTGGCTTCTGAATGTCCTAGAGAGATTAGGTTTGTTTTAGTGTACTCCAATCAACAGCCCCTACAACCACAAAAAGGAATGGAGTCATTAGCACTTATGGTTTGTAAATGGCAACCAGAATTATGTTGCACAAAGCACAATTTCACATCATTCTGGGTCCATTTGTGTGAAAACAAGGTCCAATCAGGCTGAAACGCTACAAGAAGGTAGCATCTATTGAGTTGTAAGTTATCTGAACGTTTCAAGATGATCGCACATTCCTATAGGGCGTAAAACCATGTCCCAAAGGTCACCGGGCCTGGTGTCACTTTAAAGTAGTAGTCCAGTTACACCTTTGTGGGCTTATAACTTGGCTTCTGAATGTCCTAGAGAGGTTAGGTTTGTTTTAATGTACTCCAATCAACACCCCCTAAAGCCACAAAAAGGAATGGAGTCATTAGCACTTATGGTTTGTAAATGGCACCCAGAATTATGTTGCACGAAGCACAATTTCACATCATTCTGGGTTCATTTGTGTGAAAACAAGGTCCAATCAGGCTGAAACGTTACAGGAAGGTAGAATCTATTGAGTTGTAAGTGATCTGAATGTTTCATGATGACAGCACTTTCCTAAGGGGGTCAAACCATGTCCCAAAGGTCACCGGATCTGGTTTCACTTTAAAGAAGTAGTCCAGTTACACATTTGTGGGCTTATAACTTGGCTTCTGAATGTCCTAGAGAGGTCAGGTTTGTTTTAGTGTACTCCAATCAACAGCTCCTACAACCACAAAAAGGAATGGAGTCATTAGCACTTATGGTTTGTAAATGGCACCCAGAATTATGTTGCACGAAGCACAATTTCACATCATTCTGGGTTCATTTGTGTGAAAACAAGGTCCAATCAGGCTGAAACGCTACAAGAAGGTAGAATCTATTGAGTTGTAAGTGATCTGAACGTTTCAAGATGATCACACATTTCTATAGGGGGTAAAACCATTTCCCAAAGGTCACCGGGCCTGGTGTCACTTTAAAGAAGTAGTCCAGTTACACCTTTGTGGGCTTATAACTTGGCTTCTGAATGTCCTAGAGAGGTTAGGTTTGTTTTAGTGTACTCCAATCAAAGCCCCTACAACCACAAAAAGGAATGGAGTCATTAGCACTTATGGTTTGTAAATGGCACCCAGAATTATGTTGCACGAAGCACAATTTCACATCATTCTGGGTTCATTTGTGTGAAAACAAGGTCCAATCAGGCTGAAACGTTACAGGAAGGTAGAATCTATTGAGTTGTAAGTGATCTGAACGTTTCATGATGATAGCACTTTCCTAAGGGGGTCAAACCATGTCCCAAAGGTCACCGGATCTGGTGTCAATTTAAAGAAGCAGTCCAGTTACACATTTGTGGGCTTATAACTTGGCTTCTGAATGTCCTAGAGAGATCAGGTTTGTTTTAATGTACTCCAATCAACAGCCCCTACAACCACAAAAAGGAATGGAGTCATTAGCACTTATGGTTTGTAAATGGCACCCAGAATTATGTTGCACGAAGCACAATTTCACATCATTCTGGGTTCATTTGTGTGAAAACAAGGTCCAATCAGGCTGAAACGTTACAGGAAGGTAGAATCTACTGAGTTGTAAGTGATCTGAACGTTTCATGATGATAGCACTTTCCTAATGGGGTCAAACCATGTCCCAAAGGTCACCGGAACTGGTGTCAATTTAAAGTAGTCCAGTTACACATTTGTGGGCTTATAACTTGGCTTCTGAATGTCCTAGAGAGATCAGGTTATTTTTAGCGTACTCCAATTAACAGCCCCCATTACCCCAAAAAGGAATGGAGTCATTAGCACTCATGGTTTTTAAATGGCACCCAAAATTATGTTGCACGAAGCACAATTTCACATCATTCTGGGTTCATTTGTGTGAAAACAAGGTCCAATCAGGCTGAAACGTTACAGGAAGGTAGAATCTATTGAGTTGCAAGTGATCTGAACGTTTCATGATGATAGCACTTTCCTAAGGGGGTCAAACCATGTCCCAAAAGTCACAGGATCTGGTGTCACTTTAAAGAAGTAGTCCAGTTACACATTTGTGGGCTTATAACTTGGCTTCTGAATGTCCTAGAGAGATTAGGTTTGTTTTAGTGTACTCCAATCAACAGCCCCTACAACCACAAAAAGGAATGGAGTCATTAGCACTTATGGTTTGTAAATGGCACCCAGAATTATGTTGCACAAAGCACAATTTCACATCATTCTGGGTCCATTTGTGTGAAAACAAGGTCCAATCAGGATGAAACGCTACAAGAAGGTAGAATCTATTGAGTTGTAAGTGATCTGAATGGTTCAAGATGATCGCACATTCCTATAGGGGGTAAAACCATGTCCCAAAGGTCACCGGGCCTGGTGTCACTTTAAAGTAGTAGTCCAGTTACACCTTTGTGGGCTTATAACTTGGCTTCTGAATGTCCTAGAGAGGTTAGGTTTGTTTTAATGTACTCCAATCAACAGCCCCTAAAACCACAAAAAGGAATTGAGTCATTAGCACTTATGATTTGTAAATGGCACCCAGAATTATGTTGCACGAAGCACAATTTCACATCATTCTGGGTTCATTTGTGTGAAAACAAGGTCCAATCAGGCTGAAACGTTACAGGAAGGTAGAATCTATTGAGTTGTAAGTGATCTGAATGTTTCATGATGACAGCACTTTCCTAAGGGGGTCAAACCATGTCCCAAAGGTCACCGGATCTGGTTTCACTTTAAAGAAGTAGTCCAGTTACACATTTGTGGGCTTATAACTTGGCTTCTGAATGTCCTAGAGAGATCAGGTTTGTTTTAGCGTACTCCAATTAACAGCCCCCATTACCTCAAAAAGGAATGGAGTCATTAGCACTCATGGTTTTTAAATGGCACCCAGAATTATGTTGCACGAAGCACAATTTCACATCATTCTGGGTTCATTTGTGTGAAAACAAGGTCCAATCAGGCTGAAACGTTACAGGAAGGTAGAATCTATTGAGTTGCAAGTGATCTGAACGTTTCATGATGATAGCACTTTCCTAAGGGGGTCAAACCATGTCCCAAAAGTCACCGGATCTGGTGTCACTTTAAAGAAGTAGTCCAGTTACACATTTGTGGGCTTATAACTTGGCTTCTGAATGTCCTAGAGAGATCAGGTTTGTTTTAGTGTACTCCAATCAACAGCCCCTACAACCACAAAAAGGAATGGAGTCATTAGCACTTATGGTTTGTAAATGGCACCCAGAATTATGTTGCACGAAGCACAATTTCACATCATTCTGGGTCCATTTGTGTGAAAACAAGGTCCAATCAGGCTGAAACGCTACAAGAAGGTAGAATCTATTGAGTTGTAAGTGATCTGAACGTTTCAAGATGATCGCACATTCCTATAGGGGGTCAAACCATGTCCCAAAGGACACCGGGCCTGGTGTCACTTTAAAGTAGTAGTCCAGTTACACCTTTGTGGGCTTATAACTTGGCTTCTGAATGTCCTAGAGAGATCAGGTTTGTTTTAATGTACTCCAATCAACAGCCCCTAATACCACAAAAAGGAATGGAGTCATTAGCACTTATGGTTTGTAAATGGCACCCAGAATTATGTTGCACGAAGCACAATTTCACATCATTCTGGGTTCATTTGTGTGAAAACAAGGTCCAATCAGGCTGAAACGTTACAGGAAAGTAGAATCTATTGAGTTGTAAGTGATCTGAATGTTTCATGATGATAGCACTTTCCTAAGGGGGTCAAACCATGTCCCAAAGGTCACCGGATCTGGTTTCACTTTAAAGAAGTAGTCCAGTTACACATTTGTGGGCTTATAACTTGGCTTCTGAATGTCCTAGAGAGGTCAGGTTTGTTTTAGTGTACTCCAATCAACAGCCCCTACAACCACAAAAAGGAATGTAGTCATTAGCACTTATGGTTTGTAAATGGCACCTAGAATTATGTTGCACGAAGCACAATTTCACATCATTCTGGGTCCATTTGTGTGAAAACAAGGTCCAATCAGGCTGAAACGTTACAGGAAGGTAGAATCTATTGAGTTGTAAGTGATCTGAACGTTTCATGATGATAGCACTTTCCTAAGGGGGTCAAACCATGTCCCAAAGGTCACCGGATCTGGTGTCAATTTAAAGAAGTAGTCCAAATACACATTTTTGGGCTTATAACTTGGCTTCTGAATGTCCTAGAGAGATCAGGTTTGTTTTAGTGTACTCCAATAGACAGCCCCTACAACCACAAAAAGGAATGGAGTCATTAGCACTTATGGTTTGTAAATGGCACCCAGAATTATGTTGCACGAAGCACAATTTCACATCATTCTGGGTTCATTTGTGTGAAAACAAGGTCCAATCAGGCTGAAACGCTACAAGAAGGTAGAATCTATTGAGTTGTAAGTGATCTGAATGTTTCAAGATGATCGCACATTTCTATAGGGGGTAAAACCATTTCCCAAAGGTCACCGGGCCTGGTGTCACTTTAAAGAAGTAGTCCAGTTACACCTTTGTGGGCTTATAACTTGGCTTCTGAATGTCCTAGAGAGGTTAGGTTTGTTTTAGTGTACTCCAATCAAAGCCCCTACAACCACAAAAAGGAATGGAGTCATTAGCACTTATGGTTTGTAAATGGCACCCAGAATTATGTTGCACGAAGCACAATTTCACATCATTCTGGGTTCATTTGTGTGAAAACAAGGTCCAATCAGGCTGAAATGTTACAGGAAGGTAGAATCTATTGAGTTGTAAGTGATCTGAACGTTTCATGATGATAGCACTTTCCTAAGGGGGTCAAACCATGTCCCAAAGGTCACCGGATCTGGTGTCAATTTAAAGAAGCAGTCCAGTTACACATTTGTGGGCTTATAACTTGGCTTCTGAATGTCCTAGAGAGATCAGGTTTGTTTTAATGTACTCCAATCAACAGCCCCTACAACCACAAAAAGGAATGGAGTCATTAGCACTTATGGTTTGTAAATGGCACCCAGAATTATGTTGCACGAAGCACAATTTCACATCATTCTGGGTTCATTTGTGTGAAAACAAGGTCCAATCAGGCTGAAACGTTACAGGAAGGTAGAATCTACTGAGTTGTAAGTGATCTGAACGTTTCATGATGATAGCACTTTCCTAATGGGGTCAAACCATATCCCAAAGGTCACCGGAACTGGTGTCAATTTAAAGTAGTCCAGTTACACATTTGTGGGCTTATAACTTGGCTTCTGAATGTCCTAGAGAGATCAGGTTTGTTTTATCGTACTCCAATTAACAGCCCCCATTACCCCAAAAAGGAATGGAGTCATTAGCACTCATGGTTTTTAAATGGCACCCAAAATTATGTTGCACGAAGCACAATTTCACATCATTCTGGGTTCATTTGTGTGAAAACAAGGTCCAATCAGGCTGAAACGTTACAGGAAGGTAGAATCTATTGAGTTGCAAGTGATCTGAACGTTTCATGATGATAGCACTTTCCTAAGGGGGTCAAACCATGTCCCAAAAGTCACAGGATCTGGTGTCACTTTAAAGAAGTAGTCCAGTTACACATTTGTGGGCTTATAACTTGGCTTCTGAATGTCCTAGAGAGATTAGGTTTGTTTTAGTGTACTCCAATCAAAGCCCCTACAACCACAAAAAGGAATGGAGTCATTAGCACTTATGGTTTGTAAATGGCACCCAGAACTATGTTGCACAAAGCACAATTTCACATCATTCTGGGTCCATTTGTGTGAAAACAAGGTCCAATCAGGCTGAAACGCTACAAGAAGGTAGAATCTATTGAGTTGTAAGTGATCTGAACGTTTCAAGATGATCGCACATTCCTATAGGGGGTAAAACCATGTCCCAAAGGTCACCGGGCCTGGTGTCACTTTAAAGTAGTAGTCCAGTTACACCTTTGTGGGCTTATAACTTGGCTTCTGAATGTCCTAGAGAGGTTAGGTTTGTTTTAATGTACTCCAATCAACAGCCCCTAAAACCACAAAAAGGAATGGAGTCATTAGCACTTATGGTTTGTAAATGGCACCCAGAATTATGTTGCACGAAGCACAATTTCACATCATTCTGGGTTCATTTGTGTGAAAACAAGGTCCAATCAGGCTGAAACGTTACAGGAAGGTAGAATCTATTGAGTTGTAAGTGATCTGAATGTTTCATGATGACAGCACTTTCCTAAGGGGGTCAAACCATGTCCCAAAGGTCACCGGATCTGGTTTCACTTTAAAGAAGTAGTCCAGTTACACATTTGTGGGCTTATAACTTGGCTTCTGAATGTCCTAGAGAGGTCAGGTTTGTTTTAGTGTACTCCAATCAACAGCCCCTACAACCACAAAAAGGAATGGAGTCATTAGCACTTATGGTTTGTAAATGGCACCTAGAATTATGTTGCACAAAGCACAATTTCACATCATTCTGGGTCCATTTGTGTGAAAACAAGGTCCAATCAGGCTGAAACGTTACAGGAAGGTAGAATCTATTGAGTTGTAAGTGATCTGAACGTTTCATGATGATAGCACGTTCCTAAGGGGGTCAAACCATGTCCCAAAGGTCACCGGATCTGGTGTCAATTTAAAGAAGTAGTCCAAATACACATTTTTGGCCTTATAACTTGGCTTCTGAATTTCCTAGAGAGATCAGGTTTGTTTTAGCGTACTCCAATTAACAGCCCCCATTACCTCAAAAAGGAATGGAGTCATTAGCACTCATGGTTTTTAAATGGCACCCAGAATTATGTTGCACGAAGCACAATTTCACATCATTCTGGGTTCGTTTGTGTGAAAACAAGGTCCAATCAGGCTGAAACGTTACAGGAAGGTAGAATCTATTGAGTTGCAAGTGATCTGAACGTTTCATGATGATAGCACTTTCCTAAGGGGGTCAAACCATGTCCCAAAAGTCACCGGATCTGGTGTCACTTTAAAGAAGTAGTCCAGTTACACATTTGTGGGCTTATAACTTGGCTTCTGAATGTCCTAGAGAGATCAGGTTTGTTTTAGTGAACTCCAATCAACAGCCCCTACAACCACAAAAAGGAATGGAGTCATTAGCACTTATGGTTTGTAAATGGCACCCAGAATTATGTTGCACGAAGCACAATTTCACATCATTCTGGGTCCATTTGTGTGAAAACAAGGTCCAATCAGGCTGAAACGCTACAAGAAGGTAGAATCTATTGAGTTGTAAGTGATCTGAACGTTTCAAGATGATCGCACATTCCTATAGGGGGTAAAACCATGTCCCAAAGGTCACCGGGCCTGGTGTCACTTTAAAGTAGTAGTCCAGTTACACCTTTGTGGGCTTATAACTTGGCTTCTGAATGTCCTAGAGAGGTTAGGTTTGTTTTAATGTACTCCAATCAACAGCCCCTAAAACCACAAAAAGGAATGGAGTCATTAGCACTTATGGTTTGTAAATGGCACCCAGAATTATGTTGCACGAAGCACAATTTCACATCATTCTGGGTCCATTTGTGTGAAAACAAGGTCCAATCAGGCTGAAACGCTACAAGAAGGTAGAATCTATTGAGTTGTAAGTGATCTGAACGTTTCAAGATGATCGCACATTCCTATAGGGGGTCAAACCATGTCCCAAAGGTCACCGGATCTGGTTTCACTTTAAAGAAGTAGTCCAGTTACACATTTGTGGGCTTATAACTTGGCTTCTGAATGTCCTAGAGAGGTCAGGTTTGTTTTAGTGTACTCCAATCAACAGCCCCTACAACCACAAAAAGGAATGGAGTCATTAGCACTTATGGTTTGTAAATGGCACCTAGAATTATGTTGCATGAAGCACAATTTCACATCATTCTGGGTCCATTTGTGTGAAAACAAGGTCCAATCAGGCTGAAACGTTACAGGAAGGTAGAATCTATTGAGTTGTAAGTGATCTGAACGTTTCATGATGATAGCACTTTCCTAAGGGGGTCAAACCATGTCCCAAAGGTCACCGGATCTGGTGTCAATTTAAAGAAGTAGTCCAAATACACATTTTTGGGCTCATAACTTGGCTTCTGAATGTCCTAGAGAGATCAGGTTTGTTTTAGCGTACTCCAATTAACAGCCCCCATTACCTCAAAAAGGAATGGAGTCATTAGCACTCATGGTTTTTAAATGGCACCCAGAATTATGTTGCACGAAGCACAATTTCACATCATTCTGGGTTCATTTGTGTGAAAACAAGGTCCAATCAGGCTGAAACGTTACAGGAAGGTAGAATCTATTGAGTTGCAAGTGATCTGAACGTTTCATGATGATAGCACTTTCCTAAGGGGGTCAAACCATGTCCCAAAAGTCACCGGATCTGGTGTCACTTTAAAGAAGTAGTCCAGTTACACATTTGTGGGCTTATAACTTGGCTTCTGAATGTCCTAGAGAGATCAGGTTTGTTTTAGTGTACTCCAATCAACAGCTCCTACAACCACAAAAAGGAATGGAGTCATTAGCACTTATGGTTTGTAAATGGCACCCA
The DNA here is from genome assembly GCF_043380555.1 of Nothobranchius furzeri. NCBI lineage: Eukaryota > Metazoa > Chordata > Actinopteri > Cyprinodontiformes > Nothobranchiidae > Nothobranchius > Nothobranchius furzeri. The sequence goes on from NC_091743.1 coordinate 37,830,144, forward strand.
GAATTATGTTGCACGAAGCACAATTTCACATCATTCTGGGTTCATTTGTGTGAAAACAAGGTCCAATCAGGCTGAAACGTTACAGGAAGGTAGAATCTATTGAGTTGTAAGTGATCTGAATGTTTCATGATGACAGCACTTTCCTAAGGGGGTCAAACCATGTCCCAAAGGTCACCGGATCTGGTTTCACTTTAAAGAAGTAGTCCAGTTACACATTTGTGGGCTTATAACTTGGCTTCTGAATGTCCTAGAGAGGTCAGGTTTGTTTTAGTGTACTCCAATCAACAGCCCCTACAACCACAAAAAGGAATGGAGTCATTAGCACTTATGGTTTGTAAATGGCACCTAGAATTATGTTGCACAAAGCACAATTTCACATCATTCTGGGTCCATTTGTGTGAAAACAAGGTCCAATCAGGCTGAAACGTTACAGGAAGGTAGAATCTATTGAGTTGTAAGTGATCTGAACGTTTCATGATGATAGCACGTTCCTAAGGGGGTCAAACCATGTCCCAAAGGTCACCGGATCTGGTTTCACTTTAAAGAAGTAGTCCAGTTACACATTTGTGGGCTTATAACTTGGCTTCTGAATGTCCTAGAGAGGTCAGGTTTGTTTTAGTGTACTCCAATCAACAGCCCCTACAACCACAAAAAGGAATGGAGTCATTAGCACTTATGGTTTGTAAATGGCACCTAGAATTATGTTGCACAAAGCACAATTTCACATCATTCTGGGTCCATTTGTGTGAAAACAAGGTCCAATCAGGCTGAAACGTTACAGGAAGGTAGAATCTATTGAGTTGTAAGTGATCTGAACGTTTCATGATGATAGCACGTTCCTAAGGGGGTCAAACCATGTCCCAAAGGTCACCGGATCTGGTGTCAATTTAAAGAAGTAGTCCAAATACACATTTTTGGCCTTATAACTTGGCTTCTGAATTTCCTAGAGAGATCAGGTTTGTTTTAGCGTACTCCAATTAACAGCCCCCATTACCTCAAAAAGGAATGGAGTCATTAGCACTCATGGTTTTTAAATGGCACCCAGAATTATGTTGCACGAAGCACAATTTCACATCATTCTGGGTTCGTTTGTGTGAAAACAAGGTCCAATCAGGCTGAAACGTTACAGGAAGGTAGAATCTATTGAGTTGCAAGTGATCTGAACGTTTCATGATGATAGCACTTTCCTAAGGGGGTCAAACCATGTCCCAAAAGTCACCGGATCTGGTGTCACTTTAAAGAAGTAGTCCAGTTACACATTTGTGGGCTTATAACTTGGCTTCTGAATGTCCTAGAGAGATCAGGTTTGTTTTAGTGAACTCCAATCAACAGCCCCTACAACCACAAAAAGGAATGGAGTCATTAGCACTTATGGTTTGTAAATGGCACCCAGAATTATGTTGCACGAAGCACAATTTCACATCATTCTGGGTCCATTTGTGTGAAAACAAGGTCCAATCAGGCTGAAACGCTACAAGAAGGTAGAATCTATTGAGTTGTAAGTGATCTGAACGTTTCAAGATGATCGCACATTCCTATAGGGGGTAAAACCATGTCCCAAAGGTCACCGGGCCTGGTGTCACTTTAAAGTAGTAGTCCAGTTACACCTTTGTGGGCTTATAACTTGGCTTCTGAATGTCCTAGAGAGGTTAGGTTTGTTTTAATGTACTCCAATCAACAGCCCCTAAAACCACAAAAAGGAATGGAGTCATTAGCACTTATGGTTTGTAAATGGCACCCAGAATTATGTTGCACGAAGCACAATTTCACATCATTCTGGGTCCATTTGTGTGAAAACAAGGTCCAATCAGGCTGAAACGCTACAAGAAGGTAGAATCTATTGAGTTGTAAGTGATCTGAACGTTTCAAGATGATCGCACATTCCTATAGGGGGTCAAACCATGTCCCAAAGGTCACCGGATCTGGTTTCACTTTAAAGAAGTAGTCCAGTTACACATTTGTGGGCTTATAACTTGGCTTCTGAATGTCCTAGAGAGGTCAGGTTTGTTTTAGTGTACTCCAATCAACAGCCCCTACAACCACAAAAAGGAATGGAGTCATTAGCACTTATGGTTTGTAAATGGCACCTAGAATTATGTTGCATGAAGCACAATTTCACATCATTCTGGGTCCATTTGTGTGAAAACAAGGTCCAATCAGGCTGAAACGTTACAGGAAGGTAGAATCTATTGAGTTGTAAGTGATCTGAACGTTTCATGATGATAGCACTTTCCTAAGGGGGTCAAACCATGTCCCAAAGGTCACCGGATCTGGTGTCAATTTAAAGAAGTAGTCCAAATACACATTTTTGGGCTCATAACTTGGCTTCTGAATGTCCTAGAGAGATCAGGTTTGTTTTAGCGTACTCCAATTAACAGCCCCCATTACCTCAAAAAGGAATGGAGTCATTAGCACTCATGGTTTTTAAATGGCACCCAGAATTATGTTGCACGAAGCACAATTTCACATCATTCTGGGTTCATTTGTGTGAAAACAAGGTCCAATCAGGCTGAAACGTTACAGGAAGGTAGAATCTATTGAGTTGCAAGTGATCTGAACGTTTCATGATGATAGCACTTTCCTAAGGGGGTCAAACCATGTCCCAAAAGTCACCGGATCTGGTGTCACTTTAAAGAAGTAGTCCAGTTACACATTTGTGGGCTTATAACTTGGCTTCTGAATGTCCTAGAGAGATCAGGTTTGTTTTAGTGTACTCCAATCAACAGCTCCTACAACCACAAAAAGGAATGGAGTCATTAGCACTTATGGTTTGTAAATGGCACCCAGAATTATGTTGCACGAAGCACAATTTCACATCATTCTGGGTTCATTTGTGTGAAAACAAGGTCCAATCAGGCTGAAACGTTACAGGAAGGTAGAATCTATTGAGTTGTAAGTGATCTGAATGTTTCATGATGACAGCACTTTCCTAAGGGGGTCAAACCATGTCCCAAAGGTCACCGGATCTGGTTTCACTTTAAAGAAGTAGTCCAGTTACACATTTGTGGGCTTATAACTTGGCTTCTGAATGTCCTAGAGAGGTCAGGTTTGTTTTAGTGTACTCCAATCAACAGCCCCTACAACCACAAAAAGGAATGGAGTCATTAGCACTTATGGTTTGTAAATGGCACCTAGAATTATGTTGCACAAAGCACAATTTCACATCATTCTGGGTCCATTTGTGTGAAAACAAGGTCCAATCAGGCTGAAACGTTACAGGAAGGTAGAATCTATTGAGTTGTAAGTGATCTGAACGTTTCATGATGATAGCACGTTCCTAAGGGGGTCAAACCATGTCCCAAAGGTCACCGGATCTGGTTTCACTTTAAAGAAGTAGTCCAGTTACACATTTGTGGGCTTATAACTTGGCTTCTGAATGTCCTAGAGAGGTCAGGTTTGTTTTAGTGTACTCCAATCAACAGCCCCTACAACCACAAAAAGGAATGGAGTCATTAGCACTTATGGTTTGTAAATGGCACCTAGAATTATGTTGCACAAAGCACAATTTCACATCATTCTGGGTCCATTTGTGTGAAAACAAGGTCCAATCAGGCTGAAACGTTACAGGAAGGTAGAATCTATTGAGTTGTAAGTGATCTGAACGTTTCATGATGATAGCACGTTCCTAAGGGGGTCAAACCATGTCCCAAAGGTCACCGGATCTGGTGTCAATTTAAAGAAGTAGTCCAAATACACATTTTTGGCCTTATAACTTGGCTTCTGAATTTCCTAGAGAGATCAGGTTTGTTTTAGCGTACTCCAATTAACAGCCCCCATTACCTCAAAAAGGAATGGAGTCATTAGCACTCATGGTTTTTAAATGGCACCCAGAATTATGTTGCACGAAGCACAATTTCACATCATTCTGGGTTCGTTTGTGTGAAAACAAGGTCCAATCAGGCTGAAACGTTACAGGAAGGTAGAATCTATTGAGTTGCAAGTGATCTGAACGTTTCATGATGATAGCACTTTCCTAAGGGGGTCAAACCATGTCCCAAAAGTCACCGGATCTGGTGTCACTTTAAAGAAGTAGTCCAGTTACACATTTGTGGGCTTATAACTTGGCTTCTGAATGTCCTAGAGAGATCAGGTTTGTTTTAGTGAACTCCAATCAACAGCCCCTACAACCACAAAAAGGAATGGAGTCATTAGCACTTATGGTTTGTAAATGGCACCCAGAATTATGTTGCACGAAGCACAATTTCACATCATTCTGGGTCCATTTGTGTGAAAACAAGGTCCAATCAGGCTGAAACGCTACAAGAAGGTAGAATCTATTGAGTTGTAAGTGATCTGAACGTTTCAAGATGATCGCACATTCCTATAGGGGGTAAAACCATGTCCCAAAGGTCACCGGGCCTGGTGTCACTTTAAAGTAGTAGTCCAGTTACACCTTTGTGGGCTTATAACTTGGCTTCTGAATGTCCTAGAGAGGTTAGGTTTGTTTTAATGTACTCCAATCAACAGCCCCTAAAACCACAAAAAGGAATGGAGTCATTAGCACTTATGGTTTGTAAATGGCACCCAGAATTATGTTGCACGAAGCACAATTTCACATCATTCTGGGTCCATTTGTGTGAAAACAAGGTCCAATCAGGCTGAAACGCTACAAGAAGGTAGAATCTATTGAGTTGTAAGTGATCTGAACGTTTCAAGATGATCGCACATTCCTATAGGGGGTCAAACCATGTCCCAAAGGTCACCGGATCTGGTTTCACTTTAAAGAAGTAGTCCAGTTACACATTTGTGGGCTTATAACTTGGCTTCTGAATGTCCTAGAGAGGTCAGGTTTGTTTTAGTGTACTCCAATCAACAGCCCCTACAACCACAAAAAGGAATGGAGTCATTAGCACTTATGGTTTGTAAATGGCACCTAGAATTATGTTGCATGAAGCACAATTTCACATCATTCTGGGTCCATTTGTGTGAAAACAAGGTCCAATCAGGCTGAAACGTTACAGGAAGGTAGAATCTATTGAGTTGTAAGTGATCTGAACGTTTCATGATGATAGCACTTTCCTAAGGGGGTCAAACCATGTCCCAAAGGTCACCGGATCTGGTGTCAATTTAAAGAAGTAGTCCAAATACACATTTTTGGGCTCATAACTTGGCTTCTGAATGTCCTAGAGAGATCAGGTTTGTTTTAGCGTACTCCAATTAACAGCCCCCATTACCTCAAAAAGGAATGGAGTCATTAGCACTCATGGTTTTTAAATGGCACCCAGAATTATGTTGCACGAAGCACAATTTCACATCATTCTGGGTTCATTTGTGTGAAAACAAGGTCCAATCAGGCTGAAACGTTACAGGAAGGTAGAATCTATTGAGTTGCAAGTGATCTGAACGTTTCATGATGATAGCACTTTCCTAAGGGGGTCAAACCATGTCCCAAAAGTCACCGGATCTGGTGTCACTTTAAAGAAGTAGTCCAGTTACACATTTGTGGGCTTATAACTTGGCTTCTGAATGTCCTAGAGAGATCAGGTTTGTTTTAGTGTACTCCAATCAACAGCCCCTACAACCACAAAAAGGAATGGAGTCATTAGCACTTATGGTTTGTAAATGGCACCCAGAATTATGTTGCACGAAGCACAATTTCACATCATTCTGGGTCCATTTGTGTGAAAACAAGGTCCAATCAGGCTGAAACGCTACTAGAAGGTAGAATCTATTGAGTTGTAAGTGATCTGAACGTTTCAAGATGATCGCACATTCCTATAGGGGGTAAAACCATGTCCCAAAGGTCACCGGGCCTGGTGTCACTTTAAAGTAGTAGTCCAGTTACACCTTTGTGGGCTTATAACTTGGCTTCTGAATGTCCTAGAGAGGTTAGGTTTGTTTTAATGTACTCCAATCAACAGCCCCTAAAACCACAAAAAGGAATGGAATCATTAGCACTTATGGTTTGTAAATGGCACCCAGAATTATGTTGCACGAAGCACAATTTCACATCATTCTGGGTTCATTTGTGTGAAAACAAGGTCCAATCAGGCTGAAACGTTACAGGAAAGTAGAATCTATTGAGTTGTAAGTGATCTGAATGTTTAATGATGATAGCACTTTCCTAAGGGGGTCAAACCATGTCCCAAAGGTCACCGGATCTGGTTTCACTTTAAAGAAGTAGTCCAGTTACACATTTGTGGGCTTATAACTTGGCTTCTGAATGTCCTAGAGAGGTCAGGTTTGTTTTAGTGTACTCCAATCAACAGCCCCTACAACCACAAAAAGGAATGGAGTCATTAGCACTTATGGTTTGTAAATGGCACCTAGAATTATGTTGCACGAAGCACAATTTCACATCATTCTGGGTCCATTTGTGTGAAAACAAGGTCCAATCAGGCTGAAACGTTACAGGAAGGTAGAATCTATTGAGTTGTAAGTGATCTGAACGTTTCATGATGATAGCACTTTCCTAAGGGGGTCAAACCATGTCCCAAAGGTCACCGGATCTGGTGTCAATCAAAAGAAATAGTCCAAATACACATTTTTGGGCTTATAACTTGGCTTCTGAATGTCCTAGAGAGATCAGGTTTGTTTTAGTGTACTCCAATCAACAGCCCCTACAACCACAAAAAGGAATGGAGTCATTAGCACTTATGGTTTGTAAATGGCACCCAGAACTATGTTGCACAAAGCACAATTTCACATCATTCTGGGTCCATTTGTGTGAAAACAAGGTCCAATCAGGCTGAAACGCTACAAGAAGGTAGAATCTATTGAGTTGTAAGTGATCTGAACGTTTCAAGATGATCGCACATTCCTATAGGGGGTAAAACCATGTCCCAAAGGTCACCGGGCCTGGTGTCACTTTAAAGTAGTAGTCCAGTTACACCTTTGTGGGCTTATAACTTGGCTTCTGAATGTCCTAGAGAGGTTAGGTTTGTTTTAATGTACTCCAATCAACAGCCCCTAAAACCACAAAAAGGAATGGAGTCATTAGCACTTATGGTTTGTAAATGGCACCCAGAATTATGTTGCACGAAGCACAATTTCACATCATTCTGGGTCCATTTGTGTGAAAACAAGGTCCAATCAGGCTGAAACGCTACAAGAAGGTAGAATCTATTGAGTTGTAAGTGATCTGAACGTTTCAAGATGATCGCACATTCCTATAGGGGGTCAAACCATGTCCCAAAGGTCACCGGATCTGGTTTCACTTTAAAGAAGTAGTCCAGTTACACATTTGTGGGCTTATAACTTGGCTTCTGAATGTCCTAGAGAGGTCAGGTTTGTTTTAGTGTACTCCAATCAACAGCCCCTACAACCACAAAAAGGAATGGAGTCATTAGCACTTATGGTTTGTAAATGGCACCTAGAATTATGTTGCATGAAGCACAATTTCACATCATTCTGGGTCCATTTGTGTGAAAACAAGGTCCAATCAGGCTGAAACGTTACAGGAAGGTAGAATCTATTGAGTTGTAAGTGATCTGAACGTTTCATGATGATAGCACTTTCCTAAGGGGGTCAAACCATGTCCCAAAGGTCACCGGATCTGGTGTCAATTTAAAGAAGTAGTCCAAATACACATTTTTGGGCTCATAACTTGGCTTCTGAATGTCCTAGAGAGATCAGGTTTGTTTTAGCGTACTCCAATTAACAGCCCCCATTACCTCAAAAAGGAATGGAGTCATTAGCACTCATGGTTTTTAAATGGCACCCAGAATTATGTTGCACGAAGCACAATTTCACATCATTCTGGGTTCATTTGTGTGAAAACAAGGTCCAATCAGGCTGAAACGTTACAGGAAGGTAGAATCTATTGAGTTGCAAGTGATCTGAACGTTTCATGATGATAGCACTTTCCTAAGGGGGTCAAACCATGTCCCAAAAGTCACCGGATCTGGTGTCACTTTAAAGAAGTAGTCCAGTTACACATTTGTGGGCTTATAACTTGGCTTCTGAATGTCCTAGAGAGATCAGGTTTGTTTTAGTGTACTCCAATCAACAGCCCCTACAACCACAAAAAGGAATGGAGTCATTAGCACTTATGGTTTGTAAATGGCACCCAGAATTATGTTGCACGAAGCACAATTTCACATCATTCTGGGTCCATTTGTGTGAAAACAAGGTCCAATCAGGCTGAAACGCTACTAGAAGGTAGAATCTATTGAGTTGTAAGTGATCTGAACGTTTCAAGATGATCGCACATTCCTATAGGGGGTAAAACCATGTCCCAAAGGTCACCGGGCCTGGTGTCACTTTAAAGTAGTAGTCCAGTTACACCTTTGTGGGCTTATAACTTGGCTTCTGAATGTCCTAGAGAGGTTAGGTTTGTTTTAATGTACTCCAATCAACAGCCCCTAAAACCACAAAAAGGAATGGAATCATTAGCACTTATGGTTTGTAAATGGCACCCAGAATTATGTTGCACGAAGCACAATTTCACATCATTCTGGGTTCATTTGTGTGAAAACAAGGTCCAATCAGGCTGAAACGTTACAGGAAAGTAGAATCTATTGAGTTGTAAGTGATCTGAATGTTTAATGATGATAGCACTTTCCTAAGGGGGTCAAACCATGTCCCAAAGGTCACCGGATCTGGTTTCACTTTAAAGAAATAGTCCAGTTACACATTTGTGGGCTTATAACTTGGCTTCTGAATGTCCTAGAGAGGTCAGGTTTGTTTTAGTGTACTCCAATCAACAGCCCCTACAACCACAAAAAGGAATGGAGTCATTAGCACTTATGGTTTGTAAATGGCACCTAGAATTATGTTGCACGAAGCACAATTTCACATCATTCTGGGTCCATTTGTGTGAAAACAAGGTCCAATCAGGCTGAAACGTTACAGGAAGGTAGAATCTATTGAGTTGTAAGTGATCTGAACGTTTCATGATGATAGCACTTTCCTAAGGGGGTCAAACCATGTCCCAAAGGTCACCGGATCTGGTGTCAATCAAAAGAAATAGTCCAAATACACATTTTTGGGCTTATAACTTGGCTTCTGAATGTCCTAGAGAGATCAGGTTTGTTTTAGTGTACTCCAATCAACAGCCCCTACAACCACAAAAAGGAATGGAGTCATTAGCACTTATGGTTTGTAAATGGCACCCAGAACTATGTTGCACAAAGCACAATTTCACATCATTCTGGGTCCATTTGTGTGAAAACAAGGTCCAATCAGGCTGAAACGCTACAAGAAGGTAGAATCTATTGAGTTGTAAGTGATCTGAACGTTTCAAGATGATCGCACATTCCTATAGGGGGTAAAACCATGTCCCAAAGGTCACCGGGCCTGGTGTCACTTTAAAGTAGTAGTCCAGTTACACCTTTGTGGGCTTATAACTTGGCTTCTGAATGTCCTAGAGAGGTTAGGTTTGTTTTAATGTACTCCAATCAACAGCCCCTAAAACCACAAAAAGGAATGGAGTCATTAGCACTTATGGTTTGTAAATGGCACCCAGAATTATGTTGCACGAAGCACAATTTCACATCATTCTGGGTTCATTTGTGTGAAAACAAGGTCCAATCAGGCTGAAACGTTACAGGAAGGTAGAATCTATTGAGTTGTAAGTGATCTGAATGTTTCATGATGACAGCACTTTCCTAAGGGGGTCAAACCATGTCCCAAAGGTCACCGGATCTGGTTTCACTTTAAAGAAGTAGTCCAGTTACACATTTGTGGGCTTATAACTTGGCTTCTGAATGTCCTAGAGAGGTCAGGTTTGTTTTAGTGTACTCCAATCAACAGCCCCTACAACCACAAAAAGGAATGGAGTCATTAGCACTTATGGTTTGTAAATGGCACCTAGAATTATGTTGCACAAAGCACAATTTCACATCATTCTGGGTCCATTTGTGTGAAAACAAGGTCCAATCAGGCTGAAACGTTACAGGAAGGTAGAATCTATTGAGTTGTAAGTGATCTGAACGTTTCATGATGATAGCACTTTCCTAAGGGGGTCAAACCATGTCCCGAAGGTCACCGGATCTGGTGTCAATTTAAAGAAGTAGTCCAAATACACATTTTTGGGCTTATAACTTGGCTTCTGAATGTCCTAGAGAGATCAGGTTTGTTTTAGCGTACTCCAATTAACAGCCCCCATTACCTCAAAAAGGAATGGAGTCATTAGCACTCATGGTTTTTAAATGGCACCCAGAATTATGTTGCACGAAGCACAATTTCACATCATTCTGGGTTCATTTGTGTGAAAACAAGGTCCAATCAGGCTGAAACGTTACAGGAAGGTAGAATCTATTGAGTTGCAAGTGATCTGAACGTTTCATGATGATAGCACTTTCCTAAGGGGGTCAAACCATGTCCCAAAAGTCACCGGATCTGGTGTCACTTTAAAGAAGTAGTCCAGTTACACATTTGTGGGCTTATAACTTGGCTTCTGAATGTCCTAGAGAGATCAGGTTTGTTTTAGTGTACTCCAATCAACAGCCCCTACAACCACAAAAAGGAATGGAGTCATTAGCACTTATGGTTTGTAAATGGCACCCAGAATTATGTTGCACGAAGCACAATTTCACATCATTCTGGGTCCATTTGTGTGAAAACAAGGTCCAATCAGGCTGAAACGCTACTAGAAGGTAGAATACATTGAGTTGTAAGTGATCTGAACGTTTCAAGATGATCGCACATTCCTATAGGGGGTAAAACCATGTCCCAAAGGTCACCGGGCCTGGTGTCACTTTAAAGTAGTAGTCCAGTTACACCTTTGTGGGCTTTTAACTTGGCTTCTGAATGTCCTAGAGAGGTTAGGTTTGTTTTAATGTACTCCAATCAACAGCCCCTAAAACCACAAAAAGGAATGGAATCATTAGCACTTATGGTTTGTAAATGGCACCCAGAATTATGTTGCACGAAGCACAATTTCACATCATTCTGGGTTCATTTGTGTGAAAACAAGGTCCAATCAGGCTGAAACGTTACAGGAAAGTAGAATCTATTGAGTTGTAAGTGATCTGAATGTTTAATGATGATAGCACTTTCCTAAGGGGGTCAAACCATGTCCCAAAGGTCACCGGATCTGGTTTCACTTTAAAGAAGTAGTCCAGTTACACATTTGTGGGCTTATAACTTGGCTTCTGAATGTCCTAGAGAGGTCAGGTTTGTTTTAGTGTACTCCAATCAACAGCCCCTACAACCACAAAAAGGAATGGAGTCATTAGCACTTATGGTTTGTAAATGGCACCTAGAATTATGTTGCACAAAGCACAATTTCACATCATTCTGGGTCCATTTGTGTGAAAACAAGGTCCAATCCGGCTGAAACGTTACAGGAAGGTAGAATCTATTGAGTTGTAAGTGATCTGAACGTTTCATGATGATAGCACTTTCCTAAGGGGGTCAAACCATGTCCCAAAGGTCACCGGATCTGGTGTCAATCAAAAGAAATAGTCCAAATACACATTTTTGGGCTTATAACTTGGCTTCTGAATGTCCTAGAGAGATCAGGTTTGTTTTAGTGTACTCCAATCAACAGCCCCTACAACCACAAAAAGGAATGGAGTCATTAGCACTTATGGTTTGTAAATGGCACCCAGAACTATGTTGCACAAAGCACAATTTCACATCATTCTGGGTCCATTTGTGTGAAAACAAGGTCCAATCAGGCTGAAACGTTACAGGAAGGTAGAATCTACTGAGTTGTAAGTGATCTGAACGTTTCATGATGATAGCACTTTCCTAATGGGGTCAAACCATGTCCCAAAGGTCACCGGAACTGGTGTCAATTTAAAGTAGTCCAGTTACACATTTGTGGGCTTATAACTTGGCTTCTGAATGTCCTAGAGAGATCAGGTTTGTTTTAGCGTACTCCAATTAACAGCCCCCATTACCCCAAAAAGGAATGGAGTCATTAGCACTCATGGTTTTTAAATGGCACCCAAAATTATGTTGCACGAAGCACAATTTCACATCATTCTGGGTTCATTTGTGTGAAAACAAGGTCCAATCAGGCTGAAACGTTACAGGAAGGTAGAATCTATTGAGTTGCAAGTGATCTGAACGTTTCATGATGATAGCACTTTCCTAAGGGGGTCAAACCATGTCCCAAAAGTCCCAGGATCTGGTGTCACTTTAAAGAAGTAGTCCAGTTACACATTTGTGGGCTTATAACTTGGCTTCTGAATGTCCTAGAGAGATTAGGTTTGTTTTAGTGTACTCCAATCAACAGCCCCTACAACCACAAAAAGGAATGGAGTCATTAGCACTTATGGTTTGTAAATGGCACCCAGAATTATGTTGCACAAAGCACAATTTCACATCATTCTGGGTCCATTTGTGTGAAAACAAGGTCCAATCAGGATGAAACGCTACAAGAAGGTAGAATCTATTGAGTTGTAAGTGATCTGAATGGTTCAAGATGATCGCACATTCCTATAGGGGGTAAAACCATGTCCCAAAGGTCACCGGGCCTGGTGTCACTTTAAAGTAGTAGTCCAGTTACACCTTTGTGGGCTTATAACTTGGCTTCTGAATGTCCTAGAGAGGTTAGGTTTGTTTTAATGTACTCCAATCAACAGCCCCTAAAACCACAAAAAGGAATTGAGTCATTAGCACTTATGATTTGTAAATGGCACCCAGAATTATGTTGCACGAAGCACAATTTCACATCATTCTGGGTTCATTTGTGTGAAAACAAGGTCCAATCAGGCTGAAACGTTACAGGAAGGTAGAATCTATTGAGTTGTAAGTGATCTGAATGTTTCATGATGACAGCACTTTCCTAAGGGGGTCAAACCATGTCCCAAAGGTCACCGGATCTGGTTTCACTTTAAAGAAGTAGTCCAGTTACACATTTGTGGGCTTATAACTTGGCTTCTGAATGTCCTAGAGAGATCAGGTTTGTTTTAGCGTACTCCAATTAACAGCCCCCATTACCTCAAAAAGGAATGGAGTCATTAGCACTCATGGTTTTTAAATGGCACCCAGAATTATGTTGCACGAAGCACAATTTCACATCATTCTGGGTTCATTTGTGTGAAAACAAGGTCCAATCAGGCTGAAACGTTACAGGAAGGTAGAATCTATTGAGTTGCAAGTGATCTGAACGTTTCATGATGATAGCACTTTCCTAAGGGGGTCAAACCATGTCCCAAAAGTCACCGGATCTGGTGTCACTTTAAAGAAGTAGTCCAGTTACACATTTGTGGGCTTATAACTTGGCTTCTGAATGTCCTAGAGAGATCAGGTTTGTTTTAGTGTACTCCAATCAACAGCCCCTACAACCACAAAAAGGAATGGAGTGATTAGCACTTATGGTTTGTAAATGGCACCCAGAATTATGTTGCACGAAGCACAATTTCACATCATTCTGGGTCCATTTGTGTGAAAACAAGGTCCAATCAGGCTGAAACGCTACAAGAAGGTAGAATCTATTGAGTTGTAAGTGATCTGAACGTTTCAAGATGATCGCACATTCCTATAGGGGGTCAAACCATGTCCCAAAGGACACCGGGCCTGGTGTCACTTTAAAGTAGTAGTCCAGTTACACCTTTGTGGGCTTATAACTTGGCTTCTGAATGTCCTAGAGAGATCAGGTTTGTTTTAATGTACTCCAATCAACAGCCCCTAATACCACAAAAAGGAATGGAGTCATTAGCACTTATGGTTTGTAAATGGCACCCAGAATTATGTTGCACGAAGCACAATTTCACATCATTCTGGGTTCATTTGTGTGAAAACAAGGTCCAATCAGGCTGAAACGTTACAGGAAAGTAGAATCTATTGAGTTGTAAGTGATCTGAATGTTTCATGATGATAGCACTTTCCTAAGGGGGTCAAACCATGTCCCAAAGGTCACCGGATCTGGTTTCACTTTAAAGAAGTAGTCCAGTTACACATTTGTGGGCTTATAACTTGGCTTCTGAATGTCCTAGAGAGGTCAGGTTTGTTTTAGTGTACTCCAATCAACAGCCCCTACAACCACAAAAAGGAATGTAGTCATTAGCACTTATGGTTTGTAAATGGCACCTAGAATTATGTTGCACGAAGCACAATTTCACATCATTCTGGGTCCATTTGTGTGAAAACAAGGTCCAATCAGGCTGAAACGTTACAGGAAGGTAGAATCTATTGAGTTGTAAGTGATCTGAACGTTTCATGATGATAGCACTTTCCTAAGGGGGTCAAACCATGTCCCAAAGGTCACCGGATCTGGTGTCAATTTAAAGAAGTAGTCCAAATACACATTTTTGGGCTTATAACTTGGCTTCTGAATGTCCTAGAGAGATCAGGTTTGTTTTAGTGTACTCCAATAGACAGCCCCTACAACCACAAAAAGGAATGGAGTCATTAGCACTTATGGTTTGTAAATGGCACCCAGAATTATGTTGCACGAAGCACAATTTCACATCATTCTGGGTTCATTTGTGTGAAAACAAGGTCCAATCAGGCTGAAACGCTACAAGAAGGTAGAATCTATTGAGTTGTAAGTGATCTGAATGTTTCAAGATGATCGCACATTTCTATAGGGGGTAAAACCATTTCCCAAAGGTCACCGGGCCTGGTGTCACTTTAAAGAAGTAGTCCAGTTACACCTTTGTGGGCTTATAACTTGGCTTCTGAATGTCCTAGAGAGGTTAGGTTTGTTTTAGTGTACTCCAATCAAAGCCCCTACAACCACAAAAAGGAATGGAGTCATTAGCACTTATGGTTTGTAAATGGCACCCAGAATTATGTTGCACGAAGCACAATTTCACATCATTCTGGGTTCATTTGTGTGAAAACAAGGTCCAATCAGGCTGAAATGTTACAGGAAGGTAGAATCTATTGAGTTGTAAGTGATCTGAACGTTTCATGATGATAGCACTTTCCTAAGGGGGTCAAACCATGTCCCAAAGGTCACCGGATCTGGTGTCAATTTAAAGAAGCAGTCCAGTTACACATTTGTGGGCTTATAACTTGGCTTCTGAATGTCCTAGAGAGATCAGGTTTGTTTTAATGTACTCCAATCAACAGCCCCTACAACCACAAAAAGGAATGGAGTCATTAGCACTTATGGTTTGTAAATGGCACCCAGAATTATGTTGCACGAAGCACAATTTCACATCATTCTGGGTTCATTTGTGTGAAAACAAGGTCCAATCAGGCTGAAACGTTACAGGAAGGTAGAATCTACTGAGTTGTAAGTGATCTGAAC
Organism: Nothobranchius furzeri; assembly: GCF_043380555.1. Taxonomy (NCBI): domain Eukaryota; kingdom Metazoa; phylum Chordata; class Actinopteri; order Cyprinodontiformes; family Nothobranchiidae; genus Nothobranchius; species Nothobranchius furzeri. Next base: position 37,845,238 of record NC_091743.1, read on the forward strand.
GTTTCATGATGATAGCACTTTCCTAATGGGGTCAAACCATATCCCAAAGGTCACCGGAACTGGTGTCAATTTAAAGTAGTCCAGTTACACATTTGTGGGCTTATAACTTGGCTTCTGAATGTCCTAGAGAGATCAGGTTTGTTTTATCGTACTCCAATTAACAGCCCCCATTACCCCAAAAAGGAATGGAGTCATTAGCACTCATGGTTTTTAAATGGCACCCAAAATTATGTTGCACGAAGCACAATTTCACATCATTCTGGGTTCATTTGTGTGAAAACAAGGTCCAATCAGGCTGAAACGTTACAGGAAGGTAGAATCTATTGAGTTGCAAGTGATCTGAACGTTTCATGATGATAGCACTTTCCTAAGGGGGTCAAACCATGTCCCAAAAGTCACAGGATCTGGTGTCACTTTAAAGAAGTAGTCCAGTTACACATTTGTGGGCTTATAACTTGGCTTCTGAATGTCCTAGAGAGATTAGGTTTGTTTTAGTGTACTCCAATCAAAAGCCCCTACAACCACAAAAAGGAATGGAGTCATTAGCACTTATGGTTTGTAAATGGCACCCAGAACTATGTTGCACAAAGCACAATTTCACATCATTCTGGGTCCATTTGTGTGAAAACAAGGTCCAATCAGGCTGAAACGCTACAAGAAGGTAGAATCTATTGAGTTGTAAGTGATCTGAACGTTTCAAGATGATCGCACATTCCTATAGGGGGTAAAACCATGTCCCAAAGGTCACCGGGCCTGGTGTCACTTTAAAGTAGTAGTCCAGTTACACCTTTGTGGGCTTATAACTTGGCTTCTGAATGTCCTAGAGAGGTTAGGTTTGTTTTAATGTACTCCAATCAACAGCCCCTAAAACCACAAAAAGGAATGGAGTCATTAGCACTTATGGTTTGTAAATGGCACCCAGAATTATGTTGCACGAAGCACAATTTCACATCATTCTGGATTCATTTGTGTGAAAACAAGGTCCAATCAGGCTGAAACGTTACAGGAAGGTAGAATCTATTGAGTTGTAAGTGATCTGAATGTTTCATGATGACAGCACTTTCCTAAGGGGGTCAAACCATGTCCCAAAGGTCACCGGATCTGGTTTCACTTTAAAGAAGTAGTCCAGTTACACATTTGTGGGCTTATAACTTGGCTTCTGAATGTCCTAGAGAGGTCAGGTTTGTTTTAGTGTACTCCAATCAACAGCCCCTACAACCACAAAAAGGAATGGAGTCATTAGCACTTATGGTTTGTAAATGGCACCTAGAATTATGTTGCACAAAGCACAATTTCACATCATTCTGGGTCCATTTGTGTGAAAACAAGGTCCAATCAGGCTGAAACGTTACAGGAAGGTAGAATCTATTGAGTTGTAAGTGATCTGAACGTTTCATGATGATAGCACGTTCCTAAGGGGGTCAAACCATGTCCCAAAGGTCACCGGATCTGGTGTCAATTTAAAGAAGTAGTCCAAATACACATTTTTGGGCTTATAACTTGGCTTCTGAATTTCCTAGAGAGATCAGGTTTGTTTTAGCGTACTCCAATTAACAGCCCCCATTACCTCAAAAAGGAATGGAGTCATTAGCACTCATGGTTTTTAAATGGCACCCAGAATTATGTTGCACGAAGCACAATTTCACATCATTCTGGGTTCATTTGTGTGAAAACAAGGTCCAATCAGGCTGAAACGTTACAGGAAGGTAGAATCTATTGAGTTGCAAGTGATCTGAACGTTTCATGATGATAGCACTTTCCTAAGGGGGTCAAACCATGTCCCAAAAGTCACCGGATCTGGTGTCACTTTAAAGAAGTAGTCCAGTTACACATTTGTGGGCTTATAACTTGGCTTCTGAATGTCCTAGAGAGATCAGGTTTGTTTTAGTGTACTCCAATCAACAGCCCCTACAACCACAAAAAGGAATGGAGTCATTAGCACTTATGGTTTGTAAATGGCACCCAGAATTATGTTGCACGAAGCACAATTTCACATCATTCTGGGTTCATTTGTGTGAAAACAAGGTCCAATCAGGCTGAAACGTTACAGGAAGGTAGAATCTATTGAGTTGTAAGTGATCGGAATGTTTCATGATGACAGCACTTTCCTAAGGGGGTCAAACCATGTCCCAAAGGTCACCGGATCTGGTTTCACTTTAAAGAAGTAGTCCAGTTACACATTTGTGGGCTTATAACTTGGCTTCTGAATGTCCTAGAGAGGTCAGGTTTGTTTTAGTGTACTCCAATCAACAGCCCCTACAACCACAAAAAGGAATGGAGTCATTAGCACTTATGGTTTGTAAATGGCACCTAGAATTATGTTGCATGAAGCACAATTTCACATCATTCTGGGTCCATTTGTGTGAAAACAAGGTCCAATCAGGCTGAAACGTTACAGGAAGGTAGAATCTATTGAGTTGTAAGTGATCTGAACGTTTCATGATGATAGCACTTTCCTAAGGGGGTCAAACCATGTCCCAAAGGTCACCGGATCTGGTGTCAATTTAAAGAAGTAGTCCAAATACACATTTTTGGGCTCATTACTTGGCTTCTGAATGTCCTAGAGAGATCAGGTTTGTTTTAGCGTACTCCAATTAACAGCCCCCATTACTTCAAAAAGGAATGGAGTCATTAGCACTCATGGTTTTTAAATGGCACCCAGAATTATGTTGCACGAAGCACAATTTCACATCATTCTGGGTTCATTTGTGTGAAAACAAGGTCCAATCAGGCTGAAATGTTACAGGAAGGTAGAATCTATTGAGTTGCAAGTGATCTGAACGTTTCATGATGATAGCACTTTCCTAAGGGGGTCAAACCATGTCCCAAAAGTCACCGGATCTGGTGTCACTTTAAAGAAGTAGTCCAGTTACACATTTGTGGGCTTATAACTTGGCTTCTGAATGTCCTAGAGAGATCAGGTTTGTTTTAGTGTACTCCAATCAACAGCCCCTACAACCACAAAAAGGAATGGAGTCATTAGCACTTATGGTTTGTAAATGGCACCCAGAATTATGTTGCACGAAGCACAATTTCACATCATTCTGGGTCCATTTGTGTGAAAACAAGGTCCAATCAGGCTGAAACGCTACTAGAAGGTAGAATCTATTGAGTTGTAAGTGATCTGAACGTTTCAAGATGATCGCACATTCCTATAGGGGGTAAAACCATGTCCCAAAGGTCACCGGGCCTGGTGTCACTTTAAAGTAGTAGTCCAGTTACACCTTTGTGGGCTTATAACTTGGCTTCTGAATGTCCTAGAGAGGTTAGGTTTGTTTTAATGTACTCCAATCAACAGCCCCTAAAACCACAAAAAGGAATGGAATCATTAGCACTTATGGTTTGTAAATGGCACCCAGAATTATGTTGCACGAAGCACAATTTCACATCATTCTGGGTTCATTTGTGTGAAAACAAGGTCCAATCAGGCTGAAACGTTACAGGAAAGTAGAATCTATTGAGTTGTAAGTGATCTGAATGTTTAATGATGATAGCACTTTCCTAAGGGGGTCAAACCATGTCCCAAAGGTCACCAGATCTGGTTTCACTTTAAAGAAGTAGTCCAGTTACACATTTGTGGGCTTATAACTTGGCTTCTGAATGTCCTAGAGAGGTCAGGTTTGTTTTAGTGTACTCCAATCAACAGCCCCTACAACCACAAAAAGGAATGGAGTCATTAGCACTTATGGTTTGTAAATGGCACCTAGAATTATGTTGCACGAAGCACAATTTCACATCATTCTGGGTCCATTTGTGTGAAAACAAGGTCCAATCAGGCTGAAACGTTACAGGAAGGTAGAATCTATTGAGTTGTAAGTGATCTGAACGTTTCATGATGATAGCACTTTCCTAAGGGGGTCAAACCATGTCCCAAAGGTCACCAGATCTGGTGTCAATCAAAAGAAATAGTCCAAATACACATTTTTGGGCTTATAACTTGGCTTCTGAATGTCCTAGAGAGATCAGGTTTGTTTTAGTGTACTCCAATCAACAGCCCCTACAACCACAAAAAGGAATGGAGTCATTAGCACTTATGGTTTGTAAATGGCACCCAGAACTATGTTGCACAAAGCACAATTTCACATCATTCTGGGTCCATTTGTGTGAAAACAAGGTCCAATCAGGCTGAAACGCTACAAGAAGGTAGAATCTATTGAGTTGTAAGTGATCTGAACGTTTCAAGATGATCGCACATTCCTATAGGGGGTAAAACCATGTCCCAAAGGTCACCGGGCCTGGTGTCACTTTAAAGTAGTAGTCCAGTTACACCTTTGTGGGCTTATAACTTGGCTTCTGAATGTCCTAGAGAGGTTAGGTTTGTTTTAGCGTACTCCAATTAACAGCCCCCATTACCTCAAAAAGGAATGGAGTCATTAGCACTCATGGTTTTTAAATGGCACCCAGAATTATGTTGCACGAAGCACAATTTCACATCATTCTGGGTTCATTTGTGTGAAAACAAGGTCCAATCAGGCTGAAATGTTACAGGAAGGTAGAATCTATTGAGTTGCAAGTGATCTGAACGTTTCATGATGATAGCACTTTCCTAAGGGGGTCAAACCATGTCCCAAAAGTCACCGGATCTGGTGTCACTTTAAAGAAGTAGTCCAGTTACACATTTGTGGGCTTATAACTTGGCTTCTGAATGTCCTAGAGAGATCAGGTTTGTTTTAGTGTACTCCAATCAACAGCCCCTACAACCACAAAAAGGAATGGAGTCATTAGCACTTATGGTTTGTAAATGGCACCCAGAATTATGTTGCACGAAGCACAATTTCACATCATTCTGGGTCCATTTGTGTGAAAACAAGGTCCAATCAGGCTGAAACGCTACTAGAAGGTAGAATCTATTGAGTTGTAAGTGATCTGAACGTTTCAAGATGATCGCACATTCCTATAGGGGGTAAAACCATGTCCCAAAGGTCACCGGGCCTGGTGTCACTTTAAAGTAGTAGTCCAGTTACACCTTTGTGGGCTTATAACTTGGCTTCTGAATGTCCTAGAGAGGTTAGGTTTGTTTTAATGTACTCCAATCAACAGCCCCTAAAACCACAAAAAGGAATGGAATCATTAGCACTTATGGTTTGTAAATGGCACCCAGAATTATGTTGCACGAAGCACAATTTCACATCATTCTGGGTTCATTTGTGTGAAAACAAGGTCCAATCAGGCTGAAACGTTACAGGAAAGTAGAATCTATTGAGTTGTAAGTGATCTGAATGTTTAATGATGATAGCACTTTCCTAAGGGGGTCAAACCATGTCCCAAAGGTCACCAGATCTGGTTTCACTTTAAAGAAGTAGTCCAGTTACACATTTGTGGGCTTATAACTTGGCTTCTGAATGTCCTAGAGAGGTCAGGTTTGTTTTAGTGTACTCCAATCAACGGCCCCTACAACCACAAAAAGGAATGGAGTCATTAGCACTTATGGTTTGTAAATGGCACCTAGAATTATGTTGCACGAAGCACAATTTCACATCATTCTGGGTCCATTTGTGTGAAAACAAGGTCCAATCAGGCTGAAACGTTACAGGAAGGTAGAATCTATTGAGTTGTAAGTGATCTGAACGTTTCATGATGATAGCACTTTCCTAAGGGGGTCAAACCATGTCCCAAAGGTCACCGGATCTGGTGTCAATCAAAAGAAATAGTCCAAATACACATTTTTGGGCTTATAACTTGGCTTCTGAATGTCCTAGAGAGATCAGGTTTGTTTTAGTGTACTCCAATCAACAGCCCCTACAACCACAAAAAGGAATGGAGTCATTGGCACTTATGGTTTGTAAATGGCACCCAGAACTATGTTGCACAAAGCACAATTTCACATCATTCTGGGTCCATTTGTGTGAAAACAAGGTCCAATCAGGCTGAAACGCTACAAGAAGGTAGAATCTATTGAGTTGTAAGTGATCTGAACGTTTCAAGATGATCGCACATTCCTATAGGGGGTAAAACCATGTCCCAAAGGTCACCGGGCCTGGTGTCACTTTAAAGTAGTAGTCCAGTTACACCTTTGTGGGCTTATAACTTGGCTTCTGAATGTCCTAGAGAGGTTAGGTTTGTTTTAATGTACTCCAATCAACAGCCCCTAAAACCACAAAAAGGAATGGAGTCATTAGCACTTATGGTTTGTAAATGGCACCCAGAATTATGTTGCACGAAGCACAATTTCACATCATTCTGGGTTCATTTGTGTGAAAACAAGGTCCAATCAGGCTGAAACGTTACAGGAAGGTAGAATCTATTGAGTTGTAAGTGATCTGAATGTTTCATGATGACAGCACTTTCCTAAGGGGGTCAAACCATGTCCCAAAGGTCACCGGATCTGGTTTCACTTTAAAGAAGTAGTCCAGTTACACATTTGTGGGCTTATAACTTGGCTTCTGAATGTCCTAGAGAGGTCAGGTTTGTTTTAGTGTACTTCAATCAACAGCCCCTACAACCACAAAAAGGAATGGAGTCATTAGCACTTATGGTTTGTAAATGGCACCTAGAATTATGTTGCACAAAGCACAATTTCACATCATTCTGGGTCCATTTGTGTGAAAACAAGGTCCAATCAGGCTGAAACGTTACAGGAAGGTAGAATCTATTGAGTTGTAAGTGATCTGAACGTTTCATGATGATAGCACTTTCCTAAGGGGGTCAAACCATGTCCCAAAGGTCACCGGATCTGGTGTCAATTTAAAGAAGTAGTCCAAATACACATTTTTGGGCTTATAACTTGGCTTCTGAATGTCCTAGAGAGATCAGGTTTGTTTTAGCGTACTCCAATTAACAGCCCCCATTACCTCAAAAAGGAATGGAGTCATTAGCACTCATGGTTTTTAAATGGCACCCAGAATTATGTTGCACGAAGCACAATTTCACATCATTCTGGGTTCATTTGTGTGAAAACAAGGTCCAATCAGGCTGAAACGTTACAGGAAGGTAGAATCTATTGAGTTGCAAGTGATCTGAACGTTTCATGATGATAGCACTTTCCTAAGGGGGTCAAACCATGTCCCAAAAGTCACCGGATCTGGTGTCACTTTAAAGAAGTAGTCCAGTTACACATTTGTGGGCTTATAACTTGGCTTCTGAATGTCCTAGAGAGATCAGGTTTGTTTTAGTGTACTCCAATCAACAGCCCCTACAACCACAAAAAGGAATGGAGTCATTAGCACTTATGGTTTGTAAATGGCACCCAGAATTATGTTGCACGAAGCACAATTTCACATCATTCTGGGTCCATTTGTGTGAAAACAAGGTCCAATCAGGCTGAAACGCTACTAGAAGGTAGAATACATTGAGTTGTAAGTGATCTGAACGTTTCAAGATGATCGCACATTCCTATAGGGGGTAAAACCATGTCCCAAAGGTCACCGGGCCTGGTGTCACTTTAAAGTAGTAGTCCAGTTACACCTTTGTGGGCTTATAACTTGGCTTCTGAATGTCCTAGAGAGGTTAGGTTTGTTTTAATGTACTCCAATCAACAGCCCCTAAAACCACAAAAAGGAATGGAATCATTAGCACTTATGGTTTGTAAATGGCACCCAGAATTATGTTGCACGAAGCACAATTTCACATCATTCTGGGTTCATTTGTGTGAAAACAAGGTCCAATCAGGCTGAAACGTTACAGGAAAGTAGAATCTATTGAGTTGTAAGTGATCTGAATGTTTAATGATGATAGCACTTTCCTAAGGGGGTCAAACCATGTCCCAAAGGTCACCGGATCTGGTTTCACTTTAAAGAAGTAGTCCAGTTACACATTTGTGGGCTTATAACTTGGCTTCTGAATGTCCTAGAGAGGTCAGGTTTGTTTTAGTGTACTCCAATCAACAGCCCCTACAACCACAAAAAGGAATGGAGTCATTAGCACTTATGGTTTGTAAATGGCACCTAGAATTATGTTGCACGAAGCACAATTTCACATCATTCTGGGTCCATTTGTGTGAAAACAAGGTCCAATCAGGCTGAAACGTTACAGGAAGGTAGAATCTATTGAGTTGTAAGTGATCTGAACGTTTCATGATGATAGCACTTTCCTAAGGGGGTCAAACCATGTCCCAAAGGTCACCGGATCTGGTGTCAATCAAAAGAAATAGTCCAAATACACATTTTTGGGCTTATAACTTGGCTTCTGAATGTCCTAGAGAGATCAGGTTTGTTTTAGTGTACTCCAATCAACAGCCCCTACAACCACAAAAAGGAATGGAGTCATTAGCACTTATGGTTTGTAAATGGCACCCAGAACTATGTTGCACAAAGCACAATTTCACATCATTCTGGGTCCATTTGTGTGAAAACAAGGTCCAATCAGGCTGAAACGCTACAAGAAGGTAGAATCTATTGAGTTGTAAGTGATCTGAACGTTTCAAGATGATCGCACATTCCTATAGGGGGTAAAACCATGTCCCAAAGGTCACCGGGCCTGGTGTCACTTTAAAGTAGTAGTCCAGTTACACCTTTGTGGGCTTATAACTTGGCTTCTGAATGTCCTAGAGAGGTTAGGTTTGTTTTAATGTACTCCAATCAACAGCCCCTAAAACCACAAAAAGGAATGGAGTCATTAGCACTTATGGTTTGTAAATGGCACCCAGAATTATGTTGCACGAAGCACAATTTCACATCATTCTGGGTTCATTTGTGTGAAAACAAGGTCCAATCAGGCTGAAACGTTACAGGAAGGTAGAATCTATTGAGTTGTAAGTGATCTGAATGTTTCATGATGACAGCACTTTCCTAAGGGGGTCAAACCATGTCCCAAAGGTCACCGGATCTGGTTTCACTTTAAAGAAGTAGTCCAGTTACACATTTGTGGGCTTATAACTTGGCTTCTGAATGTCCTAGAGAGGTCAGGTTTGTTTTAGTGTACTCCAATCAACAGCCCCTACCACCACAAAAAGGAATGGAGTCATTAGCACTTATGGTTTGTAAATGGCACCTAGAATTATGTTGCACAAAGCACAATTTCACATCATTCTGGGTCCATTTGTGTGAAAACAAGGTCCAATCAGGCTGAAACGTTACAGGAAGGTAGAATCTATTGAGTTGTAAGTGATCTGAACGTTTCATGATGATAGCACTTTCCTAAGGGGGTCAAACCATGTCCCAAAGGTCACCGGATCTGGTGTCAATTTAAAGAAGTAGTCCAAATACACATTTTTGGGCTTATAACTTGGCTTCTGAATGTCCTAGAGAGATCAGGTTTGTTTTAGCGTACTCCAATTAACAGCCCCCATTACCTCAAAATGGAATGGAGTCATTAGCACTCATGGTTTTTAAATGGCACCCAGAATTATGTTGCACGAAGCACAATTTCACATCATTCTGGGTTCATTTGTGTGAAAACAAGGTCCAATCAGGCTGAAACGTTACAGGAAGGTAGAATCTATTGAGTTGCAAGTGATCTGAACGTTTCATGATGATAGCACTTTCCTAAGGGGGTCAAACCATGTCCCAAAAGTCACCGGATCTGGTGTCACTTTAAAGAAGTAGTCCAGTTACACATTTGTTGGCTTATAACTTGGCTTCTGAATGTCCTAGAGAGATCAGGTTTGTTTTAGTGTACTCCAATCAACAGCCCCTACAACCACAAAAAGGAATGGAGTCATTAGCACTTATGGTTTGTAAATGGCACCCAGAATTATGTTGCACGAAGCACAATTTCACATCATTCTGGGTCCATTTGTGTGAAAACAAGGTCCAATCAGGCTGAAACGCTACAAGAAGGTAGAATCTATTGAGTTGTAAGTGATCTGAACGTTTCAAGATGATCGCACATTCCTATAGGGGGTAAAACCATGTCCCAAAGGTCACCGGGCCTGGTGTCACTTTAAAGTAGTAGTCCAGTTACACCTTTGTGGGCTTATAACTTGGCTTCTGAATGTCCTAGAGAGGTTAGGTTTGATTTAATGTACTCCAGTCAACAGCCCCTAAAACCACAAAAAGGAATGGAGTCATTAGCACTTATGGTTTGTAAATGGCACCCAGAATTATGTTGCACGAAGCACAATTTCACATCATTCTGGGTTCATTTGTGTGAAAACAAGGTCCAATCAGGCTGAAACGTTACAGGAAGGTAGAATCTATTGAGTTGTAAGTGATCTGAATGTTTCATGATGACAGCACTTTCCTAAGGGGGTCAAACCATGTCCCAAAGGTCACCGGATCTGGTTTCACTTTAAAGAAGTAGTCCAGTTACACATTTGTGGGCTTATAACTTGGCTTCTGAATGTCCTAGAGAGGTCAGGTTTGTTTTAGTGTACTCCAATCAACAGCCCCTACAACCACAAAAAGGAATGGAGTCATTAGCACTTATGGTTTGTAAATGGCACCTAGAATTATGTTGCACGAAGCACAATTTCACATCATTCTGGGTCCATTTGTGTGAAAACAAGGTCCAATCAGGCTGAAACGTTACAGGAAGGTAGAATCTATTGAGTTGTAAGTGATCTGAACGTTTCATGATGATAGCACTTTCCTAAGGGGGTCAAACCATGTCCCAAAGGTCACCGGATCTGGTGTCAATTTAAAGAAGTAGTCCAAATACACATTTTTGGGCTTATAACTTGGCTTCTGAATGTCCTAGAGAGATCAGGTTTGTTTTAGCGTACTCCAATTAACAGCCCCCATTACCTCAAAAAGGAATGGAGTCATTAGCACTCATGGTTTTTAAATGGCACCCAGAATTATGTTGCACGAAGCACAATTTCACATCATTCTGGGTTCATTTGTGTGAAAACAAGGTCCAATCAGGCTGAAACGTTACAGGAAGGTAGAATCTATTGAGTTGCAAGTGATCTGAACGTTTCATGATGATAGCACTTTCCTAAGGGGGTCAAACCATGTCCCAAAAGTCACCGGATCTGGTGTCACTTTAAAGAAGTAGTCCAGTTACACATTTGTGGGCTTATAACTTGGCTTCTGAATGTCCTAGAGAGATCAGGTTTTTTTTAGTGTACTCCAATCAACAGCCCCTACAACCACAAAAAGGAATGGAGTCATTAGCACTTATGGTTTGTAAATGGCACCCAGAATTATGTTGCACGAAGCACAATTTCACATCATTCTGGATCCATTTGTGTGAAAACAAGGTCCAATCAGGCTGAAACGCTACAAGAAGGTAGAATCTATTGAGTTGTAAGTGATCTGAACGTTTCAAGATGATCGCACATTCCTATAGGGGGTAAAACCATGTCCCAAAGGTCACCGGGCCTGGTGTCACTTTAAAGTAGTAGTCCAGTTACACCTTTGTGGGCTTATAACTTGGCTTCTGAATGTCCTAGAGAGGTTAGGTTTGTTTTAATGTACTCCAATCAACAGCCCCTAAAACCACAAAAAGGAATGGAATCATTAGCACTTATGGTTTGTAAATGGCACCCAGAATTATGTTGCACGAAGCACAATTTCACATCATTCTGGGTTCATTTGTGTGAAAACAAGGTCCAATCAGGCTGAAACGTTACAGGAAAGTAGAATCTATTGAGTTGTAAGTGATCTGAATGTTTAATGATGATAGCACTTTCCTAAGGGGGTCAAACCATGTCCCAAAGGTCACCGGATCTGGTTTCACTTTAAAGAAGTAGTCCAGTTACACATTTGTGGGCTTATAACTTGGCTTCTGAATGTCCTAGAGAGGTCAGGTTTGTTTTAGTGTACTCCAATCAACAGCCCCTACAACCACAAAAAGGAATGTAGTCATTAGCACTTATGGTTTGTAAATGGCACCTAGAATTATGTTGCACGAAGCACAATTTCACATCATTCTGGGTCCATTTGTGTGAAAACAAGGTCCAATCAGGCTGAAACGTTACAGGAAGGTAGAATCTATTGAGTTGTAAGTGATCTGAACGTTTCATGATGATAGCACTTTCCTAAGGGGGTCAAACCATGTCCCAAAGGTCACCGGATCTGGTGTCAATCAAAAGAAGTAGTCCAAATACACATTTTTGGGCTTATAACTTGGCTTCTGAATGTCCTAGAGAGATCAGGTTTGTTTTAGTGTACTCCAATCAACAGCCCCTACAACCACAAAAAGGAATGGAGTCATTAGCACTTATGGTTTGTAAATGGCACCCAGAATTATGTTGCACGAAGCACAATTTCACATCATTCTGGGTCCATTTGTGTGAAAACAAGGTCCAATCAGGCTGAAACGCTACAAGAAGGTAGAATCTATTGAGTTGTAAGTGATCTGAACGTTTCAAGATGATCGCACATTCCTATAGGGGGTAAAACCATGTCCCAAAGGTCACCGGGCCTGGTGTCACTTTAAAGTAGTAGTCCAGTTACACCTTTGTGGGCTTATAACTTGGCTTCTGAATGTCCTAGAGAGGTTAGGTTTGATTTAATGTACTCCAATCAACAGCCCCTAAAACCACAAAAAGGAATGGAGTCATTAGCACTTATGGTTTGTAAATGGCACCCAGAATTATGTTGCACGAAGCACAATTTCACATCATTCTGGGTTCATTTGTGTGAAAACAAGGTCCAATCAGGCTGAAACGTTACAGGAAGGTAGAATCTATTGAGTTGTAAGTGATCTGAATGTTTCATGATGACAGCACTTTCCTAAGGGGGTCAAACCATGTCCCAAAGGTCACCGGATCTGGTTTCACTTTAAAGAAGTAGTCCAGTTACACATTTGTGGGCTTATAACTTGGCTTCTGAATGTCCTAGAGAGGTCAGGTTTGTTTTAGTGTACTCCAATCAACAGCCCCTACAACCACAAAAAGGAATGGAGTCATTAGCACTTATGGTTTGTAAATGGCACCTAGAATTATGTTGCACGAAGCACAATTTCACATCATTCTGGGTCCATTTGTGTGAAAACAAGGTCCAATCAGGCTGAAACGTTACAGGAAGGTAGAATCTATTGAGTTGTAAGTGATCTGAACGTTTCATGATGATAGCACTTTCCTAAGGGGGTCAAACCATGTCCCAAAGGTCACCGGATCTGGTGTCAATTTAAAGAAGTAGTCCAAATACACATTTTTGGGCTTATAACTTGGCTTCTGAATGTCCTAGAGAGATCAGGTTTGTTTTAGCGTACTCCAATTAACAGCCCCCATTACCTCAAAAAGGAATGGAGTCATTAGCACTCATGGTTTTTAAATGGCACCCAGAATTATGTTGCACGAAGCACAATTTCACATCATTCTGGGTTCATTTGTGTGAAAACAAGGTCCAATCAGGCTGAAACGTTACAGGAAGGTAGAATCTATTGAGTTGCAAGTGATCTGAACGTTTCATGATGATAGCACTTTCCTAAGGGGGTCAAACCATGTCCCAAAAGTCACCGGATCTGGTGTCACTTTAAAGAAGTAGTCCAGTTACACATTTGTGGGCTTATAACTTGGCTTCTGAATGTCCTAGAGAGATCAGGTTTTTTTTTAGTGTACTCCAATCAACAGCCCCTACAACCACAAAAAGGAATGGAGTCATTAGCACTTATGGTTTGTAAATGGCACCCAGAATTATGTTGCACGAAGCACAATTTCACATCATTCTGGGTCCATTTGTGTGAAAACAAGGTCCAATCAGGCTGAAACGCTACAAGAAGGTAGAATCTATTGAGTTGTAAGTGATCTGAACGTTTCAAGATGATCGCACATTCCTATAGGGGGTAAAACCATGTCCCAAAGGTCACCGGGCCTGGTGTCACTTTAAAGTAGTAGTCCAGTTACACCTTTGTGGGCTTATAACTTGGCTTCTGAATGTCCTAGAGAGGTTAGGTTTGATTTAATGTACTCCAATCAACAGCCCCTAAAACCACAAAAAGGAATGGAGTCATTAGCACTTATGGTTTGTAAATGGCACCCAGAATTATGTTGCACGAAGCACAATTTCACATCATTCTGGGTTCATTTGTGTGAAAACAAGGTCCAATCAGGCTGAAACGTTACAGGAAGGTAGAATCTATTGAGTTGTAAGTGATCTGAATGTTTCATGATGACAGCACTTTCCTAAGGGGGTCAAACCATGTCCCAAAGGTCACCGGATCTGGTTTCACTTTAAAGAAGTAGTCCAGTTACACATTTGTGGGCTTATAACTTGGCTTCTGAATGTCCTAGAGAGGTCAGGTTTGTTTTAGTGTACTCCAATCAACAGCCCCTACAACCACAAAAAGGAATGGAGTCATTAGCACTTATGGTTTGTAAATGGCACCTAGAATTATGTTGCACGAAGCACAATTTCACATCATTCTGGGTCCATTTGTGTGAAAACAAGGTCCAATCAGGCTGAAACGTTACAGGAAGGTAGAATCTATTGAGTTGTAAGTGATCTGAACGTTTCATGATGATAGCACTTTCCTAAGGGGGTCAAACCATGTCCCAAAGGTCACCGGATCTGGTGTCAATCAAAAGAAGTAGTCCAAATACACATTTTTGGGCTTATAACTTGGCTTCTGAATGTCCTAGAGAGATCAGGTTTGTTTTAGTGTACTCCAATCAACAGCCCCTACAACCACAAAAAGGAATGGAGTCATTAGCACTTATGGTTTGTAAATGGCACCCAGAACTATGTTGCACAAAGCACAATTTCACATCATTCTGGGTCCATTTGTGTGAAAACAAGGTCCAATCAGGCTGAAACGCTACAAGAAGGTAGAATCTATTGAGTTGTAAGTGATCTGAACGTTTCAAGATGATCGCACATTCCTATAGGGGGTAAAACCATGTCCCAAAGGTCACCGGGCCTGGTGTCACTTTAAAGTAGTAGTCCAGTTACACCTTTGTGGGCTTATAACTTGGCTTCTGAATGTCCTAGAGAGGTTAGGTTTGTTTTAATGTACTCCAATCAACAGCCCCTAAAACCACAAAAAGGAATGGAGTCATTAGCACTTATGGTTTGTAAATGGCACCCAGAATTATGTTGCACGAAGCACAATTTCACATCATTCTGGGTTCATTTGTGTGAAAACAAGGTCCAATCAGGCTGAAACGTTACAGGAAGGTAGAATCTATTGAGTTGTAAGTGATCTGAATGTTTCATGATGACAGCACTTTCCTAAGGGGGTCAAACCATGTCCCAAATGTCACCGGATCTGGTTTCACTTTAAAGAAGTAGTCCAGTTACACATTTGTGGGCTTATAACTTGGCTTCTGAATGTCCTAGAGAGGTCAGGTTTGTTTTAGTGTACTCCAATCAACAGCCCCTACAACCACAAAAAGGAATGGAGTCATTAGCACTTATGGTTTGTAAATGGCACCTAGAATTATGTTGCACAAAGCACAATTTCACATCATTCTGGGTCCATTTGTGTGAAAACAAGGTCCAATCAGGCTGAAACGTTACAGGAAGGTAGAATCTATTGAGTTGTAAGTGATCTGAACGTTTCATGATGATAGCACTTTCCTAAGGGGGTCAAACCATGTCCCAAAGGTCACCGGATCTGGTGTCAATTTAAAGAAGTAGTCCAAATACACATTTTTGGGCTTATAACTTGGCTTCTGAATGTCCTAGAGAGATCAGGTTTGTTTTAGCGTACTCCAATTAACAGCCCCCATTACCTCAAAATGGAATGGAGTCATTCGCACTCATGGTTTTTAAATGGCACCCAGAATTATGTTGCACGAAGCACAATTTCACATCATTCTGGGTTCATTTGTGTGAAAACAAGGTCCAATCAGGCTGAAACGTTACAGGAAGGTAGAATCTATTGAGTTGCAAGTGATCTGAACGTTTCATGATGATAGCACTTTCCTAAGGGGGTCAAACCATGTCCCAAAAGTCACCGGATCTGGTGTCACTTTAAAGAAGTAGTCCAGTTACACATTTGTGGGCTTATAACTTGGCTTCTGAATGTCCTAGAGAGATCAGGTTTGTTTTAGTGTACTCCAATAAACAGCCCCTCCAACCACAAAAAGGAATGGAGTCATTAGCACTTATGGTTTGTAAATGGCACCCAGAATTATGTTGCACGAAGCACAATTTCACATCATTCTGGGTCCATTTGTGTGAAAACAAGGTCCAATCAGGCTGAAACGCTACAAGAAGGTAGAATCTATTGAGTTGTAAGTGATCTGAACGTTTCAAGATGATCGCACATTCCTATAGGGGGTAAAACCATGTCCCAAAGGTCACCGGGCCTGGTGTCACTTTAAAGTAGTAGTCCAGTTACACCTTTGTGGGCTTATAACTTGGCTTCTGAATGTCCTAGAGAGGTTAGGTTTGATTTAATGTACTCCAATCAACAGCCCCTAAAACCACAAAAAGGAATGGAGTCATTAGCACTTATGGTTTGTAAATGGCACCTAGAATTATGTTGCACGAAGCACAATTTCACATCATTCTGGGTCCATTTGTGTGAAAACAAGGTCCAATCAGGCTGAAACGTTACAGGAAGGTAGAATCTATTGAGTTGTAAGTGATCTGAACGTTTCATGATGATAGCACTTTCCTAAGGGGGTCAAACCATGTCCCAAAGGTCACCGGATCTGGTGTCAATTTAAAGAAGTAGTCCAAATACACATTTTTGGGCTTATAACTTGGCTTCTGAATGTCCTAGAGAGATCAGGTTTGTTTTAGCTTACTCCAATTAACAGCCCCCATTACCTCAAAAAGGAATGGAGTCATTAGCACTCATGGTTTTTAAATGGCACCCAGAATTATGTCGCACGAAGCACAATTTCACATCATTCTGGGTTCATTTGTGTGAAAACAAGGTCCAATCAGGCTGAAACGTTACAGGAAGGTAGAATCTATTGAGTTGCAAGTGATCTGAACGTTTCATGATGATAGCACTTTCCTAAGGGGGTCAAACCATGTCCCAAAAGTCACAGGATCTGGTGTCACTTTAAAGAAGTAGTCCAGTTACACATTTGTGGGCTAATAACTTGGCTTCTGAATGTCCTAGAGAGATCAGGTTTGTTTTAGTGTACTCCAATCAACAGCCCCTACAACCTCAAAAAGGAATGGAGTCATTAGCACTTATGGTTTGTAAATGGCACCCAGAATTATGTTGCACGAAGCACAATTTCACATCATTCTGGGTCCATTTGTGTGAAAACAAGGTCCAATCAGGCTGAAACGCTACAAGAAAGTAGAATCTATTGAGTTGTAAGTGATCTGAACGTTTCAAGATGATCGCACATTCCTATAGGGGGTAAAACCATGTCCCAAAGGTCACCGGGCCTGGTGTCACTTTAAAGTAGTAGTCCAGTTACACCTTTGTGGGCTTATAACTTGGCTTCTGAATGTCCTAGAGAGGTTAGGTTTGTTTTAATGTACTCCAATCAACAGCCCCTAAAACCACAAAAAGGAATGGAGTCATTAGCACTTATGGTTTGTAAATGGCACCCAGAATTATGTTGCACGAAGCACAATTTCACATCATTCTGGGTTCATTTGTGTGAAAACAAGGTCCAATCAGGCTGAAACGTTACAGGAAGGTAGAATCTATTGAATTGTAAGTGATCTGAATGTTTCATGATGACAGCACTTTCCTAAGGGGGTCAAACCATGTCCCAAAGGTCACCGGATCTGGTTTCACTTTAAAGAAGTAGTCCAGTTACACATTTGTGGGCTTATAACTTGGCTTCTGAATGTCCTAGAGAGGTCAGGTTTGTTTTAGTGTACTCCAATCAACAGCCCCTACAACCACAAAAAGGAATGGAGTCATTAGCACTTATGGTTTGTAAATGGCACCTAGAATTATGTTGCACGAAGCACAATTTCACATCATTCTGGGTCCATTTGTGTGAAAACAAGGTCCAATCAGGCTGAAACGTTACAAGAAGGTAGAATCTATTGAGTTGTAAGTGATCTGAACGTTTCATGATGATAGCACTTTCCTAAGGGGGTCAAACCATGTCCCAAAGGTCAACGGATCTGGTGTCAATTTAAAGAAGTAGTCCAAATACACATTTTTGGGCTTATAACTTGGCTTCTGAATGTCCTAGAGAGATGAGGTTTGTTTTAGTGTACTCCAATCAACAGCCCCTACAACCACAAAAAGGAATGGAGTCATTAGCACTTAAGGTTTGTAAATGGCACCCAGAATTATGTTGCACGAAGCACAATTTCACATCATTCTGTGTCCATTTGTGTGAAAACAAGGTCCAATCAGTCTGAAACGCTACAAGAAGGTAGAATCTATTGAGTTGTAAGTGATCTGAACGTTTCAAGATGATCGCTCATTCCTATCGGGGGTAAAACCATGTCCCAAAGGTCTCCGGGCCTGGTGTCACTTTAAAGAAGTAGTCCAGTTACACCTTTGTGGGCTTATAACTTGGCTTCTGAATGTCCTAGAGAGGTTAGGTTTGTTTTAGTGTTCTCCAATCAACAGCCCCTACAACCACAAAAAGGAATGGAGTCAGTAGCACTTATGGTTTGTTAATGGCACCCAGAATTATGTTGCACGAAGCACAATTTCACATCATTCGGGGTTCATTTGTGTGAAAACAAGGTCCAGTCAGGCTGAAACGTTACAGGAAGGTAGAATCTATTGAGTTGTAAGTGATCTGAATGTTTCATGATGATAGCACTTTCCTAAGGGGGTCAAACCATGCACCAAAGGTCACCGGATCTGGTGTAAATTTAAAGTAGTAGTCCAGTTACACATTTGTGGGCTTATAACTTGACTTCTGAATGTCCTAGAGAGATCAGGTTTGTTTTAATGTACTCCAATCTACAGCCCCTACAACCAGAAGAAGGAATGGAGTCATTAGCACTTATGGTTTGTAAATGGCACCCCGAATTATGTTCCCCGAAGCACAATTTCACATCTTTCTGGGTCCATTTGTGTGAAAACAAGGTCCAATCAGGCTGAAAGGCTACAAGAAGGTAGAATCTATTGAAGTGTAAGTGATCTGAACGTTTCAAGATGATCGCACATTCCTATAGGGGGAAAAACCATGTCCCAAAGGTCACCGGGCCTGGTGTCACTTTAAAGAAGTAGTCCAGTTACACATTTGTGGGCTTATAACTTGGCTTCTGAATGTCCTAGAGAGATCAGGTTTGTTTTAGAGGAATGTGCGATCATCATGAAACGTTCAGATCACTTAGAACTCAATAGATTCTACCTTCTTGTAACGTTTCAGCCTGATTGGACCTTGTTTTCACACAAATGAACCCAGAATGATGTGAAATTGTGCTTCGTGCAACATAATTCTGGGTCCCATTTAAAAACCATAAGTGCTAATGACTCCATTCCTTTTAGTGGTAATGGGGGCTGTTAATTGGAGTACTCTAAAACAAACCTGATCTCTCTAGGACATTCAGAAGCCAAGTTATAAGCCCACAAATGTGTAACTGGACTACTTCTTTAAAGTTACACCAGGCCCGGTGACCTTTGGGACATGGTTTTACCCCCTATAGGAATGTGCGATCATCTTGAAACGTTCAGATCACTTACAACTCAATAGATTCTACATTCTTGTAGCGATTCAGCCTGATTGGACCTTGTTTTCACACAAATGGACCCAGAATGATGTGAAATTGTGCTTCGTGCAACATAATTCTGGGTGCCATTTAGAAACTTTAAGTGCTAATGACTCCATTCCTTTTTGTGGTTGTAGGGGCTGTTGATTGGAGTACACTAAAACAGACCTGATCTCTCTAGGACATTCAGAAGCCAAGTTATAAGCCCACAAATGTGTAACTGGACTACTTTTTTAAATTGACACCAGATCCGGTGACCTTTGGGACATGGTTTGACCCCCTTAGGAAAGTGCTATCATCATGAAACGTTCAGGTCACTTACAACTCAATAGATTCTACCTTCCTGTAACGTTTCAGCCTGATTGGACCTTGTTTTCACACAAATGAACCCAGAATGATGTGAAACTGTGCTTCGTGCAACATAATTCTGGGTGCCATTTAAAAACCATAAGTGCTAATGACTCCATTCCTTTTTGTGGTTGTAGGGGCTGTTGGTTGGAGTACATTAAAACAAACCTGATCTCTCTAGGACATTCAGAAGCCAAGTTATAAGCCCACAAATGTGTAACTGGACTACTTCTTTAAATTGACACCAGATCCGGTGACCTTTGGGACATGGTTTGACCCCCTTAGGAAAGGGCTATCATCATGAAACGTTCAGATCACTTACAACTCAATAGATTCTACCTTCCTGTAACATTTCAGCCTGATTGGACCTTGTTTTCACACAAATGAACCCAGAATGATGTGAAATTGTGCTTAGTGCAGCATAATTCTGGGTGCCATTTAAAAACCATAAGTGCTAATGACTCCATTCCTTTTTGAGGTTGTAGGGGATGTTGATTGGAGTACACTAAAACAAACCTGATCTCTCTAGGACATTCAGAAGCCAAGTTATAAGCCCACAAATGTTTAACTGGACTACTTCTTTAAATTGACACCAGATCCGGTGACCTTTGGGACATGGTTTGACCCCCTTAGGAAAGTGCTCTCATCATGAAACGTTCAGATCACTTACAACTCAATAGATTCTACCTTCCTGTAACGTTTCAGCCTGATTGGACCTTGTTTTCACACAAATGAACCCAGAATGATGTGAAATTGTGCTTCGTGCAACATAATTCTGGGTGCCATATACAAACCATAAGTGCTAATGACTCCATTCCTTTTTGTGGTTGTAGGGGCTGTTGATTGGAGTACACTAAAACAAACCTGACCTCTCTAGGACATTCAGAATCCAAGTTATAAGCGCACAAAGGTGTAACTGGACAACTTCTTTAAAGTGACACCAGGCCCGGTGACCTTTGGGACATGGTTTTACCCCGTATAGGAATGTGCGATCATCTTGAAACGTTCAGATCACTTACAACTCAATAGATTCTACCTTCTTGTAACATTTCAGCCTGATTGGACCTTGTTTTCACACAAATGGACCCAGAATGATGTGAAATTGTGCTTCGTGCAACATAATTCTGGGTGCCATTTACAAACCATAAGTGCTAATGACTCCATTCCTTTTTCTTGTTGTACGGGCTGTTGATTGGAGTACATTAAAACAAACCTGATCTCTGTAGGACATTCAGAAGTCAAGTTATAAGCCCACAAAGGTGTAACTGGACTACTTCTTTAAAGTGACACCAGGCCCGGTGACCTTTGGGACATGGTTTGACCCCCTATAGGAATGAGCGATCATCTTGAAACGTTCAGATCACTTACAACTCAATAGATTCTACCTTCCTGTAACGTTTCAGCCTGATTGGACCTTGTTTTCACACAAATGGACCCAGAATGATGTGAAATTGTGCTTCGTGCAACATAATTCTAGGTGCCATTTACAAACCATAAGTGCTAATGACTCCATTCCTTTTTGTGGTTGTAGGGGCTGTTGATTGGAGTACACTAAAACAAACCTGACCTCTCTAGGACATTCAGAAGCCAAGTTATAAGCCCACAAATGTGTAACTGGACTACTTCTTTAAAGTGAAACCAGATCCGGTGACCTTTGGGACATGGTTTGACCCCCTTAGGAAAGTGCTATCATCATGAAACATTCAGATCACTTACAACTCAATAGATTCTACCTTCCTGTAACGTTTCAGCCTGATTGGACCTTGTTTTCACACAAATGAACCCAGAATGATGTGAAATTGTGCTTCGTGCAACATAATTCTGGGTGCCATTTACAAACCATAAGTGCTAATGACTCCATTCCTTTTTGTGGTTTTAGGGGCTGTTGATTGGAGTACATTAAATCAAACCTGATCTCTCTAGGACATTCAGAAGCCAAGTTATAAGCCCACAAATGTGTAACTGGACTACTTCTTTAAATTGACACCAGATCCGGTGACCTTTGGGACATGGTTTGACCCCCTTGGGAAAGTGCTATCATCATGAAACGTTCAGATCACTTACAACTCAATAGATTCTACCTTCCTGTAACGTTTCAGCCTGATTGGACCTTGTTTTCACACAAATGAACCCAGAATGATGTGAAATTGTGCTTCGTGCAACATAATTCTGGGTGCCATTTACAAACCATAAGTGCTAATGACTCCATTCCTTTTTGTGGTTGTAGGGGCTGTTGATTGGAGTACATTAAAACAAACCTGATATCTCTAGGACATTCAGAAGCCAAGTTATAAGCCCACAAATGTGTAACTGGACTACTTCTTTAAATTGACACCAGATCCGGTGACCTTTGGGACATGGTTTGACCCCCTTAGGAAAGTGCTATCATCATGAAACGTTCAGATCACTTACAACTCAATAGATTCTACCTTCCTGTAACGTTTCAGCCTGATTGGACCTTGTTTTCACACAAATGAACCCAGAATGATGTGAAATTGTGCTTCGTGCAACATAATTCTGGGTCCCATTTAAAAACCATAAGTGCTAATGACTCCATTCCTTTTAGTGGTAATGGGGGCTGTTAATTGGAGTACTCTAAAACAAACCTGATCTCTCTAGGACATTCAGAAGCCAAGTTATAAGCCCACAAAGGTGTAACTGGACTACTTCTTTAAAGTTACACCAGGCCCGGTGACCTTTGGGACATGGTTTTACCCCCTATAGGAATGTGCGATCATCTTGAAACGTTCAGATCACTTACAACTCAATAGATTCTACATTCTTGTAGCGATTCAGCCTGAATGGACCTTGTTTTGACACAAATGGACCCAGAATGATGTGAAATTGTGCTTCGTGCAACATAATTCTGGGTGCCATTTAGAAACTTTAAGTGCTAATGACTCCATTCCTTTTTGTGGTTGTAGGGGCTGTTGATTGGAGTACACTAAAACAGACCTGATCTCTCTAGGACATTCAGAAGCCAAGTTATAAGCCCACAAATGTGTAACTGGACTACTTTTTTAAATTGACACCAGATCCGGTGACCTTTGGGACATGGTTTGACCCCCTTAGGAAAGTGCTATCATCATGAAACGTTCAGGTCACTTACAACTCAATAGATTCTACCTTCCTGTAACGTTTCAGCCTGATTGGACCTTGTTTTCACACAAATGAACCCAGAATGATGTGAAACTGTGCTTCGTGCAACATAATTCTGGGTGCCATTTAAAAACCATAAGTGCTAATGACTCCATTCCTTTTTGTGGTTGTAGGGGCTGTTGGTTGGAGTACATTAAAACAAACCTGATCTCTCTAGGACATTCAGAAGCCAAGTTATAAGCCCACAAATGTGTAACTGGACTACTTCTTTAAATTGACACCAGATCCGGTGACCTTTGGGACATGGTTTGACCCCCTTAGGAAAGGGCTATCATCATGAAACGTTCAGATCACTTACAACTCAATAGATTCTACCTTCCTGTAACATTTCAGCCTGATTGGACCTTGTTTTCACACAAATGAACCCAGAATGATGTGAAATTGTGCTTAGTGCAGCATAATTCTGGGTGCCATTTAAAAACCATAAGTGCTAATGACTCCATTCCTTTTTGAGGTTGTAGGGGATGTTGATTGGAGTACACTAAAACAAACCTGATCTCTCTAGGACATTCAGAAGCCAAGTTATAAGCCCACAAATGTTTAACTGGACTACTTCTTTAAATTGACACCAGATCCGGTGACCTTTGGGACATGGTTTGACCCCCTTAGGAAAGTGCTCTCATCATGAAACGTTCAGATCACTTACAACTCAATAGATTCTACCTTCCTGTAACGTTTCAGCCTGATTGGACCTTGTTTTCACACAAATGAACCCAGAATGATGTGAAATTGTGCTTCGAGCAACATAATTCTGGGTGCCATATACAAACCATAAGTGCTAATGACTCCATTCCTTTTTGTGGTTGTAGGGGCTGTTGATTGGAGTACACTAAAACAAACCTGACCTCTCTAGGACATTCAGAATCCAAGTTATAAGCGCACAAAGGTGTAACTGGACAACTTCTTTAAAGTGACACCAGGCCCGGTGACCTTTGGGACATGGTTTTACCCCGTATAGGAATGTGCGATCATCTTGAAACGTTCAGATCACTTACAACTCAATAGATTCTACCTTCTTGTAACATTTCAGCCTGATTGGACCTTGTTTTCACACAAATGGACCCAGAATGATGTGAAATTGTGCTTCGTGCAACATAATTCTGGGTGCCATTTACAAACCATAAGTGCTAATGACTCCATTCCTTTTTCTTGTTGTACGGGCTGTTGATTGGAGTACATTAAAACAAACCTGATCTCTGTTGGACATTCAGAAGTCAAGTTATAAGCCCACAAAGGTGTAACTGGACTACTTCTTTAAAGTGACACCAGGCCCGGTGACCTTTGGGACATGGTTTTACCCCACTATAGGAATGAGCGATCATCTTGAAACGTTCAGATCACTTACAACTCAATAGATTCTACCTTCCTGTAACGTTTCAGCCTGATTGGACCTTGTTTTCACACAAATGGACCCAGAATGATGTGAAATTGTGTTCGTGCAACATAATTCTAGGTGCCATTTACAAACCATAAGTGCTAATGACTCCATTCCTTTTTGTGGTTGTAGGGGCTGTTGATTGGAGTACACTAAAACAAACCTGACCTCTCTAGGACATTCAGAAGCCAAGTTATAAGCCCACAAATGTGTAACTGGACTACTTCTTTAAAGTGAAACCAGATCCGGTGACCTTTGGGACATGGTTTGACCCCCTTAGGAAAGTGCTATCATCATGAAACATTCAGATCACTTACAACTCAATAGATTCTACCTTCCTGTAACGTTTCAGCCTGATTGGACCTTGTTTTCACACAAATGAACCCAGAATGATGTGAAATTGTGCTTCGTGCAACATAATTCTGGGTGCCATTTACAAACCATAAGTGCTAATGACTCCATTCCTTTTTGTGGTTTTAGGGGCTGTTGATTGGAGTACATTAAATCGAACCTGATCTCTCTAGGACATTCAGAAGCCAAGTTATAAGCCCACAAATGTGTAACTGGACTACTTCTTTAAATTGACACCAGATCCGGTGACCTTTGGGACATGGTTTGACCCCCTTGGGAAAGTGCTATCATCATGAAACGTTCAGATCACTTACAACTCAATAGATTCTACCTTCCTGTAACGTTTCAGCCTGATTGGACCTTGTTTTCACACAAATGAACCCAGAATGATGTGAAATTGTGCTTCGTGCAACATAATTCTGGGTGCCATTTACAAACCATAAGTGCTAATGACTCCATTCCTTTTTGTGGTTGTAGGGGCTGTTGATTGGAGTACATTAAAACAAACCTGATATCTCTAGGACATTCAGAAGCCAAGTTATAAGCCCACAAATGTGTAACTGGACTACTTCTTTAAATTGACACCAGATCCGGTGACATTTGGGACATGGTTTGACCCCCTTAGGAAAGTGCTATCATCATGAAACGTTCAGATCACTTACAACTCAATAGATTCTACCTTCCTGTAACGTTTCAGCCTGATTGGACCTTGTTTTCACACAAATGAACCCAGAATGATGTGAAATTGTGCTTCGTGCAACATAATTCTGGGTGCCATTTAAAAACCATAAGTGCTAATGACTCGATTCCTGTTTGTGGTTGTAGGGGCTGTTGATTGGAGTATACTAAAACAACCCTGATCTCTCTAGGACATTCAGAAGCCAAGTTATAAGCCCACAAATGTGTAACTGGACTACTTCTTTAAGTTGACACCAGATCCGTTGACCTTTGGGACATGGTTTGACCCCCTTAGGAAAGTGCTATCATCATGAAACGTTCAGATCACTTACAACTCAATAGATTCTACCTTCCTGTAACGTTTCAGCCTGATTGGACCTTGTTTTCACACAAATGGACCCAGAATGATGTGAAATTGTGCTTCGTGCAACATAATTCTGGGTGCCATTTAAAAACCATAAGTGCTAATGACTCCAATCCTTTTTGAGGTTGTAGGGGCTGTTGATTGGAGTACACTAAAACAAACCTGATCTCTCTAGGACATTCAGAAGCCAAGTTATAAGCCCACAAATTTGTAACTGGACTACTTCTTTAAAGTGACACCAGTTCCGGTGACCTTTGGGACATGGTTTTACCCCCTATAGGAATGTGCGATCATCATGAAACGTTCAGATCACTTACAACTCAATAGATTCTACCTCCTTGCAACGTTTCAGCCTGATTGGACCTTGTTTTCACACAAATGAACCCAGAATGATGTGAAATTGTGCTTCGTGCAACATAATTCTGGGTGCCATTTAAAAACCATAAGTGCTAATGACTCCATTCCTTTTAGTGGTAAGGGGGCTGTGGATTGGAGTACTCTAAAACAAACCTGACCTCTCTAGGACATTCAGAAGCCAAGTTATAAGCCCACAAATGTGTAGCTGGACTACTTCTTTAAAGTGACACCAGGCCCGGTGACCTTTGGGACATGGTTTGACCCCCTATAGGAAAGTGCGATCATCATGAAACGTTCAGATCACTTACAACTCAATAGATTCTACCTTCTTGTAACGTTTCAGCCTGATTGGACCTTGTTTTCACACAAATGGACCCAGAAAGATGTGAAATTGTGCTTCGTGCAACATAACTCTGGGTGCCATTTAAAAACCATAAGTGCTAATGACTCCATTCCTTTTTGTGGTTGTAGGGGCTGTTGGTTGGAGTACATTAAAACAAACCTGATCTCTCTAGGACATTCAGAAGCCAAGTTATAAGCCCACAAATGTGTAACTGGACTACTTCTTTAAAGTGACACCAGTTCCGGTGACCTTTGGGACATGGTTTTACCCCTATAGGAATGTGCGATCATCATGAAACGTTCAGATCACTTACAACTCAATAGATTCTACCTTCTTGCAATGTTTCAGCCTGATTGGACCTTGTTTTCACACAAATGAACCCAGAATGATGTGAAATTGTGCTTCGTGCAACATTATTCTGGGTGCCATTGAAAAACCATAAGTGCTAATGACTCCATTCTTTTTAGTGGTAATGGGGGCTGTGGATTGGAGTACTCTAAAACAAACCTGACCTCTCTAGGACATTCAGAAGCCAAGTTATAAGCCCACAAAGGTGTAGCTGGACTACTTCTTTAAAGTGACACCAGGCCCGGTGACCTTTGGGACATGGTTTGACCCCCTATAGGAATGTGTGATCATCATGAAACGTTCAGATCACTTACAACTCAATAGATTCTACCTTCTTGTAACGTTTCAGCCTGATTGGACCTTGTTTTCACACAAATGAACCCAGAATGATGTGAAATTGTGCTTCGTGCAACATAATTCTGGGTGCCATTTACAAACCATAAGTGCTAATGACTCCATTCCTTTTTGTGGTTTTAGGGGCTGTTGATTGGAGTACATTAAATCAAACCTGATCTCTCTAGGACATTCAGAAGCCAAGTTATAAGCCCACAAATGTGTAACTGGACTACTTCTTTAAATTGACACCAGATCCGGTGACCTTTGGGACATGGTTTGACCCCCTTAGGAAAGTGCTATCATCATGAAACGTTCAGATCACTTACAACTCAATAGATTCTACCTTCCTGTAACGTTTCAGCCTGATTGGACCGTGTTTTCACACAAATGAACCCAGAATGATGTGAAATTGTGCTTCGTGCAACATAATTCTGGGTGCCATATACAAACCATAAGTGCTAATGACTCCATTCCTTTTTGTGGTTGTAGGGGCTGTTGATTGGAGTACACTAAAACAAACCTGACCTCTCTAGGACATTCAGAAGCCAAGTTATAAGCGCACAAAGGTGTAACTGGACAACTTCTTTAAAGTGACACCAGGCCCGGTGACCTTTGGGACATGCTTTTACCCCGTATAGGAATGTGCGATCATCTTGAAACGTTCAGATCACTTACAACTCAATAGATTCTACCTTCTTGTAGCCTTTCAGCCTGATTGGACCTTGTTTTCACACAAATGGACCCAGAATGATGTGAAATTGTGCTTCGTGCAACATAATTCTGGGTGCCATTTACAAACCATAAGTGCTAATGACTCCATTCCTTTTTCTGGTTGTAGGGGCTGTTGATTGGAGTACATTAAAACAAACCTGATCTCTCTAGGACATTCAGAAGTCAAGTTATAAGCCCACAAATGTGTAACTGGACTTCTACTTTAAATTGACACCAGATCCGGTGACCTTTGGGACATGGTTTGACCCCCTTAGGAAAGTGCTATCATCATGAAACATTCAGATCACGTACAACTCAATAGATTCTACCTTCCTGTAACGTTTCAGCCTGATTTGACCTTGTTTTCACACAAATGAACCCAGAATGATGTGAAATTGTGCTTCGTGCAACATAATTCTGGGTGCCATTTACAAACCATAAGTGCTAATGACTCCATTCCTTTTTGTGGTTGTAGGGGCTGTTGATTGGAGTACACTAAAACAAACCTGACCTCTCTAGGACATTCAGAAGCCAAGTTATAAGCCCAAAAATGTGTAACTGGACTACTTCTTTAAAGTGAAACCAGATCCGGTGACCTTTGGGACATGGTTTGACCCCCTTAGGAAAGTGCTATCATCATGAAACATTCAGATCACTTACAACTCAATAGATTCTACCTTCCTGTAACATTTCAGCCTGATTGGACCTTGTTTTCACACAAATGAACCCAGAATGATGTGAAATTGTGCTTCGTGCAACATAATTCTGGGTGCCATTTACAAACCATAAGTGCTAATGACTCCATTCCTTTTTGTGGTTTTAGGGGCTGTTGATTGGAGTACATTAAATCGAACCTGATCTCTCTAGGACATTCAGAAGCCAAGTTATAAGCCCACAAATGTGTAACTGGACTACTTCTTTAAATTGACACCAGATCCGGTGACCTTTGGGACATGGTTTGACCCCCTTGGGAAAGTGCTATCATCATGAAACGTTCAGATCACTTACAACTCAATAGATTCTACCTTCCTGTAACGTTTCAGCCTGATTGGACCTTGTTTTCACACAAATGAACCCAGAATGATGTGAAATTGTGCTTCGTGCAACATAATTCTGGGTGCCATTTAAAAACCATAAGTGCTAATGACTCCATTCCTGTTTGTGGTTGTAGGGGCTGTTGATTGGAGTATACTCAAACAACCCTGATCTCTCTAGGACATTCAGAAGCCAAGTTATAAGCCCACAAATGTGTAACTGGACTACTTCTTTAAAGTGACACCAGGCCCGGTGACCTTTGGGACATGGTTTGACCCCCTATAGGAATGTGCGATCATCATGAAACGTTCAGATCAATTACAACGCAATAGATTCTACCTTCCTGTAACGTTTCAGCCTGATTGGACCTTGTTTTCACACAAATGAACCCAGAATGATGTGCAATTGTGCTTCGTGCAACATAATTCTGGGTGCCATTTAAAAACCATAAGTGCTAATGACTCGATTCCTTTTTGCGGTTGTAGGGGCTGTTGATTGGAGTATACTAAAACAAACCTGATCTCTCTAGGACATTCAGAAGCCAAGTTATAAGCCCACAAATGTGTAACTGGACTACTTCTTTAAATTGACACCAGATCCGGTGACATTTGGGACATGGTTTGACCCCCTTAGGAAAGTGCTATCATCATGAAACGTTCAGATCACTTACAACTCAATAGATTCTACCTTCCTGTAACGTTTCAGCCTGATTGGACCTTGTTTTCACACAAATGAACCCAGAATGATGTGAAATTGTGCTTCGTGCAACATAATTCTGGGTGCCATTTAAAAACCATAAGTGCTAATGACTCCATTCCTGTTTGTGGTTGTAGGGGCTGTTGATTGGAGTATACTAAAACAACCCTGATCTCTCTAGGACATTCAGAAGCCAAGTTATAAGCCCACAAATGTGTAACTGGACTACTTCTTTAAAGTGACACCAGGCCCGGTGACCTTTGGGACATGGTTTGACCCCCTATAGGAATGTGCGATCATCATGAAACGTTCAGATCAATTACAACGCAATAGATTCTACCTTCCTGTAACGTTTCAGCCTGATTGGACCTTGTTTTCACACAAATGAACCCAGAATGATGTGCAATTGTGCTTCGTGCAACATAATTCTGGGTGCCATTTAAAAACCATAAGTGCTAATGACTCGATTCCTTTTTGCGGTTGTAGGGGCTGTTGATTGGAGTATACTAAAACAAACCTGATCTCTCTAGGACATTCAGAAGCCAAGTTATAAGCCCACAAATGTGTAACTGGACTACTTCTTTAAGTTGACACCAGATCCGTTGACCTTTGGGACATGGTTTGACCCCCTTAGGAAAGTGCTATCATCATGAAACGTTCAGATCACTTACAACTCAATAGATTCTACCTTCCTGTAACGTTTCAGCCTGATTGGACCTTGTTTTCACACAAATGGACCCAGAATGATGTGAAATTGTGCTTCGTGCAACATAATTCTGGGTGCCATTTAAAAACCATAAGTGCTAATGACTCCAATCCTTTTTGAGGTTGTAGGGGCTGTTGATTGGAGTACACTAAAACAAACCTGATCTCTCTAGGACATTCAGAAGCCAAGTTATAAGCCCACAAATTTGTAACTGGACTACTTCTTTAAAGTGACACCAGTTCCGGTGACCTTTGGGACATGGTTTTACCCCCTATAGGAATGTGCGATCATCATGAAACGTTCAGATCACTTACAACTCAATAGATTCTACCTTCCTGTAACGTTTCAGCCTGATTGGACCTTGTTTTCACACAAATGAACCCAGAATGATGTGAAATTGTGCTTCGTGCAACATAATTCTGGGTGCCATTTAAAAACCATAAGTGCTAATGACTCCATTCCTGTTTGTGGTTGTAGGGGCTGTTGATTGGAGTATACTAAAACAACCCTGATCTCTCTAGGACATTCAGAAGCCAAGTTATAAGCCCACAAATGTGTAACTGGACTACTTCTTTAAAGTGACACCAGGCCCGGTGACCTTTGGGACATGGTTTGACCCCCTATAGGAATGTGCGATCATCATGAAACGTTCAGATCAATTACAACGCAATAGATTCTACCTTCCTGTAACGTTTCAGCCTGATTGGACCTTGTTTTCACACAAATGAACCCAGAATGATGTGCAATTGTGCTTCGTGCAACATAATTCTGGGTGCCATTTAAAAACCATAAGTGCTAATGACTCGATTCCTTTTTGCGGTTGTAGGGGCTGTTGATTGGAGTATACTAAAACAAACCTGATCTCTCTAGGACATTCAGAAGCCAAGTTATAAGCCCACAAATGTGTAACTGGACTACTTCTTTAAATTGACACCAGATCCGGTGACATTTGGGACATGGTTTGACCCCCTTAGGAAAGTGCTATCATCATGAAACGTTCAGATCACTTACAACTCAATAGATTCTACCTTCCTGTAACGTTTCAGCCTGATTGGACCTTGTTTTCACACAAATGAACCCAGAATGATGTGAAATTGTGCTTCGTGCAACATAATTCTGGGTGCCATTTAAAAACCATAAGTGCTAATGACTCCATTCCTGTTTGTGGTTGTAGGGGCTGTTGATTGGAGTATACTAAAACAACCCTGATCTCTCTAGGACATTCAGAAGCCAAGTTATAAGCCCACAAATGTGTAACTGGACTACTTCTTTAAAGTGACACCAGGCCCGGTGACCTTTGGGACATGGTTTGACCCCCTATAGGAATGTGCGATCATCATGAAACGTTCAGATCAATTACAACGCAATAGATTCTACCTTCCTGTAACGTTTCAGCCTGATTGGACCTTGTTTTCACACAAATGAACCCAGAATGATGTGCAATTGTGCTTCGTGCAACATAATTCTGGGTGCCATTTAAAAACCATAAGTGCTAATGACTCGATTCCTTTTTGCGGTTGTAGGGGCTGTTGATTGGAGTACACTAAAACAAACCTGATCTCTCTAGGACATTCAGAAGCCAAGTTATAAGCCCACAAATGTGTAACTGGACTACTTCTTTAAGTTGACACCAGATCCGTTGACCTTTGGGACATGGTTTGACCCCCTTAGGAAAGTGCTATCATCATGAAACGTTCAGATCACTTACAACTCAATAGATTCTACCTTCCTGTAACGTTTCAGCCTGATTGGACCTTGTTTTCACACAAATGGACCCAGAATGATGTGAAATTGTGCTTCGTGCAACATAATTCTGGGTGCCATTTAAAAACCATAAGTGCTAATGACTCCAATCCTTTTTGAGGTTGTAGGGGCTGTTGATTGGAGTACACTAAAACAAACCTGATCTCTCTAGGACATTCAGAAGCCAAGTTATAAGCCCACAAATTTGTAACTGGACTACTTCTTTAAAGTGACACCAGTTCCGGTGACCTTTGGGACATGGTTTTACCCCCTATAGGAATGTGCGATCATCATGAAACGTTCAGATCACTTACAACTCAATAGATTCTACCTCCTTGCAACGTTTCAGCCTGATTGGACCTTGTTTTCACACAAATGAACCCAGAATGATGTGAAATTGTGCTTCGTGCAACATAATTCTGGGTGCCATTTAAAAACCATAAGTGCTAATGACTCCATTCCTTTTAGTGGTAAGGGGGCTGTGGATTGGAGTACTCTAAAACAAACCTGACCTCTCTAGGACATTCAGAAGCCAAGTTATAAGCCCACAAATGTGTAGCTGGACTACTTCTTTAAAGTGACACCAGGCCTGGTGACCTTTGGGACATGGTTTGACCCCCTATAGGAAAGTGCGATCATCATGAAACGTTCAGATCACTTACAACTCAATAGATTCTATCTTCCTGTAACGTTTCAGCCTGATTGGACCTTGTTTTCACACAAATGAACCCAGAATGATGTGCAATTGTGCTTCGTGCAACATAATTCTGGGTGCCATTTAAAAACCATAAGTGCTAATGACTCGATTCCTTTTTGCGGTTGTAGGGGCTGTTGATTGGAGTATACTAAAACAAACCTGATCTCTCTAGGACATTCAGAAGCCAAGTTATAAGCCCACAAATGTGTAACTGGACTACTTCTTTAAGTTGACACCAGATCCGTTGACCTTTGGGACATGGTTTGACCCCCTTAGGAAAGTGCTATCATCATGAAACGTTCAGATCACTTACAACTCAATAGATTCTACCTTCCTGTAACGTTTCAGCCTGATTGGACCTTGTTTTCACACAAATGGACCCAGAATGATGTGAAATTGTGCTTCGTGCAACATAATTCTGGGTGCCATTTAAAAACCATAAGTGCTAATGACTCCAATCCTTTTTGAGGTTGTAGGGGCTGTTGATTGGAGTACACTAAAACAAACCTGATCTCTCTAGGACATTCAGAAGCCAAGTTATAAGCCCACAAATTTGTAACTGGACTACTTCTTTAAAGTGACACCAGTTCCGGTGACCTTTGGGACATGGTTTTACCCCCTATAGGAATGTGCGATCATCATGAAACGTTCAGATCACTTACAACTCAATAGATTCTACCTCCTTGCAACGTTTCAGCCTGATTGGACCTTGTTTTCACACAAATGAACCCAGAATGATGTGAAATTGTGCTTCGTGCAACATAATTCTGGGTGCCATTTAAAAACCATAAGTGCTAATGACTCCATTCCTTTTAGTGGTAAGGGGGCTGTGGATTGGAGTACTCTAAAACAAACCTGACCTCTCTAGGACATTCAGAAGCCAAGTTATAAGCCCACAAATGTGTAGCTGGACTACTTCTTTAAAGTGACACCAGGCCCGGTGACCTTTGGGACATGGTTTGACCCCCTATAGGAAAGTGCGATCATCATGAAACGTTCAGATCACTTACAACTCAATAGATTCTACCTTCTTGTAACGTTTCAGCCTGATTGGACCTTGTTTTCACACAAATGGACCCAGAAAGATGTGAAATTGTGCTTCGTGCAACATAACTCTGGGTGCCATTTAAAAACCATAAGTTCTAATGACTCCATTCCTTTTTGTGGTTGTAGGGGCTGTTGGTTGGAGTACATTAAAACAAACCTGATCTCTCTAGGACATTCAGAAGCCAAGTTATAAGCCCACAAATGTGTAACTGGACTACTTCTTTAAAGTGACACCAGTTCCGGTGACCTTTGGGACATGGTTTTACCCCTATAGGAATGTGCGATCATCATGAAACGTTCAGATCACTTACAACTCAATAGATTCTACCTTCTTGCAATGTTTCAGCCTGATTGGACCTTGTTTTCACACAAATGAACCCAGAATGATGTGAAATTGTGCTTCGTGCAACATTATTCTGGGTGCCATTTAAAAACCATAAGTGCTAATGACTCCATTCTTTTTAGTGGTAATGGGGGCTGTGGATTGGAGTACTCTAAAACAAACCTGACCTCTCTAGGACATTCAGAAGCCAAGTTATAAGCCCACAAAGGTGTAGCTGGACTACTTCTTTAAAGTGACACCAGGCCCGGTGACCTTTGGGACATGGTTTGACCCCCTATAGGAATGTGTGATCATCATGAAACGTTCAGATCACTTACAACTCAATAGATTCTACCTTCTTGTAACGTTTCAGCCTGATTGGACCTTGTTTTCACACAAATGAACCCAGAATGATGTGAAAATGTGCTTCGTGCAACATAATTCTGGGTGCCATTTACAAACCATAAGTGCTAATGACTCCATTCCTTTTTGTGGTTTTAGGGGCTGTTGATTGGAGTACATTAAATCAAACCTGATCTCTCTAGGACATTCAGAAGCCAAGTTATAAGCCCACAAATGTGTAACTGGACTACTTCTTTAAATTGACACCAGATCCGGTGACCTTTGGGACATGGTTTGACCCCCTTAGGAAAGTGCTATCATCATGAAACGTTCAGATCACTTACAACTCAATAGATTCTACCTTCCTGTAACGTTTCAGCCTGATTGGACCGTGTTTTCACACAAATGAACCCAGAATGATGTGAAATTGTGCTTCGTGCAACATAATTCTGGGTGCCATATACAAACCATAAGTGCTAATGACTCCATTCCTTTTTGTGGTTGTAGGGGCTGTTGATTGGAGTACACTAAAACAAACCTGACCTCTCTAGGACATTCAGAAGCCAAGTTATAAGCGCACAAAGGTGTAACTGGACAACTTCTTTAAAGTGACACCAGGCCCGGTGACCTTTGGGACATGGTTTTACCCCGTATAGGAATGTGCGATCATCTTGAAACGTTCAGATCACTTACAACTCAATAGATTCTACCTTCTTGTAGCCTTTCAGCCTGATTGGACCTTGTTTTCACACAAATGGACCCAGAATGATGTGAAATTGTGCTTCGTGCAACATAATTCTGGGTGCCATTTACAAACCATAAGTGCTAATGACTCCATTCCTTTTTCTGGTTGTAGGGGCTGTTGATTGGAGTACATTAAAACAAACCTGATCTCTCTAGGACATTCAGAAGTCAAGTTATAAGCCCACAAATGTGTAACTGGACTTCTACTTTAAATTGACACCAGATCCGGTGACCTTTGGGACATGGTTTGACCCCCTTAGGAAAGTGCTATCATCATGAAACATTCAGATCACGTACAACTCAATAGATTCTACCTTCCTGTAACGTTTCAGCCTGATTTGACCTTGTTTTCACACAAATGAACCCAGAATGATGTGAAATTGTGCTTCGTGCAACATAATTCTGGGTGCCATTTACAAACCATAAGTGCTAATGACTCCATTCCTTTTTGTGGTTGTAGGGGCTGTTGATTGGAGTACACTAAAACAAACCTGACCTCTCTAGGACATTCAGAAGCCAAGTTATAAGCCCACAAATGTGTAACTGGACTACTTCTTTAAAGTGAAACCAGATCCGGTGACCTTTGGGACATGGTTTGACCCCCTTAGGAAAGTGCTATCATCATGAAACATTCAGATCACTTACAACTCAATAGATTCTACCTTCCTGTAACGTTTCAGCCTGATTGGACCTTGTTTTCACACAAATGAACCCAGAATGATGTGAAATTGTGCTTCGTGCAACATAATTCTGGGTGCCATTTACAAACCATAAGTGCTAATGACTCCATTCCTTTTTGTGGTTTTAGGGGCTGTTGATTGGAGTACATTAAATCGAACCTGATCTCTCTAGGACATTCAGAAGCCAAGTTATAAGCCCACAAATGTGTAACTGGACTACTTCTTTAAATTGACATCAGATCCGGTGACCTTTGGGACATGGTTTGACCCCCTTGGGAAAGTGCTATCATCATGAAACGTTCAGATCACTTACAACTCAATAGATTCTACCTTCCTGTAACGTTTCAGCCTGATTGGACCTTGTTTTCACACAAATGAACCCAGAATGATGTGAAATTGTGCTTCGTGCAACATAATTCTGGGTGCCATTTAAAAACCATAAGTGCTAATGACTCCATTCCTGTTTGTGGTTGTAGGGGCTGTTGATTGGAGTATACTAAAACAACCCTGATCTCTCTAGGACATTCAGAAGCCAAGTTATAAGCCCACAAATGTGTAACTGGACTACTTCTTTAAAGTGGCACCAGGCCCGGTGACCTTTGGGACATGGTTTGACCCCCTATAGGAATGTGCGATCATCATGAAACGTTCAGATCAATTACAACGCAATAGATTCTACCTTCCTGTAACGTTTCAGCCTGATTGGACCTTGTTTTCACACAAATGAACCCAGAATGATGTGCAATTGTGCTTCGTGCAACATAATTCTGGGTGCCATTTAAAAACCATAAGTGCTAATGACTCGATTCCTTTTTGCGGTTGTAGGGGCTGTTGATTGGAGTACACTAAAACAAACCTGACCTCTCTAGGACATTCAGAAGCCAAGTTATAAGCCCACAAATGTGTAACTGGACTACTTCTTTAAAGTGAAACCAGATCCGGTGACCTTTGGGACATGGTTTGACCCCCTTAGGAAAGTGCTATCATCATGAACCATTCAGATCACTTACAACTCAATATATTCTACCTTCCTGTAACGTTTCAGCCTGATTGGACCTTGTTTTCACACAAATGAACCCAGAATGATGTGAAATTGTGCTTCGTGCAACATAATTCTGGGTGCCATTTACAAACCATAAGTGCTAATGACTCCATTCCTTTTTGTGGTTGTAGGGGCTGTTGATTGGAGTACATTAAAACAAACCTGATATCTCTAGGACATTCAGAAGCCAAGTTATAAGCCCACAAATGTGTAACTGGACTACTTCTTTAAATTGACACCAGATCCGGTGACATTTGGGACATGGTTTGACCCCCTTAGGAAAGTGCTATCATCATGAAACGTTCAGATCACTTACAACTCAATAGATTCTACCTTCCTGTAACGTTTCAGCCTGATTGGACCTTGTTTTCACACAAATGAACCCAGAATGATGTGAAATTGTGCTTCGTGCAACATAATTCTGGGTGCCATTTAAAAACCATAAGTGCTAATGACTCCATTCCTGTTTGTGGTTGTAGGGGCTGTTGATTGGAGTATACTAAAACAACCCTGATCTCTCTAGGACATTCAGAAGCCAAGTTATAAGCCCACAAATGTGTAACTGGACTACTTCTTTAAAGTGACACCAGGCCCGGTGACCTTTGGGACATGGTTTGACCCCCTATAGGAATGTGCGATCATCATGAAACGTTCAGATCAATTACAACGCAATAGATTCTACCTTCCTGTAACGTTTCAGCCTGATTGGACCTTGTTTTCACACAAATGAACCCAGAATGATGTGCAATTGTGCTTCGTGCAACATAATTCTGGGTGCCATTTAAAAACCATAAGTGCTAATGACTCGATTCCTTTTTGCGGTTGTAGGGGCTGTTGATTGGAGTATACTAAAACAAACCTGATCTCTCTAGGACATTCAGAAGCCAAGTTATAAGCCCACAAATGTGTAACTGGACTACTTCTTTAAATTGACACCAGATCCGGTGACATTTGGGACATGGTTTGACCCCCTTAGGAAAGTGCTATCATCATGAAACGTTCAGATCACTTACAACTCAATAGATTCTACCTTCCTGTAACGTTTCAGCCTGATTGGACCTTGTTTTCACACAAATGAACCCAGAATGATGTGAAATTGTGCTTCGTGCAACATAATTCTGGGTGCCATTTAAAAACCATAAGTGCTAATGACTCCATTCCTGTTTGTGGTTGTAGGGGCTGTTGATTGGAGTATACTAAAACAACCCTGATCTCTCTAGGACATTCAGAAGCCAAGTTATAAGCCCACAAATGTGTAACTGGACTACTTCTTTAAAGTGACACCAGGCCCGGTGACCTTTGGGACATGGTTTGACCCCCTATAGGAATGTGCGATCATCATGAAACGTTCAGATCAATTACAACGCAATAGATTCTACCTTCCTGTAACGTTTCAGCCTGATTGGACCTTGTTTTCACACAAATGAACCCAGAATGATGTGCAATTGTGCTTCGTGCAACATAATTCTGGGTGCCATTTAAAAACCATAAGTGCTAATGACTCGATTCCTTTTTGCGGTTGTAGGGGCTGTTGATTGGAGTATACTAAAACAAACCTGATCTCTCTAGGACATTCAGAAGCCAAGTTATAAGCCCACAAATGTGTAACTGGACTACTTCTTTAAGTTGACACCAGATCCGTTGACCTTTGGGACATGGTTTGACCCCCTTAGGAAAGTGCTATCATCATGAAACGTTCAGATCACTTACAACTCAATAGATTCTACCTTCCTGTAACGTTTCAGCCTGATTGGACCTTGTTTTCACACAAATGGACCCAGAATGATGTGAAATTGTGCTTCGTGCAACATAATTCTGGGTGCCATTTAAAAACCATAAGTGCTAATGACTCCAATCCTTTTTGAGGTTGTAGGGGCTGTTGATTGGAGTACACTAAAACAAACCTGATCTCTCTAGGACATTCAGAAGCCAAGTTATAAGCCCACAAATTTGTAACTGGACTACTTCTTTAAAGTGACACCAGTTCCGGTGACCTTTGGGACATGGTTTTACCCCCTATAGGAATGTGCGATCATCATGAAACGTTCAGATCACTTACAACTCAATAGATTCTACCTCCTTGCAACGTTTCAGCCTGATTGGACCTTGTTTTCACACAAATGAACCCAGAATGATGTGAAATTGTGCTTCGTGCAACATAATTCTGGGTGCCATTTAAAAACCATAAGTGCTAATGACTCCATTCCTTTTAGTGGTAAGGGGGCTGTGGATTGGAGTACTCTAAAACAAACCTGACCTCTCTAGGACATTCAGAAGCCAAGTTATAAGCCCACAAATGTGTAGCTGGACTACTTCTTTAAAGTGACACCAGGCCCGGTGACCTTTGGGACATGGTTTGACCCCCTATAGGAAAGTGCGATCATCATGAAACGTTCAGATCACTTACAACTCAATAGATTCTACCTTCTTGTAACGTTTCAGCCTGATTGGACCTTGTTTTCACACAAATGGACCCAGAAAGATGTGAAATTGTGCTTCGTGCAACATAACTCTGGGTGCCATTTAAAAACCATAAGTGCTAATGACTCCATTCCTTTTTGTGGTTGTAGGGGCTGTTGGTTGGAGTACATTAAAACAAACCTGATCTCTCTAGGACATTCAGAAGCCAAGTTATAAGCCCACAAATGTGTAACTGGACTACTTCTTTAAAGTGACACCAGTTCCGGTGACCTTTGGGACATGGTTTTACCCCTATAGGAATGTGCGATCATCATGAAACGTTCAGATCACTTACAACTCAATAGATTCTACCTTCTTGCAATGTTTCAGCCTGATTGGACCTTGTTTTCACACAAATGAACCCAGAATGATGTGAAATTGTGCTTCGTGCAACATTATTCTGGGTGCCATTTAAAAACCATAAGTGCTAATGACTCCATTCCTTTTAGTGGTAATGGGGGCTGTGGATTGGAGTACTCTAAAACAAACCTGACCTCTCTAGGACATTCAGAAGCCAAGTTATAAGCCCACAAAGGTGTAGCTGGACTACTTCTTTAAAGTGACACCAGGCCCGGTGACCTTTGGGACATGGTTTGACCCCCTATAGGAATGTGTGATCATCATGAAACGTTCAGATCACTTACAACTCAATAGATTCTACCTTCTTGTAACGTTTCAGCCTGATTGGACCTTGTTTTCACACAAATGAACCCAGAATGATGTGAAATTGTGCTTCGTGCAACATAATTCTGGGTGCCATTTACAAACCATAAGTGCTAATGACTCCATTCCTTTTTGTGGTTTTAGGGGCTGTTGATTGGAGTACATTAAATCAAACCTGATCCCTCTAGGACATTCAGAAGCCAAGTTATAAGCCCACAAATGTGTAACTGGACTACTTCTTTAAATTGACACCAGATCCGGTGACCTTTGGGACATGGTTTGACCCCCTTAGGAAAGTGCTATCATCATGAAACGTTCAGATCACTTACAACTCAATAGATTCTACCTTCCTGTAACGTTTGAGCCTGATTGGACCGTGTTTTCACACAAATGAACCCAGAATGATGTGAAATTGTGCTTCGTGCAACATAATTCTGGGTGCCATATACAAACCATAAGTGCTAATGACTCCATTCCTTTTTGTGGTTGTAGGGGCTGTTGATTGGAGTACACTAAAACAAACCTGACCTCTCTAGGACATTCAGAAGCCAAGTTATAAGCGCACAAAGGTGTAACTTTACAACTTCTTTAAAGTGACACCAGGCCCGGTGACCTTTGGGACATGGTTTTACCCCGTATAGGAATGTGCGATCATCTTGAAACGTTCAGATCACTTACAACTCAATAGATTCTACCTTCTTGTAGCCTTTCAGCCTGATTGGACCTTGTTTTCACACAAATGGACCCAGAATGATGTGAAATTGTGCTTCATGCAACATAATTCTGGGTGCCATTTACAAACCATAAGTGCTAATGACTCCATTCCTTTTTCTGGTTGTAGGGGCTGTTGATTGGAGTACATTAAAACAAACCTGATCTCTCTAGGACATTCAGAAGTCAAGTTATAAGCCCACAAATGTGTAACTGGACTTCTACTTTAAATTGACACCAGATCCGGTGACCTTTGGGACATGGTTTGACCCCCTTAGGAAAGTGCTATCATCATGAAACATTCAGATCACG
The DNA here is from genome assembly GCF_043380555.1 of Nothobranchius furzeri. Classification (NCBI taxonomy): domain Eukaryota; kingdom Metazoa; phylum Chordata; class Actinopteri; order Cyprinodontiformes; family Nothobranchiidae; genus Nothobranchius; species Nothobranchius furzeri. The sequence continues at coordinate 37,886,178 of NC_091743.1, forward strand.
TACAACTCAATAGATTCTACCTTCCTGTAACGTTTCAGCCTTATTTGACCTTGTTTTCACACAAATGAACCCAGAATGATGTGAAATTGTGCTTCGTGCAACATAATTCTGGGTGCCATTTACAAACCATAAGTGCTAATGACTCCATTCATTTTTGTGGTTGTAGGGGCTGTTGATTGGAGAACACTAAAACAAACCTAACCTCTCTAGGACATTCAGAAGCCAAGTTATAAGCCCACAAAGGTGTAACTGGACTACTTCTTTAAAGTGACACCAGGCCCGGTGTCCTTTGGGACATGGTTTTACCCCCTATAGGAATGAGCGATCATCTTGAAACGTTCAGATCACTTACAACTCAATAGATTCTACCTTCCTGTAACGTTTCAGCATGATTGGACCTTGTTTTCACACAAATGGACCCAGAATGATGTGAAATTGTGCTTCGTGCAACATAATTCTGGGTGCCATTTAAAAACCATAAGTGCTAATGACTCCAATCCTTTTTGAGGTTGTAGGGGCTGTTGATTGGAGTACACTAAAACAAACCTGATCTCTCTAGGACATTCAGAAGCCAAGTTATAAGCCCACAAATTTGTAACTGGACTACTTCTTTAAAGTGACACCAGTTCCGGTGACCTTTGGGACATGGTTTTACCCCCTATAGGAATGTGCGATCATCATGAAACGTTCAGATCACTTACAACTCAATAGATTCTACCTCCTTGCAACGTTTCAGCCTGATTGGACCTTGTTTTCACACAAATGAACCCAGAATGATGTGAAATTGTGCTTCGTGCAACATAATTCTGGGTGCCATTTAAAAACCATAAGTGCTAATGACTCCATTCCTTTTAGTGGTAAGGGGGCTGTGGATTGGAGTACTCTAAAACAAACCTGACCTCTCTAGGACATTCAGAAGCCAAGTTATAAGCCCACAAATGTGTAGCTGGACTACTTCTTTAAAGTGACACCAGGTCCGGTGACCTTTGGGACATGGTTTGACCCCCTATAGGAAAGTGCGATCATCATGAAACGTTCAGATCACTTACAACTCAATAGATTCTACCTTCTTGTAACGTTTCAGCCTGATTGGACCTTGTTTTCACACAAATGAACCCAGAATGATGTGAAATTGTGCTTCGTGCAACATAATTCTGGGTGCCATTTACAAACCATAAGTGCTAATGACTCCATTCCTTTTTGTGGTTTTAGGGGCTGTTGATTGGAGTACATTAAATCAAACCTGATCTCTCTAGGACATTCAGAAGCCAAGTTATAAGCCCACAAATGTGTAACTGGACTACTTCTTTAAATTGACACCAGATCCGGTGACCTTTGGGACATGGTTTGACCCCCTTAGGAAAGTGCTATCATCATGAAACGTTCAGATCACTTACAACTCAATAGATTCTACCTTCCTGTAACGTTTCAGCCTGATTGGACCGTGTTTTCACACAAATGAACCCAGAATGATGTGAAATTGTGCTTCGTGCAACATAATTCTGGGTGCCATATACAAACCATAAGTGCTAATGACTCCATTCCTTTTTGTGGTTGTAGGGGCTGTTGATTGGAGTACACTAAAACAAACCTGACCTCTCTAGGACATTCAGAAGCCAAGTTATAAGCGCACAAAGGTGTAACTGGACAACTTCTTTAAAGTGACACCAGGCCCGGTGACCTTTGGGACATGGTTTTACCCCGTATAGGAATGTGCGATCATCTTGAAACGTTCAGATCACTTACAACTCAATAGATTCTACCTTCTTGTAGCCTTTCAGCCTGATTGGACCTTGTTTTCACACAAATGGACCCAGAATGATGTGAAATTGTGCTTCGTGCAACATAATTCTGGGTGCCATTTACAAACCATAAGTGCTAATGACTCCATTCCTTTTTCTGGTTGTAGGGGCTGTTGATTGGAGTACATTAAAACAAACCTGATCTCTCTAGGACATTCAGAAGTCAAGTTATAAGCCCACAAATGTGTAACTGGACTTCTACTTTAAATTGACACCAGATCCGGTGACCTTTGGGACATGGTTTGACCCCCTTAGGAAAGTGCTATCATCATGAAACATTCAGATCACGTACAACTCAATAGATTCTACCTTCCTGTAACGTTTCAGCCTGATTTGACCTTGTTTTCACACAAATGAACCCAGAATGATGTGAAATTGTGCTTCGTGCAACATAATTCTGGGTGCCATTTACAAACCATAAGTGCTAATGACTCCATTCCTTTTTGTGGTTGTAGGGGCTGTTGATTGGAGTACACTAAAACAAACCTGACCTCTCTAGGACATTCAGAAGCCAAGTTATAAGCCCACAAATGTGTAACTGGACTACTTCTTTAAAGTGAAACCAGATCCGGTGACCTTTGGGACATGGTTTGACCCCCTTAGGAAAGTGCTATCATCATGAAACATTCAGATCACTTACAACTCAATAGATTCTACCTTCCTGTAACGTTTCAGCCTGATTGGACCTTGTTTTCACACAAATGAACCCAGAATGATGTGAAATTGTGCTTCGTGCAACATAATTCTGGGTGCCATTTACAAACCATAAGTGCTAATGACTCCATTCCTTTTTGTGGTTTTAGGGGCTATTGATTGGAGTACATTAAATCGAACCTGATCTCTCTAGGACATTCAGAAGCCAAGTTATAAGCCCACAAATGTGTAACTGGACTACTTCTTTAAATTGACACCAGATCCGGTGACCTTTGGGACATGGTTTGACCCCCTTGGGAAAGTGCTATCATCATGAAACGTTCAGATCACTTACAACTCAATAGATTCTACCTTCCTGTAACGTTTCAGCCTGATTGGACCTTGTTTTCACACAAATGAACCCAGAATGATGTGAAATTGTGCTTCGTGCAACATAATTCTGGGTGCCATTTACAAACCATAAGTGCTAATGACTCCATTCCTTTTTGTGGTTGTAGGGGCTGTTGATTGGAGTACATTAAAACAAACCTGATATCTCTAGGACATTCAGAAGCCAAGTTATAAGCCCACAAATGTGTAACTGGACTACTTCTTTAAATTGACACCAGATCCGGTGACATTTGGGACATGGTTTGACCCCCTTTGGAAAGTGCTATCATCATGAAACGTTCAGATCACTTACAACTCAATAGATTCTACCTTCCTGTAACGTTTCAGCCTGATTGGACCTTGTTTTCACACAAATGAACCCAGAATGATGTGAAATTGTGCTTCGTGCAACATAATTCTGGGTGCCATTTAAAAACCATAAGTGCTAATGACTCCATTCCTGTTTGTGGTTGTAGGGGCTGTTGATTGGAGTATACTAAAACAACCCTGATCTCTCTAGGACATTCAGAAGCCAAGTTATAAGCCCACAAATGTGTAACTGGACTACTTCTTTAAAGTGACACCAGGCCCTGTGACCTTTGGGACATGGTTTGACCCCCTATAGGAATGTGCGATCATCATGAAACGTTCAGATCAATTACAACGCAATAGATTCTACCTTCCTGTAACGTTTCAGCCTGATTGGACCTTGTTTTCACACAAATGAACCCAGAATGATGTGCAATTGTGCTTCGTGCAACATAATTCTGGGTGCCATTTAAAAACCATAAGTGCTAATGACTCGATTCCTTTTTGCGGTTGTAGGGGCTGTTGATTGGAGTATACTAAAACAAACCTGATCTCTCTAGGACATTCAGAAGCCAAGTTATAAGCCCACAAATGTGTAACTAGACTACTTCTTTAAATTGACACCAGATCCGGTGACATTTGGGACATGGTTTGACCCCCTTAGGAAAGTGCTATCATCATGAAACGTTCAGATCACTTACAACTCAATAGATTCTACCTTCCTGTAACGTTTCAGCCTGATTGGACCTTGTTTTCACACAAATGAACCCAGAATGATGTGAAATTGTGCTTCGTGCAACATAATTCTGGGTGCCATTTAAAAACCATAAGTGCTAATGACTCCATTCCTGTTTGTGGTTGTAGGGGCTGTTGATTGGAGTATACTAAAACAACCCTGATCTCTCTAGGACATTCAGAAGCCAAGTTATAAGCCCACAAATGTGTAACTGGACTACTTCTTTAAAGTGACACCAGGCCCGGTGACCTTTGGGACATGGTTTGACCCCCTATAGGAATGTGCGATCATCATGAAACGTTCAGATCAATTACAACTCAATAGATTCTACCTTCCTGTAACGTTTCAGCCTGATTGGACCTTGTTTTCACACAAATGAACCCAGAATGATGTGCAATTGTGCTTCGTGCAACATAATTCTGGGTGCCATTTAAAAACCATAAGTGCTAATGACTCGATTCCTTTTTGCGGTTGTAGGGGCTGTTGATTGGAGTATACTAAAACAAACCTGATCTCTCTAGGACATTCAGAAGCCAAGTTATAAGCCCACAAATGTGTAACTGGACTACTTCTTTAAGTTGACACCAGATCCGTTGACCTTTGGGACATGGTTTGACCCCCTTAGGAAAGTGCTATCATCATGAAACGTTCAGATCACTTACAACTCAATAGATTCTACCTTCCTGTAACGTTTCAGCCTGATTGGACCTTGTTTTCACACAAATGGACCCAGAATGATGTGAAATTGTGCTTCGTGCAACATAATTCTGGGTGCCATTTAAAAACCATAAGTGCTAATGACTCCAATCCTTTTTGAGGTTGTAGGGGCTGTTGATTGGAGTACACTAAAACAAACCTGATCTCTCTAGGACATTCAGAAGCCAAGTTATAAGCCCACAAACTTGTAACTGGACTACTTCTTTAAAGTGACACCAGTTCCGGTGACCTTTGGGACATGGTTTTACCCCCTATAGGAATGTGCGATCATCATGAAACGTTCAGATCACTTACAACTCAATAGATTCTACCTCCTTGCAACGTTTCAGCCTGATTGGACCTTGTTTTCACACAAATGAACCCAGAATGATGTGAAATTGTGCTTCGTGCAACATAATTCTGGGTGCCATTTAAAAACCATAAGTGCTAATGACTCCATTCCTTTTAGTGGTAAGGGGGCTGTGGATTGGAGTACTCTAAAACAAACCTGACCTCTCTAGGACATTCAGAAGCCAAGTTATAAGCCCACAAATGTGTAGCTGGACTACTTCTTTAAAGTGACACCAGGCCCGGTGACCTTTGGGACATGGTTTGACCCCCTATAGGAAAGTGCGATCATCATGAAACGTTCAGATCACTTACAACTCAATAGATTCTACCTTCTTGTAACGTTTCAGCCTGATTGGACCTTGTTTTCACACAAATGGACCCAGAAAGATGTGAAATTGTGCTTCGTGCAACATAACTCTGGGTGCCATTTAAAAACCATAAGTGCTAATGACCCCATTCCTTTTTGTGGTTGTAGGGGCTGTTGGTTGGAGTACATTAAAACAAACCTGATCTCTCTAGGACATTCAGAAGCCAAGTTATAAGCCCACAAATGTGTAACTGGACTACTTCTTTAAAGTGACACCAGTTCCGGTGACCTTTGGGACATGGTTTTACCCCTATAGGAATGTGCGATCATCATGAAACGTTCAGATCACTTACAACTCAATAGATTCTACCTTCTTGCAATGTTTCAGCCTGATTGGACCTTGTTTTCACACAAATGAACCCAGAATGATGTGAAATTGTGCTTCGTGCAACATTATTCTGGGTGCCATTTAAAAACCATAAGTGCTAATGACTCCATTCCTTTTAGTGGTAATGGGGGCTGTGGATTGGAGTACTCTAAAACAAACCTGACCTCTCTAGGACATTCAGAAGCCAAGTTATAAGCCCACAAATGTGTAACTGGACTACTTCTTTAAATTGACACCAGATCCGGTGACCTTTGGGACATGGTTTGACCCCCTTAGGAAAGTGCTATCATCATGAAACGTTCAGATCACTTACAACTCAATAGATTCTACCTTCCTGTAACGTTTGAGCCTGATTGGACCGTGTTTTCACACAAATGAACCCAAAATGATGTGAAATTGTGCTTCGTGCAACATAATTCTGGGTGCCATATACAAACCATAAGTGCTAATGACTCCATTCCTTTTTGTGGTTGTAGGGGCTGTTGATTGGAGTACACTAAAACAAACCTGACCTCTCTAGGACATTCAGAAGCCAAGTTATAAGCGCACAAAGGTGTAACTGGACAACTTCTTTAAAGTGACACCAGGCCCGGTGACCTTTGGGACATGGTTTTACCCCGTATAGGAATGTGCGATCATCTTGAAACGTTCAGATCACTTACAACTCAATAGATTCTACCTTCTTGTAGCCTTTCAGCCTGATTGGACCTTGTTTTCACACAAATGGACCCAGAATGATGTGAAATTGTGCTTCGTGCAACATAATTCTGGGTGCCATTTACAAACCATAAGTGCTAATGACTCCATTCCTTTTTCTGGTTGTAGGGGCTGTTGATTGGAGTACATTAAAACAAACCTGATCTCTCTAGGACATTCAGAAGTCAAGTTATAAGCCCACAAATGTGTAACTGGACTTCTACTTTAAATCGACACCAGATCCGGTGACCTTTGGGACATGGTTTGACCCCCTTAGGAAAGTGCTATCATCATGAAACATTCAGATCACGTACGACTCAATAGATTCTACCTTCCTGTAACGTTTCAGCCTTATTTGACCTTGTTTTCACACAAATGAACCCAGAATGATGTGAAATTGTGCTTCGTGCAACATAATTCTGGGTGCCATTTACAAACCATAAGTGCTAATGACTCCATTCATTTTTGTGGTTGTAGGGGCTGTTTATTGGAGAACACTAAAACAAACCTAACCTCTCTAGGACATTCAGAAGCCAAGTTATAAGCCCACAAAGGTGTAACTGGACTACTTCTTTAAAGTGACACCAGGCCCGGTGACCTTTGGGACATGGTTTTACCCCCTATAGGAATGAGCGATCATCTTGAAACGTTCAGATCACTTACAACTCAATAGATTCTACCTTCCTGTAACGTTTCAGCATGATTGGACCTTGTTTTCACACAAATGGACCCAGAATGATGTGAAATTGTGCTTCGTGCAACATAATTCTAGGTGCCATTTACAAACCATAAGTGCTAATGACTCCATTCCTTTTTGTGGTTGTAGGGGCTGTTGATTGGAGTACACTAAAACAAACCTGACCTCTCTAGGACATTCAGAAGCCAAGTTATAAGGCCACAAATGTGTAACTGGACTACTTCTTTAAAGTGAAACCAGATCCGGTGACCTTTGGGACATGGTTTGACCCCCTTAGGAAAGTGCTATCATCATGAAACATTCAGATCACTTACAACTCAATAGATTCTACCTTCCTGTAATGTTTCAGCCTGATTGGACCTTGTTTTCACACAAATGAACCCAGAATGATGTGAAATTGTGCTTCGTGCAACATAATTCTGGGTGCCATTTACAAACCATAAGTGCTAATGACTCCATTCCTTTTTGTGGTTTTAGGGGCTGTTGATTGGAGTACATTAAATCAAACCTGATCTCTCTAGGACATTCAGAAGCCAAGTTATAAGCCCACAAATGTGTAACTGGACTACTTCTTTAAATTGACACCAGATCCGGTGACCTTTGGGACATGGTTTGACCCCCTTGGGAAAGTGCTATCATCATGAAACGTTCAGATCACTTACAACTCAATAGATTCTACCGTCCTGTAACGTTTCAGCCTGATTGGACCTTGTTTTCACACAAAGGAACCCAGAATGATGTGAAATTGTGCTTCGTGCAACATAATTCTGGGTGCCATTTACAAACCATAAGTGCTAATGACTCCATTCCTTTTTGTGGTTGTAGGGGCTGTTGATTGGAGTACATTAAAACAAACGTGATATCTCTAGGACATTAAGAAGCCAAGTTATAAGCCCACAAATGTGTAACTGGACTACTTCTTTAAATTGACACCAGATCCGGTGACCTTTGGGACATGGTTTGACCCCCTTAGGAAAGTGCTATCATCATGAAATGTTCAGATCACTTACAACTCAATAGATTCTACCTTCCTGTAACGTTTCAGCCTGGTTGGACCTTGTTTTCACACAAATGAACCCAGAATGATGTGAAATTGTGCTTCGTGCAACATAATTCTGGGTGCCATTATCATGAAACGTTCAGATCACTTACAACTCAATAGATTCTACCTTCTTGTAATGTTTCAGCCTGATTGGACCTTGTTTTCACACAAATGGACCCAGAATGATGTGAAATTGTGCTTCGTGCAACATAATTCTGGGTGCCATTTAAAAACCATAAGTGCTAATGACTCCATTCCTTTTTGTGGTTGTAGGGGCTGTTGATTGGAGTACACTAAAACAAACCTGACCTCTCTAGGACATTCAGAAGCCAAGTTATAAGCCCACAAAGGTGTAACTGGACTACTTCTTTAAAGTGACACCAGGCCCGGTGACCTTTGGGACATGGTTTGACCCCCTATAGGAATGTGCGATCATTATGAAATGTTCAGATCACTTACAACTCAATAGATTCTACCTTCTTGTAACGTTTCAGCCTGATTGGACCTTGTTTTCACACAAATGGACCCAGAATGATGTGAAATTGTGCTTCGTGCAACATAATTCTGGGTGCCATTTACAAACCATAAGTGCTAATGACTCCATTCCTTTTTGTGGTTGAAGGGGCTGTTGATTGGAGTACACTAAAACAAACCTGATCTCTCTAGGACATTCAGAAGCCAAGTTATAAGCCCACAAATGTGTAACTGGACTACTTCTTTAAATTGACACCAGATCCGGTGACCTTAGGGACATGGTTTGACCCCCTTAGGAAAGCGCTATCATCATGAAACGTTCAGATCACTTACAACTCAATAGATTCTACCTTCCTGTAACGTTTCATCCTGATTGGACCTTGTTTTCACACAAATGAACCCAGAATGATGTGAAATTGTGCTCCGTGCAAAATAATTCTGGGTGCCATTTACAAACCATAAGTGCTAATGACTCCATTCCTTTTTGTGGTTGTAGGGGCTGTTGATTGGAGTACACTAAAACAAACCTAACCTCGCTAGGACATTCAGAAGCCAAGTTATAAGCCCACAAAGGTGTAACTGGACTACTTCTTTAAAGTGACACTTGGCCCGGTGACCTTTGGGACATGGTTTGACCCCCTATAGGAATGTGCGATCATCTTGAAACGTTCAGATCACTTACAACTCAATAGATTCTACCTTCTTGTAGCGTTTCAGCCGGATTGGACCTTGTTTTCACACAAATGGACCCAGAATGATGTGAAAATGTGCTTCGTGCAACATAACTCTGGGTGCCATTTACAAACCATAAGTGCTAATGACTCCATTCCTTTTTGTGGTTGTAGGGGCTGTTGATTGGAGTATACTAAAACAAACCTGATCTCTCTAGGACATTCAGAAGCCAAGTTATAAGCCCACAAATGTGTAACTGGACTACTTCTTTAAATTGACACCAGATCCGGTGACCATTGGGACATGGTTTGACCCCCTTAGGAAAGCGCTATCATCATGAAACATTCAGATTACTTACAACTCAATAGATTCTACCTTCCTGTAATGTTTCAGCCTGATTGGACCTTGTTTTCACACAAATGGACCCAGAATGATGTGAAATTGTGCTTCGTGCAACATAATTCTGGGTGCCATTTAAAAACCATAAGTGCTAATGACTCCATTCCTTTTTGTGGTTGTAGGGGCTGTTGATTGGAGTACACTAAAACAAACCTGACCTCTCTAGGACATTCAGAAGCCAAGTTATAAGCCCACAAAGGTGTAACTGGACTACTTCTTTAAAATGACACCAGATCCGGTGACCTTTGGGACATGGTTTGACCCCCTTAGGAAAGTGCTATCATCATGAAACGATCAGATCACTTACAACTCAATAGATTCTACCTTCTTGTAACGTTTCAGCCTGATTGGACCTTGTTTTCACACAAATGGACCCAGAATGATGTGAAATTGTGCTTCGTGCAACATAATTCTGGGTGCCATTTACAAACCGTAAGTGCTAATGACTCCATTCCTTTTTGTGGTTGTAGGGGCTGTTGATTGGAGTACACTAAAACAAACCTGACCTCTCTAGGACATTCAGAAGCCAAGTTATAAGCCAACAAATGTGTAACTGGACTACTTCTTTAAAATGACACCAGATCCGGTGACCTTTGGGACATGGTTTGACCCCCTTAGGAAAGTGCTATCATCATGAAACATTCAGATCACTTACAACTCAATAGATTCTACCTTCTTGTAACGTTTCAGCCTGATTGGACCTTGTTTTCACACAAATGGACCCAGAATGATGTGAAATTGTGCTTCGTGCAACATAATTCTGGGTGCCATTTACAAACCATAAGTGCTAATGACTCCATTCCTTTTGTGGTTGTAGGGGCTGTTGATTGGAGTACACTAAAACAAACCTGATCTCTCTAGGACATTCAGAAGCCAAGTTATAAGCCCACAAATGTGTAACTGGACTACTTCTTTAAATTGACACCAGATCCGGTGACCTTTGGGACATGGTTTGATCCCCTTAGGAAAGCGCTATCATCATGAAACGTTCAGATCACTTACAACTAAATAGATTCTACCTTCCTGTAACGTTTCAGCCTGATTGGACCTTGTTTTCACGCAAATGAACCCAGAATGATGTGAAATTGTGCTTCGTGCAACATAATTCTGGGTGCCATTTACAAACCATAAGTGCTAATGACTCCATTCCTTTTTGTGGTTGTAGGGGCTGTTGATTGGAGTACATTAAAACAAACCTGATCTCTCTAGGACATTCAGAAGCCAAGTTATAAGCCCACAAATGTGTAACTGGACTACTTCTTTAAATTGACACCAGATCCGGTGACCTTTGGGACATGGTTTGACCCCCTTAGGAAAGTGCTATCATCATGAAACGTTCAGATCACTTACAACTCAATAGATTCTACCTTCCTGTAACGTTTCAGCCTGATTGGACCTTGTTTTCACACAAATGGACCCAGAATAATGTGAAATTGTGCTTCGTGCAACATAATTCTGGGTGCCATTTACAAACCTTAAGTGCTAATGACTCCATTCCTTTTTGTGGTTGTAGGGGCTGTTGATTGGAGTACACTAAAACAAACCTCACCTCTCTAGGACATTCAGAAGCCAAGTTATAAGCCCACAAAGGTGTAACTGGACTACTTCTTTAAAGTGACACCAGGCCCGGTGACCTTTGGGACATGGTTTGACCCCCTATAGGAATGTGAGATCATCATGAAACGTTCAGATCACTTACAACTCAATAGATTCTACCTTCTTGTAACGTTTCAGCCTGATTGGACCTTGTTTTCACACAAATGGAGCCAGAATGATGTGAAATTGTGCCTCGTGCAACATAATTCTGGGTGCCATTTACAAACCATAAGTGCTAATGACTCCATTCCTTTTTGTGGTTGTAGGGGCTGTTGATTGGAGTATACTAAAACAAACCTGATCTCTCTAGGACATTCAGAAGCCAAGTTATGAGCCCACAAATGTGTAACTAGACTACTTCTTTAAATTGACACCAGATCCGGTGATCTTTGGGACATGGTTTGACCCCCTTAGGAAAGTGCTATCATCATGAAACATTCAGATTACTTACAACTCAATAGATTCTACCTTCCTGTAATGTTTCAGCCTGGTTGGACCTTGTTTTCACACAAATGGACCCAGAATGATGTGAAATTGTGCTTCGTGCAACATAATTCTGGGTGCCATTTACAAACCATAAGTGCTAATGACTCCATTCCTTTTTGTGGTTGTAGGGGCTGTTGATTGGAGTACACTAAAACAAACCTGACCTCTCTAGGACATTCAGAAGCCAAGTTATAAGCCCACAAAGGTGTAACTGGACTACTTCTTTAAAGTGACACCAGGCCCGGTGACCTTTGGGACATGGTTTGACCCCCTATAGGAATGTGCTATCATCATGAAACGTTCAGATCACTTACAACTCAATAGATTCTACCTTCTTGTAACGTTTCAGCCTGACTGGACCTTGTTTTCACACAAATGGACCCAGAATGATGTGAAATTGTGCTTCGTGCAACATAATTCTGGGTGCCATTTACAAACCATAAGTGCTAATGACTCCATCCCTTTTTGTGGTTGTGGGGGCTGTTGATTGGAGTACACTAAAACAAACCTGATCTCTCTAGGACATTCAGAAGCCAAGTTATAAGCCCACAAATGTGTAACTGGACTACTTCTTTAAATTGACACCAGATCCGGTGACCTTTGGGACATGGTTTGACCCCCTTAGGAAAGCGCTATCATCATGAAATGTTCAGATAACTTACAACTCAATAGATTCTACCTTCCTGTAACATTTCAGCCTGATTGGACCTTGTTTTCACACAAATGGACCCAGAATGATGTGAAATTGTGCTCCGTGCAAAATAATTCTGGGTGCCATTTACAAACCATAAGTGCTAATGACTCCATTCCTTTTTGTGGTTGTAGGGGCTGTTGATTGGAGTACACTAAAACAAACCTAACCTCTCTAGGACATTCAGAAGCCAAGTTATAAGCCCACAAAGGTGTAACTGGACTACTTCTTTAAAGTGACACTTGGCCCGGTGACCTTTGGGACATGGTTTGACCCCCTATAGGAACGTGCGATCATCTTGAAACGTTCAGATCACTTTCAACTCAATAGATTCTACCTTCTTGTAGCGTTTCAGCCGGATTGGACCTTGTTTTCACACAAATGGACCCAGAATGATGTGAAATTGTGCTTCGTGCAACATAATTCTGGGTGCCATTTACAAACCATAAGTGCTAATGACTCCATTCCTTTTTGTGGTTGTAGGGGCTTTTGATTGGAGTACACTAAAACAAACCTGATCTCTCTAGGACATTCAGAAGCCAAGTTATAAGCTCACAAATGTGTAACTGGACTACTTCTTTAAATTGACACCAGATCCGGTGACCTTTGGGACATGGTTTGATCCCCTTAGGAAAGCGCTATCATCATGAAACGTTCAGATCACTTACAACTAAATAGATTCTACCTTCCTGTAACGTTTCAGCCTGATTGGACCTTGTTTTCACACAAATGGACCCAGAATGATGTGAAATTGTGCTTCGTGCAACATAACTCTGGGTGCCATTTACAAACCATAAGTGCTAATGACTCCATTCCTTTTTGTGGTTGTAGGGGCTGTTGATTGGAGTATACTAAAACAAACCTGATCTCTCTAGGACATTCAGAAGCCAAGTTATAAGCCCACAAATGTGTAACTGGACTACTTCTTTAAATTGACACCAGATCCGGTGACCTTTGGGACATGGTTTGACCCCCTTAGGAAAGTGCTATCATCATGAAACATTCAGATTACTTACAACTCAATAGATTCTACCTTCCTGTAATGTTTCAGCCTGATTGGACCTTGTTTTCACACAAATGGACCCAGAATGATGTGAAATTGTGCTTCGTGCAACATAATTCTGGGTGCCATTTAAAAACCATAAGTGCTAATGACTCCATTCCTTTTTGTGGTTGTAGGGGCTGTTGATTGGAGTACACTAAAACAAACCTGACCTCTCTAGGACATTCAGAAGCCAAGTTATAAGCCCACAAAGGTGTAACTGGACTACTTCTTTAAAATGACACCAGATCCGGTGACATTTGGGACATGGTTTGACCCCCTTAGGAAAGTGCTATCATCATGAAACGATCAGATCACTTACAACTCAATAGATTCTACCTTCTTGTAACGTTTCAGCCTGATTGGACCTTGTTTTCACGCAAATGAACCCAGAATGATGTGAAATTGTGCTTCGTGCAACATAATTCTGGGTGCCATTTAAAAAACATTAGTGCTAATGACTCCATTCCTTTTGTGTTTGTAGGGGCTGTTGATTGGAGTACACTAAAACAAACCTGATCTCTCTAGGACATTCAGAAGCCAAGTTATAAGCCCACAAATGTGTAACTGGACTACTTCTTTAAATTGACACCAGATCCGGTGACCTTTGGGACATGGTTTGATCCCCTTAGGAAAGCGCTATCATCATGAAACGTTCAGATCACTTACAACTAAATAGATTCTACCTTCCTGTAACGTTTCAGCCTGTCTGGACCTTGTTGTCACGCAAATGAACCCAGAATCATGTGAAATTGTGCTTCGTGCAACATAATTCTGGGTGCCATTTACAAACCATAAGTGCTAATGGCTCCATTCCTTTTTGTGGTTGTAGGGGCTGTTGATTGGAGTACATTAAAACAAACCTGATCTCTCTAGGACATTCAGAAGCCAAGTTATAAGCCTACAAATGTGTAACTGGACTACTTCTTTAAATTGACACCAGATCCGGTGACCTTTGGGACATGGTTTGACCCCCTTAGGAAAGTGCTATCATCATGAAACGTTCAGATCACTTACAACTCAATATATTCTACCTTCCTGTAACGTTTCAGCCTGATTGGACCTTGTTTTCACACAAATGGACCCAGAATGATGTGAAATTGTGCTTCGTGCAACATAATTCTTGGTGCCATTTACAAACCTTAAGTGCTAATGACTCCATTCCTTTTTGTGGTTGTAGGGGCTGTTGATTGGAGTACACTAAAACAAACCTGACCTCTCTAGGACATTCAGAAGCCAAGTTATAAGCCCACAAAGGTGTAACTGGACTACTTCTTTAAAGTGACACCAGGCCCGGTGACCTTTGGGACATGGTTTGACCCCCTATAGGAATGTGAGATCATCATAAAACCTTCTGATCACTTACAACTCAATAGATTCTACCTTCTTGTAACGTTTCAGCCTGATTGGACCTTGTTTTCACACAAATGGACCCAGAATGATGTGAAATTGTGCTTCGTGCAACATAATTCTGGGTGCCATTTACAAACCATAAGTGCTAATGACTCCATTCCTTTTTGTGGTTGTAGGGGCTGTTGATTGGAGTATACTAAAACAAACCTGATCTCTCTAGGACATTCAGAAGCCAAGTTATGAGCCCACAAATGTGTAACTGGACTACTTCTTTAAATTGACACCAGATCCGGTGATCTTTATGACATGGTTTGACCCCCTTAGGAAAGTGCTAACATCATGAAACATTCAGATTACTTACAACTCAATAGATTCTACCTTCCTGTAATGTTTCAGCCTGATTGGACCTTGTTTTCACACAAATGGACCCAGAATGATGTGAAATTGTGCTTCGTGCAACATAATTCTGGGTGCCATTTACAAACCATAAGTGCTAATGAATCCATTCCTTTTTGTGGTTGTAGGGGCTGTTGATTGGAGTACACTAAAACAAACCTGACCTCTCTAGGACATTCAGATGCCAAGTTATAAGCCCACAAAGGTGTAACTGGACTACTTCTTTAAAGTGATACCAGGCCCGGTGACCTTTGGGACATGGTTTGACCCCCTATAGGAATGTGCTATCATCATGAAACGTTCAGATCACTTACAACTCAATAGATTCTACCTTCCTGTAACGTTTCAGCCTGATTGGACCTTGTTTTCACACAAATGGACCCAGAATGATGTGAAATTGTGCTTCGTGCAACATAACTCTGGGTGCCATTTACAAACCATAAGTGCTAATGACTCCATTCCTTTTTGTGGTTGTAGGGGCTGTTGATTGGAGTATACTAAAACAAACCTGATCTCTCTAGGACATTCAGAAGCCAAGTTATAAGCCCACAAATGTGTAACTGGACTACTTCTTTAAATTGACACCAGGCCCGGTGACCTTTGGGACATGGTTTGACCCCCTATAGGAATGTGCTATCATCATGAAACGTTCAGATCACTTACAACTCAATAGATTCTACCTTCCTGTAACGTTTCAGCCTGATTGGACCTTGTTTTCACACAAATGGACCCAGAATGATGTGAAATTGTGCTTCGTGCAACATAACTCTGGGTGCCATTTACAAACCATAAGTGCTAATGACTCCATTCCTTTTTGTGGTTGTAGGGGCTGTTGATTGGAGTATACTAAAACAAACCTGATCTCTCTAGGACATTCAGAAGCCAAGTTATAAGCCCACAAATGTGTAACTGGACTACTTCTTTAAATTGACACCAGATCCGGTGACCTTTGGGACATGGTTTGACCCCCTTAGGAAAGTGCTATCATCATGAAACATTCAGATTACTTACAACTCAATTGATTCTACCTTCCTGTAATGTTTCAGCCTGATTGGACCTTGTTTTCACACAAATGGACCCAGAATGATGTGAAATTGTGCTTCGTGCAACATAATTCTGGGTGCCATTTAAAAACCATAAGTGCTAATGACTCCATTCCTTTTTGTGGTTGTAGGGGCTGTTGATTGGAGTACATTAAAACAAACCTGATCTCTCTAGGACATTCAGAAGCCAAGTTATAAGCCTACAAATGTGTAACTGGACTACTTCTTTAAATTGACACCAGATCCGGTGACCTTTGGGACATGGTTTGACCCCCTTAGGAAAGTGCTATCATCATGAAACGTTCAGATCACTTACAACTCAATATATTCTACCTTCCTGTAACGTTTCAGCCTGATTGGACCTTGTTTTCACACAAATGGACCCAGAATGATGTGAAATTGTGCTTCGTGCAACATAATTCTGGGTGCCATTTACAAACCATAAGTGCTAATGAATCCATTCCTTTTTGTGGTTGTAGGGGCTGTTGATTGGAGTACACTAAAACAAACCTGACCTCTCTAGGACATTCAGATGCCAAGTTATAAGCCCACAAAGGTGTAACTGGACTACTTCTTTAAAGTGATACCAGGCCCGGTGACCTTTGGGACATGGTTTGACCCCCTATAGGAATGTGCTATCATCATGAAACGTTCAGATCACTTACAACTCAATAGATTCTACCTTCCTGTAACGTTTCAGCCTGATTGGACCTTGTTTTCACACAAATGGACCCAGAATGATGTGAAATTGTGCTTCGTGCAACATAACTCTGGGTGCCATTTACAAACCATAAGTGCTAATGACTCCATTCCTTTTTGTGGTTGTAGGGGCTGTTGATTGGAGTATACTAAAACAAACCTGATCTCTCTAGGACATTCAGAAGCCAAGTTATAAGCCCACAAATGTGTAACTGGACTACTTCTTTAAATTGACACCAGATCCGGTGACCTTTGGGACATGGTTTGACCCCCTTAGGAAAGTGCTATCATCATGAAACATTCAGATTACTTACAACTCAATTGATTCTACCTTCCTGTAATGTTTCAGCCTGATTGGACCTTGTTTTCACACAAATGGACCCAGAATGATGTGAAATTGTGCTTCGTGCAACATAATTCTGGGTGCCATTTAAAAACCATAAGTGCTAATGACTCCATTCCTTTTTGTGGTTGTAGGGGCTGTTGATTGGAGTACATTAAAACAAACCTGATCTCTCTAGGACATTCAGAAGCCAAGTTATAAGCCTACAAATGTGTAACTGGACTACTTCTTTAAATTGACACCAGATCCGGTGACCTTTGGGACATGGTTTGACCCCCTTAGGAAAGTGCTATCATCATGAAACGTTCAGATCACTTACAACTCAATATATTCTACCTTCCTGTAACGTTTCAGCCTGATTGGACCTTGTTTTCACACAAATGGACCCAGAATGATGTGAAATTGTGCTTCGTGCAACATAATTCTTGGTGCCATTTACAAACCTTAAGTGCTAATGACTCCATTCCTTTTTGTGGTTGTAGGGGCTGTTGATTGGAGTACACTAAAACAAACCTGATCTCTCTAGGACATTCAGAAGCCAAGTTATAAGCTCACAAATGTGTAACTGGACTACTTCTTTAAATTGACACCAGATCCGGTGACCTTTGGGACATGGTTTGATCCCCTTAGGAAAGCGCTATCATCATGAAACGTTCAGATCACTTACAACTAAATAGATTCTACCTTCCTGTAACGTTTCAGCCTGATTGGACCTTGTTTTCACACAAATGGACCCAGAATGATGTGAAATTGTGCTTCGTGCAACATAACTCTGGGTGCCATTTACAAACCATAAGTGCTAATGACTCCATTCCTTTTTGTGGTTGTAGGGGCTGTTGATTGGAGTATACTAAAACAAACCTGATCTCTCTAGGACATTCAGAAGCCAAGTTATAAGCCCACAAATGTGTAACTGGACTACTTCTTTAAATTGACACCAGATCCGGTGACCTTTGGGACATGGTTTGACCCCCTTAGGAAAGTGCTATCATCATGAAACATTCAGATTACTTACAACTCAATAGATTCTACCTTCCTGTAATGTTTCAGCCTGATTGGACCTTGTTTTCACACAAATGGACCCAGAATGATGTGAAATTGTGCTTCGTGCAACATAATTCTGGGTGCCATTTAAAAACCATAAGTGCTAATGACTCCATTCCTTTTTTCGGTTGTAGGGGCTGTTGATTGGAGTACACTAAAACAAACCTGACCTCTCTAGGACATTCAGAAGCCAAGTTATAAGCCCACAAAGGTGTAACTGGACTACTTCTTTAAAATGACACCAGATCCGGTGACATTTGGGACATGGTTTGACCCCCTTAGGAAAGTGCTATCATCATGAAACGATCAGATCACTTACAACTCAATAGATTCTACCTTCTTGTAACGTTTCAGCCTGATTGGACCTTGTTTTCACGCAAATGAACCCAGAATGATGTGAAATTGTGCTTCGTGCAACATAATTCTGGGTGCCATTTAAAAAACATTAGTGCTAATGACTCCATTCCTTTTGTGTTTGTAGGGGCTGTTGATTGGAGTACACTAAAACAAACCTGATCTCTCTAGGACATTCAGAAGCCAAGTTATAAGCCCACAAATGTGTAACTGGACTACTTCTTTAAATTGACACCAGATCCGGTGACCTTTGGGACATGGTTTGATCCCCTTAGGAAAGCGCTATCATCATGAAACGTTCAGATCACTTACAACTAAATAGATTCTACCTTCCTGTAACGTTTCAGCCTGTCTGGACCTTGTTGTCACGCAAATGAACCCAGAATCATGTGAAATTGTGCTTCGTGCAACATAATTCTGGGTGCCATTTACAAACCATAAGTGTTAATGGCTCCATTCCTTTTTGTGGTTGTAGGGGCTGTTGATTGGAGTACATTAAAACAAACCTGATCTCTCTAGGACATTCAGAAGCCAAGTTATAAGCCTACAAATGTGTAACTGGACTACTTCTTTAAATTGACACCAGATCCGGTGACCTTTGGGACATGGTTTGACCCCCTTAGGAAAGTGCTATCATCATGAAACGTTCAGATCACTTACAACTCAATATATTCTACCTTCCTGTAACGTTTCAGCCTGATTGGACCTTGTTTTCACACAAATGGACCCAGAATGATGTGAAATTGTGCTTCGTGCAACATAATTCTGGGTGCCATTTACAAACCATAAGTGCTAATGACTCCATTCCTTTTTGTGGTTGTAGGGGCTTTTGATTGGAGTACACTAAAACAAACCTGATCTCTCTAGGACATTCAGAAGCCAAGTTATAAGCTCACAAATGTGTAACTGGACTACTTCTTTAAATTGACACCAGATCCGGTGACCTTTGGGACATGGTTTGATCCCCTTAGGAAAGCGCTATCATCATGAAACGTTCAGATCACTTACAACTAAATAGATTCTACCTTCCTGTAACGTTTCAGCCTGATTGGACCTTGTTTTCACACAAATGGACCCAGAATGATGTGAAATTGTGCTTCGTGCAACATAACTCTGGGTGCCATTTACAAACCATAAGTGCTAATGACTCCATTCCTTTTTGTGGTTGTAGGGGCTGTTGATTGGAGTATACTAAAACAAACCTGATCTCTCTAGGACATTCAGAAGCCAAGTTATAAGCCCACAAATGTGTAACTGGACTACTTCTTTAAATTGACACCAGATCCGGTGACCTTTGGGACATGGTTTGACCCCCTTAGGAAAGTGCTATCATCATGAAACATTCAGATTACTTACAACTCAATAGATTCTACCTTCCTGTAATGTTTCAGCCTGATTGGACCTTGTTTTCACACAAATGGACCCAGAATGATGTGAAATTGTGCTTCGTGCAACATAATTCTGGGTGCCATTTAAAAACCATAAGTGCTAATGACTCCATTCCTTTTTGTGGTTGTAGGGGCTGTTGATTGGAGTACACTAAAACAAACCTGACCTCTCTAGGACATTCAGAAGCCAAGTTATAAGCCCACAAAGGTGTAACTGGACTACTTCTTTAAAATGACACCAGATCCGGTGACATTTGGGACATGGTTTGACCCCCTTAGGAAAGTGCTATCATCATGAAACGATCAGATCACTTACAACTCAATAGATTCTACCTTCTTGTAACGTTTCAGCCTGATTGGACCTTGTTTTCACGCAAATGAACCCAGAATGATGTGAAATTGTGCTTCGTGCAACATAATTCTGGGTGCCATTTAAAAAACATTAGTGCTAATGACTCCATTCCTTTTGTGTTTGTAGGGGCTGTTGATTGGAGTACACTAAAACAAACCTGATCTCTCTAGGACATTCAGAAGCCAAGTTATAAGCCCACAAATGTGTAACTGGACTACTTCTTTAAATTGACACCAGATCCGGTGACCTTTGGGACATGGTTTGATCCCCTTAGGAAAGCGCTATCATCATGAAACGTTCAGATCACTTACAACTAAATAGATTCTACCTTCCTGTAACGTTTCAGCCTGTCTGGACCTTGTTGTCACGCAAATGAACCCAGAATCATGTGAAATTGTGCTTCGTGCAACATAATTCTGGGTGCCATTTACAAACCATAAGTGCTAATGGCTCCATTCCCTTTTGTGGTTGTAGGGGCTGTTGATTGGAGTACATTAAAACAAACCTGATCTCTCTAGGACATTCAGAAGCCAAGTTATAAGCCTACAAATGTGTAACTGGACTACTTCTTTAAATTGACACCAGATCCGGTGACCTTTGGGACATGGTTTGACCCCCTTAGGAAAGTGCTATCATCATGAAACGTTCAGATCACTTACAACTCAATATATTCTACCTTCCTGTAACGTTTCAGCCTGATTGGACCTTGTTTTCACACAAATGGACCCAGAATGATGTGAAATTGTGCTTCGTGCAACATAATTCTTGGTGCCATTTACAAACCTTAAGTGCTAATGACTCCATTCCTTTTTGTGGTTGTAGGGGCTGTTGATTGGAGTACACTAAAACAAACCTGACCTCTCTAGGACATTCAGAAGCCAAGTTATAAGCCCACAAAGGTGTAACTGGACTACTTCTTTAAAGTGACACCAGGCCCGGTGACCTTTGGGACATGGTTTGACCCCCTATAGGAATGTGAGATCATCATAAAACCTTCTGATCACTTACAACTCAATAGATTCTACCTTCTTGTAACGTTTCAGCCTGATTGGACCTTGTTTTCACACAAATGGACCCAGAATGATGTGAAATTGTGCTTCGTGCAACATAATTCTGGGTGCCATTTACAAACCATAAGTGCTAATGACTCCATTCCTTTTTGTGGTTGTAGGGGCTGTTGATTGGAGTATACTAAAACAAACCTGATCTCTCTAGGACATTCAGAAGCCAAGTTATGAGCCCACAAATGTGTAACTGGACTACTTCTTTAAATTGACACCAGATCCGGTGATCTTTATGACATGGTTTGACCCCCTTAGGAAAGTGCTAACATCATGAAACATTCAGATTACTTACAACTCAATAGATTCTACCTTCCTGTAATGTTTCAGCCTGATTGGACCTTGTTTTCACACAAATGGACCCAGAATGATGTGAAATTGTGCTTCGTGCAACATAATTCTGGGTGCCATTTACAAACCATAAGTGCTAATGAATCCATTCCTTTTTGTGGTTGTAGGGGCTGTTGATTGGAGTACACTAAAACAAACCTGACCTCTCTAGGACATTCAGATGCCAAGTTATAAGCCCACAAAGGTGTAACTGGACTACTTCTTTAAAGTGATACCAGGCCCGGTGACCTTTGGGACATGGTTTGACCCCCTATAGGAATGTGCTATCATCATGAAACGTTCAGATCACTTACAACTCAATAGATTCTACCTTCCTGTAACGTTTCAGCCTGATTGGACCTTGTTTTCACGCAAATGAACCCAGAATGATGTGAAATTGTGCTTCGTGCAACATAATTCTGGGTGCCATTTAAAAAACATTAGTGCTAATGACTCCATTCCTTTTGTGTTTGTAGGGGCTGTTGATTGGAGTACACTAAAACAAACCTGATCTCTCTAGGACATTCAGAAGCCAAGTTATAAGCCCACAAATGTGTAACTGGACTACTTCTTTAAATTGACACCAGATCCGGTGACCTTTGGGACATGGTTTGATCCCCTTAGGAAAGCGCTATCATCATGAAACGTTCAGATCACTTACAACTAAATAGATTCTACCTTCCTGTAACGTTTCAGCCTGTCTGGACCTTGTTGTCACGCAAATGAACCCAGAATCATGTGAAATTGTGCTTCGTGCAACATAATTCTTGGTGCCATTTACAAACCATAAGTGCTAATGGCTCCATTCCTTTTTGTGGTTGTAGGGGCTGTTGATTGGAGTACATTAAAACAAACCTGATCTCTCTAGGACATTCAGAAGCCAAGTTATAAGCCTACAAATGTGTAACTGGACTACTTCTTTAAATTGACACCAGATCCGGTGACCTTTGGGACATGGTTTGACCCCCTTAGGAAAGTGCTATCATCATGAAACGTTCAGATCACTTACAACTCAATATATTCTACCTTCCTGTAACGTTTCAGCCTGATTGGACCTTGTTTTCACACAAATGGACCCAGAATGATGTGAAATTGTGCTTCGTGCAACATAATTCTTGGTGCCATTTACAAACCTTAAGTGCTAATGACTCCATTCCTTTTTGTGGTTGTAGGGGCTGTTGATTGGAGTACACTAAAACAAACCTGACCTCTCTAGGACATTCAGAAGCCAAGTTATAAGCCCACAAAGGTGTAACTGGACTACTTCTTTAAAGTGACACCAGGCCCGGTGACCTTTGGGACATGGTTTGACCCCCTATAGGAATGTGAGATCATCATAAAACCTTCTGATCACTTACAACTCAATAGATTCTACCTTCTTGTAACGTTTCAGCCTGATTGGACCTTGTTTTCACACAAATGGACCCAGAATGATGTGAAATTGTGCTTCGTGCAACATAATTCTGGGTGCCATTTACAAACCATAAGTGCTAATGACTCCATTCCTTTTTGTGGTTGTAGGGGCTGTTGATTGGAGTATACTAAAACAAACCTGATCTCTCTAGGACATTCAGAAGCCAAGTTATGAGCCCACAAATGTGTAACTGGACTACTTCTTTAAATTGACACCAGATCCGGTGATCTTTATGACATGGTTTGACCCCCTTAGGAAAGTGCTAACATCATGAAACATTCAGATTACTTACAACTCAATAGATTCTACCTTCCTGTAATGTTTCAGCCTGATTGGACCTTGTTTTCACACAAATGGACCCAGAATGATGTGAAATTGTGCTTCGTGCAACATAATTCTGGGTGCCATTTACAAACCATAAGTGCTAATGAATCCATTCCTTTTTGTGGTTGTAGGGGCTGTTGATTGGAGTACACTAAAACAAACCTGACCTCTCTAGGACATTCAGATGCCAAGTTATAAGCCCACAAAGGTGTAACTGGACTACTTCTTTAAAGTGATACCAGGCCCGGTGACCTTTGGGACATGGTTTGACCCCCTATAGGAATGTGCTATCATCATGAAACGTTCAGATCACTTACAACTCAATAGATTCTACCTTCCTGTAACGTTTCAGCCTGATTGGACCTTGTTTTCACACAAATGGACCCAGAATGATGTGAAATTGTGCTTCGTGCAACATAACTCTGGGTGCCATTTACAAACCATAAGTGCTAATGACTCCATTCCTTTTTGTGGTTGTAGGGGCTGTTGATTGGAGTATACTAAAACAAACCTGATCTCTCTAGGACATTCAGAAGCCAAGTTATAAGCCCACAAATGTGTAACTGGACTACTTCTTTAAATTGACACCAGATCCGGTGACCTTTGGGACATGGTTTGACCCCCTTAGGAAAGTGCTATCATCATGAAACATTCAGATTACTTACAACTCAATTGATTCTACCTTCCTGTAATGTTTCAGCCTGATTGGACCTTGTTTTCACACAAATGGACCCAGAATGATGTGAAATTGTGCTTCGTGCAACATAATTCTGGGTGCCATTTAAAAACCATAAGTGCTAATGACTCCATTCCTTTTTGTGGTTGTAGGGGCTGTTGATTGGAGTGCACTAAAACAAACCTGACCTCTCTAGGACATTCAGAAGCCAAGTTATAAGCCCACAAAGGTGTAACTGGACTAATTCTTTAAAGTGACACCAGGCCCGGTGACCTTTGGGACATGGTTTGACCCCCTATAGGAATGTGCGATCATTATGAAATGTTCAGATCACTTACAACTCAATAGATTCTACCTTCTTGTAACGTTTCAGCCTGATTGGACCTTGTTTTCACACAAATGGACCCAGAATGATGTGAAATTGTGCTTCGTGCAACATAATTCTGGGTGCCATTTACAAACCATAAGTGCTAATGACTCCCTTCCTTTTTGTGGTTGTAGGGGCTGTTGATTGGAGTACACTAAAACAAACCTGATCTCTCTAGGACATTCAGAAGCCAAGTTATAAGCCCACAAATGTGTAACTGGACTACTTCTTTAAATTGACACCAGATCCGGTGACCTTAGGGACATGGTTTGACCCCCTTAGGAAAGCGCTATCATCATGAAACGTTCAGATCACTTACAACTCAATAGATTCTACCTTCCTGTAACGTTTCATCCTGATTGGACCTTGTTTTCACACAAATGAACCCAGAATTATGTGAAATTGTGCTCCGTGCAAAATAATTCTGGGTGCCATTTACAAACCATAAGTGCTAATGACTCCATTCCTTTTTGTTGTTGTAGGGGCTGTTGATTGGAGTACACTAAAACAAACCTAACCTCTCTAGGACATTCAGAAGCCAAGTTATAAGCCCACAAAGGTGTAACTGGACTACTTCTTTAAAGTGACACTTGGCCCGGTGACCTTTGGGACATGGTTTGACCCCCTATAGGAATGTGCGATCATCTTGAAACGTTCAGATCACTTACAACTCAATAGATTCTACCTTCTTGTAGCGTTTCAGCCGGATTGGACCTTGTTTTCACACAAATGGACCCAGAATGATGTGAAATTGTGCTTCGTGCAACATAATTCTGGGTGCCATTTACAAACCATAAGTGCTAATGACTCCATTCCTTTTTGTGGTTGTAGGGGCTTTTGATTGGAGTACACTAAAACAAACCTAACCTCTCTAGGACATTCAGAAGCCAAGTTATAAGCCCACAAAGGTGTAACTGGACTACTTCTTTAAAGTGACACTAGGCCCGGTGACCTTTGGGAAATGGTTTGACCCCCTATAGGAATGTGCGATCATCATGAAACGTTCAGATCACTTACAACTCAATAGATTCTACCTTCTTGTAACGTTTCAGCCTGATTGGACCTTGTTTTCACACAAATGGACCCAGAATGATGTGAAATTGTGCTTCATGCAACATAATTCTGGGTGCCATTTACAAACCATAAGTGCTAATGACTCCCTTCCTTTTTGTGGTTGTAGGGGCTGTTGATTGGAGTACACTAAAACAAACCTGATCTCTCTAGGACATTCAGAAGCCAAGTTATAAGCCCACAAATGTGTAACTGGACTACTTCTTTAAATTGACACCAGATCCGGTGACCTTAGGGACATGGTTTGACCCCCTTAGGAAAGCGCTATCATCATGAAACGTTCAGATCACTTACAACTCAATAGATTCTACCTTCCTGTAACGTTTAATCCTGATTGGACCTTGTTTTCACACAAATGAACCCAGAATGATGTGAAATTGTGCTCCGTGCAAAATAATTCTGGGTGCCATTTACAAACCATAAGTGCTAATGACTCCATTCCTTTTTGTGGTTGTAGGGGCTGTTGATTGGAGTACACTAAAACAAACCTAACCTCTCTAGGACATTCAGAAGCCAAGTTATAAGCCCACAAAGGTGTAACTGGACTACTTCTTTAAAGTGACACTTGGCCCGGTGACCTTTGGGACATGGTTTGACCCCCTATAGGAATGTGCGATCATCTTGAAACGTTCAGATCACTTACAACTCAATAGATTCTACCTTCTTGTAGCGTTTCAGCCGGATTGGACCTTGTTTTCACACAAATGGACCCAGAATGATGTGAAATTGTGCTTCGTGCAACATAATTCTGGGTGCCATTTACAAACCATAAGTGCTAATGACTCCATTACTTTTTGTGGTGTTAGGGGCTTTTGATTGGAGTACACTAAAACAAACCTAACCTCTCTAGGACATTCAGAAGCCAAGTTATAAGCCCACAAAGGTGTAACTGGACTACTTCTTTAAAGTGACACTAGGCCCGGTGACCTTTGGGACATGGTTTGACCCCCTATAGGAAGGTGCGATCATCATGAAACGTTCAGATCACTTACAACTCAATAGATTCTACCTTCTTGTAACGTTTCAGCCTGATTGGACCTTGTTTTCACACAAATGGACCCTGAATGATGTGAAATTGTGCTTCGTGCAACATAATTCTGGGTGCCATTTACAAACCATAAGTGCTAATGACCCCATTCCTTTTTGTGGTTGTAGGGGCTGTTGATTGGAGTACACTAAAATAAACCTGACCTCTCTAGGACATTCAGAAGCCAAGTTATAAGCCCACAAAGGTGTAACTGGACTACTTCTTTAAAGTGACACCAGGCCCGGTGACCTTTGGGACATGGTTTGACCCCCTATAGGAATGTGCGATCATCATGAAACGTTCAGATCACTTACAACTCAATAGATTCTACCTTCTTGTAACGTTTCAGCCTGATTGGACCTTGTTTTCACACAAATGGACCCAGAATGATGTGAAATTTTGCTTCGTGCAAAATAATTCTGGGTGCCATTTACAAACCATGAGTGCTAATGACTCCATTCCTTTTTGTGGTTGTAGGGACTGTTGATTGGAGTACACTAAAACAAACCTGATCTCTCTAGGACATTCAGAAGCCAAGTTATAAGCCCACAAATGTGTAACTGGACTACTTCTTTAAATTGACACCAGATCCGGTGACCTTTGGGACATGGTTTGACCCCCTTAGGAAAGCACTATCATCATGAAACGTTCAGATCACTTACAACTCAATAGATTCTACCTTCCTGTAACGTTTCAGCCTGATTGGACCTTGTTTTCACACAAATGAACCCAGAATGATGTGAAATTGTGCTCCGTGCAAAATAATTCTGGGTGCCATTTACAAACCATAAGTGCTAATGACTCCATTCCTTTTTGAGGTTGTAGGGGCTGTTGATTGGAGTACACTAAAACAAACCTAACCTCTCTAGGACATTCAGAAGCCAAGTTATAAGCCCACAAAGGTGTAACTGGACTACTTCTTTAAAGTGACACTTGGCCCGGTGACCTTTGGGACATGGTTTGACCCCCTATAGGAATGTGCGATCATCTTGAAACGTTCAGATCACTTACAACTCAATAGATTCTACCTTCTTGTAGCGTTTCAGCCGGATTGGACCTTGTTTTCACACAAATGGACCCAGAATGATGTGAAATTGTGCTTCGTGCAACATAATTCTGGGTGCCATTTACAAACCATAAGTGCTAATGACTCCATTCCTTTTTGTGGTTGTAGGGGCTGTTGATTGGAGTACACTAAAACAAACCTGATCTCTCTAGGACATTCAGAAGCCAAGTTATAAGCCCACAAATGTGTAACTGGACTACTTCTTTAAATTGACACCAGATCCGGTGACCTTTGGGACATGGTTTGACCCCCTTAGGAAAGCGCTATCATCATGAAACGTTCAGATCACTTACAACTCAATAGATGCTACCTTCCTGTAACGTTTCAGCCTGATTGGACCTTGTTTTCACACAAATGAACCCAGAATGATGTGAAATTGTGCTCCGTGCAAAATAATTCTGGGTGCCATTTACAAACCATAAGTGCTAATGACTCCATTCCTTTTTGTGCTTTTAGGGGCTTTTGATTGGAGTACACTAAAACAAACCTAAACTCTCTAGGACATTCAGAAGCCAAGTTATAAGCCCACAAAGGTGTAACTGGACTACTTCTTTAAAGTGACACCAGGCCCGGTGACCTTTGGGACATGGTTTGACCCCCTATAGGAATGTGCGATCATCTTGAAACGTTCAGATCACTTACAACTCAATAGATTCTACCTTCTTGTAGAGTTTCAGCCTGATTGGACCTTGTTTTCACACAAATGGACCCAGAATGATGTGAAATTGTGCTTCGTGCAACATAATTCTGGGTGCCATTTACAAACCATAAGGGCTAATGACTCCATTCCTTTTTGTGGTTGTGGGGCTGTTGATTGGAGTACATTAAAACAAACCTGATCTCTCTAGGACATTCAGAAGCCAAGCTATAAGACCACAAATGTGTAACTGGACTACTTCTTTAAATTGACACCAGATCCGGTGACCTTTGGGACATGGTTTGACCCCCTTAGGAAAGTGCTATCATCATGAAACGTTCAGATCACTTACAACTCAATAGATTCTACCGTCCTGTAACGTTTCAGCCTGATTGGACCTTGTTTTCACACAACTGAACCCAGAATGATGTGAAATTGTGCTTCGTATAACATAATTCTGGGTGCCATTTACAAATCATACGTGCTAATGACTCCATTCCATTTTGTGGTTGTAGGGGCTGTTGATTGGAGTACATTAAAACAAACCTGATCCCTCTGGGACATTCAGAAGCCAAGTTATAAGCCCACAAATGTGTAACTGGACTACTTCTTTAAATTGACACCAGATCCGGTGACCTTTGGGACATGGTTTGACACCCTTAGGAAAGTGCTATCATCATAAAACGTTCAGATCACTTACAACTCAATAGATTATACCTTCCTGTAACGTTTCAGCCTGATTGGATCTTGTTTTCACACAAATGAACCCAGAATGAGGTGAAACTGTGCTTCGTGCAACATAATTCTGGGTGCCATTTAAAAACCAAAAGTGCTAATGACTCCTTTCCTTTATGTGGTTGTAGGGGCTGTTGATTGGAGTATACTAAAACAAACCTGATCTCTCTAGGACATTCAGAAGCCACTTTATAAGCCCACAAATGTGTAACTGGACTACTTCTTTAAATTGAAACCAGATCCGGTGACATTTGGGACATGGTTTGACCCCCTTAGGAAAGTGCTATCATCATGAAACTTTCAGATCACTTACAACTCAATAGATTCTACCTTCCTGTAACGTTTTAGCCTGATTGGACCTTGTTTTCACACAAATGGACCCAGAATGATGTGAAATTGTGCTTCATGCAACATAATTCTGGGTGCCATTTACAAACCATAATTGCTAATGACTCCATTCCTTTTTGTGGTTGTAGGGGCTGTTGATTGGAGTACAATAAAACAAACCTGATCTCTCTAGGACATTCAGAAGCCAAGTTATAAGCCCACAAATGTGTAACTGGACTACGTTAAATTGACACCAGATCCGGTGACCTTTGCGACATGGTTTGACCCCCTTAGGAAAGTGCTATCATCATGAAACAATCAGATCACTTACAACTCAATAGATTCTACCTTCCTGTAATGTTTCAGCCTGATTGGACCTTGTTTTCACACAAATGAACCCAGAATGAGGTGAAACTGTGCTTCGTGCAACATAATTCTGGGTGCCATTTAAAAACCATAAGTGCTAATGACTCCATTCCTTTTTGTGGTTGTAGGGGCTGTTGATTGGAGTACACTAAAACAAACCTGATCTCTCTAGGACATTCAGAAGCCACTTTATAAGCCCACAAATGTGTAACTGGACTACTTCTTTAAATTGACACCAGATCCGGTGACCTTTGGGACATGGTTTGACCCCCTTAGGAAAGTGCTATCATCATGAAACTTTCAGATCACTTACAACTCAATAGATTCTACCTTCCTGTAACGTTTTAGCCTGATTGGACCTTGTTTTCACACAAATGGACCCAGAATGATGTGAAATTGTGCTTCATGCAACATAATTCTGGGTGCCATTTACAAACCATAATTGCTAATGACTCCATTCCTTTTTGTGGTTGTAGGGGCTGTTGATTGGAGTACAATAAAACAAACCTGATCTCTCTAGAACATTCAGAAGCCAAGTTATAAGCCCACAAATGTGTAACTGGACTACTTCTTTAAATTGACACCAGATCCGGTGACCTTTGGGACATGGTTTGACCCCCTTAGGAAAGTGCTATGATCATGAAACGTTCAGATCACTTACAACTCAATAGATTCTACCTTCCTGTAACGTTTCAGCCTGATTGGACCTTGTTTTCACACAAATGAACACAGAATGATGTGAAATTGTGCTTCGTGCAACATAATTCTGGGTGCCATTTAAAAACCATAAGTGCTAATGACTCGATTCCTTTTTGTGGTTGTAGGGGCTGTTGATTGGAGTATACTAAAACAAACCTGATCTCTCTAGGACATTCAGAAGCCACGTTATAAGCCCACAAATGTGTAACTGGACTACTTCTTTAAATTGACACCATATCCGGTGACCTTTGGGACATGGTTTGACCCCCTTAGGAAAGGGTTATCACCATGAAACGTTCAGATCACTTACAACTCAACAGATTCTACCTTCCTGTAATGTTTCAGCCTGATTGGACCTTGTTTTCACACAAATGGACCCAGAATGATGTGAAATTGTGCTTCGTGCAACATAATTCTGGGTGCCATTTACAAACCATAAGTGCTAATGACTCCATTCCTTTTTGTGGTTGTAGGGGCTGTTGATTGGAGTACAATAAAACAAACCTGACCTCCCTAGGACATTCAGAAGCCAAGTTATAAGCCCACAAAGGTGTAACTGGACTACTTCTTTAAAGTGACACCAGGCCCGGTGACCTTTGGGACATGGTTTGACCCCCTATAGGAATGTGCGATCATCATGAAACGTTCAGATCACTTACAAGTCAATAGATTCTACCTTCTTGTAACATTTCAGCCTGATTGGACCTTGTTTTCAAACAAATGGACCCAGAATGATGTGATATTGTGCTTCATGCAACATAATTCTGGGTGCCATTTACAAACCATAAGTGCTAATGACTCCATACCTTTTTGTGGTTGTAGGGGCTGTTGATTGGAGTACACTAAAACAAACCTGATCTCTCTAGGACATTCAGAAGCCAAGTTATAAGCCCACAAATGTGTAACTGGACTACTTCTTTAAATTGACACCAGATCCGGTACCTTTGGGACATGGTTAAACCCCTTAGGAAAGTGCTATCATCATGAAACGTTCAGATCACTTACAACTCAATAAATTCTACCTTCCTGTAACGTTTCAGCCTGATTGGACCTTGTTTTCACACAAATGAACCCAGAATGATGTGAAATTGTGCTTCGTGCAACATAATTCTGGGTGCCATTTAAAAACCATAAGTGCTAATGACTCCATTCCTTTTTGTGGTTGTAGGGGCTGTTGATTGGAGTATACTAAAACAAACCTGATCTCTCTAGGACATTCAGAAGCCAAGTTATAAGCCCACAAATGTGTAACTGGACTACTTCTTTAAAGTGACACCAGATCCGGTGACCTTTGGGACATGGTTTGACCCCCTTAGGAAAGTGCTATCATCATGAAATGTTCAGATCACTTACAACTCAATAGATTCTACCTTCCTGTAACGTTTCAGCCTGACTGGACCTTGTTTTCACACAAATGAACCCAGAATGATGTGAAATTGTGCTTCGTGCAACATAATTCTGGGTGCCATTTAAAAACCATAAGTGCTAATGACTCCACTCCTTTTTGAGGTTGTAGGGGCTGTTGATTGGAGTACACTTAAACAAACCTGATCTCTCTAGGACATTCAGAAGCCAAGTTATAAGCCCACAAAGGTGTAACTGGACTACTTCTTTAAAGTGACACCAGGACCGGTGACCGTTGGGACATGGTTTGACCCCCTTAGGAAAGTGCTATCATCATGAAACGTTCAGATCACTTACAACTCAATAGATTTTTACCTTCCTGTAACGTTTCAGCCTGATTGGACCTTGTTTTTACACAAATGAACCCAGAATGATGTGAAATTGTGCTTCGTGCAACATAATTCTGGGTGCCATTTAAAAACCATAAGTGCTAATGACTCCATTCCTTTTTGTGGTTGTAGGGGCTGTTGATTGGAGTATACTAAAACAAACCTGATCTCTCTAGGACATTCAGAAGCCACGTTATAAGCCCACAAATGTGTAACTGGACTACTTCTTTAAATTGACACCAGATCCGGTGACCTTTGGGACATGGTTTAACCCCCTTAGGAAAGTGCTATCACCATGAAACGTTCAGATCACCCAGAATGGCACCCAGAATTATGTTGCACGAAGCACAATTTCACATCATTCTGGGTTCATTTGTGTGAAAACAAGGTCCAATCAGGCTGAAACGTTACAGGAAGGTAGAATCTACTGAGTTGTAAGTGATCTGAACGTTTCATGATGATAGCACTTTCCTAAGGGGGTCAAACCATATCCCAAAGGTCACCGGATCTGGTGTCAATTTAAATAAGTAGTCCAGTTACACATTTGTGGGCTTATAACTTGGCTTCTGAATGTCCTAGAAGGATCAGGTTTGTTTTAGTGTAGTCCAATCAACAGCCCCTACAACCACAAAAAGGAATGGAGTCATTAGAACTTATGGTTTGTAAATGGCACCCAGAATTATGTTGCACGAAGCACAATATCACATCATTCTGGGTCCATTTGTGTGAAAACAAGGTCCAATCAGGCTGAAACGCTACAAGAAGGTAGAATCTATTGAGTTGTAAGTGATCTGAACGTTTCAAGATGATCACACATTCCTATAGGGGGTAAAACCATGTCCCAAAGGTCACCGGGCCTGGTGCCACTTTAAAGAAGTAGTCCAGTTACACCTTTGTGGGCTTATAACTTGGCTTCTGAATGTCCTAGAGAGGTTAGGTTTGTTTTAGTGTACTCCAATCAACAGCCCCTACAACTACAAAAAGGAATGGAGTCATTAGCACTTATGGTTTCTAAATGGCACCCAGAATTATGTTGCACGAAGCACAATTTCACATCATTCTGGGTTCATTTGTGTGAAAACAAGGTCCAATCAGGCTGAAACGTTACAGGAAGGTAGAATCTATTGAGTTGTAAGTGATCTGAACGTTTCATGATGATAGGACTTTCTTAAGGGGGTCAAACCATGTCCCAAAGGTCACCGGATCTGGTGTCAATTTAAAGAAGTAGTCCAGTTACACATTTGTGGGCTTATAACGTGGCTTCTGAATGTCTACTCCAATAATTAGCCCCTACAACCACAAAAAGGAATGGAGTCATTAGCACTTATGGTTTTTAAATGGCTCCCAGAATTATGTTGCACGAAGCACAATTTCTCATCATTCTGGGTCCATTTGTGTGAAAACAAGGTCCAATCAGGCTGAAACGTTACAGGAAGGTAGAATCTATTGAGTTGTAAGTGATCTGAACGTTTCATGATGATAGCTCTTTCCTAAGGCGGTCAAACCATGTCCCAAAGGTCACCGGATCTGGTGTCAATTTAAAGAAATAGTCCAGTTACACATTTGCGGGCTTATAACTTGGCTTCTGAATGTCCTAGAGAGATCAGGTTTATTTTAGTGTACTCCAACCAACAGCCCCTACAACCACAAAAAGAATGGAGTCATTAGCACTTATGGTTTGTAAATGGCACCCAGAATTATGTTGCACGAAGCACTATTTCACATCATTCTGGGTCCATTTGTGTGAAAACAAGGTCCAATCAGGCTGAAACGTTACAGGAAGGTAGAATCTATTGAGTTGTAAGTGATCTGAACGTTTAATGATGATAGCACTTTCCTAAGGGGGTCAAACCATGTCCCAAAGGTCACCGGATCTGGTGTCAATTTAAAGAAGTAGTCCAGTTACACATTTGTGGGCTTATAACTTGGCTTCTGAATGTTCTAGAGAGATCAGGTTTATTTTAGTGTACTCCAATCAACAGCCCCTACAGCCACAAAAAGGAATGGAGTCATTAGCACTTATGATTTGTAAATGGCACGCAGAATTATGTTGCACGAAGCACTATTTCACATCATTCTGGGTCCATTTGTGTGAAAACAAGGTCCAATCAGGCTGAAACTTTACAGGAAGGTAGAATCTATTGAGTTGTAAGTGATCTGAACGTTTCATGATGATAGCACTTTCCTAAGGGGGTCAAACCATGTCCCAAAGGTCACCGGATCTGGTGTCAATTTAAAGAAGTAGTCCAGTTACACATTTGTGGGCTTATAACGTGGCTTCTGAATGTCCTAGAGAGATCAGGTTTGTTTTAGTATACTCCAATCAACAGCCCCTACAACCACAAAAAGGAATGGAGTCATTAGCATTTATGGTTTTTAAATGGCACCCAGAAATATGTTGCACGAAGCACAATTTCACATCATTCTGGGTTCATTTGTGTGAAAACAAGGT
Organism: Nothobranchius furzeri; assembly: GCF_043380555.1. Classification (NCBI taxonomy): domain Eukaryota; kingdom Metazoa; phylum Chordata; class Actinopteri; order Cyprinodontiformes; family Nothobranchiidae; genus Nothobranchius; species Nothobranchius furzeri. Next base: position 37,920,842 of record NC_091743.1, read on the forward strand.
CCAATCAGGCTGAAACATTACAGGAAGGTAGAATCTATTGAGTTGTAAGTGATCTGAACGTTTCATGATGATAGAACTTTCCTAAGGGGGTCAAACCATGTCCCAAAGGTCACCGGATCTGGTGTCAATTTAAAGAAGTAGTCCAGTTACACTTGTGTGGGCTTATAACTTGGCTTCTGAATGTCCTAGAGAGATCAGGTTTATTTTAGTGTACTCCAATCAACAGCCCCTACAACCACAAAAAGGAATGGAGTCATTAGCACTTATGGTTTGTAAATGGCACCCAGAATTATGTTGCACGAAGCACTATTTCACATCATTCTGGGTCCATTTGTGTGAAAACAAGGTCCAATCAGGCTGAATCGTTACAGGAAGGTAGAATCTATTGAGTTGTAAGTGATCTGAACGTTTCATGATGATAGCACTTTCCTAAGGGGGTCAAACCATGTCCCAAAGGTCACCGGATCTGGTGTCAATTTAAAGAAGTAGTCCAGTTACACCTTTGTGGGCTTATAACTTGGCTTCTGAATGTCCTAGAGAGGTTAGGTTTGTTTTAGTGAACTCCAATCTACAGCCCCTACAACCACAAAAAGGAATGGAGTCATTAGCACTTATGGTTTGTAAATGGCACCCAGAATTATGTTGCACGAAGCACAATTTCACATCATTCTGGGTTCATTTGTGTGAAAACAAGGTCCAATCAGGCTGAAACGTTACAGGAAGGTAGAATCTATTGAATTGTAAGTGATCTGAACGTTTAATGATGATAGCACTTTCCTAAGGGGGTCAAACCATGTCCCAAAGGTCACCGGATCTGGTGTCAATTTAAAGAAGTAGTCCAGTTACACATTTGTGGGCTTATAACTTGGCTTCTGAATGTCCTAGAGAGATCAGGTTTATTTTAGTGTACTCCAATCAACAGCCCCTACAACCACAAAAAGGAATGGAGTCATTAGCCCTTATGGTTTGTAAATGGCACCCAGAATTATGTTGCACGAAGCACTATTTCACATCATTCTGGGTCCATTTGTGTGAAAACAAGGTCCAATCAGGCTGAAACGTTACAGGAAGGTAGAATCTATTGAGTTGTAAGTGATCTGAACGTTTCATGATGATAGCACTTTCCTAAGGGGGTCAAACCATGTCCCAAAGGTCACCGGATCTGGTGTCAATTTAAAGAAGTTGTCCAGTTACACATTTGTGGGCTTATAACTTGGCTTCTGAATGTCCTAGAGCGATCAGGTTTGTTTTAGTGTACTCCAATCAACAGCCCCTACAACCACAAAAAGGAATGGAGTCATTAGCACTTATGGTTTTTAAATGGCACCCAGAATTATGTTGCACGAAGCACAATTTCACAACATTTTGGGTTCATTTGTGTGAAAACAAGGTCCAATCAGGCTGAAACGTTACAGGAAGGTAGAATCTATTGTGTTGTAAGTGATCTGAACGTTTCATGATGATAGCACTTTCCTAAGGGGGTCAAACCAAGTCCCAAAGGTCACCGGATCTGGTGTCACTTTAACGAAGTAGTCCAGTTAAACATTTGTGGGCTTATAACTTGGCTTCTGAATGTCCTAGAGAGATCAGGTTTGTTTTAGTGTACTCCAATCAACAGCCCCTACAACCACAAAAAGGAATGGAGTCATTAGCACTTATGGTTTTTAAATGGCACCCAGAATTATGTTGCACCAAGCACACTTTCACATCATTCTGGGTTCATTTGTGTGAAAACAAGGTCCAATCAGGCTGAAACATTACAGGAATTTAGAATCTATTGAGTTGTAAGTGATCTGAACATTTCATGATGATAGCACTTTCCTAAGGGAGTCAAACCATGTCCCAAAGGTCACCGGAACTGGTGTCAATTTAAAGAAGTAGTCCAGTTACACATTTGTGGGCTTATAACTTGGCTTCTGAATGTCCTAGAGAGATCAGGTTTATTTTAGTGTACTCCAATCAACAGCCCCTACAACCACAAAAAGGAATGGAGTCATTAGCACTTATGGTTTGTAAATGGCACCCAGAATTATGTTGCACGAAGCACTATTTCACATCATTCTGGGTCCATTTGTGTGAAAACAAGGTCCAATCAGGCTGAAACGTTACAGGAAGGTAGAATCTATTGAGTTGTAAGTGATCTGAACGTTTCATGATGATAGCACTTTCCTAAGGGGGTCAAACCATGTCCCAAAGGACACCGGATCTGGTGTCAATTTAAAGAAGTAGTCCAGTTACACATGTGTGGGCTTATAACTTGGCTTCTGAATGTCCTAGAGAGATCAGGTTTATTTTAGTGTACTCCAATCAACAGCCCCTACAACCACAAAAAGGAATGGAGTCATTAGCACTTATGGTTTTTAAATGGCACCCAGAATTATGTTGCACGAAGCACTATTTCACATCATTCTGGGTCCATTTGTGTGAAAACAAGGTCCAATCAGGCTGAAACGTTACAGGAAGGTAGAATCTATTGAGTTGTAAGTGATCTGAACATTTCATGATGATAGCACTTTCCTAAGGGGGTCAAACCATGTCCCAAAGGTCACCGGATCTGGTGTCAATTTAAAGAAGTAGTCCAGTTACACCTTTGTGGGCTTATAACTTGGCTTCTGAATGTCCTAGAGAGGTTAGGTTTGTTTTAGTGTACTCCAATCTACAGCCCCTACAACCACAAAAAGGAATGGAGTCATTAGCACTTATGGTTTGTAAATGGCACCCAGAATTATGTTGCACGAAGCACAATTTCACATCATTCTGGGTTCATTTGTGTGAAAACAAGGTCCAATCAGGCTGAAACGTTACAGGAAGGTAGAATCTATTGAGTTGTAAGTGATCTGAACATTTAATGATGATAGCACTTTCCTAAGGGGGTCAAACCATGTCCCAAAGGTCACCGGATCTGGTGTCAATTTAAAGAAGTAGTCCAGTTACACATTTGTGGGCTTATAACGTGGCTTCTGAATGTCCTAGAGAGATCAGGTTTGTTTTAGTATACTCCAATCAACAGCCCCTACAACCACAAAAAGGAATGGAGTCATTAGCACTTATGGTTTTTAAATGGCACCCAGAATTATGTTGCACGAAGCACAATTTCACATCATTCTGGGTCCATTTGTGTGAAAACAAGGTCCAATCAGGCTGAAATGTTACAGGAAGGTAGAATCTATTGAGTTGTAAGTGATCTGAACGTTTCATGATGATAGCACTTTCCAAGGCGGTCAAACCATGTCCCAAAGGTCACCGGATCTGGTGTTAATTTAAAGAAGTAGTCCAGTTACACATTTGTGGGCTTATAACTTGGCTTCTGAATGTCCTAGAGAGATCAGGTTTATTTTAGTGTACTCCAATCAACAGCCCCTACAACCACAAAAAGGAATGGAGTCATTAGCACTTATGGTTTGTAAATGGCACCCAGAATTATGTTGCACGAAGCACAATTTCACATCATTCTGGGTCCATTTGTGTGAAAACAAGGTCCAATCAGGCTGAAACGTTACAGGAAGGTAGAATCTATTGAGTTGTAAGTGATCTGAACGTTTCATGATGATAGAACTTTCCTAAGGGGGTCAAACCATGTCCCAAAGGTCACCGGATCTGGTGTCAATTTAAAGAAGTAGTCCAGTTACACTTGTGTGGGCTTATAACTTGGCTTCTGAATGTCCTAGAGAGATCAGGTTTATTTTAGTGTACTCCAATCAACAGCCCCTACAACCACAAAAAGGAATGGAGTCATTAGCACTTATGGTTTGTAAATGGCACCCAGAATTATGTTGCACGAAGCACTATTTCACATCATTCTGGGTCCATTTGTGTGAAAACAAGGTCCAATCAGGCTGAATCGTTACAGGAAGGTAGAATCTATTGAGTTGTAAGTGATCTGAACGTTTCATGATGATAGCACTTTCCTAAGGGGGTCAAACCATGTCCCAAAGGTCACCGGATCTGGTGTATATTTAAAGAAGTAGTCCAGTTACACCTTTGTGGGCTTATAACTTGGCTTCTGAATGTCCTAGAGAGGTTAGGTTTGTTTTAGTGTACTCCAATCTACAGCCCCTACAACCACAAAAAGGAATGGAGTCATTAGCACTTATGGTTTGTAAATGGCACCCAGAATTATGTTGCACGAAGCACAATTTCACATCATTCTGGGTTCATTTGTGTGAAAACAAGGTCCAATCAGGCTGAAACGTTACAGGAAGGTAGAATCTATTGAATTGTAAGTGATCTGAACGTTTAATGATGATAGCACTTTCCTAAGGGGGTCAAACCATGTCCCAAAGGTCACCGGATCTGGTGTCAATTTAAAGAAGTAGTCCAGTTACACATTTGTGGGCTTATAACTTGGCTTCTGAATGTCCTAGAGAGATCAGGTTTATTTTAGTGTACTCCAATCAACAGCCCCTACAACCACAAAAAGGAATGGAGTCATTAGCCCTTATGGTTTGTAAATGGCACCCAGAATTATGTTGCACGAAGCACTATTTCACATCATTCTGGGTCCATTTGTGTGAAAACAAGGTCCAATCAGGCTGAAACGTTACAGGAAGGTAGAATCTATTGAGTTGTAAGTGATCTGAACGTTTCATGATGATAGCACTTTCCTAAGGGGGTCAAACCATGTCCCAAAGGTCACCGGATCTGGTGTCAATTTAAAGAAGTTGTCCAGTTACACATTTGTGGGCTTATAACTTGGCTTCTGAATGTCCTAGAGCGATCAGGTTTGTTTTAGTGTACTCCAATCAACAGCCCCTACAACCACAAAAAGGAATGGAGTCATTAGCACTTATGGTTTTTAAATGGCACCCAGAATTATGTTGCATGAAGCACAATTTCACAACATTTTGGGTTCATTTGTGTGAAAACAAGGTCCAATCAGGCTGAAACGTTACAGGAAGGTAGAATCTATTGTGTTGTAAGTGATCTGAACGTTTCATGATGATAGCACTTTCCTAAGGGGGTCAAACCAAGTCCCAAAGGTCACCGGATCTGGTGTCACTTTAACGAAGTAGTCCAGTTAAACATTTGTGGGCTTATAACTTGGCTTCTGAATGTCCTAGAGAGATCAGGTTTGTTTTAGTGTACTCCAATCAACAGCCCCTACAACCACAAAAAGGAATGGAGTCATTAGCACTTATGGTTTTTAAATGGCACCCAGAATTATGTTGCACCAAGCACACTTTCACATCATTCTGGGTTCATTTGTGTGAAAACAAGGTCCAATCAGGCTGAAACATTACAGGAATTTAGAATCTATTGAGTTGTAAGTGATCTGAACATTTCATGATGATAGCACTTTCCTAAGGGAGTCAAACCATGTCCCAAAGGTCACCGGAACTGGTGTCAATTTAAAGAAGTAGTCCAGTTACACATTTGTGGGCTTATAACTTGGCTTCTGAATGTCCTAGAGAGATCAGGTTTATTTTAGTGTACTCCAATCAACAGCCCCTACAACCACAAAAAGGAATGGAGTCATTAGCACTTATGGTTTGTAAATGGCACCCAGAATTATGTTGCACGAAGCACTATTTCACATCATTCTGGGTCCATTTGTGTGAAAACAAGGTCCAATCAGGCTGAAACGTTACAGGAAGGTAGAATCTATTGAGTTGTAAGTGATCTGAACGTTTCATGATGATAGCACTTTCCTAAGGGGGTCAAACCATGTCCCAAAGGACACCGGATCTGGTGTCAATTTAAAGAAGTAGTCCAGTTACACATGTGTGGGCTTATAACTTGGCTTCTGAATGTCCTAGAGAGATCAGGTTTATTTTAGTGTACTCCAATCAACAGCCCCTACAACCACAAAAAGGAATGGAGTCATTAGCACTTATGGTTTTTAAATGGCACCCAGAATTATGTTGCACGAAGCACTATTTCACATCATTCTGGGTCCATTTGTGTGAAAACAAGGTCCAATCAGGCTGAAACGTTACAGGAAGGTAGAATCTATTGAGTTGTAAGTGATCTGAACATTTCATGATGATAGCACTTTCCTAAGGGGGTCAAACCATGTCCCAAAGGTCACCGGATCTGGTGTCAATTTAAAGAAGTAGTCCAGTTACACCTTTGTGGGCTTATAACTTGGCTTCTGAATGTCCTAGAGAGGTTAGGTTTGTTTTAGTGTACTCCAATCTAATGCCCCTACAACCACAAAAAGGAATGGAGTCATTAGCACTTATGGTTTGTTAATGGCACCCAGAATTATGTTGCACGAAGCACAATTTCACATCATTCTGTGTTCATTTGTGTGAAAACAAGGTCCAATCAGGCTGAAACGTTACAGGAAGGTAGAATCTATTGAGTTGTAAGTGATCTGAACATTTAATGATGATAGCACTTTCCTAAGGGGGTCAAACCATGTCCCAAAGGTCACCGGATCTGGTGTCAATTTAAAGAAGTAGTCCAGTTACACATTTGTGGGCTTATAACGTGGCTTCTGAATGTCCTAGAGAGATCAGGTTTGTTTTAGTATACTCCAATCAACAGCCCCTACAACCACAAAAAGGAATGGAGTCATTAGCACTTATGGTTTTTAAATGGCACCCAGAATTATGTTGCACGAAGCACAATTTCACATCATTCTGGGTCCATTTGTGTGAAAACAAGGTCCAATCAGGCTGAAACGTTACAGGAAGGTAGAATCTATTGAGTTGTAAGTGATCTGAACGTTTCATGATGATAGCACTTTCCAAGGCGGTCAAACCATGTCCCAAAGGTCACCGGATCTGTTGTCAATTTAAAGAAGTAGTCCAGTTACACATTTGTGGGCTTATAACTTGGCTTCTGAATGTCCTAGAGAGATCAGGTTTATTTTAGTGTACTCCAATCAACAGCCCCTACAACCACAAAAAGGAATGGAGTCATTAGCACTTATGGTTTGTAAATGGCACCCAGAATTATGTTGCACGAAGCACAATTTCACATCATTCTGGGTCCATTTGTGTGAAAACAAGGTCCAATCAGGCTGAAACGTTACAGGAAGGTAGAATCTATTGAGTTGTAAGTGATCTGAACGTTTCATGATGATAGAACTTTCCTAAGGGGGTCAAACCATGTCCCAAAGGTCACCGGATCTGGTGTCAATTTAAAGAAGTAGTCCAGTTACACTTGTGTGGGCTTATAACTTGGCTTCTGAATGTCCTAGAGAGATCAGGTTTATTTTAGTGTACTCCAATCAACAGCCCCTACAACCACAAAAAGGAATGGAGTCATTAGCCCTTATGGTTTGTAAATGGCACCCAGAATTATGTTGCACGAAGCACTATTTCACATCATTCTGGGTCCATTTGTGTGAAAACAAGGTCCAATCAGGCTGAAACGTTACAGGAAGGTAGAATCTATTGAGTTGTAAGTGATCTGAACGTTTCATGATGATAGCACTTTCCTAAGGGGGTCAAACCATGTCGCAAAGGTCACCGGATCTGGTGTCAATTTAAAGAAGTTGTCCAGTTACACATTTGTGGGCTTATAACTTGGCTTCTGAATGTCCTAGAGCGATCAGGTTTGTTTTAGTGTACTCCAATCAACAGCCCCTACAACCACAAAAAGGAATGGAGTCATTAGCACTTATGGTTTTTAAATGGCACCCAGAATTATGTTGCATGAAGCACAATTTCACAACATTTTGGGTTCATTTGTGTGAAAACAAGGTCCAATCAGGCTGAAACGTTACAGGAAGGTAGAATCTATTGTGTTGTAAGTGATCTGAACGTTTCATGATGATAGCACTTTCCTAAGGGGGTCAAACCAAGTCCCAAAGGTCACCGGATCTGGTGTCACTTTAACGAAGTAGTCCAGTTAAACATTTGTGGGCTTATAACTTGGCTTCTGAATGTCCTAGAGAGATCAGGTTTGTTTTAGTGTACTCCAATCAACAGCCCCTACAACCACAAAAAGGAATGGAGTCATTAGCACTTATGGTTTTTAAATGGCACCCAGAATTATGTTGCACCAAGCACACTTTCACATCATTCTGGGTTCATTTGTGTGAAAACAAGGTCCAATCAGGCTGAAACATTACAGGAATTTAGAATCTATTGAGTTGTAAGTGATCTGAACATTTCATGATGATAGCACTTTCCTAAGGGAGTCAAACCATGTCCCAAAGGTCACCGGAACTGGTGTCAATTTAAAGAAGTAGTCCAGTTACACATTTGTGGGCTTATAACTTGGCTTCTGAATGTCCTAGAGAGATCAGGTTTATTTTAGTGTACTCCAATCAACAGCCCCTACAACCACAAAAAGGAATGGAGTCATTAGCACTTATGGTTTGTAAATGGCACCCAGAATTATGTTGCACGAAGCACTATTTCACATCATTCTGGGTCCATTTGTGTGAAAACAAGGTCCAATCAGGCTGAAACGTTACAGGAAGGTAGAATCTATTGAGTTGTAAGTGATCTGAACGTTTCATGATGATAGCACTTTCCTAAGGGGGTCAAACCATGTCCCAAAGGACACCGGATCTGGTGTCAATTTAAAGAAGTAGTCCAGTTACACATGTGTGGGCTTATAACTTGGCTTCTGAATGTCCTAGAGAGATCAGGTTTATTTTAGTGTACTCCAATCAACAGCCCCTACAACCACAAAAAGGAATGGAGTCATTAGCACTTATGGTTTTTAAATGGCACCCAGAATTATGTTGCACGAAGCACTATTTCACATCATTCTGGGTCCATTTGTGTGAAAACAAGGTCCAATCAGGCTGAAACGTTACAGGAAGGTAGAATCTATTGAGTTGTAAGTGATCTGAACATTTCATGATGATAGCACTTTCCTAAGGGGGTCAAACCATGTCCCAAAGGTCACCGGATCTGGTGTCAATTTAAAGAAGTAGTCCAGTTACACCTTTGTGGGCTTATAACTTGGCTTCTGAATGTCCTAGAGAGGTTAGGTTTGTTTTAGTGTACTCCAATCTAATGCCCCTACAACCACAAAAAGGAATGGAGTCATTAGCACTTATGGTTTGTTAATGGCACCCAGAATTATGTTGCACGAAGCACAATTTCACATCATTCTGTGTTCATTTGTGTGAAAACAAGGTCCAATCAGGCTGAAACGTTACAGGAAGGTAGAATCTATTGAGTTGTAAGTGATCTGAACATTTAATGATGATAGCACTTTCCTAAGGGGGTCAAACCATGTCCCAAAGGTCACCGGATCTGGTGTCAATTTAAAGAAGTAGTCCAGTTACACATTTGTGGGCTTATAACGTGGCTTCTGAATGTCCTAGAGAGATCAGGTTTGTTTTAGTATACTCCAATCAACAGCCCCTACAACCACAAAAAGGAATGGAGTCATTAGCACTTATGGTTTTTAAATGGCACCCAGAATTATGTTGCACGAAGCACAATTTCACATCATTCTGGGTCCATTTGTGTGAAAACAAGGTCCAATCAGGCTGAAACGTTACAGGAAGGTAGAATCTATTGAGTTGTAAGTGATCTGAACGTTTCATGATGATAGCACTTTCCAAGGCGGTCAAACCATGTCCCAAAGGTCACCGGATCTGTTGTCAATTTAAAGAAGTAGTCCAGTTACACATTTGTGGGCTTATAACTTGGCTTCTGAATGTCCTAGAGAGATCAGGTTTATTTTAGTGTACTCCAATCAACAGCCCCTACAACCACAAAAAGGAATGGAGTCATTAGCACTTATGGTTTGTAAATGGCACCCAGAATTATGTTGCACGAAGCACAATTTCACATCATTCTGGGTCCATTTGTGTGAAAACAAGGTCCAATCAGGCTGAAACGTTACAGGAAGGTAGAATCTATTGAGTTGTAAGTGATCTGAACGTTTCATGATGATAGAACTTTCCTAAGGGGGTCAAACCATGTCCCAAAGGTCACCGGATCTGGTGTCAATTTAAAGAAGTAGTCCAGTTACACTTGTGTGGGCTTATAACTTGGCTTCTGAATGTCCTAGAGAGATCAGGTTTATTTTAGTGTACTCCAATCAACAGCCCCTACAACCACAAAAAGGAATGGAGTCATTAGCACTTATGGTTTGTAAATGGCACCAAGAATTATGTTGCACGAAGCACTATTTCACATCATTCTGGGTCCATTTGTGTGAAAACAAGGTCCAATCAGGCTGAATCGTTACAGGAAGGTAGAATCTATTGAGTTGTAAGTGATCTGAACGTTTCATGATGATAGCACTTTCCTAAGGGGGTCAAACCATGTCCCAAAGGTCACCGGATCTGGTGTCAATTTAAAGAAGTAGTCCAGTTACACCTTTGTGGGCTTATAACTTGGCTTCTGAATGTCCTAGAGAGGTTAGGTTTGTTTTAGTGTACTCCAATCTACAGCCCCTACAACCACAAAAAGGAATGGAGTCATTAGCACTTATGGTTTGTAAATGGCACCCAGAATTATGTTGCACGAAGCACAATTTCACATCATTCTGGGTTCTTTTGTGTGAAAACAAGGTCCAATCAGGCTGAAACGTTACAGGAAGGTAGAATCTACTGAATTGTAAGTGATCTGAACGTTTAATGATGATAGCACTTTCCTAAGGGGGTCAAACCATGTCCCAAAGGTCACCGGATCTGGTGTCAATTTAAAGAAGTAGTCCAGTTACACATTTGTGGGCTTATAACTTGGCTTCTGAATGTCCTAGAGAGATCAGGTTTATTTTAGTGTACTCCAATCAACAGCCCCTACAACCACAAAAAGGAATGGAGTCATTAGCCCTTATGGTTTGTAAATGGCACCCAGAATTATGTTGCACGAAGCACTATTTCACATCATTCTGGGTCCATTTGTGTGAAAACAAGGTCCAATCAGGCTGAAACGTTACAGGAAGGTAGAATCTATTGAGTTGTAAGTGATCTGAACGTTTCATGATGATAGCACTTTCCTAAGGGGGTCAAACCATGTCCCAAAGGTCACCGGATCTGGTGTCAATTTAAAGAAGTTGTCCAGTTACACATTTGTGGGCTTATAACTTGGCTTCTGAATGTCCTAGAGCGATCAGGTTTGTTTTAGTGTACTCCAATCAACAGCCCCTACAACCATAAAAAGGAATGGAGTCATTAGCACTTATGGTTTTTAAATGGCACCCAGAATTATGTTGCACGAAGCACAATTTCACAACATTTTGGGTTCATTTGTGTGAAAACAAGGTCCAATCAGGCTGAAACGTTACAGGAAGGTAGAATCTATTGTGTTGTAAGTGATCTGAACGTTTCATGATGATAGCACTTTCCTAAGGGGGTCAAACCAAGTCCCAAAGGTCACCGGATCTGGTGTCACTTTAACGAAGTAGTCCAGTTAAACATTTGTGGGCTTATAACTTGGCTTCTGAATGTCCTAGAGAGATCAGGTTTGTTTTAGTGTACTCCAATCAACAGCCCCTACAACCACAAAAAGGAATGGAGTCATTAGCACTTGTGGTTTTTAAATGGCACCCAGAATTATGTTGCACCAAGAACACTTTCACATCATTCTGGGTTCATTTGTGTGAAAACAAGGTCCAATCAGGCTGAAACATTACAGGAATTTAGAATCTATTGAGTTGTAAGTGATCTGAACATTTCATGGTGATAGCACTTTCCTAAGGGAGTCAAACCATGTCCCAAAGGTCACCGGAACTGGTGTCAATTTAAAGAAGTAGTCCAGTTACACATTTGTGGGCTTATAACTTGGCTTCTGAATGTCCTAGAGAGATCAGGTTTATTTTAGTGTACTCCAATCAACAGCCCCTACAACCACAAAAAGGAATGGAGTCATTAGCACTTATGGTTTGTAAATGGCACCCAGAATTATGTTGCACGAAGCACTATTTCACATCATTCTGGGTCCATTTGTGTGAAAACAAGGTCCAATCAGGCTGAAACGTTACAGGAAGGTAGAATCTATTGAGTTGTAAGTGATCTGAACGTTTCATGATGATAGCACTTTCCTAAGGGGGTCAAACCATGTCCCAAAGGACACCGGATCTGGTGTCAATTTAAAGAAGTAGTCCAGTTACACATGTGTGGGCTTATAACTTGGATTCTGAATGTCCAAGAGAGATCAGGTTTATTTTAGTGTACTCTAATCAACAGCCCCTACAACCACAAAAAGGAATGGAGTCATTAGCACTTATGGTTTTTAAATGGCACCCAGAATTATGTTGCACGAAGCACTATTTCACATCATTCTGGGTCCATTTGTGTGAAAACAAGGTCCAATCAGGCTGAAACGTTACAGGAAGGTAGAATCTATTGAGTTGTAAGTGATCTGAACATTTCATGATGATAGCACTTTCCTAAGGGGGTCAAACCATGTCCCAAAGGTCACCGGATCTGGTGTCAATTTAAAGAAGTAGTCCAGTTACACCTTTGTGGGCTTATAACTTGGCTTCTGAATGTCCTAGAGAGGTTAGGTTTGTTTTAGTGTACTCCAATCTACAGCCCCTACAACCACAAAAAGGAATGGAGTCATTAGCACTTATGGTTTGTAAATGGCACCCAGAATTATGTTGCACGAAGCACAATTTCACATCATTCTGGGTTCATTTGTGTGAAAACAAGGTCCAATCAGGCTGAAACGTTACAGGAAGGTAGAATCTATTGAGTTGTAAGTGATCTGAACATTTAATGATGATAGCACTTTCCTAAGGGGGTCAAACCATGTCCCAAAGGTCACCGGATCTGGTGTCAATTTAAAGAAGTAGTCCAGTTACACATTTGTGGGCTTATAACGTGGCTTCTGAATGTCCTAGAGAGATCAGGTTTGTTTTAGTATACTCCAATCAACAGCCCCTACAACCACAAAAAGGAATGGAGTCATTAGCACTTATGGTTTTTAAATGGCACCCAGAATTATGTTGCACGAAGCACAATTTCACATCATTCTGGGTCCATTTGTGTGAAAACAAGGTCCAATCAGGCTGAAACGTTACTGGAAGGTAGAATCTATTGAGTTGTAAGTGATCTGAACGTTTCATGATGATAGCACTTTCCAAGGCGGTCGAACCATGTCCCAAAGGTCACCGGATCTGGTGTCAATTTAAAGAAGTAGTCCAGTTACACATTTGTGGGCTTATAACTTGGCTTCTGAAAGTCCTAGAGAGATCAGGTTTATTTTAGTGTACTCCAATCAACAGCCCCTACAACCACAAAAAGGAATGGAGTCATTAGCACTTATGGTTTGTAAATGGCACCCAGAATTATGTTGCACGAAGCACAATTTCACATCATTCTGGGTCCATTTGTGTGAAAACAAGGTCCAATCAGGCTGAAACGTTACAGGAAGGTAGAATCTATTGAGTTGTAAGTAATCTGAACATTTCATGATGATAGCACTTTCCTAAGGGGGTCAAACCATGTCCCAAAGGTCATCGGATCTGGTGTCAATTTAAAGAAGTAGTCCAGTTACACCTTTGTGGGCTTATAACTTGGCTTCTGAATGTCCTAGAGAGGTTAGGTTTGTTTTAGTGTACTCCAATCAAAAGCCCCTACAACCACAAAAAGGAATGGAGTCATTAGCACTTATGGTTTGTAAATGGCACCCAGAATTATGTTGCACGAAGCACAATTTCACATCATTCTGGGTTCATTTGTGTGAAAACAAGGTCCAATCAGGCTGAAACGTTACAGGAAGGTAGAATCTATTGAGTTGTAAGTGATCTTAACGTTTAATGATGATAGCACTTTCCTAAGGGGGTCAAACCATGTCCCAAAGGTCACCGGATCTGGTGTCAATTGAAAGAAGTAGTCCAGTTACACATTTGTGGGCTTATAACTTGGCTTCTGAATGTCCTAGAGAGATCAGGTTTATTTTAGTGTACTCCAATCAACAGCCCCTACAGCCACAAAAAGGAATGGAGTCATTAGCACTTATGGTTTGTAAATGGCACGCAGAATTATGTTGCACGAAGCACTATTTCACATCATTCTGGGTCCATTTGTGTGAAAACAAGGTCCAATCAGGCTGAAACTTTACAGGAAGGTAGAATCTATTGAGTTGTAAGTGATCTGAACGTTTCATGATGATAGCACTTTCCTAAGGGGGTCAAACCATGTCCCAAAGGTCACCGGATCTGGTGTCAATTTAAAGAAGTAGTCCAGTTACACATTTGTGGGCTTTTAACGTGGCTTCTGAATGTCCTAGAGAGATCAGGTTTGTTTTAGTATACTCCAATCAACAGCCCCTACAACCACAAAAAGGAATGGAGTCATTAGCACTTATGGTTTTTAAATGGCACCCAGAATTATGTTGCACGAAGCACAATTTCACATCATTCTGGGTTCATTTGTGTGAAAACAAGGTCCAATCAGGCTGAAACGTTACAGGAAGGTAGAATCTATTGAGTTGTAAGTGATCTGAATGTTTCATGATGATAGCACTTTCCTAAGGGGGTCAAACCATGTCCCAAAGGTCACCGGATCTGGTGTCAATTTAAAGAAGTAGTCCAGTTACACATGTGTGGGCTTATAACTTGGCTTCTGAATGTCCTGGAGAGATCAGGTTTATTTTAGTGTACTCCAATCAACAGCCCCTACAACCACAAAAAGGAATGGAGTCATTAGCACTTATGGTTTGTAAATGGCACCCAGAATTATGTTGCACGAAGCACTATTTCACATCATTCTGGGTCCATTTGTGTGAAAACAAGGTCCAATCAGGCTGAATCGTTACAGGATGGTAGAATCTATTGAGTTGTAAGTGATCTGAACGTTTCATGATGATAGCACTTTCCTAAGGGGGTCAAACCATGTCCCAAAGGTCACCGGATCTGGTGTCAATTTAAAGAAGTAGTCCAGTTACACCTTTGTGGGCTTATAACTTGGCTTCTGAATGTCCTAGAGAGGTTAGGTTTGTTTTAGTGTACTCCAATCTACAGCCCCTACAACCACAAAAAGGAATGGAGTCATTAGCACTTATGGTTTGTAAGTGACACCCAGAATTATGTTGCACGAAGCACAATTTCACATCATTCTGGGTTCATTTGTGTGAAAACAAGGTCCAATCAGGCTGAAACGTTACAGGAAGGTAGAATCTATTGAATTGTAAGTGATCTGAACGTTTAATGATGATAGCACTTTCCTAAGGGGGTCAAACCATGTCCCAAAGGTCACCGGATCTGGTGTCAATTTAAAGAAGTAGTCCAGTTACACATTTGTGGGCTTATAACTTGGCTTCTGAATGTCCTGGAGAGATCAGGTTTATTTTAGTGTACTCCAATCAACAGCCCCTACAACCACAAAAAGGAATGGAGTCATTAGCACTTATGGTTTGTAAATGGCACCCAGAATTATGTTGCACGAAGCACTATTTCACATCATTCTGGGTCCATTTGTGTGAAAACAAGGTCCAATCAGGCTGAAACGTTACAGGAAGGTAGAATCTATTGAGTTGTAAGTGATCTGAACGTTTCATGATGATAGCACTTTCCTAAGGGGGTCAAACCATGTCCCAAAGGTCACCGGATCTGGTGTCAATTTAAAGAAGTTGTCCAGTTACACATTTGTGGGCTTATAACTTGGCTTCTGAATGTCCTAGAGCGATCAGGTTTGTTTTAGTGTACTCCAATAAACAGCCCCTACAACCACAAAAAGGAATGGAGTCATTAGCACTTATGGCTTTTAAATGGCACCCAGGATTATGTTGCACGAAGCACAATTTCACAACATTTTGGGTTCATTTGTGTGAAAACAAGGTCCAATCAGGCTGAAACGTTACAGGAAGGTAGAATCTATTGAGTTGTAAGTGATCTGAACGTTTCATGATGATAGCACTTTCCTAAGGGGGTCAAACCAAGTCCCAAAGGTCACCGGATGTGGTGTCACTTTAACGAAGTAGTCCAGTTAAACATTTGTGGGCTTATAACTTGGCTTCTGAATGTCCTAGAGAGATCAGGTTGGTTTTAGTGTACTCCAATCAACAGCCCCTACAACCACAAAAAGGAATGGAGTCATTAGCACTTATGGTTTTTAAATGGCACCCAGAATTATGTTGCACCAAGCACACTTTCACATCATTCTGGGTTCATTTGTGTGAAAACAAGGTCCAATCCGGCTGAAACATTACAGGAATTTAGAATCTATTGAGTTGTAAGTGATCTGAACATTTCATGATGATAGCACTTTCCTAAGGGAGTCAAACCATGTCCCAAAGGTCACCGGAACTGGTGTCAATTTAAAAAAGTAGTCCAGTTACACATTTGTGGGCTTATAACTTGGCTTCTGAATGTCCTAGAGAGATCAGGTTTATTTTAGTGTACTCCAATCAACAGCCCCTACAACCACAAAAAGGAATGGAGTCATTAGCACTTATGGTTTGTAAATGGCACCCAGAATTATGTTGCACGAAGCACAATTTCACATCATTCTGGGTCCATTTGTGTGAAAACAAGGTCCAATCAGGCTGAAACGTTACAGGAAGGTAGAATCTATTGAGTTGTAAGTGATCTGAACGTTTCATGATGATAGCACTTTCCTAAGGCGGTCAAACCATGTCCCAAAGGTCACCGGATCTGGTGTCAATTTAAAGAAGTAGTCCAGTTACACATTTGTGGGCTTATAACTTGGCTTCTGAATGTCCTAGAGAGATCAGGTTTATTTTAGTGTACTCCAATCAACAGCCCCTACAACCACAAAAAGGAATGGAGTCATTAGCACTTATGGTTTGTAAATGGCACCCAGAATTATGTTGCACGAAGCACAATTTCACATCATTCTGGGTCCATTTGTGTGAAAACAAGGTCCAATCAGGCTGAAACGTTACAGGAAGGTAGAATCTATTGAGTTGTAAGTGATCTGAACATTTCATGATGATAGCACTTTCCTAAGGGGGTCAAACCATGTCCCAAAGGTCATCGGATCTGGTGTCAATTTAAAGAAGTAGTCCAGTTACACCTTTGTGGGCTTATAACTTGGCTTCTGAATGTCCTAGAGAGGTTAGGTTTGTTTTAGTGTACTCCAATCAAAAGCCCCTACAACCACAAAAAGGAATGGAGTCATTAGCACTTATGGTTTGTAAATGGCACCCAGAATTATGTTGCACGAAGCACAATTTCACATCATTCTGGGTTCATTTGTGTGAAAACAAGGTCCAATCAGGCTGAAACGTTACAGGAAGGTAGAATCTATTGAGTTGTAAGTGATCTTAACGTTTAATGATGATAGCACTTTCCTAAGGGGGTCAAACCATGTCCCAAAGGTCACCGGATCTGGTGTCAATTTAAAGAAGTAGTCCAGTTACACATTTGTGGGCTTATAACTTGGCTTCTGAATGTCCTAGAGAGATCAGGTTTATTTTAGTGTACTCCAATCAACAGCCCCTACAGCCACAAAAAGGAATGGAGTCATTAGCACTTATGGTTTGTAAATGGCACGCAGAATTATGTTGCACGAAGCACTATTTCACATCATTCTGGGTCCATTTGTGTGAAAACAAGGTCCAATCAGGCTGAAACTTAACAGGAAGGTAGAATCTATTGAGTTGTAAGTGATCTGAACGTTTCATGATGATAGCACTTTCCTAAGGGGGTCAAACCATGTCCCAAAGGTCACCGGATCTGGTGTCAATTTAAAGAAGTAGTCCAGTTACACATTTGTGGGCTTTTAACGTGGCTTCTGAATGTCCTAGAGAGATCAGGTTTGTTTTAGTATACTCCAATCAACAGCCCCTACAACCACAAAAAGGAATGGAGTCATTAGCATTTATGGTTTTTAAATGGCACCCAGAATTATGTTGCACGAAGCACAATTTCACATCATTCTGGGTTCATTTGTGTGAAAACAAGGTCCAATCAGGCTGAAACGTTACAGGAAGGTAGAATCTATTGAGTTGTAAGTGATCTGAACGTTTCATGATGATAGCACTTTCCTAAGGGGGTCAAACCATGTCTCAAAGGTCACCGGATCTGGTGTCAATTTAAAGAAGTAGTCCAGTTACACATGTTGGGCTTATAACTTGGCTTCTGAATGTCCTGGAGAGATCAGGTTTATTTTAGTGTACTCCAATCAACAGCCCCTACAACCACAAAAAGGAATGGAGTCATTAGCACTTATGGTTTGTAAATGGCACCCAGAATTATGTTGCACGAAGCACTATTTCACATCATTCTGGGTCCATTTGTGTGAAAACAAGGTCCAATCAGGCTGAATCGTTACAGGAAGGTAGAATCTATTGAGTTGTAAGTGATCTGAACGTTTCATGATGATAGCACTTTCCTAAGGGGGTCAAACCATGTCCCAAAGGTCACCGGATCTGGTGTCAATTTAAAGAAGTAGTCCAGTTACACCTTTGTGGGCTTATAACTTGGCTTCTGAATGTCCTAGAGAGGTTAGGTTTGTTTTAGTGTACTCCAATCTACAGCCCCTACAACCACAAAAAGGAATGGAGTCATTAGCACTTATGGTTTGTAAGTGGCACCCAGAATTATGTTGCACGAAGCACAATTTCACATCATTCTGGGTTCATTTGTGTGAAAACAAGGTCCAATCAGGCTGAAACGTTACAGGAAGGTAGAATCTATTGAATTGTAAGTGATCTGAACGTTTAATGATGATAGCACTTTCCTAAGGGGGTCAAACCATGTCCCAAAGGTCACCGGATCTGGTGTCAATTTAAAGAAGTAGTCCAGTTACACATTTGTGGGCTTATAACTTGGCTTCTGAATGTCCTAGAGAGATCAGGTTTATTTTAGTGTACTCCAATCAACAGCCCCTACAACCACAAAAAGGAATGGAGTCATTAGCACTTATGGTTTGTAAATGGCACCCAGAATTATGTTGCACGAAGCACTATTTCACATCATTCTGGGTCCATTTGTGTGAAAACAAGGTCCAATCAGGCTGAAACGTTACAGGAAGGTAGAATCTATTGAGTTGTAAGTGATCTGAACGTTTCATGATGATAGCACTTTCCTAAGGGGGTCAAACCATGTCCCAAAGGTCACCGGATCTGGTGTCAATTTAAAGAAGTTGTCCAGTTACACATTTGTGGGCTTATAACTTGGCTTCTGAATGTCCTAGAGCGATCAGGTTTGTTTTAGTGTACTCCAATAAACAGCCCCTACAACCACAAAAAGGAATGGAGTCATTAGCACTTATGGCTTTTAAAAGGCACCCAGGATTATGTTGCACGAAGCACAATTTCACAACATTTTGGGTTCATTTGTGTGAAAACAAGGTCCAATCAGGCTGAAACGTTACAGGAAGGTAGAATCTATTGAGTTGTAAGTGATCTGAACGTTTCATGATGATAGCACTTTCCTAAGGGGGTCAAACCAAGTCCCAAAGGTCACCGGATGTGGTGTCACTTTAACGAAGTAGTCCAGTTAAACATTTGTGGGATTATAACTTGGCTTCTGAATGTCCTAGAGAGATCAGGTTTGTTTTAGTGTACTCCAATCAACAGCCCCTACAACCACAAAAAGGAATGGAGTCATTAGCACTTATGGTTTTTAAATGGCACCCAGAATTATGTTGCAACAAGCACACTTTAACATCATTCTGGGTTCATTTGTGTGAAAACAAGGTCCAATCAGGCTGAAACATTACAGGAATTTAGAATCTATTGAGTTGTAAGTGATCTGAACGTTTCATGATGATAGCGCTTTCCTAAGGGAGTCAAACCATGTCCCAAAGGTCACCGGATCTGGTGTCAATTTAAAGAAGTAGTCCAGATACACATTTGTGGGCTTATAACTTGGCTTCTTAATGTCCTAGAGAGATCAGGTTTATTTTAGTGTACTCCAATCAACAGCCCCTACAACCACAAAAAGGAATGGAGTCATTAGCACTTATGGTTTGTAAATGGCACCCAGAATTATGTTGCACGAAGCACTATTTCACATCATTCTGGGTCCATTTGTGTGAAAACAAGGTCCAATCAGGATGAAACGTTACAGGAAGGTAGAATCTATTGAGTTGTAAGTGATCTGAACGTTTCATGATGATAGCACTTTCCTAAGGGGGTCAAACCATGTCCCAAAGGACACCGGATCTGGTGTCAATTTAAAGAAGTAGTCCAGTTACACATGTGTGGGCTTATAACTTGGCTTCTGAATGTCCTAGAGAGATCAGGTTTATTTTAGTGTACTGCAATCAACAGCCCCTACAACCACAAAAAGGAATGGAGTCATTAGCACTTATGGTTTTTAAATGGCACCCAGAATTATGTTGCACGAAGCACTATTTCACATCATTCTGGGTCCATTTGTGTGAAAACAAGGTCCAATCAGGCTGAAACGTTACAGGAAGGTAGAATCTATTGAGTTGTAAGTGATCTGAACATTTCATGATGATAGCACGTTCCTAAGGGGGTCAAACCATGTCCCAAAGGTCACCGGATCTGGTGTCAATTTAAAGAAGTAGTCCAGTTACACCTTTGTGGGCTTATAACTTGGCTTCTGAATGTCCTAGAGAGGTTAGGTTTGTTTTAGTGTACTCCAATCTACAGCCCCTACAACCACAAAAAGGAATGGAGTCATTAGCACTTATGGTTTGTAAATGGCACCCAGAATTATGTTGCACGAAGCACAATTTCACATCATTCTGGGTTCATTTGTGTGAAAACAAGGTCCAATCAGGCTGAAACGTTACAGGAAGGTAGAATCTATTGAGTTGTAAGTGATCTGAACATTTAATGATGATAGCACTTTCCTAAGGGGGTCAAACCATGTCCCAAAGGTCACCGGATCTGGTGTCAATTTAAAGAAGTAGTCCAGTTACACATTTGTGGGCTTATAACTTGGCTTCTGAATGTCCTAGAGAGATCAGGTTTATTTTAGTGTACTCCAATCAACAGCCCCTACAACCACAAAAAGGAATGGAGTCATTAGCACTTATGGTTTGTAAATGGCACCCAGAATTATGTTGCACGAAGCACTATTTCACATCATTCTGGGTGCATTTGTGTGAAAACAAGGTCCAATCAGGCTGAAACGTTACAGGAAGGTAGAATCTATTGAGTTGTAAGTGATCTGAACGTTTCATGATGATAACACTTTCCTAAGGGGGTCAAACCATGTCCCAAAGGTCACCGGATCTGGTGTCAATTTAAAGAAGTAGTCCAGTTACACCTTTGTGGGCTTATAACGTGGCTTCTGAATGTCCTAGAGAGATCAGGTTTGTTTTAGTATACTCCAATCAACAGCCCCTACAACCACAAAAAGGAATGGAGTCATTAGCACTTATGGTTTTTAAATGGCACCCAGACTTATGTTGCACGAAGCACAATTTCACATCATTCTGGGTCCATTTGTGTGAAAACAAGGTCCAATCAGGCTGAAACGTTGCAGGAAGGTAGAATCTATTGAGTTGTAATTGATCTGAATGTTTCATGATGATAGCACTTTCCTAAGGGGGTCAAACCATGTCCCAAAGGTCACCAGAACTGGTGTCAATTTAAAGAAGTAGTCCAGTTACACATTTGTGGGCTTATAACTTGGCTTCTGAATGTCCAAGAGAGATCAGGTTTATTTTAGTGTACTCCAATCAACAGCCCCTACAACCACAAAAAGGAATGGAGTCATTAGCACTTATGGTTTGTAAATGGCACCCAGAATTATGTTTCATGAAGCACTATTTCACATTTTCTGGGTCCATTTGTGTGAAAACCAGGTCCAATCAGGCTGAAACGTTACAGGAAGGTAGAATCTATTGAGTTGTAAGTGATCTGAACGTTTCATGATGATAGCACTTTCCTAAGGGGGTCAAACCATGTCCCAAAGGTCACCGGATCTGGTGTCATTTTAAAGAAGTAGTCCAGTTACACATGTGTGGGCTTATAACTTGGCTTCTGAATGTCCTAGAGAGATCAGTTTTATTTTAGTGTACTCCAATCAACAGCCCCTACAACCACAAAAAGGAATGGAGTCATTAGCACTTATGGTTTGTAAATGGCACCCAGAATTATGTTGCACGAAGCACTATTTCACATAATTCTGGGTCCATTTGTGTGAAAACAAGGTCCAATCAGGCTGAAACGTTACAGGAAGGTAGAATCTATTGAGTTGTAAGTGATCTGAACATTTCATGATGATAGCACTTTCCTAAGGGGGTCAAACCATGTCCCAAAGGTCACCGGATCTGGTGTCAATTTAAAGAAGTAGTCCAGTTACACATTTGTGGGCTTATAACTTGGCTTCTGAATGTCCTAGAGAGATCAGGTTTATTTTAGTGTACTCCAATCAACAGCCCCTACAACCACAAAAAGGAATGGAGTCATTAGCACTTACGGTTTGTAAATGGCACCCAGAATTATGTTGCACGAAGCACAATTTCACATCATTCTGGGTCCATTTGTGTGAAAACAAGGTCCAATCAGGCTGAAACGTGACAGGAAGGTAGAATCTATTGAGTTGCAAGGGATCTGAACGTTTCATGATGGTAGCACTTTCCTAAGGGGGTATAACCATGTCTCAAAGGTCACCGGATCTGGTGTCAATTTAAAGAAGTAGTCCAGTTACACATTTGTGGGCTTATAACTTGGCTTCTGAATGTCCTAGAGCGATCAGGTTTGTTTTAGTGTACTCCAATCAACAGCCCCTAGAACCACAAAAAGGAATGGAGACATTAGCACTTATGGTTTTTAAATGGCACCCAGAATTATGTTGCACGAAGCACAATTTCACATCATTCTGGGTTCATTTGTGTGAAAACTAGGTCCAATCAGGCTGAAACGTTACAGGAAGGTAGAATCTATTGAGTTGTAAGTGATCTGAACGTTTCATGATGATCGCACATTCCTATAGGGGGTCAAACCATGTCCCAAAGGTCACCGGGCCTGGTGTCACTTTAAAGAAGTAGTCAAGTTACACATTTGTGGGCTTATAACTTGGCTTCTGAATGTCCTAGAGAGATCAGGGTTGTTTTAGTATACTCCAATCAACAGCCCCTACAACCACAAACAGGAATGGAGTCATTAGCACTTATGGTTTTTAAATGGCACCCAGAATTATGTTGCACGAAGCACAATTTCACATCATTCTGGGTTCATTTGTGTGAAAACAAGGTCCAATCATGCTGAAACGTTACAGGAAGGTTGAATCTATTGAGTTGTAAGTGATCTGAACGTTTCATGATGATAGCACTTTCGTAAGGGGGTCAAACCATGTCCCAAAGGTCACCGGATCTGGTGTCAATTTAAAGAAGTAGTCCATTTACACATTTGTGGGCTTATAACTTGGCTTCTGAATGCCCTAGAGAGATCAGGTTTGTTTTAATGTACTCCAATCAAAAGCCCCTACAAACACAAAAAGGAATGGAGTCATTAGCACTTATGGTTTGTAAATGGCACCCAGAATTATGTTGCACGAAGCACAATTTCACATCATTCTGGGTTCATTTGTGTGAAAACAAGGTCCAATCAGGCTGAAACGCTACAAGGAGGTAGAATCTATTGAGTTGTAAGTGATCTGAACGTTTCAAGATGATCGCACATTTCTATAGGGGGTAAAACCATTTCCCAAAGGTCACCGGGCCTGCTGACACTTTAAAGAAGTAGTCCAGTTACACCTTTGTGGGCTTATAACTTGGCTTCTGAATGTCCTAGAGAGGTTAGGTTTGTTTTAGTGTACTCCAATCAAAGCCCCTACAACCACAAAAAGGAATGGATTCATTAGCACTTATGGTTTGTAAATGGCACCCAGAATTATGTTGCACGAAGCACAATTTCACATCATTCTGGGTTCATTTGTGTGAAAACAAGGTCCAATCAGGCTGAAACGTTACAGGAAGGTAGAATCTATTGAGTTGTAAGTGATCTGAACGTTTCATGATGATAGCACTTTCCTAAGGGGGTCAAACCATGTCCCAAAGGTCACCGGACCTGGTGTCAATTTAAAGAAGCAGTCCAGTTACACATTTGTGGGCTTATAACTTGGCTTCTGAATGTCCTAGAGCGATCAGGTTTGTTTTTGTGTACTCCAATCAACAGCCCCTAGAGCCACAAAAAGGAATGGAGACATTAGCACTTATGGTTTGTAAATGGCACCCAGAATTATGTTGCACGAAGCACAATTTCACATCATTCTGGGTTCATTTGTGTGAAAACAAGGTCCAATCAGGCTGAAACGTTACAGGAAGGTAGAATCTATTGAGTTGTAAGTGATCTGAACGTTTCATGATGATCGCACATTCCTATAGGGGGTCAAACCATGTCTCAAAGGTCACCGGGCCTGGTGTCACTTTAAAGAAGTAGTCCAGTTACACATTTGTGGTCTTATAACTTGGCTTCTGAATGTCCTAGAGAGATCAGGGTTGTTTTAGTATACTCCAATCAACAGCCCCTACAACCACAAACAGGAATGGAGTCATTAGCACTTATGGTTTTTAAATGGCACCCAGAATTATGTTGCACGAAGCACAATTTCACATCATTCTGGGTTCATTTGTGTGAAAACAAGGTCCAATCAGGCTGAAACGTTACAGGAAGGTTGAATCTATTGAGTTGTAAGTGATCTGAACGTTTCATGATGATAGCACTTTCCTAAGGGGGTCAAACCATGTCCCAAAGGTCACCGGATCTGGTGTCAATTTAAAGAAGTAGTCCAGTTACACATTTGTGGGCTTATAACTTGGCTTCTGAATGTCCTAGAGATATCAGGTTTGTTTTAATGTACTCCAATCAACAGCCCCTACAACCACAAAAAGGAATGGAGTCATTAGCACTTATGGTTTGTAAATGGCACACAGAATTATGTTGCACGAAGCACAATTTCACATCATTCTGGGTTCCTTTGTGTGAAAACAAGGTCCAATCAGGCTGAAACGTTAAAGGAAGGTAGACTCTATTGAGTTGTAAGTGATCTGAACGTTTCATGATGATAGCACTTTCCTAAGGGGGTCAAACCATGTCCCAAAGGTCACCGGATCTGGTGTCAATTTAAAGAAGTAGTCCATTTACACATATGTGGGCTTATAACTTGGCTTCTGAATGCCCTAGAGAGATCAGGTTTGTTTTAATGTACTCCAATCAAAAGCCCCTACAAACACAAAAAGGAATGGAGTCATTAGCACTTATGGTTTGTAAATGGCACCCAGAATTATGTTGCACGAAGCACAATTTCACATCATTCTGGGTTCATTTGTGTGAAAACAAGGTCCAATAAGGCTGAAACGCTACAAGAAGGTAGAATCTATTGAGTTGTAAGTGATCTGAACGTTTCAAGATGATCGCACATTTCTATAGGGGGTAAAACCATTTCCCAAAGGTCACCGGGCCTGCTGTCACTTTAAAGAAGTAGTCCAGTTACACCTTTGTGGGCTTATAACTTGGCTTCTGAATGTCCTAGAGAGGTTAGGTTTGTTTTAGTGTACTCCAATCAAAGCCCCTACAACCACAAAAAGGAATGGAGTCATTAGCACTTATGGTTTGTAAATGGCACCCAGAATTATGTTGCACGAAGCACAATTTCACATCATTCTGGGTTCATTTGTGTGAAAACAAGGTCCAATCAGGCTGAAACGTTACAGGAAGGTAGAATCTATTGAGTTGTAAGTGATCTGAACGTTTCATGATGATAGCACTTTCCTAAGGGGGTCAAACCATGTCCCAAAGGTCACCGGACCTGGTGTCAATTTAAAGAAGCAGTCCAGTTACACATTTGTGGGCTTATAACTTGGCTTCTGAATGTCCTAGAGAGATCAGGTTTGTTTTAATGTACTCCAGTCAACAGCCCCTACAACCACAAAAAGGAATGGAGTCATTAGCATTTATGGTTTGTAAATGGCACCCAGAATTATGTTGCACGAAGCACAATTTCACATCATTCTGGGTTCATTTGTGTGAAAACAAGGTCCAATCAGGCTGAAACGTTACAGGAAGGTAGAATCTATTGAGTTGTAAGTGATCTGAACGTTTCATGATGATAGCACTTTCCTAATGGGGTCAAACCATGTCCCAAAGGTCACCGGAACTGGTGTCAATGTAAAGAAGTAGTCCAGTTACACATTTGTGGGCTTATAACTTGGCTTCTGAATGTCCTAGAGAGATCAGGTTTGTTTTAGCGTACTCCAATTAACATCCCCCATTACCCCAAAAAGGAATGGAGTCATTAGCACTCATGGTTTTTAAATGGCACCCAGAATTATGTTGCACGAAGCACAATTTCACATCATTCTGGGTTCATTTGTGTGAAAACAAGGTCCAATCAGGCTGAAACGTTACAGGAAGGTAGAATCTATTGAGCTGCAAGGGATCTGAACGTTTCATGATGATAGCGCTTTCCTAAGGGGGTATAACCATGTCCCAAAGGTCACCGGTTCTGGTGTCACTTTAAAAAAGTAGTCAAGTTACACATTTGTGGGCTTATAACTTGGCTTCTGAATGTCCTAGAGAGATCAGGTTTGTTTTAGTGTACTCCAATCAACAGCCCCTACAACCACAAAAAGGAATGGAGTCATTAGCACTTATGGTTTGTAAATGGCACCCAGAATTATGTTGCACGAAGCACTATTTCACATCATTCTGGGTCCATTTGTGTGAAAACAAGGTCCAATCAGGCTGAAACGTTACAGGAAGGTAGAATCTATTGAGTTGTAAGTGATCTGAACGTTTCATGATGATAGCACTTTCCTAATGGGGTCAAACCATGTCCCAAAGGTCACCGGATCTGGTGTCAATTTAAAGAAGTTGTCCAGTTACACATTTGTGGGCTTATAACTTGGCTTCTGAATGTCCTAGAGCGATCAGGTTTGTTTTAGTGTACTCCAATAAACAGCCCCTACAACCACAAAAAGGAATGGAGTCATTAGCACTCATGGCTTTTAAATGGCACCCAGGATTATGTTGCACGAAGCACAATTTCACAACATTTTGGGTTTATTTGTGTGAAAACAAGGTCCAATCAGGCTGAAACGTTACAGGAAGGTAGAATCTATTGAGTTGTAAGTGATCTGAACGTTTCATGATGATAGCACTTTCCTAAGGGGGTCAAACCAAGTCCCAAAGGTCACCGGATGTGGTGTCACTTTAACGAAGTAGTCCAGTTAAACTTTTGTGGGCTTATAACTTGGCTTCTGAATGTCCTAGAGAGA
This sequence comes from Nothobranchius furzeri, assembly GCF_043380555.1. Taxonomy (NCBI): domain Eukaryota; kingdom Metazoa; phylum Chordata; class Actinopteri; order Cyprinodontiformes; family Nothobranchiidae; genus Nothobranchius; species Nothobranchius furzeri. The sequence goes on from NC_091743.1 coordinate 37,947,828, forward strand.
TCAGGTTTGTTTTAGTGTACTCCAATCAACAGCCCCTACAACCACAAAAAGGAATGGAGTCATTAGCACTTATGGTTTTTAAATGGCACCCAGAATTATGTTGCACCAAGCACACTTTCACATCATTCTGGGTTCATTTGTGTGAAAACAAGGTCCAATCAGGCTGAAACATTACAGGAATTTAGAATCTATTGAGTTGTAAGTGATCTGAACATTTCATGATGATAGCACTTTCCTAAGGGAGTCAAACCATGTCCCAAAGGTCACCGGAACTGGTGTCAATTTAAAGAAGTAGTCCAGTTACACATTTGTGGGCTTATAACTTGGCTTCTGAATGTCCTAGAGAGATCAGGTTTATTTTAGTGTACTCCAATCAACAGCCCCTACAACCACAAAAAGGAATGGAGTCATTAGCACTTATGGTTTGTAAATGGCACCCAGAATTATGTTGCACGAAGCACTATTTCACATCATTCTGGGTCCATTTGTGTGAAAACAAGGTCCAATCAGGCTGAAACGTTACAGGAAGGTAGAATCTATTGAGTTGTAAGTGATCTGAACGTTTCATGATGATAGCACTTTCCTAAGGGGGTCAAACCATGTCCCAAAGGACACCGGATCTGGTGTCAATTTAAAGAAGTAGTCCAGTTACACATGTGTGGGCTTATAACTTGGCTTCTGAATGTCCTAGAGAGATCAGGTTTATTTTAGTGTACTCCAATCAACAGCCCCTACAACCACAAAAAGGAATGGAGTCATTAGCACTTATGGTTCTTAAATGGCACCCAGAATTATGTTGCACGAAGCACTATTTCACATCATTCTGGGTCCATTTGTGTGAAAACAAGGTCCAATCAGGCTGAAACGTTACAGGAAGGTAGAATCTATTGAGTTGTAAGTGATCTGAACATTTCATGATGATAGCACGTTCCTAAGGGGGTCAAACCATGTCCCAAAGGTCACCGGATCTGGTGTCAATTTAAAGAAGTAGTCCAGTTACACCTTTGTGGGCTTATAACTTGGCTTCTGAATGTCCTAGAGAGGTTAGGTTTGTTTTAGTGTACTCCAATCTACAGCCCCTACAACCACAAAAAGGAATGGAGTCATTAGCACTTATGGTTTGTAAATGGCACCCAGAATTATGTTGCACGAAGCACAATTTCACATCATTCTGGGTTCATTTGTGTGAAAACAAGGTCCAATCAGGCTGAAACGTTACAGGAAGGTAGAATCTATTGAGTTGTAAGTGATCTGAACATTTAATGATGATAGCACTTTCCTAAGGGGGTCAAACCATGTCCCAAAGGTCACCGGATCTGGTGTCAATTTAAAGAAGTAGTCCAGTTACACATTTGTGGGCTTATAACTTGGCTTCTGAATGTCCTAGAGAGATCAGGTTTATTTTAGTGTACTCCAATCAACAGCCCCTACAACCACAAAAAGGAATGGAGTCATTAGCACTTATGGTTTGTAAATGGCACCCAGAATTATGTTGCACGAAGCACTATTTCACATCATTCTGGGACAATTTGTGTGAAAACAAGGTCCAATCAGGCTGTAACGTTACAGGAAGGTAGAATCTATTGAGTTGTAAGTGATCTGAACGTTTCATGATGATAGCACTTTCCTAAGGGGGTCAAACCATGTCCCAAAGGTCACCGGATCTGGTGTCAATTTAAAGAAGTAGTCCAGTTACACCTTTGTGGGCTTATAACGTGGCTTCTGAATGTCCTAGAGAGATCAGGTTTGTTTTAGTATACTCCAATCAACAGCCCCTACAACCACAAAAAGGAATGGAGTCATTAGCACTTATGGTTTTTAAATGGCACCCAGACTTATGTTGCACGAAGCACAATTTCACATCATTCTGGGTCCATTTGTGTGAAAACAAGGTCCAATCAGGCTGAAACGTTACAGGAAGGTAGAATCTATTGAGTTGTAAGTGATCTGAACGTTTCATGATGATAGCACTTTCCTAAGGGGGTCAAACCATGTCCCAAAGGTCACCGGAACTGGTGTCAATTTAAAGAAGTAGTCCAGTTACACATTTGTGGGCTTATAACTTGGCTTCTGAATGTCCAAGAGAGATCAGGTTTATTTTAGTGTACTCCAATCAACAGCCCCTACAACCACAAAAAGGAATGGAGTCATTAGCACTTATGGTTTGTAAATGGCACCCAGAATTATGTTGCACGAAGCACTATTTCACATTTTCTGGGTCCATTTGTGTGAAAACCAGGTCCAATCAGGCTGAAACGTTACAGGAAGGTAGAATCTATTGAGTTGTAAGTGATCTGAACGTTTCATGATGATAGCACTTTCCTAAGGGGGTCAAACCGTGTCCCAAAGGTCACCGGATCTGGTGTCATTTTAAAGAAGTAGTCCAGTTACACATGTGTGGGCTTATAACTTGGCTTCTGAATGTCCTAGAGAGATCAGTTTTATTTTAGTGTACTCCAATCAACAGCCCCTACAACCACAAAAAGGAATGGAGTCATTAGCACTTATGGTTTGTAAATGGCACCCAGAATTATGTTGCACGAAGCACTATTTCACATAATTCTGGGTCCATTTGTGTGAAAACAAGGTCCAATCAGGCTGAAACGTTACAAGAAGGTAGAATCTATTGAGTTGTAAGTGATCTGAACATTTCATGATGATAGCACTTTCCTAAGGGGGTCAAACCATGTCCCAAAGGTCACCGGATCTGGTGTCAATTTAAAGAAGTAGTCCAGTTACACATTTGTGGGCTTATAACTTGGCTTCTGAATGTCCTAGAGAGATCAGGTTTATTTTAGTGTACTCCAATCAACAGCCCCTACAACCACAAAAAGGAATGGAGTCATTAGCACTTATGGTTTGTAAATGGCACCCAGAATTATGTTGCACGAAGCACTATTTCACATCATTCTGGGTCCATTTGTGTGAAAACAAGGTCCAATCAGGCTGAAACGTTACAGGAAGGTAGAATCTATTGAGTTGTAAGTGATCTGAACGTTTCATGATGATAGCACTTTCCTAAGGGGGTCAAACCATGTCCCAAAGGTCACCGGATCTGGTGTCAATTTAAAGAAGTAGTCCAGTTACACCTTTGTGGGCTTATAACGTGGCTTCTGAATGTCCTAGAGAGATCAGGTTTGTTTTAGTATACTCCAATCAACAGCCCCTACAACCACAAAAAGGAATGGAGTCATTAGCACTTATGGTTTTTAAATGGCACCCAGACTTATGTTGCACGAAGCACAATTTCACATCATTCTGGGTCCATTTGTGTGAAAACAAGGTCCAATCAGGCTGAAACGTTACAGGAAGGTAGAATCTATTGAGTTGTAAGTGATCTGAACGTTTCATGATGATAGCACTTTCCTAAGGGGGTCAAACCATGTCCCAAAGGTCACCGGAACTGGTGTCAATTTAAAGAAGTAGTCCAGTTACACATTTGTGGGCTTATAACTTGGCTTCTGAATGTCCAAGAGAGATCAGGTTTATTTTAGTGTACTCCAATCAACAGCCCCTACAACCACAAAAAAGAATTGAATCATTAGCACTTATGGTTTGTAAATGGCACCCAGAATTATGTTGCACGAAGCACTATTTCACATTTTCTGGGTCCATTTGTGTGAAAACCAGGTCCAATCAGGCTGAAACGTTACAGGAAGGTAGAATCTATTGAGTTGTAAGTGATCTGAACGTTTCATGATGATAGCACTTTCCTAAGGGGGTCAAACCATGTCCCAAAGGTCACCGGATCTGGTGTCATTTTAAAGAAGTAGTCCAGTTACACATGTGTGGGCTTATAACTTGGCTTCTGAATGTCCTAGAGAGATCAGTTTTATTTTAGTGTACTCCAATCAACAGCCCCTACAACCACAAAAAGGAATGGAGTCATTAGCACTTATGGTTTGTAAATGGCACCCAGAATTATGTTGCACGAAGCACTATTTCACATAATTCTGGGTCCATTTGTGTGAAAACAAGGTCCAATCAGGCTGAAACGTTACAGGAAGGTAGAATCTATTGAGTTGTAAGTGATCTGAACATTTCATGATGATAGCACTTTCCTAAGGGGGTCAAACCATGTCCCAAAGGTCACCGGATCTGGTGTCAATTTAAAGAAGTAGTCCAGTTACACATTTGTGGGCTTATAACTTGGCTTCTGAATGTCCTAGAGAGATCAGGTTTATTTTAGTGTACTCCAATCAACAGCCCCTACAACCACAAAAAGGAATGGAGTCATTAGCACTTATGGTTTGTAAATGGCACCCAGAATTATGTTGCACGAAGCACAATTTCACATCATTCTGGGTCCATTTGTGTGAAAACAAGGTCCAATCAGGCTGAAACGTGACAGGACGGTAGAATCTATTGAGTTGCAAGGGATCTGAACGTTTCATGATGATAGCGCTTTCCTAAGGGGGTATAACCATGTCTCAAATGTCACCGGATCTGGTGTCAATTTAAAGAAGTAGTCCAGTTACACATTTGTGGGCTTATAACTTGGCTTCTGAATGTCCTAGAGCGATCAGGTTTGTTTTAGTGTACTCCAATCAACAGCCCCTAGAACCACAAAAAGGAATGGAGACATTAGCACTTATGGTTTTTAAATGGCACCCAGAATTATGTTGCACGAAGCACAATTTCACATCATTCTGGGTTCATTTGTGTGAAAACAAGGTCCAATCAGGCTGAAACGTTACAGGAAGGTAGAATCTATTGAGTTGTAAGTGATCTGAACGTTTCATGATGATCGCACATTCCTATAGGGGGTCAAACCATGTCCCAAAGGTCACCGGGCCTGGTGTCACTTTAAAGAAGTAGTCCAGTTACACATTTGTGGGCTTATAACTTGGCTTCTGAATGTCCTAGAGAGATCAGGGTTGTTTTAGTATACTCCGATCAACAGCCCCTACAACCACAAACAGGAATGGAGTCATTAGCACTTATGGTTTTTAAATGGCACCCAGAATTATGTTGCACGAAGCACAATTTCACATCATTCTGGGTTCATTTGTGTGAAAACAAGGTCCAATCAGGCTGAAACGTTACAGGAAGGTAGAATCTATTGAGTTGTAAGTGATCTGAACGTTTCATGATGATAGCACTTTCCTAAGGGGGTCAAACCATGTCCCAAAGGTCACCGGATCTGGTGTCAATTTAAAGAAGTAGTCCAGTTACACATTTGTGGGCTTATAACTTGGCTTCTGAATGTCCTAGAGAGATCAGGTTTATTTTAGTGTACTCCAATCAACAGCCCCTACAACCACAAAAAGGAATGGAGTCATTAGCACTTATGGTTTGTAAATGGCACCCAGAATTATGTTGCACGAAGCACTATTTCACATCATTCTGGGTCCATTTGTGTGAAAACAAGGTCCAATCAGGCTGAAACGTTACAGGAAGGTAGAATCTATTGAGTTGTAAGTGATCTGAACGTTTCATGATGATAGCACTTTCCTAAGGGGGTCAAACCATGTCCCAAAGGTCACCGGATCTGGTGTCAATTTAAAGAAGTAGTCCAGTTACACCTTTGTGGGCTTATAACGTGGCTTCTGAATGTCCTAGAGAGATCAGGTTTGTTTTAGTATACTCCAATCAACAGCCCCTAAAACCACAAAAAGGAATGGAGTCATTAGCACTTATGGTTTTTAAATGGCACCCAGACTTATGTTGCACGAAGCACAATTTCACATCATTCTGGGTCCATTTGTGTGAAAACAAGGTCCAATCAGGCTGAAACGTTACAGGAAGGTAGAATCTATTGAGTTGTAAGTGATCTGAACGTTTCATGATGATAGCACTTTCCTAAGGGGGTCAAACCATGTCCCAAAGGTCACCGGAACTGGTGTCAATTTAAAGAAGTAGTCCAGTTACACATTTGTGGGCTTATAACTTGGCTTCTGAATGTCCAAGAGAGATCAGGTTTATTTTAGTGTACTCCAATCAACAGCCCCTACAACCACAAAAAGGAATGGAGTCATTAGCACTTATGGTTTGTAAATGGCACCCAGAATTATGTTGCACGAAGCACTATTTCACATAATTCTGGGTCCATTTGTGTGAAAACAAGGTCCAATCAGGCTGAAACGTTACAGGAAGGTAGAATCTATTGAGTTGTAAGTGATCTGAACATTTCATGATGATAGCACTTTCCTAAGGGGGTCAAACCATGTCCCAAAGGTCACCGGATCTGGTGTCAATTTAAAGAAGTAGTCCAGTTACACATTTGTGGGCTTATAACTTGGCTTCTGAATGTCCTAGAGAGATCAGGTTTATTTTAGTGTACTCCAATCAACAGCCCCTACAACCACAAAAAGGAATGGAGTCATTAGCACTTATGGTTTGTAAATGGCACCCAGAATTATGTTGCACGAAGCACAATTTCACATCATTCTGGGTCCATTTGTGTGAAAACAAGGTCCAATCAGGCTGAAACGTGACAGGACGGTAGAATCTATTGAGTTGCAAGGGATCTGAACGTTTCATGATGATAGCGCTTTCCTAAGGGGGTATAACCATGTCTCAAATGTCACCGGATCTGGTGTCAATTTAAAGAAGTAGTCCAGTTACACATTTGTGGGCTTATAACTTGGCTTCTGAATGTCCTAGAGCGATCAGGTTTGTTTTAGTGTACTCCAATCAACAGCCCCTAGAACCACAAAAAGGAATGGAGACATTAGCACTTATGGTTTTTAAATGGCACCCAGAATTATGTTGCACGAAGCACAATTTCACATCATTCTGGGTTCATTTGTGTGAAAACAAGGTCCAATCAGGCTGAAACGTTACAGGAAGGTAGAATCTATTGAGTTGTAAGTGATCTGAACGTTTCATGATGATCGCACATTCCTATAGGGGGTCAAACCATGTCCCAAAGGTCACCGGGCCTGGTGTCACTTTAAAGAAGTAGTCCAGTTACACATTTGTGGGCTTATAACTTGGCTTCTGAATGTCCTAGAGAGATCAGGGTTGTTTTAGTATACTCCGATCAACAGCCCCTACAACCACAAACAGGAATGGAGTCATTAGCACTTATGGTTTTTAAATGGCACCCAGAATTATGTTGCACGAAGCACAATTTCACATCATTCTGGGTTCATTTGTGTGAAAACAAGGTCCAATCAGGCTGAAACGTTACAGGAAGGTTGAATCTATTGAGTTGTAAGTGATCTGAACGTTTCATGATGATAGCACTTTCCTAAGGGGGTCAAACCATGTCCCAAAGGTCACCGGATCTGGTGTCAATTTAAAGAAGTAGTCCAGTTACACATTTGTGGGCTTATAACTTGGCTTCTGAATGTCCTAGAGATATCAGGTTTGTTTTAATGTACTCCAATCAACAGCCCCTACAACCACAAAAAGGAATGGAGTCATTAGCACTTATGGTTTGTAAATGGCACACAGAATTATGTTGCACGAAGCACAATTTCACATCATTCTGGGTTCCTTTGTGTGAAAACAAGGTCAAATCAGGCTGAAACGTTACAGGAAGGTAGAATCTATTGAGTTGTAAGTGATCTGAACGTTTCATGATGATAGCACTTTCCTAAGGGGGTCAAACCATGTCCCAAAGGTCACCGGATCTGGTGTCAATTTAAAGAAGTAGTCCATTTACACATTTGTGGGCTTATAACTTGGCTTCTGAATGCCCTAGAGAGATCAGGTTTGTTTTAATGTACTCCAATCAAAAGCCCCTACAAACACAAAAAGGAATGGAGTCATTAGCACTTATGGTTTGTAAATGGCACCCAGAATTATGTTGCACGAAGCACAATTTCACATCATTCTGGGTTCATTTGTGTGAAAACAAGGTCCAATCAGGCTGAAACGCTACAAGAAGGTAGAATCTATTGAGTTGTAAGTGATCTGAACGTTTCAAGATGATCGCACATTTCTATAGGGGGTAAAACCATTTCCCAAAGGTCACCGGGCCTGCTGTCACTTTAAAGAAGTAGTCCAGTTACACCTTTGTGGGCTTATAACTTGGCTTCTGAATGTCCTAGAGAGGTTAGGTTTGTTTTAGTGTACTCCAATCAAAGCCCCTACAACCACAAAAAGGAATGGAGTCATTAGCACTTATGGTTTGTAAATGGCACCCAGAATTATGTTGCACGAAGCACAATTTCACATCATTCTGGGTTCATTTGTGTGAAAACAAGGTCCAATCAGGCTGAAACGTTACAGGAAGGTAGAATCTATTGAGTTGTAAGTGATCTGAACGTTTCATGATGATAGCACTTTCCTAAGGGGGTCAAACCATGTCCCAAAGGTCACCGGACCTGGTGTCAATTTAAAGAAGCAGTCCAGTTACACATTTGTGGGCTTATAACTTGGCTTCTGAATGTCCTAGAGCGATCAGGTTTGTTTTAGTGTACTCCAATCAACAGCCCCTACAACCACAAACAGGAATGGAGTCATTAGCACTTATGGTTTTTAAATGGCACCCAGAATTATGTTGCACGAAGCACAATTTCACATCATTCTGGGTTCATTTGTGTGAAAACAAGGTCCAATCAGGCTCAAACGTTACAGGAAGGTTGAATCTATTGAGTTGTAAGTGATCTGAACGTTTCATGATGATAGCACTTTCCTAAGGGGGTCAAACCATGTCCCAAAGTTCACCGGATCTGGTGTCAATTTAAAGAAGTAGTCCAGTTACACATTTGTGGGCTTATAACTTGGCTTCTGAATGTCCTAGAGATATCAGGTTTGTTTTAATGTACTCCAATCAACAGCCCCTACAACCACAAAAAGGAATGGAGTCATTAGCACTTATGGTTTGTAAATGGCACACAGAATTATGTTGCACGAAGCACAATTTCACATCATTCTGGGTTCCTTTGTGTGAAAACAAGGTCCAATCAGGCTGAAACGTTAAAGGAAGGTAGAATCTATTGAGTTGTAAGTGATCTGAACGTTTCATGATGATAGCACTTTCCTAAGGGGGTCAAACCATGTCCCAAAGGTCACCGGATCTGGTGTCAATTTAAAGAAGTAGTCCATTTACACATATGTGGGCTTATAACTTGGCTTCTGAATGCCCTAGAGAGATCAGGTTTGTTTTAATGTACTCCAATCAAAAGCCCCTACAAACACAAAAAGGAATGGAGTCATTAGCACTTATGGTTTGTAAATGGCACCCAGAATTATGTTGCACGAAGCACAATTTCACATCATTCTGGGTTCATTTGTGTGAAAACAAGGTCCAATAAGGCTGAAACGCTACAAGAAGGTAGAATCTATTGAGTTGTAAGTGATCTGAACGTTTCAAGATGATCGCACATTTCTATAGGGGGTAAAACCATTTCCCAAAGGTCACCGGGCCTGCTGTCACTTTAAAGAAGTAGTCCTGTTACACCTTTGTGGGCTTATAACTTGGCTTCTGAATGTCCTAGAGAGGTTAGGTTTGTTTTAGTGTACTCCAATCAAAGCCCCTACAACCACAAAAAGGAATGGAGTCATTAGCACTTATGGTTTGTAAATGGCACCCAGAATTATGTTGCACGAAGCACAATTTCACATCATTCTGGGTTCATTTGTGTGAAAACAAGGTCCAATCAGGCTGAAACGTTACAGGAAGGTAGAATCTATTGAGTTGTAAGTGATCTGAACGTTTCATGATGATAGCACTTTCCTAAGGGGGTCAAACCATGTCCCAAAGGTCACCGGATCTGGTGTCAATTTAAAGAAGTAGTCCAGTTACACATTTGTGGGCTTATAACTTGGCTTCTGAATGTCCTAGAGATATCAGGTTTGTTTTAATGTACTCCAATCAACAGCCCCTACAACCACAAAAAGGAATGGAGTCATTAGCACTTATGGTTTGTAAATGGCACACAGAATTATGTTGCACGAAGCACAATTTCACATCATTCTGGGTTCCTTTGTGTGAAAACAAGGTCCAATCAGGCTGAAACGTTAAAGGAAGGTAGAATCTATTGAGTTGTAAGTGATCTGAACGTTTCATGATGATAGCACTTTCCTAAGGGGGTCAAACCATGTCCCAAAGGTCACCGGATCTGGTGTCAATTTAAAGAAGTAGTCCATTTACACATATGTGGGCTTATAACTTGGCTTCTGAATGCCCTAGAGAGATCAGGTTTGTTTTAATGTACTCCAATCAAAAGCCCCTACAAACACAAAAAGGAATGGAGTCATTAGCACTTATGGTTTGTAAATGGCACCCAGAATTATGTTGCACGAAGCACAATTTCACATCATTCTGGGTTCATTTGTGTGAAAACAAGTTCCAATGAGGCTGAAACGCTACAAGAAGGTAGAATCTATTGAGTTGTAAGTGATCTGAACGTTTCAAGATGATCGCACATTTCTATAGGGGGTAAAACCATTTCCCAAAGGTCACCGGGCCTGCTGTCACTTTAAAGAAGTAGTCCTGTTACACCTTTGTGGGCTTATAACTTGGCTTCTGAATGTCCTAGAGAGGTTAGGTTTGTTTTAGTGTACTCCAATCAAAGCCCCTACAACCACAAAAAGGAATGGAGTCATTAGCACTTATGGTTTGTAAATGGCACCCAGAATTATGTTGCACGAAGCACAATTTCACATCATTCTGGGTTCATTTGTGTGAAAACAAGGTCCAATCAGGCTGAAACGTTACAGGAAGGTAGAATCTATTGAGTTGTAAGTGATCTGAACGTTTCATGATGATAGCACTTTCCTAAGGGGGTCAAACCATGTCCCAAAGGTCACCGGACCTGGTGTCAATTTAAAGAAGCAGTCCAGTTACACATTTGTGGGCTTATAACTTCGCTTCTGAATGTCCTAGAGAGATCAGGTTTGTTTTAATGTACTCCAGTCAACAGCCCCTACAACCACAAAAAGGAATGGAGTCATTAGCATTTATGGTTTGTAAATGGCACCCAGAATTATGTTGCACGAAGCACAATTTCACATCATTCTGGGTTCATTTGTGTGAAAACAAGGTCCAATCAGGCTGAAACGTTACAGGAAGGTAGAATCTATTGAGTTGTAAGTGATCTGAACGTTTCATGATGATAGCACTTTCCTAAGGGGGTCAAACCATGTCCCAAAGGTCACCGGATCTGGTGTCAATTTAAAGAAGTAGTCCAGTTACACATTTGTGGGCTTATAACTTGGCTTCTGAATGTCCTAGAGATATCAGGTTTGTTTTAATGTACTCCAATCAACAGCCCCTACAACCACAAAAAGGAATGGAGTCATTAGCACTTATGGTTTGTAAATGGCACACAGAATTATGTTGCACGAAGCACAATTTCACATCATTCTGGGTTCCTTTGTGTGAAAACAAGGTCCAATCAGGCTGAAACGTTAAAGGAAGGTAGAATCTATTGAGTTGTAAGTGATCTGAACGTTTCATGATGATAGCACTTTCCTAAGGGGGTCAAACCATGTCCCAAAGGTCACCGGATCTGGTGTCAATTTAAAGAAGTAGTCCATTTACACATATGTGGGCTTATAACTTGGCTTCTGAATGCCCTAGAGAGATCAGGTTTGTTTTAATGTACTCCAATCAAAAGCCCCTACAAACACAAAAAGGAATGGAGTCATTAGCACTTATGGTTTGTAAATGGCACCCAGAATTATGTTGCACGAAGCACAATTTCACATCATTCTGGGTTCATTTGTGTGAAAACAAGTTCCAATGAGGCTGAAACGCTACAAGAAGGTAGAATCTATTGAGTTGTAAGTGATCTGAACGTTTCAAGATGATCGCACATTTCTATAGGGGGTAAAACCATTTCCCAAAGGTCACCGGGCCTGCTGTCACTTTAAAGAAGTAGTCCTGTTACACCTTTGTGGGCTTATAACTTGGCTTCTGAATGTCCTAGAGAGGTTAGGTTTGTTTTAGTGTACTCCAATCAAAGCCCCTACAACCACAAAAAGGAATGGAGTCATTAGCACTTATGGTTTGTAAATGGCACCCAGAATTATGTTGCACGAAGCACAATTTCACATCATTCTGGGTTCATTTGTGTGAAAACAAGGTCCAATCAGGCTGAAACGTTACAGGAAGGTAGAATCTATTGAGTTGTAAGTGATCTGAACGTTTCATGATGATAGCACTTTCCTAAGGGGGTCAAACCATGTCCCAAAGGTCACCGGACCTGGTGTCAATTTAAAGAAGCAGTCCAGTTACACATTTGTGGGCTTATAACTTCGCTTCTGAATGTCCTAGAGAGATCAGGTTTGTTTTAATGTACTCCAGTCAACAGCCCCTACAACCACAAAAAGGAATGGAGTCATTAGCATTTATGGTTTGTAAATGGCACCCAGAATTATGTTGCACGAAGCACAATTTCACATCATTCTGGGTTCATTTGTGTGAAAACAAGGTCCAATCAGGCTGAAACGTTACAGGAAGGTAGAATCTATTGAGTTGTAAGTGATCTGAACGTTTCATGATGATAGCACTTTCCTATGGGGTCAAACCATGTCCCAAAGGTCACCGGAACTGGTGTCAATTTAAAGAAGTAGTCCAGTTACACATTTGTGGGCTTATAACTTGGCTTCTGAATGTCCTAGAGAGATCAGGTTTGTTTTAGCGTACTCCAATTAACATCCCCCATTACCCCAAAAAGGAATGGAGTCATTAGCACTCATGGTTTTTAAATGGCACCCAGAATTATGTTGCACGAAGCACAATTTCACATCATTCTGGGTTCATTTGTGTGAAAACAAGGTCCAATCAGGCTGAAACGTTACAGGAAGGTAGAATCTATTGAGCTGCAAGGGATCTGAACGTTTCATGATGATAGCGCTTTCCTAAGGGGGTATAACCATGTCCCAAAGGTCACCGGTTCTGGTGTCACTTTAAAGAAGTAGTCAAGTTACACATTTGTGGGCTTATAACTTGGCTTCTGAATGTCCTAGAGAGATCAGGTTTGTTTTAGTGTACTCCAATCAACAGCCCCTACAACCACAAAAAGGAATGGAGTCATTAGCACTTATGGTTTGTAAATGGCACCCAGAATTATGTTGCACGAAGCACAATTTCACATCATTCTGGGTCCATTTGTTTTGAAAACAAGGTCCAATCAGGCTGAAACGCTACAAGAAGGTAGAATCTATTGAGTTGTAACTGATCTGAACGTTTCAAGATGATCGCACATTCCTATAGGGGGTCAAACCATGTCCCAAAGGTCACCGGGCCTGGTGTCAATTTAAAGTAGTAGTCCAGTTACACCTTTGTGGGCTTATAACTTGGCTTCTGAATGTCCTAGAGAGGTTAGGTTTGTTTTAATGTACTCCAATCAACAGCCCCTAAAACCACAAAAAGGAATGGAGTCATTAGCACTTATGGTTTGTAAATGGCACCCAGAATTATGTTGCACTAAGCACAATTTCACATCATTCTGGGTCCATTTGTGTGAAAACAAGGTCCAATCAGGCTGAAACGTTACAGGAAGGTAGAATCTATTGAGTTGTAAGTGATCTGAATGTTTCATGATGATAGCACTTTCCTAAGGGGGTCAAACCATGTCCCAAAGGTCACCGGATCTGCTGTCAATTTAAAGAAGTAGTCCAAATACACATTTTTGGGCTTATAACTTGGCTTCTGAATGTCCTAGAGAGATCAGGTTTGTTTTAGTGTACTCCAATCAACAGCCCCTACAACCACAAAAAGGAATGGAGTCATTAGCACTTAAGGTTTGTAAATGGCACCCAGAATTATGTTGCACGAAGCACAATTTCACATCATTCTGGGTCCATTTGTGTGAAAACAAGGTCCAATCAGTCTGAAACGCTACAAGAAGGTAGAATCTATTGAGTTGTAAGTGATCTGAACGTTTCAAGATGATCGCTCATTCCTATAGGGGGTAAAACCATGTCCCAATGGTCACCGGGCCTGGTGTCACTTTAAAGAAGTAGTCCAGTTACACATTTGTGGGCTTATAACTTGGCTTCTGAATGTCCTAGAGAGATCAGGTTTGTTTTAGAGGAATGTGCGATCATCATGAAACGTTCAGATCACTTACAACTCAATAGATTCTACCTTCTTGTAACGTTTCAGCCTGATTGGACCTTGTTTTCACACAAATGAACCCAGAATGATGTGAAATTGTGCTTCGTGCAACATAATTCTGGGTGCCATTTACAAACCATAAGTGCTAATGACTCCATTCCTTTTAGTGGATGTAGGGGCTGTTGATTGGAGTACTCTGAAACAAACCTGACCTCTCTAGGACATTCAGAAGCCAAGTTATAAGCCCACAAATGTGTAACTGGACTACTTTTTTAAATTGACACCAGATCCGGTGACCTTTGGGACATGGTTTGACCCCCTTAGGAAAGTGCTATCATCATGAAACGTTCAGATCACTTACAACTCAATAGATTCTACCTTCCTGTAACGTTTCAGCCTGATTGGACCTTGTTTTCACACAAATGAACCCAGAATGATGTGAAACTGTGCTTCGTGCAACATAATTCTGGGTGCCATTTAAAAACCATAAGTGCTAATGACTCCATTCCTTTTTGTGGTTGTAGGGGCTGTTGGTTGGAGTACATTAAAACAAACCTGATCTCTCTAGGACATTCAGAAGCCAAGTTATAAGCCCACAAATGTGTAACTGGACTACTTCTTTGAATTGAAACCAGATCCGGTGACCTTTGGGACATGGTTTGACCCCCTTAGAAAAGGGATATCATCATGAAACGCTCAGATCACTTACAACTCAATAGATTTTACCTTCCTGTAACATTTCAGCCTGATTGGACCTTGTTTTCACACAAATGAACCCAGAATGATTTGAAATTGTGCTTAGTGCAGCATAATTCTGGGTGTCATTTAAAAACCATAAGTGCTAATGACTCCATTCCTTTTTGAGGTTGTAGGGAATGTTGATTGGAGTACACTAAAACAAACCTGATCTCTCTAGGACATTCAGAAGCCAAGTTATAAGCCCACAAATGTTTAACTGGACTACTTCTTTAAATTGACACCAGATCCGGTGACCATTGGGACATGGTTTGACCCCCTTAGGAAAGTGCTCTCATCATGAAACGTTCAGATCACTTACAACTCAATAGATTCTACCTTCCTGTAACGTTTCAGCCTGATTGGACCTTGTTTTCACACAAATGAACCCAGAATGATGTGAAATTGTGCTTCGTGCAACATAATTCTGGGTGTCATTTACAAACCATAAGTGCTAATGACTCCATTCCTTTTTGTGGTTGTAGGGGCTGTTGATTGGAGTACACTAAAACAAACCTGACCTCTCTAGGACATTCAGAAGCCAAGTTATAAGCCCACAAAGGTGTAACTGGACAACTTCTTTAAAGTGACACCAGGCCCGGTGACCTTTGGGACATGGTTTTACCCCCTATAGGAATGTGCGATCATCTTGAAACGTTCAGATCACTTACAACTCAATAGGTTCTACCTTCTTGTAGCCTTTCAGCCTGATTGGACCTTGTTTTCACACAAATGGACCCAGAATGATGTGAAATTGTGCTTCGTGCAACATAATTCTGGGTGCCATTTACAAACCATAAGTGCTAATGACTCCATTCCTTTTTCTGGTTGTAGGGGCTGTTGATTGGAGTACATTAAAAGAAACCTGATCTCTCTAGGACATTCAGAAGTCAAGTTATAAGCCCACAAATGTGTAACTGGACTACTACTTTAAATTGACCCAGATCCGGTGACCTTTGGGACATGGTTTGACCCCCTTAGGAAAGTGCTATCATCATGAAACATTCAGATCACTTACAACTCAATAGATTCTACCTTCCTGTAACGTTTCAGCCTGATTGGACCTTGTTTTCACACAAATGAACCCAGAATGATGTGAAATTGTGCTTCGTGCAACATAATTCTGGGTGCCATTTACAAACCATAAGTGCTAATGAGTCCATTCCTTTTTGTGGTTGTAGGGGCTGTTGATTGGAGAACACTAAAACAAACCTAACCTCTCTGGGACATTCAGAAGCCAAGTTATAAGCCCACAAAGGTGTAACTGGACTACTTCTTTAAAGTGACACCAGGCCCGGTGACCTTTGGGACATGGTTTTACCCCCTATAGGAATGAGCGATCATCTTGAAACGTTCAGATCACTTACAACTCAATAGATTCTACCTTCTTTTAGCGTTTCAGCCTGATTGGACCTTGTTTTCACACAAATGGACCCAGAATGATGTGAAATTGTGCTTCATGCAACATAATTCTGGGTGCCATTTAGAAACCTTAAGTGCTAATAACTCCATTCCTTTTTGTGGTTGTAGGGGCTGTTGATTGGAGTACACTAAAACAAACCTGATCTCTCTAGGACATTCAGAAGCCAAGTTATAAGCCCACAAATGTGTAACTGGACTACTTCTTTAAATTGACACCAGATCCGGTGACCTTTGGGACATGGTTTGACCCCCTTAGGAAAGTGCTATCATCATGAAACGTTCAGATCACTTACAACTCAATAGATTCTACCTTCCCGTAACGTTTCAGCCTGATTGGACCTTGTTTTGGACCCAGAATGATGTGAAATTGTGCTTCGTGCAACATAATTCTACGTGCCATTTACAAACCATAAGTGCTAATGACTCCATTCCTTTTTGTGGTTGTAGGGGCTGTTGATTGGAGTACACTAAAACAAACCTGACCTCTCTAGGACATTCAGAAGCCAAGTTACAAGCCCACAAATGTGTAACTGGACTACTTCTTTAAAGTGAAACCAGATCCGTTGACCTTTGGGACATGGTTTGATCCCCTTAGGAAAGTGCTATCATCATGAAACATTCAGATCAATTACAACTCAATAGATTCTACCTTCCTGTAACGTTTCAGCCTGATTGGACCTTGTTTTCACACAAATGAACCCAGAATGATGTGAAATTGTGCTTCATGCAACATAATTCTGGGTGCCATTTTCAAACCATAAGTGCTAATGACTCCATTCCTTTTTGTGGTTTTAGGGGCTGTTGATTGGAGTACATTAAAACAAACCTAACCTCTCTAGGACATTCAGAAGCCAAGTTATAAGCCAGCAAAGGTGTAACTGGACTAATACTTTAAAGTGACACCAGGCCCGGTGACCTTTGGGACATGGTTTGACCCCCTTAGGAAAGTGCTATTATCATGAAACGTTCAGATCACTTACAACTCAATAGATTCTACCTTCCCGTAACGTTTCAGCCTGATTGGACCTTGTTTTGGACCCAGAATGATGTGAAATTGTGCTTCGTGCAACATAATTCTACGTGCCATTTACAAACCATAAGTGCTAATGACTCCATTCCTTTTTGTGGTTGTAGGGGCTGTTGATTGGAGTACACTAAAACAAACCTGACCTCTCTAGGACATTCAGAAGCCAAGTTACAAGCCCACAAATGTGTAACTGGACTACTTCTTTAAAGTGAAACCAGATCCGTTGACCTTTGGGACATGGTTTGATCCCCTTAGGAAAGTGCTATCATCATGAAACATTCAGATCAATTACAACTCAATAGATTCTACCTTCCTGTAACGTTTCAGCCTGATTGGACCTTGTTTTCACACAAATGAACCCAGAATGATGTGAAATTGTGCTTCATGCAACATAATTCTGGGTGCCATTTTCAAACCATAAGTGCTAATGACTCCATTCCTTTTTGTGGTTTTAGGGGCTGTTGATTGGAGTACATTAAAACAAACCTAACCTCTCTAGGACATTCAGAAGCCAAGTTATAAGCCAGCAAAGGTGTAACTGGACTAATACTTTAAAGTGACACCAGGCCCGGTGACCTTTGGGACATGGTTTTACCCCCTATAGGAATGTGCGATCATCTTGAAACGTTCAGATCACTTACAACTCAATAGATTCTACCTTCTTGTAGCGTTTCAGCCTGATTGGACCTTGTTTTCACACATATGACCCCGGAATGATGTGAAATTGTGCTTCGTGCAACATAATTCTGGGTGCCATTTACAAACCATAAGTGCTAATGACTCCATTCCTTTTTGTGGTTGTAGGGGCTGTTGATTGGAGTACACTAAAACAAACCTGATCTCTCTAGGACATTCAGAAGCCAAGTTATAAGCCCACAAATGTGTAACTGGACTACTTCTTTAAAGTGACACCAGATCCGGTGTTTTTTGGGACATGGTTTGACCCCCTTAGGAAAGTGCTATCATCATGAAACATTCAGATCACTTGCAACTCAATAGATTCTACCTTCCTGTAACGTTTCAGCCTGATTGGACCTTGTTTTCACACAAATGAACCCAGAATGATGTGAAATTGTGCTTCGTGCAACATAATTCCGGGTGCCATTTAAAAACCATGAGTGCTAATGACTCCATTCCTTTTTGGGGTAATGGGGGCTGTTAATTGGAGTACGCTAAAACAAACCTGATCTCTCTAGGACATTCAGAAGCCAAGTTATAAGCCCACAAATGTGTAACTGGACTACTTCTTTAAATTGACACCAGTTCCGGTGACCTTTGGGACATGGTTTGACCCCATTAGGAAAGTACTATCATCATGAAACGTTCAGATCACTTACAACTCAGTAGATTCTACCTTCCTGTAACGTTTCAGCCTGATCGGACCTTGTTTTCACACAAATGAACCCAGAATGATGTGAAATTGTGCTTCGTGCAACATAATTCTGGGTGCCATTTACAAACCATAAGTGCTAATGACTCCATTCCTTTTTGTGGTTGTAGGGGCTGTTGATTGGAGTACACTAAAACAAACCTGACCTCTCTAGGACATTCAGAAGCCAAGTTACAAGCCCACAAATGTGTAACTGGACTACTTCTTTAAAGTGAAACCAGATCCGTTGACCTTTGGGACATGGTTTGATCCCCTTAGGAAAGTGCTATCATCATGAAACATTCAGATCAATTACAACTCAATAGATTCTACCTTCCTGTAACGTTTCAGCCTGATTGGACCTTGTTTTCACACAAATGAACCCAGAATGATGTGAAATTGTGCTTCATGCAACATAATTCTGGGTGCCATTTTCAAACCATAAGTGCTAATGACTCCATTCCTTTTTGTGGTTTTAGGGGCTGTTGATTGGAGTACATTAAAACAAACCTAACCTCTCTAGGACATTCAGAAGCCAAGTTATAAGCCAGCAAAGGTGTAACTGGACTAATACTTTAAAGTGACACCAGGCCCGGTGACCTTTGGGACATGGTTTTACCCCCTATAGGAATGTGCGATCATCTTGAAACGTTCAGATCACTTACAACTCAATAGATTCTACCTTCTTGTAGCGTTTCAGCCTGATTGGACCTTGTTTTCACACATATGACCCCGGAATGATGTGAAATTGTGCTTCGTGCAACATAATTCTGGGTGCCATTTACAAACCATAAGTGCTAATGACTCCATTCCTTTTTGTGGTTGTAGGGGCTGTTGATTGGAGTACACTAAAACAAACCTGATCTCTCTAGGACATTCAGAAGCCAAGTTATAAGCCCACAAATGTGTAACTGGACTACTTCTTTAAAGTGACACCAGATCCGGTGTTTTTTGGGACATGGTTTGACCCCCTTAGGAAAGTGCTATCATCATGAAACATTCAGATCACTTGCAACTCAATAGATTCTACCTTCCTGTAACGTTTCAGCCTGATTGGACCTTGTTTTCACACAAATGAACCCAGAATGATGTGAAATTGTGCTTCGTGCAACATAATTCCGGGTGCCATTTAAAAACCATGAGTGCTAATGACTCCATTCCTTTTTGGGGTAATGGGGGCTGTTAATTGGAGTACGCTAAAACAAACCTGATCTCTCTAGGACATTCAGAAGCCAAGTTATAAGCCCACAAATGTGTAACTGGACTACTTCTTTAAATTGACACCAGTTCCGGTGACCTTTGGGACATGGTTTGACCCCATTAGGAAAGTACTATCATCATGAAACGTTCAGATCACTTACAACTCAGTAGATTCTACCTTCCTGTAACGTTTCAGCCTGATCGGACCTTGTTTTCACACAAATGAACCCAGAATGATGTGAAATTGTGCTTCGTGCAACATAATTCTGGGTGCCATTTACAAACCATAAGTGCTAATGACTCCATTCCTTTTTGTGGTTGTAGGGGCTGTTGATTGGAGTACATTAAAACAAACCTGATCTCTCTAGGACATTCAGAAGCCAAGTTATAAGCCCACAAATGTGTAACTGGACTGCTTCTTAAAATTGACACCAGATCCGGTGACCTTTGGGACATGGTTTGACCCCCTTAGGAAAGTGCTATCATCATTAAACGTTCAGATCACTTACAACTCAATAGATTCTACCTTCCTGTAACGTTTCAGCCTGACTGGACCTTGTTTTTACACAAATGAACCCAGAATGATGTGAAATTGTGCTTCGTGCAACATAATTCTGGGTGCCATTTACAAACCATAAGTGCTAATGACTCCATTCCTTTTTGTGGATGTAGGGACTTTGATTGGAGTACACTAAAAAAAACTAACCTCTCTAGGACATTCAGAAGCCAAGTTATAAGCCCACAAAGGTGTAACTGGACTACTTCTTTAAAGTTACACCAGGCCCGGTGACCTTTGGGAAATGGTTTTACCCCCTATAGAAATGTGCGATCATCTTGAAACGTTCAGATCACTTACAACTCAATAGATTCTACCTTCTTGTAGCGTTTCAGCCTGATTGGACCTTGTTTTCACACAAATGAACCCAGAATGATGTGAAATTGTGCTTCGTGCAACATAATTCTGGGTGCCATTTACAAACCATAAGTGCTAATGACTCCATTCCTTTTTGTGTTTGTAGGGGCTCTTGATTGGAGTACATTAAAACAAACCTGATCTCTCTAGGGCATTCAGAAGCCAAGTTATAAGCCCACAAATGTGTAACTGGACTACTTCTTTAAATTGACACCAGATCCGGTGACCTTTGGGACATGGTTTGACCCCCTTAGGAAAGTGCTATCATCATGAAATGTTCAGATCACTTACAACTCAATAGATTCTACCTTCCTGTAACGTTTCAGCCTGATTGGACCTTGTTTTCACACAAAGGAACCCAGAATGATGTGAAATTGTGCTTCGTGCAACATAATTCTGGGTGCCATTTACAAACCATAAGTGCTAATGACTCCATTCCTTTTTGTGGTTGTAGGGGCTGTTGATTGGAGTACATTAAAACAAACCTGATATCTCTAGGACATTCAGAAGCCAAGTTATAAGCCCACAAATGTGTAACTGGACTACTTCTTTAAATTGACACCAGATCCGGTGACCTTTGGGACATGGTTTGACCCCCTTAGGAAAGTGCTATCATCATGAAACGTTCAGATCACTTACAACTCAATAGATTCTACCTTCCTGTAACGTTTCAGCCTGATTGGACCTTGTTTTCACACAAATGAACCCAGAATGATGTGAAATTGTGCTTCGTGCAACATAATTCGGGGTGCCATTTAAAAACCATAAGTGCTAATGACTCCATTCCTGTTTGTGGTTGTAGGGGCTGTTGATTGGAGTATACTAAAACAACCCTGATCTCTCTAGGACATTCAGAAGCCAAGTTATAAGCCCACAAATGTGTAACTGGACTACTTCTTTAAAGTGACACCAGGCCCGGTGACCTTTGGGACATGGTTTGACCCCTATAGGAATGTGCGATCATCATGAAACGTTCAGATCACTTACAACTCAATAGATTCTACCTTCCTGTAACGTTTCAGCCTGATTGGACCTTGTTTTCACACAAATGAACCCACAATGATGTGAAATTGTGCTTCGTGCAACATAATTCTGGGTGCCATTTAAAAACCATAAGTGCTAATGTCTCCATTCCTTTTTGTGGTTCTAGGGGCTGTTGATTGGAGTACACTAAAACAAACCTGATCGCTCTAGGACATTCAGAAGCCAAGTTATAAGCCCACAAATGTGTAACTGGACTACTTCTTTAAATTGACACCAGATCCGGTGACCTTTGAGACATGGTTTGACCCCCTTAGGAAAGTGCTATCATCATGAAACCTTCAGATCACTTACAACTCAATAGATTCTACCTTCATGTAACGTTTCAGCCTGATTGGACCTTGTTTTCACACAAATGAACCCAGAATGATGTGAAATTGTGCTTCGTGCAACATAATCCTGGGTGCCATTTAAAAGCCATAAGTGCTAATGACTCCATTCCTTTTTGTGGTTGTAGGGGCTGTTGATTGGAGTACACTAAAACAAACCTGATCGCTCTAGGACATTCAGAAGCCAAGTTATAAGCCCACAAATGTGTAACTGGACAACTTCTTTAAATTGACACCAGATCCGGTGACTTTTGGGACATGGTTTGACCCCCTTAGGAAAGTGCTATCATCATGAAACGTTCAGATCACTTACAACTCAATAGATTCTACCTTCCTGTAATGTTTCAGCCTGATTGGACCTTGTTTTCACACAAATGAACCCAGAATGATGTGAAATAGTGCTTCGTGCAACATAATTCTGGGTGCCATTTACAAACCATAAGTGCTAATGACTCCATTCCTTTTTGTGGTTGTAGGGGCTGTAGATTGGAGTACACTAAAACAAACCTAACCTCTCTAGGACATTCAGAAGCCAAGTTATAAGCCCACAAATGTGTAACTGGACTACTTCTTTAAATTGACACCAGATCCGGTTACCTTTGGGACATGGTTTGACCCCCTTAGGAAAGTGCTATCATCATTAAACGTTCAGATCACTTACAACTCAATAGATTCTACATTCCTGTAACGTTTCAGCCTGATTGGACCTTGTTTTCACACAAATGAACCCAGAATGATGTGAAATTGTGCTTCGTGCAACATAATTCTGGGTGCCATTTAAAAACCATAAGTGCTAATGACTCCATTCCTTTTTGTGGTTGTAGGGGCTGTTTATTGAAGTATACTAAAACAAACCTGATCTCTCTAGGACATTCAGAAGCCAAGTTATAAGCCCACAAATGTGTAACTGGACTACTTCTTTAAATTGACGCCAGATCCGGTGACCTTTGGGACATGGTTTGACCCCCTTAGGAAAGTGCTATCATCATTAAACGTTCAGATCACTTACAATTCAATAGATTCTACCTTCCTGTACCGTTTCAGCCTGATTGGACCTTGTTTTCACACAAATGAACCCAGAATGATGTAAAATTGTGCTTCGTGCAACATAATTCTGGGTGCCATTTAAAAACCATAAGTGCTAATGACTCCATTCGTTTTTGTGGTTTTAGGGGCTGTTGATTGGAGTATACTAAAACAAACCTGATCTCTCTAGGACATTCAGAAGCCAAGTTATAAGCCCACAAATGTGTAACTGGACTACTTCTTTAAATTGACACCAGATCCGGTGACCTTTGGGACATGGTTTGACCCCCTATAGGAATGTGCGATCATCATGAAACGTTCAGATCACTTACAACTCAATAGATTCTACCTTCTTGTAACGTTTCAGCCTGATTGGACCTTGTTTTAACACAAATGGACCCAGAATGATGTGAAATTGTGCTTCGTGCAACATAATTCTGGGTGCCATTTACAGACCATAAGTGCTAATGACTCCATTCCTTTTTGTGGTTGTAGGGGCTGTTGCTTGGAGTACATTAAAACAAACCTGATATCTCTAGGACATTCAGAAGCCAAGTTATAAGCCCACAAATGTGTAACTGGACTACTACTTTAAATTGACACCAGATCCGGTGACCTTTGGGAGATGATTTGACCCCCTTAGGAAAGTGCTATCATCATGAAACGTTCAGATCACTTACAACTCAATAGATTCTACCTTCCTGTAACGTTTCAGCCTGATTGGACCTTGTTTTCACACAAATGAACCCAGAATGATGTGAAATTGTGCTTCGTGCAACATAATCCTGGGTGCCATTTAAAAGCCATAAGTGCTAATGACTCCATTCCTTTTTGTGGTTGTAGGGGCTGTTGATTGTTGTACACTAAAACAAACCTGATCGCTCTAGGACATTCAGAAGCCAAGTTATAAGCCCACAAATGTGTAACTGGACAACTTCTTTAAATTGACACCAGATCCGGTGACCTTTGGGACATGGTTTGACCCCCTTAGGAAAGGGCTATCATCATGAAACGTTCAGATCACTTACAACTCAATAGATTCTACCTTCCTGTAATGTTTCAGCCTTATTGAACCTTGTTTTCACACAAATGGACCCAGAATGATGTGAAATAGTGCTTCGTGCAACATGATTCTGGGTGCCATTTAAAAACCATAAGTGCTAATGACTCCATTCCTTTTTGTGGTTTTAGGGGCTGTTGATTGGAGTATACTAAAACAAACCTGATCTCTCTAGGACATTCAGAAGCCAAGTTATAAGCCCACAAATGTGTAACTGGACTACTTCTTTAAATTGACACCAGATCCGGTGACCTTTGGGACATGGTTTGACCCCCTATAGGAATGTGCGATCATCATGAAACGTTCAGATCACTTACAACTCAATAGATTCTACCTTCTTGTAACGTTTCAGCCTGATTGGACCTTGTTTTAACACAAATGGACCCAGAATGATGTGAAATTGTGCTTCGTGCAACATAATTCTGGGTGCCATTTACAAACCATAAGTGCTAATGACTCCATTCCTTTTTGTGGTTGTAGGGCCTGTTGATTGGAGTACACTAAAACAAACCTTATTTCTCTAGGACATTCAGAAGCCAAGTTATAAGCCCACAAATGTGTAACTGGACTACTTCTTTAAAGTGACACCAGGCCCGGTGACCTTTGGGACATGGTTTGACCCCCTATAGGAATCTGCGATCATCATGAAACGTTCAGATCACTTACAACTCAATAGATTCTACCTTCTTGTAACGTTTCAGCCTGATTGGACCTTGTTTTCAGACAAATGAACCCAGAATGATGTGAAATTGTGCTTCGTGCAACATAATTCTGGGTGCAATTTAAAAACCATAAGTGCTAATGACTCCATTCCTTTTAGTGGTAATGGGGGCTGTTAATTGGAGTACTCTAAAACAAACTTGATCTCTCTAGGACATTCAGAAGCCAAGTTATAAGCCCACAAATGTGTAACTGGACTACTTCTTTAAAGTGACACCAGGCCCGGTGACCTTTGGGACATGGTTTCACCCCCTATAGGAATATGCGATCATCATGAAACGTTCAGATCACTTACAACTCAATAGATTCTACCTTCTTGTAACGTTTCAGCCTGATTGGACCTTGTTTTCACACAAATGAACCCAGAATGATGTGAAATTGTGCTTCGTGCAACATAATTCTGGGTGCCATTTAAAAACCATAAGTGCTAATGACTCCATTCCTTTTAGTGGTAATGGGGGCTGTTAATTGGAGTACTCTAAAAAAAACCTGATCTCTCTAGGACATTCAGAAGCCAAGTTATAAGCCCACAAATGTGTAACTGGACTACTTCTTTAAATTGACACCAGATCCGGTGACCTTTGGGACATGGTTTGACCCCCTTAGGAAAGTGCTATCATCATTAAATGTTCAGATCACTTACAACTCAATAGATTCTACCTTCCTGTAACGTTTCAGCCTGATTGGACCTTGTTTTCACACAAATGGACCCAGAATGATGTGAAATTGTGCTTCGTGCAACATAATTCTGGGTGCCATTTAAAAACCATAAGTGCTAATGACTCCATTCCTTTTAGTGGTAATGGGGGCTGTGGATTGGAGTAATCTAAAACAAACCTGACCTCTCTAGGACATTCAGAAGCCAAGTTATATGCCCACAAAGGTGTAGCTGGACTACTTCTTTAAAGTGACACCAGGCCCGGTGACCTTTGGGACATGGTTTGACCCCCTATAGGAATGTGCGATCATCATGAAACGTTCAGATCACTTACAACTCAATAGATTCTACCTTCTTGTAATGTTTCAGCCGGATTGGACCTTGTTTTCACACAAATGGACCCAGAATGATGTGAAATTGTGCTTTGTGCAACATAATTCTGGGTGCCATTTACAAACCATAAGTGCTAATGACTCCATTCCTTTTAGTGGTTGTAGGGGCTGTTGATTGGAGTACTCTGAAACAAACCTGATCTCTCTGGGACATTAAGAAGCCAAGTTATAAGCCCACAAATGTGTAACTGGACTACTTCTTTAAATTGACACCAGATCCGGTGACCTTTGGGACATGGTTTGACCCCCTTAGGAAAGTGCTATCATTATGAAACGTTCAGATCACTTACAACTCAACAGATTCTACCTTCCTGTAACGTTTCAGCCTGATTGGACCTTGTTTTCACACAAATGAACCCAGAATGATGTGAAATTGTGCTTCGTGCAACATAATTCTGGGTGCCATTTAAAAACCATAAGTGCTAATGACTCCATTCCTTTTTGCGGTTGTAGGGGCTGTTGATTGGAGTATACTAAAACAAACCTGATCTCTCTAGGACATTCAGAAGCCAAGTTATAAGCCCACAAATGTGTAACTGGACTACTTCTTTAAGTTGACACCAGATGCGGTGACCTTTGGGACATGGTTTGACCCCCTTAGGAAAGTGCTATCATCATGAAATGTTCAGATCACTTACAACTCAATAGATTCTACCTTCCTGTAACGTTTCAGCCTGATTGGACCTTGTTTTCACACAAATGGACCCAGAATGATGTGAAATTGTGCTTCGTGCAACATAATTCTGGATGCCATTTAAAAACCATAAGTGCTAATGACTCCATTCCTTTTAGTGGTAATGGGGGCTGTGGATTGGAGTAATCTAAAACAAACCTGACCTCTCTAGGACATTCAGAAGCCAAGTTATATGCCCACAAAGGTGTAGCTGGACTACTTCTTTAAAGTGACACCAGGCCCGGTGACCTTTGGGACATGGTTTGACCCCCTATAGGAATGTGCGATCATCATGAAACGTTCAGATCACTTACAACTCAATAGATTCTACCTTCTTGTAACGTTTCAGCCTGATTGGACCTTGTTTTCACACAAATGGACCCAGAAAGATGTGAAATTGTGCTTCGTGCAACATAACTCTGGGTGCCATTTAAAAACCATAAGTGCTAATGACTCCATTCCTTTTTGTGGTTTTAGGGGCTGTTGGTTGGAGTACATTAAAACAAACCTGATCTCTCTAGGACATTCAGAAGCCAAGTTATAAGCCCACAAATGTGTAACTGGACTACTTCTTTAAAGTGACACCAGGCCCGGTGACCTTTGGGACATGGTTTGACCCGCTATAGGAATGTGCGATCATCATGAAACGTTCAGATCACTTAAACTCAATAGATTCTACCTTCTTGTAACGTTTCAGCCTGAGTGGACCTTGTTTTCACACAAATGGACCCAGAATGATGTGAAATTGTGCTTCGTGCAACATAATTCTGGGTGCCATTTACAAACCATAAGTGCTAATGACTCCATTCCTTTTTGTGGTTGTAGGGGCTGTTGATTGGAGTACACTAAAACAAACCTGATCTCTCTAAGACATTCAGAAGCCAAGTTATAAGCCCACAAATGTGTAACTGGACTACTTCTTTAAATTGACACCAGATCCAGTGACCTTTGGGACATAGTTTGACCCCCTTAGGAAAGTGCTATCATCATGAAACATTCAGATCACTTACAACTCAATAGATTCTACCTTCCTGTAACGTTTCAGCCTGATTGGACCTTGTTTTCACACAAATGAACCCAGAATGATGTGAAATTGTGCTTCGTGCAACATAATTCTGGGTGACATTTAAAAACCATAAGTGCTAATGACTCCATTCCTTTTTGGGGTAAGGGGGCTGTTAATTGGAGTACTCTAAAACAAACCTGACCTCTCTAGGATATTCAAAAGCCAAGTTATAAGCCCACAAATGTGTAACTGGACTACTTTAAAGTGACACCAGGCCCGGTGACCTTTGGGACATGGTTTGACCCCCTATAGGAATGTGCGATCATCATGAAACGTTCAGATCACTTACAACTCAATAGATTCTACCTTCTTGTAATGTTTCAGCCGGATTGGACCTTGTTTTCACACAAATGGACCCAGAATGATGTGAAATTGTGCTTTGTGCAACATAATTCTGGGTGCCATTTACAAACCATAAGTGCTAATGACTCCATTCCTTTTAGTGGTTGTAGGGGCTGTTGATTGGAGTACTCTGAAACAAACCTGATCTCTCTTGGACATTAAGAAGCCAAGTTATAAGCCCACAAATGTGTAACTGGACTACTTCTTTAAATTGACACCAGATCCGGTGACATTTGGGACATGGTTTGACCCCCTTAGGAAAGTGCTATTATCATGAAACGTTCAGGTCAATTACAACTCAATAGATTCTACTTTTCTGTAACGTTTCAGCCTGATTGGACCTTGTTTTCACACAAATCAACCGAGAATGATGTGAAATTGTGCTTCGTGCAACATAATTCTGGGTGACATTTAAAAACCATAAGTGCTAATGACTCCATTCCTTTTTTTGGTTGTAGGGGCTTTTGATTGGAGTATACTAAAACAAACCTGATCTCTCTAGGACATTCAGAAGCCAAGTTATAAGCCCACAAATGTGTAACTGGACTACTTCTTTAAAGTGACACCAGGCCCGGTGACCTTTGGGACATGGTTTGACCCCCTATAGGAATGTGCGATCATCATGAAACGTTCAGATCACTTACAACTCAATAGATTCTACCTTCTTGTAACGTTTCAGCCTGATTGGACCTTGTTTTCACACAAATGGACCCAGAATGATGTGAAATTGTGCTTTGTGCAACATAATTCTGGGTGCCATTTACAAACCATAAGTGCTAATGACTCCATTCCTATTTGTGGTTGTAGGGGCTGTTGAATGGAGTACACTAAAACAAACCTGACCTCTCTAGGACATTCAGAAGCCAAGTTATAAGCCCACAAAGTTGTAACTGGACTACTTCTTTAAAGTGACACCAGGCCCGGTGACCTTTGGGACATGGTTTGACCCCCTATAGGAATGTGCGATCATTATGAAACGTTCAGATCACTTACAACTCAATAGATTCTACCTTCTTGTAACGTTTCAGCCTGATTGGACCTTGTTTTCACACAAATGGACCCAGAATGATGTGAAATTGTGCTTCGTGCAACATAATTCTGGGTGCCATTTACAAACCATAAGTGCTAATGACTCCATTCCTTTTAGTGGTTGTAGGGGCTGTTGATTGGAGTACTCTGAAACAAACCTGACCTCTCTAGGACATTCAGAAGCCAAGTTATAAGCCCACAAAGGTGTAACTGGACTACTTCTTTAAAGTGACACCAGGCCCGGTGACCTTTGGGACATGGTTTGACCCGCTATAGGAATGTGCGATCATCATGAAACGTTCAGATCACTTAAACTCAATAGATTCTACCTTCTTGTAACGTTTCAGCCTGAGTGGACCTTGTTTTCACACAAATGGACCCAGAATGATGTGAAATTGTGCTTCGTGCAACATAATTCTGGGTGCCATTTACAAACCATAAGTGCTAATGACTCCATTCCTTTTTGTGGTTGTAGGGGCTGTTGATTGGAGTACACTAAAACAAACCTGATCTCTCTAGGACATTCAGAAGCCAAGTTATAAGCCCACAAATGTGTAACTGGACTACTTCTTTAAATTGACACCAGATCCAGTGACCTTTGGGACATGGTTTGACCCCCTTAGGAAAGTGCTATCATCATGAAACATTCAGATCACTTACAACTCAATAGATTCTACCTTCCTGTAACGTTTCAGCCTGATTGGACCTTTTTTCACACAAATGAACCCAGAATGATGTGAAATTGTGCTTCGTGCAACATAATTCTGGGTGACATTTAAAAACCACAAGTGCTAATGACTCCATTCCTTTTTGGGGTAAGGGGGCTGTTAATTGGAGTACTCTAAAACAAACCTGACCTCTCTAGGATATTCAAAAGCCAAGTTATGAGCCCACAAATGTGTAACTGGACTACTTTAAAGTGACACCAGGCCCGGTGACCTTTGGGACATGGTTTGACCCCCTATAGGAATGTGAGATCATCATGAAACATTCAGATCACTTACAACTCAATAGATTCTACCTTCTTGTAATGTTTCAGCCGGATTGGACCTTGTTTTCACACAAATGGACCCAGAATGATGTGAAATTGTGCTTTGTGCAACATAATTCTGGGTGCCATTTACAAACCATAAGTGCTAATGACTCCATTCCTTTTAGTGGTTGTAGGGGCTGTTGATTGGAGTACTCTGAAACAAACCTGATCTCTCTAGGACATTAAGAAGCCAAGTTATAAGCCCACAAATGTGTAACTGGACTACTTCTTTAAATTGACACCAGATCCGGTGACATTTGGGACATGGTTTGACCCCCTTAGGAAAGTGCTATTATCATGAAACGTTCAGGTCAATTACAACTCAATAGATTCTACTTTTCTGTAACGTTTCAGCCTGATTGGACCTTGTTTTCACACAAATCAACCGAGAATGATGTGAAATTGTGCTTCGTGCAACATCATTCTGGGTGCCATTTAAAAACCATAAGTGCTAATGACTCCATTCCTTTTTTTTGGTTGTAGGGGCTTTTGATTGGAGTATACTAAAACAAACCTGATCTCTCTAGGACATTCAGAAGCCAAGTTATAAGCCCACAAATGTGTAACTGGACTACTTCTTTAAATTGACACCAGATCCGGTGACCTTTGGGACATGGTTTGACCCCCTTAGGAAAGTGCTATCATCATGAAACGTTCAGATCACTTACATCTCAATAGATTCTACCTTCCTGTAACGTTTCAGCCTGATTGGACCTTGTTTTCACACAAATGGACCCAGAATGATGTGAAATTGTGCTTCGTGCAACATAATTCTGGGTGCCATTACAAACCATAAGTGCTATTAACTCCATTCCTTTTTGTGGTTGTAAGGGCTGTTGATTGGAGTACACTAAAAGAAACCTGACCTCTCTAGGACATTCAGAAGCCAAGTTATAAGCCCACAAAGGTGTAACTGGACTACTTCTTTAAAGTGACACCAGGCCCGTTGACCTTTGGGACATGGTTTGACCCCCTATAGGAATGTGCGATCATCATGAAACGTTCAGATCACTTACAACTCAATAGATTCTACCTTCCTGTAACGTTTCAGCCTGATTGGACCTTGTTTTCACACAAATGGACCCAGAATGATGTGAAATTGTGCTTCGTGCAACATAATTCTGGGTGCCATTTAAAAACCATAAGTGCTAATCACTCCATTCCTTTTTGTGGTTGTAGGGGCTTTTGATTGGAGTATACTAAAACAAACCTGATCTCTCTAGGACATTCAGAAGCCAAGTTATAAGCCCACAAATGTGTAACTGGACTACTTCTTTAAATTGACACCAGATCCGGTGACTTTTGGGACATGGTTTGACCCCCTTAGGAAAGTGCTATGATCATGAAACGTTCAGATCACTTACAACTCAATAGATTCTACCTTCCTGTAACGTTTCAGCCTGATTGGACCTTGTTTTCACACAAATGGACCCAGAATGATGTGAAATTGTGCTTCGTGCAACATAATTCTGGGTGCCATTTACAAACCATAAGTGCTAATAACTCCATTCCTTTTTGTGGTTGTAGGGGCTGTTGATTGGAGTACACTAAAACAAACCTGACCTCTCTAGGACATTCAGAAGCCAAGTTATAAGCCCACAAAGGTGTAACTGGACTACTTCTTTAAAGTGACACAAGGCCCAGTGACCTTTGGGACATGGTTTGACCCCCTATAGGAATGTGCGATCATCATGAAACGTTCAGATCACTTACAACTCAACAGATTCTACCTTCCTGTAACGTTTCAGCCTGATTGGACCTTGTTTTCACACAAATGGACCCAGAATGATGTGAAATTGTGCTTCGTGCAACATAATTCTGGGTGCCATTTACAAACCATAAGTGCTAATGACTCCATTCCTTTTTGTGGTTGTAGGGGCTGTTGATTGGAGTACACTAAAACAAACCTGATCTCTCTAGGACATTCAGAAGAAACGTTATAAGCCCACAAAGGTGTAACTGGACAACTACTTTAAAGTGACACCAGGCCCGGTGACCTTTGGGACATGGTTTGACCCCCTATAGGAAAGTGCGATCATCATGAAACGTTCAGATCACTTACAACTAAATAGATTCTACCTTCCTGTAACGTTTCAGCCTGATTGGACCTTGTTTTCACACAAATGGACCCAGAATGATGTGAAATTGTGCTTCGTGCAACATACTTCTGGGTGCCATTTACAAACCATAAGTGCTAATGACTCCATTCCTTTTTGTGGTTGTAGGGGCTGTTGATTGGAGTACTCTGAAACAAACCTGACCTCTCTAGGACATTCAGAAGCCAAGTTATAAGCCCACAAAGGTGTAACTGGACTACTTCTTTAAAGTGACACCAGGCCCGGTGACCTTTGGGACATGGTTTGACCCGCTATAGGAATGTGCGATCATCATGAAACGTTCAGATCACTTAAACTCAATAGATTCTACCTTCTTGTAACGTTTCAGCCTGAGTGGACCTTGTTTTCACACAAATGGACCCAGAATGATGTGAAATTGTGCTTCGTGCAACATAATTCTGGGTGCCATTTACAAACCATAAGTGCTAATGACTCCATTCCTTTTTGTGGTTGTAGGGGCTGTTGATTGGAGTACACTAAAACAAACCTGATCTCTCTAGGACATTCAGAAGCCAAGTTATAAGCCCACAAATGTGTAACTGGACTACTTCTTTAAATTGACACCAGATCCAGTGACCTTTGGGAAATGGTTTGACCCCCTTAGGAAAGTGCTATCATCATGAAACATTCAGATCACTTACAACTCAATATATTCTACCTTCCTGTAACGTTTCAGCCTGATTGGACCTTGTTTTCACACAAATGAACCCAGAATGATGTGAAATTGTGCTTCGTGCAACATAATTCTGGGTGACATTTAAAAACCATAAGTGCTAATGACTCCATTCCTTTTTGGGGTAAGGGGGCTGTTAATTGGAGTACTCTAAAACAAACCTGACCTCTCTAGGATATTCAAAAGCCAAGTTATAAGCCCACAAATGTGTAACTGGACTACTTTAAAGTGACACCAGGCCCGGTGACCTTTGGGACATGGTTTGACCCCCTATAGGAATGTGAGATCATCATGAAACATTCAGATCACTTACAACTCAATAGATTCTACCTTCTTGTAATGTTTCAGCCGGATTGGACCTTGTTTTCACACAAATGGACCCAGAATGATGTGAAATTGTGCTTTGTGCAACATAATTCTGGGTGCCATTTACAAACCATAAGTGCTAATGACTCCATTCCTTTTAGTGGTTGTAGGGGCTGCTGATTGGAGTACTCTGAAACAAACCTGATCTCTCTAGGACATTAAGAAGCCAAGTTATAAGCCCACAAATGTGTAACTGGACTACTTCTTTAAATTGACACCAGATCCGGTGACATTTGGGACATGGTTTGACCCCCTTAGGAAAGTGCTATTATCATGAAACGTTCAGGTCAATTACAACTCAATAGATTCTACTTTTCTGTAACGTTTCAGCCTGATTGGACCTTGTTTTCACACAAATCAACCGAGAATGATGTGAAATTGTGCTTCGTGCAACATAATTCTGGGTGCCATTTAAAAACCATAAGTGCTAATGACTCCATTCCTTTTTTTGGTTGTAGGGGCTTTTGATTGGAGTATACTAAAACAAACCTGATCTCTCTAGGACATTCAGAAGCCAAGTTATAAGCCCACAAATGTGTAACTGGACTACTTCTTTAAATTGACACCAGATCCGGTGACCTTTGGGACATGGTTTGACCCCCTTAGGAAAGTGCTATCATCATGAAACGTTCAGATCACTTACATCTCAATAGATTCTACCTTCCTGTAACGTTTCAGCCTGATTGGACCTTGTTTTCACACAAATGGACCCAGAATGATGTGAAATTGTGCTTCGTGCAACATAATTCGGGGTGCCATTTACAAACCATAAGTGCTATTAACTCCATTCCTTTTTGTGGTTGTAGGGGCTTTTGATTGGAGTATACTAAAACAAACCTGATCTCTCTAGGACATTCAGAAGCCAAGTTATAAGCCCACAAATGTGTAACTGGACTACTTCTTTAAATTGACACCAGATCCGGTGACTTTTGGGACATGGTTTGACCCCCTTAGGAAAGTGCTATGATCATGAAACGTTCAGATCACTTACAACTCAATAGATTCTACCTTCCTGTAACGTTTCAGCCTGATTGGACCTTGTTTTCACACAAATGGACCCAGAATGATGTGAAATTGTGCTTCGTGCAACATAATTCTGGGTGCCATTTACAAACCATAAGTGCTAATAACTCCATTCCTTTTTTTGGTTGTAGGGGCTGTTGATTGGAGTACACTAAAACAAACCTGACCTCTCTAGGACATTCAGAAGCCAAGTTATAAGCCCACAAAGGTGTAACTGGACTACTTCTTTAAAGTGACACAAGGCCCAGTGACCTTTGGGACATGGTTTGACCCCCTATAGGAATGTGCGATGATCATGAAACGTTCAGATCACTTACAACTCAATAGATTCTACCTTCCTGTAACGTTTCAGCCTGATTGGACCTTGTTTTCACACAAATGGACCCAGAATGATGTGAAATTGTGCTTCGTGCAACATAATTCTGGGTGCCATTTACAAACCATAAGTGCTAATGACTCCATTCCTTTTTGTGGTTGTAGGGGCTGTTGATTGGAGTACACTAAAACAAACCTGATCTCTCTAGGACATTCAGAAGAAACGTTATAAGCCCACAAAGGTGTAACTGGACTACTACTTTAAAGTGACACCAGGCCCGGTGACCTTTGGGACATGGTTTGACCCCCTATAGGAAAGTGCGATCATCATGAAACGTTCAGATCACTTACAACTAAATAGATTCTACCTTCCTGTAACGTTTCAGCCTGATTGGACCTTGTTTTCACACAAATGGACCCAGAATGATGTGAAATTGTGCTTCGTGCAACATACTTCTGGGTGCCATTTACAAACCATAAGTGCTAATGACTCCATTCCTTTTTGTGGTTGTAGGGGCTGTTGATTGGAGTACACTAAAACAAACCTGACCTCTCTAGGACATTCAGAAGAAATGTTATAAGCCCACAAAGGTGTAACTGGACTACTTCTTTGAAGTGACACCAGGCCCGGTTACCTTTGGGACATGGTTTGACCCCCTATAGGAATGTGCTATCATAATTAAACACAGGAATCATTTACAACTCAATAGATTCTACTTTTCTGTGACGTTTCAGCCAGATTGGACCTTGTTTTCACACAAATGGACCCAGAATGATGTGAAATTGTGCTTCGTGCAACATAATTCTGGGTGCCATTTAAAAACCATAAGTGCTAATGACTCCATTCCTTTTAGTGGTAATGGGGGCTGTGGATTGGAGTACTCTAAAACAAACCTGACCTCTCTAGGACATTCAGAAGCCAAGTTATAAGCCCACAAAGATGTAACTGGACTACTTCTTTAAAGTGACACCAGGCCCGGTGACCTTTGGGACATGGTTTGACCTAATATAGGAATGTGCGATCATCATGAAACGTTCAGATCACTTACAACTCAATAGATTCTACCTTCTTGTAACGTTTCTGCCTGATTGGACCTTGTTTTCATACAAATGGACCCAGAATGATGTGAAATTGTGCTTCGTGCAACATAATTCTGGGTGCCATTTAAAAACCATAAGTGCTAATGACTCCAATCCTTTTTGAGGTTGTAGGGGCTGTTGATTGGAGTACACTAAAACAAACCTGATCTCTCTAGGACATTCAGAAGCGAAGTTATAAGCCCACAAATGTGTAACTGGACTACTTCTTTAAAGTGACACCAGTTCCGGTGACCTTTGGAACATGGTTTTACCCCCTATAGGAATGTGCAATCATCATGAAACGTTCAGATCACTTACAACTCAATAGATTCTACCTTCTTGCAATGTTTCAGCCTGATTGGACCTTGTTTTCACACAAATGAACCCAGAATGACGTGAAATTGTGCTTCGTGCAACATAATTCTGGGTGCCATTTACAAACCATAAGTGCTAATGACTCCATTCCTTTTAGTGGTAATGGGGGCTGTGGATTGGAATACTCTAAAACAAACCTGACCTCTCTAGGACATTCAGAAGCCAAGTTATAAGCCCACAAAGGTGTAACTGGACTACTTCTTTAAAGTGACACCAGTCCTGGTGACCTTTGGGACATGGTTTTACCCCCTTAGGAATGTGCGATCATCATGAAACGTTCAGATCACTTACAACTCAATAGATTCTACCTTCTTTTAACGTTTCAGCCTGATTGGACCTTGTTTTCACACAATTGAACCCAGAATGATGTGAAATTGTGCTTCGTGCAACATAATTCTGGGTGCCATTTAAAAACCATAAGTGCTAATGACT
Organism: Nothobranchius furzeri; assembly: GCF_043380555.1. Lineage (NCBI taxonomy): Eukaryota > Metazoa > Chordata > Actinopteri > Cyprinodontiformes > Nothobranchiidae > Nothobranchius > Nothobranchius furzeri. The sequence continues at coordinate 37,984,207 of NC_091743.1, forward strand.
CCGTTCCTTTTTGTGGTTGTAGGGGCTGTTGATTGGAGTATACTAAAACAAACCTGATCTCTCTAGGACATTCAGAAGCCAAGTTATAAGCCCACAAATGTGTAACTGGACTACTTCTTTAAGTTGACACCAGATCCGGTGACCTTTGGGACATGGTTTGACCCCCTAAGGAAAGTGCTATCATCATTAAACGTTCAGATCACTTACAACTCAATAGATTCTACCTTCCTGTAACGTTTCAGCCTGATTGGACCTTGTTTTCACACAAATGAACCCAGAATGATGTGAAATTGTGCTTCGTGCAACATAATTCTGGGTGCCATTTACAAACCATAAGTGCTAATGACTCCATTCCTTTTTGTGGTTGTAGGGGCTGTAGATTGGAGTACACTAAAACAAACCTAACCTCTCTAGGACATTCAGAAGCCAAGTTATAAGCCCACAAATGTGTAACTGGACTACTTCTTTAAATTGACACCAGATCCGGTTACCTTTGGGACATGGTTTGACCCCCTTAGGAAAGTGCTATCATCATTAAACGTTCAGATCACTTACAACTCAATAGATTCTACATTCCTGTAACGTTTCAGCCTGATTGGACCTTGTTTTCACACAAATGAACCCAGAATGATGTGAAATTGTGCTTCGTGCAACATAATTCTGGGTGCCATTTAAAAACCATAAGTGCTAATGACTCCATTCCTTTTTGTGGTTGTAGGGGCTGTTTATTGAAGTATACTAAAACAAACCTGATCTCTCTAGGACATTCAGAAGCCAAGTTATAAGCCCACAAATGTGTAACTGGACTACTTCTTTAAATTGACGCCAGATCCGGTGACCTTTGGGACATGGTTTGACCCCCTTAGGAAAGTGCTATCATCATTAAACGTTCAGATCACTTACAATTCAATAGATTCTACCTTCCTGTACCGTTTCAGCCTGATTGGACCTTGTTTTCACACAAATGAACCCAGAATGATGTAAAATTGTGCTTCGTGCAACATAATTCTGGGTGCCATTTAAAAACCATAAGTGCTAATGACTCCATTCGTTTTTGTGGTTTTAGGGGCTGTTGATTGGAGTATACTAAAACAAACCTGATCTCTCTAGGACATTCAGAAGCCAAGTTATAAGCCCACAAATGTGTAACTGGACTACTTCTTTAAATTGACACCAGATCCGGTGACCTTTGGGACATGGTTTGACCCCCTATAGGAATGTGCGATCATCATGAAACGTTCAGATCACTTACAACTCAATAGATTCTACCTTCTTGTAACGTTTCAGCCTGATTGGACCTTGTTTTAACACAAATGGACCCAGAATGATGTGAAATTGTGCTTCGTGCAACATAATTCTGGGTGCCATTTACAGACCATAAGTGCTAATGACTCCATTCCTTTTTGTGGTTGTAGGGGCTGTTGATTGGAGTACATTAAAACAAACCTGATATCTCTAGGACATTCAGAAGCCAAGTTATAAGCCCACAAATGTGTAACTGGACTACTACTTTAAATTGACACCAGATCCGGTGACATTTGGGAGATGATTTGACCCCCTTAGGAAAGTGCTATCATCATGAAACGTTCAGATCACTTACAACTCAATAGATTCTACCTTCCTGTAACGTTTCAGCCTGATTGGACCTTGTTTTCACACAAATGAACCCAGAATGATGTGAAATTGCGCTTCGTGCAACATAATCCTGGGTGCCATTTAAAAGCCATAAGTGCTAATGACTCCATTCCTTTTTGTGGTTGTAGGGGCTGTTGATTGTTGTACACTAAAACAAACCTGATCGCTCTAGGACATTCAGAAGCCAAGTTATAAGCCCACAAATGTGTAACTGGACAACTTCTTTAAATTGACACCAGATCCGGTGACCTTTGGGACATGGTTTGACCCCCTTAGGAAAGGGCTATCATCATGAAACGTTCAGATCACTTACAACTCAATAGATTCTACCTTCCTGTAATGTTTCAGCCTTATTGAACCTTGTTTTCACACAAATGGACCCAGAATGATGTGAAATAGTGCTTCGTGCAACATGATTCTGGGTGCCATTTAAAAACCATAAGTGCTAATGACTCCATTCCTTTTTGTGGTTTTAGGGGCTGTTGATTGGAGTATACTAAAACAAACCTGATCTCTCTAGGACATTCAGAAGCCAAGTTATAAGCCCACAAATGTGTAACTGGACTACTTCTTTAAATTGACACCAGATCCGGTGACCTTTGGGACATGGTTTGACCCCCTATAGGAATGTGCGATCATCATGAAATGTTCAGATCACTTACAACTCAATAGATTCTACCTTCTTGTAACGTTTCAGCCTGATTGGACCTTGTTTTAACACAAATGGACCCAGAATGATGTGAAATTGTGCTTCGTGCAACATAATTCTGGGTGCCATTTACAAACCATAAGTGCTAATGACTCCATTCCTTTTTGTGGTTGTAGGGCCTGTTGATTGGAGTACACTAAAACAAACCTTATTTCTCTAGGACATTCAGAAGCCAAGTTATAAGCCCACAAATGTGTAACTGGACTACTTCTTTAAAGTGACACCAGGCCCGGTGACCTTTGGGACATGGTTTGACCCCCTATAGGAATCTGCGATCATCATGAAACGTTCAGATCACTTACAACTCAATAGATTCTACCTTCTTGTAACGTTTCAGCCTGATTGGACCTTGTTTTCACACAAATGAACCCAGAATGATGTGAAATTGTGCTTCGTGCAACATAATTCTGGGTGCCATTTAAAAACCATAAGTGCTAATGACTCCATTCCTTTTAGTGGTAATGGGGGCTGTTAATTGGAGTACTCTAAAACAAACCTGATCTCTCTAGGACATTCAGAAGCCAAGTTATAAGCCCACAAATGTGTAACTGGACTACTTCTTTAAAGTGACACCAGGCCCGGTGACCTTTGGGACATGGTTTCACCCCCTATAGGAATATGCGATCATCATGAAACGTTCAGATCACTTACAACTCAATAGATTCTACCTTCTTGTAACGTTTCAGCCTGATTGGACCTTGTTTTCACACAAATGAACCCAGAATGATGTGAAATTGTGCTTCGTGCAACATAATTCTGGGTGCCATTTAAAAACCATAAGTGCTAATGACTCCATTCCTTTTAGTGGTAATGGGGGCTGTTAATTGGAGTACTCTAAAAAAAACCTGATCTCTCTAGGACATTCAGAAGCCAAGTTATAAGCCCACAAATGTGTAACTGGACTACTTCTTTAAATTGACACCAGATCCGGTGACCTTTGGGACATGGTTTGACCCCCTTAGGAAAGTGCTATCATTATGAAACGTTCAGATCACTTACAACTCAACAGATTCTACCTTCCTGTAACGTTTCAGCCTGATTGGACCTTGTTTTCACACAAATGAACCCAGAATGATGTGAAATTGTGCTTCGTGCAACATAATTCTGGGTGCCATTTAAAAACCATAAGTGCTAATGACTCCATTCCTTTTTGCGGTTGTAGGGGCTGTTGATTGGAGTATACTAAAACAAACCTGATCTCTCTAGGACATTCAGAAGCCAAGTTATAAGCCCACAAATGTGTAACTGGACTACTTCTTTAAGTTGACACCAGATCCGGTGACCTTTGGGACATGGTTTGACCCCCTTAGGAAAGTGCTATCATCATGAAACGTTCAGATCACTTACAACTCAATAGATTCTACCTTCCTGTAACGTTTCAGCCTGATTGGACCTTGTTTTCACACAAATGGACCCAGAATGATGTGAAATTGTGCTTCGTGCAACATAATTCTGGGTGCCATTTAAAAACCATAAGTGCTAATGACTCCATTCCTTTTAGTGGTAATGGGGGCTGTGGATTGGAGTAATCTAAAACAAACCTGACCTCTCTAGGACATTCAGAAGCCAAGTTATATGCCCACAAAGGTGTAGCTGGACTACTTCTTTAAAGTGACACCAGGCCCGGTGACCTTTGGGACATGGTTTGACCCCCTATAGGAATGTGCGATCATCATGAAACGTTCAGATCACTTACAACTCAATAGATTCTACCTTCTTGTAACGTTTCAGCCTGATTGGACCTTGTTTTCACACAAATGGACCCAGAAAGATGTGAAATTGTGCTTCGTGCAACATAACTCTGGGTGCCATTTAAAAACCATAAGTGCTAATGACTCCATTCCTTTTTGTGGTTGTAGGGGCTGTTGGTTGGAGTACATTAAAACAAACCTGATCTCTCTAGGACATTCAGAAGCCAAGTTATAAGCCCACAAATGTGTAACTGGACTACTTCTTTAAAGTGACACCAGATCCGGTGACCTTTGGGACATGGTTTGACCCCCTTAGGAAAGTGCTATCATTATGAAACGTTCAGATCACTTACAACTCAACCGATTCTACCTTCCTGTAACGTTTCAGCCTGATTGGACCTTGTTTTCACACAAATGAACCCAGAATGATGTGAAATTGTGCTTCGTGCAACATAATTCTGGGTGCCATTTAAAAACCATAAGTGCTAATGACTCCATTCCTTTTTGCGGTTGTAGGGGCTGTTGATTGGAGTATACTAAAACAAACCTGATCTCTCTAGGACATTCAGAAGCCAAGTTATAAGCCCACAAATGTGTAACTGGACTACTTCTTTAAGTTGACACCAGATCCGGTGACCTTTGGGACATGGTTTGACCCCCTTAGGAAAGTGCTATCATCATGAAACGTTCAGATCACTTACAACTCAATAGATTCTACCTTCCTGTAACGTTTCAGCCTGATTGGACCTTGTTTTCACACAAATGGACCCAGAATGATGTGAAATTGTGCTTCGTGCAACATAATTCTGGGTGCCATTTAAAAACCATAAGTGCTAATGACTCCATTCCTTTTTGTGGTTGTAGGGGCTGTTGGTTGGAGTACATTAAAACAAACCTGATCTCTCTAGGACATTCAGAAGCCAAGTTATAAGCCCACAAATGTGTAACTGGACAACTTCTTTAAATTGACACCAGATCCGGTGACCTTTGGGACATGGTTTGACCCCCTTAGGAAAGGGCTATCATCATGAAACGTTCAGATCACTTACAACTCAATAGATTCTACCTTCCTGTAATGTTTCAGCCTTATTGAACCTTGTTTTCACACAAATGGACCCAGAATGATGTGAAATAGTGCTTCGTGCAACATGATTCTGGGTGCCATTTAAAAACCATAAGTGCTAATGACTCCATTCCTTTTTGTGGTTTTAGGGGCTGTTGATTGGAGTATACTAAAACAAACCTGATCTCTCTAGGACATTCAGAAGCCAAGTTATAAGCCCACAAATGTGTAACTGGACTACTTCTTTAAATTGACACCAGATCCGGTGACCTTTGGGACATGGTTTGACCCCCTATAGGAATGTGCGATCATCATGAAATGTTCAGATCACTTACAACTCAATAGATTCTACCTTCTTGTAACGTTTCAGCCTGATTGGACCTTGTTTTAACACAAATGGACCCAGAATGATGTGAAATTGTGCTTCGTGCAACATAATTCTGGGTGCCATTTACAAACCATAAGTGCTAATGACTCCATTCCTTTTTGTGGTTGTAGGGCCTGTTGATTGGAGTACACTAAAACAAACCTTATTTCTCTAGGACATTCAGAAGCCAAGTTATAAGCCCACAAATGTGTAACTGGACTACTTCTTTAAAGTGACACCAGGCCCGGTGACCTTTGGGACATGGTTTGACCCCCTATAGGAATCTGCGATCATCATGAAACGTTCAGATCACTTACAACTCAATAGATTCTACCTTCTTGTAACGTTTCAGCCTGATTGGACCTTGTTTTCACACAAATGAACCCAGAATGATGTGAAATTGTGCTTCGTGCAACATAATTCTGGGTGCCATTTAAAAACCATAAGTGCTAATGACTCCATTCCTTTTAGTGGTAATGGGGGCTGTTAATTGGAGTACTCTAAAACAAACCTGATCTCTCTAGGACATTCAGAAGCCAAGTTATAAGCCCACAAATGTGTAACTGGACTACTTCTTTAAAGTGACACCAGGCCCGGTGACCTTTGGGACATGGTTTCACCCCCTATAGGAATATGCGATCATCATGAAACGTTCAGATCACTTACAACTCAATAGATTCTACCTTCTTGTAACGTTTCAGCCTGATTGGACCTTGTTTTCACACAAATGAACCCAGAATGATGTGAAATTGTGCTTCGTGCAACATAATTCTGGGTGCCATTTAAAAACCATAAGTGCTAATGACTCCATTCCTTTTAGTGGTAATGGGGGCTGTTAATTGGAGTACTCTAAAAAAAACCTGATCTCTCTAGGACATTCAGAAGCCAAGTTATAAGCCCACAAATGTGTAACTGGACTACTTCTTTAAATTGACACCAGATCCGGTGACCTTTGGGACATGGTTTGACCCCCTTAGGAAAGTGCTATCATTATGAAACGTTCAGATCACTTACAACTCAACAGATTCTACCTTCCTGTAACGTTTCAGCCTGATTGGACCTTGTTTTCACACAAATGAACCCAGAATGATGTGAAATTGTGCTTCGTGCAACATAATTCTGGGTGCCATTTAAAAACCATAAGTGCTAATGACTCCATTCCTTTTTGCGGTTGTAGGGGCTGTTGATTGGAGTATACTAAAACAAACCTGATCTCTCTAGGACATTCAGAAGCCAAGTTATAAGCCCACAAATGTGTAACTGGACTACTTCTTTAAGTTGACACCAGATCCGGTGACCTTTGGGACATGGTTTGACCCCCTTAGGAAAGTGCTATCATCATGAAACGTTCAGATCACTTACAACTCAATAGATTCTACCTTCCTGTAACGTTTCAGCCTGATTGGACCTTGTTTTCACACAAATGGACCCAGAATGATGTGAAATTGTGCTTCGTGCAACATAATTCTGGGTGCCATTTAAAAACCATAAGTGCTAATGACTCCATTCCTTTTAGTGGTAATGGGGGCTGTGGATTGGAGTAATCTAAAACAAACCTGACCTCTCTAGGACATTCAGAAGCCAAGTTATATGCCCACAAAGGTGTAGCTGGACTACTTCTTTAAAGTGACACCAGGCCCGGTGACCTTTGGGACATGGTTTGACCCCCTATAGGAATGTGCGATCATCATGAAACGTTCAGATCACTTACAACTCAATAGATTCTACCTTCTTGTAACGTTTCAGCCTGATTGGACCTTGTTTTCACACAAATGGACCCAGAAAGATGTGAAATTGTGCTTCGTGCAACATAACTCTGGGTGCCATTTAAAAACCATAAGTGCTAATGACTCCATTCCTTTTTGTGGTTGTAGGGGCTGTTGGTTGGAGTACATTAAAACAAACCTGATCTCTCTAGGACATTCAGAAGCCAAGTTATAAGCCCACAAATGTGTAACTGGACTACTTCTTTAAAGTGACACCAGATCCGGTGACCTTTGGGACATGGTTTGACCCCCTTAGGAAAGTGCTATCATTATGAAACGTTCAGATCACTTACAACTCAACCGATTCTACCTTCCTGTAACGTTTCAGCCTGATTGGACCTTGTTTTCACACAAATGAACCCAGAATGATGTGAAATTGTGCTTCGTGCAACATAATTCTGGGTGCCATTTAAAAACCATAAGTGCTAATGACTCCATTCCTTTTTGCGGTTGTAGGGGCTGTTGATTGGAGTATACTAAAACAAACCTGATCTCTCTAGGACATTCAGAAGCCAAGTTATAAGCCCACAAATGTGTAACTGGACTACTTCTTTAAGTTGACACCAGATCCGGTGACCTTTGGGACATGGTTTGACCCCCTTAGGAAAGTGCTATCATCATGAAACGTTCAGATCACTTACAACTCAATAGATTCTACCTTCCTGTAACGTTTCAGCCTGATTGGACCTTGTTTTCACACAAATGGACCCAGAATGATGTGAAATTGTGCTTCGTGCAACATAATTCTGGGTGCCATTTAAAAACCATAAGTGCTAATGACTCCATTCCTTTTAGTGGTAATGGGGGCTGTGGATTGGAGTAATCTAAAACAAACCTGACCTCTCTAGGACATTCAGAAGCCAAGTTATATGCCCACAAAGGTGTAGCTGGACTACTTCTTTAAAGTGACACCAGGCCCGGTGACCTTTGGGACATGGTTTGACCCCCTATAGGAATGTGCGATCATCATGAAACGTTCAGATCACTTACAACTCAATAGATTCTACCTTCTTGTAACGTTTCAGCCTGATTGGACCTTGTTTTCACACAAATGGACCCAGAAAGATGTGAAATTGTGCTTCGTGCAACATAACTCTGGGTGCCATTTAAAAACCATAAGTGCTAATGACTCCATTCCTTTTTGTGGTTGTAGGGGCTGTTGGTTGGAGTACATTAAAACAAACCTGATCTCTCTAGGACATTCAGAAGCCAAGTTATAAGCCCACAAATGTGTAACTGGACTACTTCTTTAAAGTGACACCAGGCCCGGTGACCTTTGGGACATGGTTTGACCCCCTATAGGAATGTGCGATCATCATGAAACGTTCAGATCACTTACAACTCAATAGATTCTACCTTCTTGTAACGTTTCAGCCTGATTGGACCTTGTTTTCACACAAATGGACCCAGAATGATGTGAAATTGTGCTTTGTGCAACATAATTCTGGGTGCCATTTACAAACCATAAGTGCTAATGACTCCATTCCTATTTGTGGTTGTAGGGGCTGTTGAATGGAGTACACTAAAACAAACCTGACCTCTCTAGGACATTCAGAAGCCAAGTTATAAGCCCACAAAGTTGTAACTGGACTACTTCTTTAAAGTGACACCAGGCCCGGTGACCTTTGGGACATGGTTTGACCCCCTATAGGAATGTGCGATCATTATGAAACGTTCAGATCACTTACAACTCAATAGATTCTACCTTCTTGTAACGTTTCAGCCTGATTGGACCTTGTTTTCACACAAATGGACCCAGAATGATGTGAAATTGTGCTTCGTGCAACATAATTCTGGGTGCCATTTACAAACCATAAGTGCTAATGACTCCATTCCTTTTAGTGGTTGTAGGGGCTGTTGATTGGAGTACTCTGAAACAAACCTGACCTCTCTAGGACATTCAGAAGCCAAGTTATAAGCCCACAAAGGTGTAACTGGACTACTTCTTTAAAGTGACACCAGGCCCGGTGACCTTTGGGACATGGTTTGACCCGCTATAGGAATGTGCGATCATCATGAAACGTTCAGATCACTTAAACTCAATAGATTCTACCTTCTTGTAACGTTTCAGCCTGAGTGGACCTTGTTTTCACACAAATGGACCCAGAATGATGTGAAATTGTGCTTCGTGCAACATAATTCTGGGTGCCATTTACAAACCATAAGTGCTAATGACTCCATTCCTTTTTGTGGTTGTAGGGGCTGTTGATTGGAGTACACTAAAACAAACCTGATCTCTCTAGGACATTCAGAAGCCAAGTTATAAGCCCACAAATGTGTAACTGGACTACTTCTTTAAATTGACACCAGATCCAGTGACCTTTGGGACATGGTTTGACCCCCTTAGGAAAGTGCTATCATCATGAAACATTCAGATCACTTACAACTCAATAGATTCTACCTTCCTGTAACGTTTCAGCCTGATTGGACCTTGTTTTCACACAAATGAACCCAGAATGATGTGAAATTGTGCTTCGTGCAACATAATTCTGGGTGACATTTAAAAACCATAAGTGCTAATGACTCCATTCCTTTTTGGGGTAAGGGGGCTGTTAATTGGAGTACTCTAAAACAAACCTGACCTCTCTAGGATATTCAAAAGCCAAGTTATAAGCCCACAAATGTGTAACTGGACTACTTTAAAGTGACACCAGGCCCGGTGACCTTTGGGACATGGTTTGACCCCCTATAGGAATGTGCGATCATCATGAAACGTTCAGATCACTTACAACTCAATAGATTCTACCTTCTTGTAATGTTTCAGCCGGATTGGACCTTGTTTTCACACAAATGGACCCAGAATGATGTGAAATTGTGCTTTGTGCAACATAATTCTGGGTGCCATTTACAAACCATAAGTGCTAATGACTCCATTCCTTTTAGTGGTTGTAGGGGCTGTTGATTGGAGTACTCTGAAACAAACCTGATCTCTCTAGGACATTAAGAAGCCAAGTTATAAGCCCACAAATGTGTAACTGGACTACTTCTTTTAATTGACACCAGATCCGGTGACCTTTGGGACATGGTTTGACCCCCTTAGGAAAGTGCTATCATTATGAAACGTTCAGATCACTTACAACTCAACAGATTCTACCTTCCTGTAACGTTTCAGCCTGATTGGACCTTGTTTTCACACAAATGAACCCAGAATGATGTGAAATTGTGCTTCGTGCAACATAATTCTGGGTGCCATTTAAAAACCATAAGTGCTAATGACTCCATTCCTTTTTGCGGTTGTAGGGGCTGTTGATTGGAGTATACTAAAACAAACCTGATCTCTCTAGGACATTCAGAAGCCAAGTTATAAGCCCACAAATGTGTAACTGGACTACTTCTTTAAGTTGACACCAGATGCGGTGACCTTTGGGACATGGTTTGACCCCCTTAGGAAAGTGCTATCATCATGAAACGTTCAGATCACTTACAACTCAATAGATTCTACCTTCCTGTAACGTTTCAGCCTGATTGGACCTTGTTTTCACACAAATGGACCCAGAATGATGTGAAATTGTGCTTCGTGCAACATAATTCTGGGTGCCATTTAAAAACCATAAGTGCTAATGACTCCATTCCTTTTAGTGGTAATGGGGGCTGTGGATTGGAGTAATCTAAAACAAACCTGACCTCTCTAGGACATTCAGAAGCCAAGTTATATGCCCACAAAGGTGTAGCTGGACTACTTCTTTAAAGTGACACCAGGCCCGGTGACCTTTGGGACATGGTTTGACCCCCTATAGGAATGTGCGATCATCATGAAACGTTCAGATCACTTACAACTCAATAGATTCTACCTTCTTGTAACGTTTCAGCCTGATTGGACCTTGTTTTCACACAAATGGACCCAGAAAGATGTGAAATTGTGCTTCGTGCAACATAACTCTGGGTGCCATTTAAAAACCATAAGTGCTAATGACTCCATTCCTTTTTGTGGTTGTAGGGGCTGTTGGTTGGAGTACATTAAAACAAACCTGATCTCTCTAGGACATTCAGAAGCCAAGTTATAAGCCCACAAATGTGTAACTGGACTACTTCTTTAAAGTGACACCAGGCCCGGTGACCTTTGGGACATGGTTTGACCCCCTATAGGAATGTGCGATCATCATGAAACGTTCAGATCACTTACAACTCAATAGATTCTACCTTCTTGTAACGTTTCAGCCTGATTGGACCTTGTTTTCACACAAATGGACCCAGAATGATGTGAAATTGTACTTTGTGCAACATAATTCTGGGTGCCATTTACAAACCATAAGTGCTAATGACTCCATTCCTATTTGTGGTTGTAGGGGCTGTTGAATGGAGTACACTAAAACAAACCTGACCTCTCTAGGACATTCAGAAGCCAAGTTATAAGCCCACAAAGGAATGGAGTCATTAGCACTTATGGTTTTTAAATGGCACCCAGAATTATGTTGCACGAAGCACAATTTCACATCATTCTGGGTTCATTTGTGTGAAAACAAGGTCCAATCAGGCTGAAACGTTACAGGAAGGTAGAATCTGTTGAGTTGTAAGTGATCTGAACGTTTCATAATGATAGCACTTTCCTAAGGGGGTCAAACCATGTCCCAAAGGTCACCGGATCTGGTGTCAATTTAAAGAAGTAGTCCAGTTACACATTTGTGGGCTTATAACTTGGCTTCTTAATGTCCTAGAGAGATCAGGTTTGTTTCAGAGTACTCCAATCAACAGCCCCTACAACCACTAAAAGGAATGGAGTCATTAGCACTTATGGTTTGTAAATGGCACCCAGAATTATGTTGCACAAAGCACAATTTCACATCATTCTGGGTCCATTTGTGTGAAAACAAGGTCCAATCCGGCTGAAACATTACAAGAAGGTAGAATCTATTGAGTTGTAAGTGATCTGAACGTTTCATGATGATCGCACATTCCTATAGGGGGTCAAACCATGTCCCAAAGGTCACCGGGCCTGGTGTCACTTTAAAGTAGTCCAGTTACACATTTGTGGGCTTATAACTTGGCTTTTGAATATCCTAGAGAGGTCAGGTTTGTTTTAGAGTACTCCAATTAACAGCCCCCTTACCCCAAAAAGGAATGGAGTCATTAGCACTTATGGTTTTTAAATGTCACCCAGAATTATGTTGCACGAAGCACAATTTCACATCATTCTGGGTTCATTTGTGTGAAAACAAGGTCCAATCAGGCTGAAACGTTACAGGAAGGTAGAATCTATTGAGTTGTAAGTGATCTGAATGTTTCATGATGATAGCACTTTCCTAAGGGGGTCAAACCATGTCCCAAAGGTCACTGGATCTGGTGTCAATTTAAAGAAGTAGTCCAGTTACACATTTGTGGGCTTATAACTTGGCTTCTGAATGTCCTAGAGAGATCAGGTTTGTTTTAGTGTACTCCAATCAACAGCCCCTACAACCACAAAAAGGAATGGAGTCATTAGCACTTATGGTTTGTAAATGGCACCCAGAATTATGTTGCACGAAGCACAATTTCACATCATTCTGGGTCCATTTGTGTGAAAACAAGGTCCACTCAGGCTGAAACGTTACAAGAAGGTAGAATCTATTGAGTTTAAGTGATCTGAACGTTTCATGATGATCGCACATTCCTATAGCGGGTCAAACCATGTCCCAAAGGTCACCGGGCCTGGTGTCACTTTAAAGAAGTAGTCCAGTTACACCGTTGTGGGCTTATAACTTGGCTTCTGAATGTCCTAGAGAGGTCAGGTTTGTTTCAGAGTACTCCAATCAACAGCCCCTACAACCACTAAAAGGAATGGAGTCATTAGCACTTATGGTTTGTAAATGGCACCCAGAATTATGTTGCACGAAGCACAATTTCACATCATTCTGGGTCCATTTGTGTGAAAACAAGGTCCAATCAGGCTGAAACGTTACAAGAAGGTAGAATCTATTGAGTTGTAAGTGATCTGAACGTTTCATAATGATCGCACATTCCTATAGGGGGTCAAACCATGTCCCAAAGGTCACCGGGCCTGGTGTCACTTTAAAGAAGTAGTCCAGTTACAACTTTGTGGGCTTATAACTTGGCTTCTGAATGTCCTAGAGAGGTCAGGTTTGTTTTAGTGTACTCCATTCAACAGCCCCTACAACCACAAATAGGAATGGAGTCATTAGCACTTATGGTTTGTAAATGGCACCCAGAATTATGTTGCACAAAGCACAATTTCACATCATTCTGGGTCCATTTGTGTGAAAACAAGGTCCAATCAGGCTGAAACGTTACAAGAAGGTAGAATCTATTGAGTTGTAAGTGATCTGAACGTTTCATGATGATCGCACATTCCTATAGGGGGTCAAACCATGTCCCAAAGGTCACCGGGCCTGGTGTCACTTTAAAGAAGTAGTCCAGTTACACATTTGTGGGCTTATAACTTGGCTTCTGAATGTCCTAGAGAGATCAGGTTTGTTTTAATGTACTCCAACCAACAGCCCCTACAACCACAAAAAGGAATGGAGTCATTAGCACTTATGGTTTTTAAATGGCACCCAGAGTTATGTTGCACGAAGCACAATTTCACATCTTTCTGGGTCCATTTGTGTGAAAACAAGGTCCAATCAGGCTGAAACGTTACAAGAAGGTAGAATCTATTGAGTTGTAAGTGATCTGAACGTTTCATGATGATCGCACATTCCTATAGGGGGTCAAACCATGTCCCAAAGGTCACCGGGCCTGGTGTCACTTTAAAGAAGTAGTCCAGCTACACCTTTGTGGGCATATAACTTGGCTTCTGAATGTCCTAGAGAGGTCAGGTTTGTTTTAGATTACTCCAATCCACAGCCCCCATTACCACTAAAAGGAATGGAGTCATTAGCACTTATGGTTTTTAAATGGCACCCATAATTATGTTGCACGAAGCACAATTTCACATCATTCTGGGTCCATTTGTGTGAAAACAAGGTCCAATCAGGCTGAAACGTTACAGGAAGGTAGAATCTATTGAGTTGTAAGTGATCTGAACGTTTCATGATGATAGCACTTTCCTAAGGGGGTCAAACCATGTCCCAAAGGTCACCGGATCTGGTGTCAACTTAAAGAAGTAGTCCAGTTACACATTTGTGGGCTTATAACTTGGCTTCTGAATGTCCTAGAGAGATCAGGTTTGTTTTAGTATACTCCAATCAACAGCCCCTACAACCGCAAAAAGGAATGGAGTCATTAGCACTTATGGTTTTTAAATGGCACCCAGAATTATGTTGCACGAAGCACAATTTCACATCATTCTGGGTTCATTTGTGTGAAAACAAGGTCCAATCAGGCTGAAACGTTACAGGAAGGTAGAATCGGTTGAGTTGTAAGTGATCTGAACGTTTCATAATGATAGCACTTTCCTAAGGGGGTCAAACCATGTCCCAAAGGTCACCGGATCTGGTGTCACTTTAAAGAAGTAGTCCAGTTACACATTTGTGGGCTTATAACTTGGCTTCTGAATGTCCTAGAGAGATCAGGTTTGTTTTAATGTACTCCAACCAACAGCCCCTACAACCACAAAAAGGAATGGAGTCATTAGCACTTATGGTTTTTAAATGGCACCCAGAGTTATGTTGCACGAAGCACAATTTCACATCTTTCTGGGTCCATTTGTGTGAAAACAAGGTCCAATCAGGCTGAAACGTTACAAGAAGGTAGAATCTATTGAGTTGTAAGTGATCTGAACGTTTCATGATGATCGCACATTCCTATAGGGGGTCAAACCATGTCCCAAAGGTCACCGGGCCTGGTGTCACTTTAAAGAAGTAGTCCAGCTACACCTTTGTGGGCATATAACTTGGCTTCTGAATGTCCTAGAGAGGTCAGGTTTGTTTTAGATTACTCCAATCCACAGCCCCCATTACCACTAAAAGGAATGGAGTCATTAGCACTTATGGTTTTTAAATGGCAACCAGAATTATGTTGCACGAAGCACAATTTCACATCATTCTGGGTCCATTTGTGTGAAAACAAGGTCCAATCAGGCTGAAACGTTACAGGAAGGTAGAATCTATTGAGTTGTAAGTGATCTGAACGTTTCATGATGATAGCACTTTCCTAAGGGGGTCAAACCATGTCCCAAAGGTCACCGGATCTGGTGTCAACTTAAAGAAGTAGTCCAGTTACACATTTGTGGGCTTATAACTTGGCTTCTGAATGTCCTAGAGAGATCAGGTTTGTTTTAGTATACTCCAATCAACAGCCCCTACAACCGCAAAAAGGAATGGAGTCATTAGCACTTATGGTTTTTAAATGGCACCCAGAATTATGTTGCACGAAGCACAATTTCACATCATTCTGGGTTCATTTGTGTGAAAACAAGGTCCAATCAGGCTGAAACGTTACAGGAAGGTAGAATCTGTTGAGTTGTAAGTGATCTGAACGTTTCATAATGATAGCACTTTCCTAAGGGGGTCAAACCATGTCCCAAAGGTCACCGGATCTGGTGTCAATTTAAAGAAGTAGTCCAGTTACACATTTGTGGGCTTATAACTTGGCTTCTGAATGTCCTAGAGAGATCAGGTTTTTTTTAGAGTACTCCAATTAACAGCCCCCATTACCACTAAAAGGAATGGAGTCATTAGCACTTATGGTTTTTAAATGGCACCCAGAATTATGTTGCACGAAGCACAATTTCACATCATTCTGGGTTCATTTGTGTGAAAACAAGGTCCAATCAGGCTGAAACGTTACAAGAAGGTAGAATCTATTGAGTTGTAAGTGATCTGAACGTTTCATGATGATCGCATATTCCTATAGGGGGTGAAACCATGTCCCAAAGGTCACCGGGCCTGGTGTCACTTTAAAGAAGTAGTCCAGTTACACATTTGTGGGCTTATAACTTGGCTTCTGAATGTCCTAGAGAGATCAGGTTTGTTTTAGAGTACTCCAATTAACAGCCCCCATTACCACTAAAAGGAATGGAGTCATTAGCACTTATGGTTTTTAAATGGCACCCAGAATTATGTTGCACGAAGCACAATTTCACATCATTCTGGGTTCATTTGTGTGAAAACAAGGTCCAATCAGGCTGAAACGTTACAAGAAGGTAGAATCTATTGAGTTGTAAGTGATCTGAACGTTTCATGATGATCGCAGATTCCTATAGGGGGTCAAACCATGTCCCAAAGGTCACCGGGCCTGGTGTCACTTTAAAGAAGTAGTCCAGTTACACATTTGTGGGCTTATAACTTGGCTTCTGAATGTCCTAGAGAAATAAGGTTTGTTTTAGTGTACTCCAATCAACAGGCCCTACAACCACAAAAAGGAATGGAGTCATTAGCACTTATGGTTTGTAAATGGCACCCAGAATTATGTTGCACGAAGCACAATTTCACATCATTCTGGGTCCATTTGTGTTAAAACAAGGTCCAATCAGGCTGAAACGTTACAAGAAGGTAGAATCTATTGAGTTGTAAGTGATCTGAACATTTCATGATGATCGCACATTCCTATAGGGGGTCAAACCATGTCCCAAAGGTCACCGGATCTGGTGTCAATTTAAAGAAGTAGTCCAGTTACACATTTGTGGGCTTATAACTTGGCTTCTGAATGTCCTAGAGAGATCAGGTTTGTTTTAGTATACTCCAATCAACAGCCCCTAAAACCACAAAAAGGAATGGAGTCATTAGCACTTATGGTTTTTAAATGGCACCCAGAATCATGTTGCACGAAGCACTATTTCACATCATTCTGGGTCCATTTGTGTGAAAACAAGGTTCAATAAGGCTGAAACATTACAGGAAGGTAGAATCTATTGAGTTGTAAGTGATCTGAACGTTTCATGATGATAGCCCTTTCCTAAGGGGGTCAAACCATGTCCCAAAGGTCACCGGATCTGGTGTCAATTTAAAGAAGTTGTCCAGTTACACATTTGTGGGCTTATAACTTGGCTTCTGAATGTCCTAGAGCGATCAGGTTTGTTTTAGTGTACAACAATCAACAGCCCCTACAACCACAAAAAGGAATGGAGTCATTAGCACTTATGGCTTTTAAATGGCACCCAGGATTATGTTGCACGAAGCGCAATTTCACATCATTCTGGGTTCATTTGTGTGAAAACAAGGTCCAATCAGGCTGAAACGTTACAGGAAGGTAGAATCTATTGAGTTGTAAGTGATCTGAACGTTTCATGATGATAGCACTTTCCTAAGGGGGTCAAATCATCTCCCAAATGTCACCGGATCTGGTGTCAATTTAAAGTAGTAGTCCAGTTACACATTTGTGGGCTTATAACTTGGCTTCTGAATGTCCTAGAGATATCAGGTTTGTTTTAATGTACTCCAATCAACAGCCCCTACAACCACAAAAAGGAATGGAGTCATTAGCACTTATGGTCTGTAAATGGCACCCAGAATTATGTTGCACGAAGCACAATTTCACATCATTCTGGGTCCATTTGTGTTAAAACAAGGTCCAATCAGGCTGAAACGTTACAAGAAGGTAGAATCTATTGAGTTGTAAGTGATCTGAACGTTTCATGATGATCGCACATTCCTATAGGGGGTCAAACCATGTCCCAAAGGTAACCGGATCTGGTGTCAATTTAAAGAAGTAGTCCAGTTACACATTTGTGGGCTTATAACTTGGCTTCTGAATGTCCTAGAGAGATCAGGTTTGTTTTAGTATACTCCAATCAACAGCCCCTAAAACCACAAAAACGAATGGAGTCATTAGCACTTATGGTTTTTAAATGGCACCCAGAATTATGTTGCACGAAGCACAATTTTACATCATTCTGGGTTCATTTGTGTGAAAACAAGGTCCAATCAGGCTGAAACGGTACAGGAAGGTAGAATCTATTGAATTGTAAGTGATCTGAACGTTTAATGATGATAGCACTTTCCTAAGGGGGTCAAACCATGTCCCAAAGGTCACCGGATCTGGCGTCAATTTAAAGAAGTAGTCCAGTTACACATTTGTGGGCTTATAACTTGGCTTCTGAATGTCCTAGAGAGATCAGGTTTGTTTTAGTATACTTCAATAAACAGCCCCTACAACCACAAAAAGGAATGGAGTCATTAGCACTTATGGTTTTTAAATGGCACCCAGAATTATGTTGCACGAAGCACAATTTCACATCATTCTGGGTTCATTTGTGTGAAAACAAGGTCCAATCAGGCTGAAACGTTACAGGAATGTAGAATCTATTGAGTTGTAAGTGATCTGAACGTTTAATGATGATAGCACTTTCCTAAGGGGGTCAAACCATGTCCCAAAGGTAACCGGATCTGGTGTCAATTTAAAGAAGTAGTCCAGTTACACATTTGTGGGCTTATAACTTGGCTTCTGAATGTCCTAGAGAGGTTAGGTTTGTTTTAGTGTACTCCAATCTACAGCCCCTACAACCACAAAAAGGAATGGAGTCATTAGCACTTATGGTTTGTAAATGGCACCCAGAATTATGTTGCACGAAGCACAATTTCACATCATTCTGGGTTCATTTGTGTGAAAACAAGGTCCAATCAGGCTGAAACGTTACAGGAAGGTAGAATCTATTGAGTTGTAAGTGATCTGAACGTTTAATGATGATAGCACTTTCCTTAGGGGGTCAAACCATGTCCCAAAGGTCACCGGATCTGGTGTCAACTTAAAGAAGTAGTCCAGTTACACATTTGTGGGCTTATAACTTGGCTTCTGAATGTCCTAGAGAGATCAGGTTTGTTTTAGTATACTCCAATCAACAGCCCCTACAACCACAAAAAGGAACGGAGTCATTAGCACTTATGGTTTTTAAATGGCACCCAGAATTATGTTGCACGAAGCACAATTTCACCTCATTCTGGGTTCAATTGTGTGAAAACAAGGTCCAATCAGGCTGAAACGTTACAGGAAGGTAGAATCTATTGAGTTGTAAGTGATCTGAACGTTTCCTAATGATAGCACTTTCCTAAGGGGGTCAAACCATGTCCCAAAGGTCACCGGATCTGGTGTCAATTTAAAGAAGTAGTCCAGTTACACATTTGTGGGCTTATAACTTGGCTTCTGAATGTCCTAGAGAGATCAGGTTTGTTTAAATGTACTCCAACCAACAGCCCCTCCAACCACAAAAAGGAATGGAGTCATTAGCACTTATGGTTTTTAAATGGCACCCAGAATTATGTTGCACGAAGCACAATTTCCCGTCATTCTGGGTTCATTTGTGTGAAAACAAGGTCCAATCAGGCTGAAACATTGCAAGAAGGTAGAATCTATTGAGTTGTAAGTGATCTGAACGTTTCATGATGATTGCACATTCCTATAGGGGGTAAAACCATGTTCCAAAGGTCACCGGAACTGGTGTCACTTTAAAGAAGTAGTCCAGTTACACATTTGTGGGCTTATAACTTCGCTTCTGAATGTCCTAGAGAGATCAGGTTTGTTTTAGAGTATTCCAATCCACAGCCCCCATTACCACTAAAAGGAATGGAGTCATTAGCACTTATGGTTTGTAAATGGCACCCAGAATTATGTTGCACGAAGCACAATTTCCCGTCATTCTGGGTTCATTTGTGTGAAAACAAGGTCCAATCAGGCTGAAACATTGCAAGAAGGTAGAATCTATTGAGTTGTAAGTGATCTGAACGTTTCATGATGATTGCACATTCCTATAGGGGGTAAAACCATGTTCCAAAGGTCACCGGAACTGGTGTCACTTTAAAGAAGTAGTCCAGTTACACATTTGTGGGCTTATAACTTCGCTTCTGAATGTCCTAGAGAGATCAGGTTTGTTTTAGTGTACTCCAATCAACAGCCCCTACAACCTCAAAAAGGATTGGAGTCATTAGCACTTATGGTTTTTAAATGGCACCCAGAATTATGTTGCACGAAGCACAATTTCACATCATTCTGGGTCCATTTGTATGAAAACAAGGTCCAATCAGGCAGAAACGTTACAAGAAGGTAGAATCTATTGAGTTGTAAGTGATCTGAACGTTTCATGATGATCGCACATTCCTATATTAGGTCAAACCATGTCCCAAAGGTCACCGGGCCTGGTGTCACTTTAAAGAAGTAGTCCAGTTACATCTTTGTGGGCTTATAACTTGGCTTCTGAATGTCCTAGAGAGGTCAGGTTTGTTTTAGAGTACTCCAATCCACAGCCCCCATTACCACTAAAAGGAATGGAGTCATTAGCACTTATGGTTTTTAAATGGCACCCAGAATTATGTTGCACGAAGCACAATTTCACATCATTCTGGGTCCATTTGTGTGAAAACAAGGTCCAATCTGGCTGAAACGTCACAGAAAAGTAGAATCTATTGAGTTGTAAATGATTCCTGTGTTTAATTATGATAGCACATTCCTATAGGGGGTCAAACCATGTCCCAAAGGTAACCGGGCCTGGTGTCACTTCAAAGAAGTAGTCCAGTTACACCTTTGTGGGCTTATAACATTTCTTCTGAATGTCCTAGAGAGGTCAGGTTTGTTTTAGTGTACTCCAATCAACAGCCCCTACAACCACAAAAAGGAATGGAGTCATTAGCACTTATGGTTTGTAAATGGCACCCAGAAGTATGTTGCACGAAGCACAATTTCACATCATTCTGGGTCCATTTGTGTGAAAACAAGGTCCAATCAGGCTGAAACGTTACAGGAAGGTAGAATCTATTTAGTTGTAAGTGATCTGAACGTTTCATGATGATCGCACTTTCCTATAGGGGGTCAAACCATGTCCCAAAGGTCACCGGGCCTGGTGTCACTTTAAAGTAGTAGTCCAGTTACACCTTTGTGGGCTTATAACGTTTCTTCTGAATGTCCTAGAGAGATCAGGTTTGTTTTAGTGTACTCCAATCAACAGCCCCTACAACCACAAAAAGGAATGGAGTCATTAGCACTTATGGTTTGTAAATGGCACCCAGAATTATGTTGCACGAAGCACAATTTCACATCATTCTGGGTCCATTTGTGTGAAAACAAGGTCCAATCAGGCTGAAACGTTACAGGAAGGTAGAATCTATTGAGTTGTAAGTGATCTGAACGTTTCATGATCATCGCACATTCCTATAGGGGGTCAAACCATGTCCCAAAGGTCACTGGGCCTTGTGTCACTTTAAAGAAGTAGTCCAGTTACACCTTTGTGGGCTTATAACTTGGCTTCTGAATGTCCTAGAGAGGTCAGGTTTGTTTTAGTGTACTCCAATCAACAGCCCCTACAACCAAAAAAAGGAATGGAGTTATTAGCACTTATGGTTTGTAAATGGCACCCAGAATTATGTTGCACGAAGCACAATTTCACATCATTCTGGGTCCATTTGTGTGAAAACAAGGTCCAATCAGGCTGAAACGTTACAGGAAGGTAGAATCTATTGAGTTGTAAGTGATCTGAACGTTTCATGATCATAGCACTTTCCTAAGGGGGTCAAACCATGTCCCAAAAGTCACCGGATCTGGTGTCAATTTAAAGAAGTAGTCCAGTTACACATTTGTGGGCTTATAACTTGGCTTCTGAATGTCCTAGAGAGATCAGGTTTGTTTTAGTATACTCCAATCAAAAGCCCCTACAACCACAAAAAGGAATGGAGTGATTAGCACTTATGGTTTTTAAATGGCACCCAGAATTATGTTGCACGAAGCACAATTTCACATCATTCTGGGTCCATTTGTGTGAAAACAAGGTCCAATCAGGCTGAAACGTTACAGGAAGGTAGAATCTATTGAGTTGTAAGTGATCTGAACGTTTCATGATGATCGCACATTCCTATAGGGGGTCAAACCATGTCCCAAAGGTCAACGGGCCTGGTGTCACTTTAAAGAAGTAGTCCAGTTACACCTTTGTGGGCTTATAACTTGGCTTCTGAATGTCCTAGAGAGGTCAGGTTTGTTTTAGTGTACTCCAATCAACAGCCCCTACAACCACAAAAAGGAATGGAGTTAATAGCACTTATGGTTTGTAAATGGCACCCAGAATTATGTTGCACGAAGCACAATTTCACATCATTCTGGGTCCATTTGTGTGAAAACAAGGTCCAATCAGGCTGAAACGTTACAGGAAGGTAGAATCTATTGAGATGTAAGTGATCTGAACGTTTCATGATGATAGCACTTTCCTAAGGGGGTCAAACCATGTCCCAAAGGTCACCGGATCTGGTGTCAATTTAAAGAAGTAGTCCAGTTACACATTTGTGGGCTTATAACTTGGCTTCTGAATGTCCTAGAGAGATCAGGTTTGTTTTAGTATACTCCAATCAAAAGCCCCTACAACCAAAAAAAGGAATGGAGTCATTAGCACTTATGGTTTTTAAATGGCACCCAGAATTATGTTGCACGAAGCACAATTTCACATCATTCTCGGTTGATTTGTGTGAAAACAAGGTCCAATCAGGCTGAAACGTTACAGAAAAGTAGAATCTATTGAGTTGTAATTGACCTGAACATTTCATGATAATAGCACTTTCCTAAGGGGGTCAAACCATGTCCCAAATGTCACCGGATCTGGTGTCAATTTAAAGAAGTAGTCCAGTTACACATTTGTGGGCTTATAACTTGGCTTCTTAATGTCCTAGAGAGATCAGGTTTGTTTCAGAGTACTCCAATCAACAGCCCCTACAACCACTAAAAGGAATGGAGTCATTAGCACTTATGGTTTGTAAATGGCACCCAGAATTATGTTGCACAAAGCACAATTTCACATCATTCTGGGTCCATTTGTGTGAAAACAAGGTCCAATCCGGCTGAAACATTACAAGAAGGTAGAATCTATTGAGTTGTAAGTGATCTGAATGTTTCATGATGATCTCACATTCCTATAGGGGGTCAAACCATGTCCCAAAGGTCACCGGGCCTGGTGTCACTTTAAAGTAGTCCAGTTACACATTTGTGGGCTTATAACTTGGCTTTTGAATATCCTAGAGAGGTCAGGTTTGTTTTAGAGTACTCCAATTAACAGCCCCCTTACCCCAAAAAGGAATGGAGTCATTAGCACTTATGGTTTTTAAATGTCACCCAGAATTATGTTGCACGAAGCACAATTTCACATCATTCTGGGTTCATTTGTGTGAAAACAAGGTCCAATCAGGCTGAAACGTTACAGGAAGGTAGAATCTATTGAGTTGTAAGTGATCTGAATGTTTCATGATGATAGCACTTTCCTAAGGGGGTCAAACCATTTCCCAAAGGTCACTGGATCTGGTGTCAATTTAAAGAAGTAGTCCAGTTACACATTTGTGGGCTTATAACTTGGCTTCTGAATGTCCTAGAGAGATCAGGTTTGTTTTAGTGTACTCCAATCAACAGCCCCTACAACCACAAAAAGGAATGGAGTCATTAGCACTTATGGTTTGTAAATGGCACCCAGAATTATGTTGCACGAAGCACAATTTCACATCATTCTGGGTCCATTTGTGTGAAAACAAGGTCCACTCAGGCTGAAACGTTACAAGAAGGTAGAATCTATTGAGTTTAAGTGATCTGAACGTTTCATGATGATCGCACATTCCTATAGCGGGTCAAACCATGTCCCAAAGGTCACCGGGCCTGGTGTCACTTTAAAGAAGTAGTCCAGTTACACCTTTGTGGGCTTATAACTTGGCTTCTGAATGTCCTAGAGAGGTCAGGTTTGTTTCAGAGTACTCCAATCAACAGCCCCTACAACCACAAAAAGGAATGGAGTCATTAGCACTTATGGTTTGTAAATGGCACCCAGAAGTATGTTGCACGAAGCACAATTTCACATCATTCTGGGTCCATTTGTGTGAAAACAAGGTCCAATCAGGCTGAAACGTTACAGGAAGGTAGAATCTATTTAGTTGTAAGTGATCTGAACGTTTCATGATGATCGCACTTTCCTATAGGGGGTCAAACCATGTCCCAAAGGTCACCGGGCCTGGTGTCACTTTAAAGTAGTTGTCCAGTTACACCTTTGTGGGCTTATAACGTTTCTTCTGAATGTCCTAGAGAGATCAGGTTTGTTTTAGTGTACTCCAATCAACAGCCCCTACAACCACAAAAAGGAATGGAGTCATTAGCACTTATGGTTTGTAAATGGCACCCAGAATTATGTTGCACGAAGCACAATTTCACATCATTCTGGGTCCATTTGTGTGAAAACAAGGTCCAATCAGGCTGAAACGTTACAGGAAGGTAGAATCTGTTGAGTTGTAAGTGATCTGAACGTTTCATGATGATCGCACATTCCTATAGGGGGTCAAACCATGTCCCAAAGGTCACTGGGCCTTGTGTCACTTTAAAGAAGTAGTCCAGTTACACCTTTGTGGGCTTATAACTTGGCTTCTGAATGTCCTAGAGAGGTCAGGTTTGTTTTAGTGTACTCCAATCAACAGCCCCTACAACCACAAAAAGGAATGGAGTTATTAGCACTTATGGTTTGTAAATGGCACCCAGAATTATGTTGCACGAAGCACAATTTCACATCATTCTGGGTCCATTTGTGTGAAAACAAGGTCCAATCAGGCTGAAACGTTACAGGAAGGTAGAATCTATTGAGTTGTAAGTGATCTGAACGTTTCATGATCATAGCACTTTCCTAAGGGGGTCAAACCATGTCCCAAAAGTCACCGGATCTGGTGTCAATTTAAAGAAGTAGTCCAGTTACACATTTGTGGGCTTATAACTTGGCTTCTGAATGTCCTGGAGAGATCAGGTTTGTTTTAGTATACTCCAATCAAAAGCCCCTACAACCACAAAAAGGAATGGAGTGATTAGCACTTATGGTTTTTAAATGGCACCCAGAATTATGTTGCACGAAGCACAATTTCACATCATTCTGGGTCCATTTGTGTGAAAACAAGGTCCAATCAGGCTGAAACGTTACAGGAAGGTAGAATCTATTGAGTTGTAAGTGATCTGAACGTTTCATGATGATCGCACATTCCTATAGGGTGTCAAACCATGTCCCAAAGGTCAACGGGCCTGGTGTCACTTTAAAGAAGTAGTCCAGTTACACCTTTGTGGGCTTATAACTTGGCTTCTGAATGTCCTAGAGAGGTCAGGTTTGTTTTAGTGTACTCCAATCAACAGCCCTTACAACCACAAAAAGGAATGGAGTTAATAGCACTTATGGTTTGTAATGGCACCCAGAATTATGTTGCACGAAGCACAATTTCACATCATTCTGGGTCCATTTGTGTGAAAACAAGGTCCAATCAGGCTGAAACGTTACAGGAAGGTAGAATCTATTGAGATGTAAGTGATCTGAACGTTTCATGATGATAGCACTTTCCTAAGGGGGTCAAACCATGTCCCAAAGGTCACCGGATCTGGTGTCAATTTAAAGAAGTAGTCCAGTTACACATTTGTGGGCTTATAACTTGGCTTCTGAATGTCCTAGAGAGATCAGGTTTGTTTTAGTATACTCCAATCAAAAGCCCCTACAACCAAAAAAAAGGAATGGAGTCATTAGCACTTATGGTTTTTAAATGGCACCCAGAATTATGTTGCACGAAGCACAATTTCACATCATTCTCGGTTGATTTGTGTGAAAACAAGGTCCAATCAGGCTGAAACGTTACAGAAAAGTAGAATCTATTGAGTTGTAATTGACCTGAACGTTTCATGATAATAGCACTTTCCTAAGGGGGTCAAACCATGTCCCAAATGTCACCGGATCTGGTGTCAATTTAAAGAAGTAGTCCAGTTACACATTTGTGGGCTTATAACTTGGCTTCTTAATGTCCTAGAGAGATCAGGTTTGTTTCAGAGTACTCCAATCAACAGCCCCTACAACCACTAAAAGGAATGGAGTCATTAGCACTTATGGTTTGTAAATGGCACCCAGAATTATGTTGCACAAAGCACAATTTCACATCATTCTGGGTCCATTTGTGTGAAAACAAGGTCCAATCCGGCTGAAACATTACAAGAAGGTAGAATCTATTGAGTTGTAAGTGATTTGAATGTTTCATGATGATCTCACATTCCTATAGGGGGTCAAACCATGTCCCAAAGGTCACCGGGCCTGGTGTCACTTTAAAGTAGTCCAGTTACACATTTGTGGGCTCATAACTTGGCTTTTGAATATCCTAGAGAGGTCAGGTTTGTTTTAGAGTACTCCAATTAACAGCCCCCTTACCCCAAAAAGGAATGGAGTCATTAGCACTTATGGTTTTTAAATGTCACCCAGAATTATGTTGCACGAAGCACAATTTCACATCATTCTGGGTTCATTTGTGTGAAAAAAGGTCCAATCAGGCTGAAACGTTACAGGAAGGTAGAATCTATTGAGTTGTAAGTGATCTGAATGTTTCATGATGATAGCACTTTCCTAAGGGGGTCAAACCATGTCCCAAAGGTCACTGGATCTGGTGTCAATTTAAAGAAGTAGTCCAGTTACACATTTGTGGGCTTATAACTTGGCTTCTGAATGTCCTAGAGAGATCAGGTTTGTTTTAGTGTACTCCAATCAACAGCCCCCACAACCACAAAAAGGAATGGAGTCATTAGCACTTATGGTTTGTAAATGGCACCCAGAATTATGTTGCACGAAGCACAATTTCACATCATTCTGGGTCCATTTGTGTGAAAACAAGGTCCACTCAGGCTGAAACGTTACAAGAAGGTAGAATCTATTGAGTTTAAGTGATCTGAACGTTTCATGATGATCGCACATTCCTATAGCGGGTCAAACCATGTCCCAAAGGTCACCGGGCCTGGTGTCACTTTAAAGAAGTAGTCCAGTTACACCTTTGTGGGCTTATAACTTGGCTTCTGAATGTCCTAGAGAGGTCAGGTTTGTTTCAGAGTACTCCAATCAACAGCCCCTACAACCACTAAAAGGAATGGAGTCATTAGCACTTATGGTTTGTAAATGGCACCCAGAATTATGTTGCACGAAGCACAATTTCACATCATTCTGGGTCCATTTGTGTGAAAACAAGGTCCAATCAGGCTGAAACGTTACAAGAAGGTAGAATCTATTGAGTTGTAAGTGATCTGAACGTTTCATAATGATCGCACATTCCTATAGGGGGTCAAACCATGTCCCAAAGGTCACCGGGCCTGGTGTCACTTTAAAGAAGTAGTCCAGTTACAACTTTGTGGGCTTATAACTTGGCTTCTGAATGTCCTAGAGAGGTCAGGTTTGTTTTAGTGTACTCCATTCAACAGCCCCTACAACCACAAATAGGAATGGAGTCATTAGCACTTATGGTTTGTAAATGGCACCCAGAATTATGTTGCACAAAGCACAATTTCACATCATTCTGGGTCCATTTGTGTGAAAACAAGGTCCAATCAGGCTGAAACGTTACAAGAAGGTAGAATCTATTGAGTTGTAAGTGATCTGAACGTTTCATGATGATCGCACATTCCTATAGGGGGTCAAACCATGTCCCAAAGGTCACCGGGCCTGGTGTCACTTTAAAGAAGTAGTCCAGTTACACATTTGTGGGCTTATAACTTGGCTTCTGAATGTCCTAGAGAGATCAGGTTTGTTTTAGTATACTCCAATCAAAAGCCCCTACAACCAAAAAAAGGAATGGAGTCATTAGCACTTATGGTTTTTAAATGGCACCCAGAATTATGTTGCACGAAGCACAATTTCACATCATTCTCGGTTGATTTGTGTGAAAACAAGGTCCAATCAGGCTGAAACGTTACAGAAAAGTAGAATCTATTGAGTTGTAATTGACCTGAACGTTTCATGATAATAGCACTTTCCTAAGGGGGTCAAACCATGTCCCAAATGTCACCGGATCTGGTGTCAATTTAAAGAAGT
Source organism: Nothobranchius furzeri (assembly GCF_043380555.1). NCBI lineage: Eukaryota > Metazoa > Chordata > Actinopteri > Cyprinodontiformes > Nothobranchiidae > Nothobranchius > Nothobranchius furzeri. Next base: position 38,012,061 of record NC_091743.1, read on the forward strand.
AGTCCAGTTACACATTTGTGGGCTTATAACTTGGCTTCTTAATGTCCAAGAGAGATCAGGTTTGTTTCAGAGTACTCCAATCAACAGCCCCTACAACCACTAAAAGGAATGGAGTCATTAGCACTTATGGTTTGTAAATGGCACCCAGAATTATGTTGCACAAAGCACAATTTCACATCATTCTGGGTCCATTTGTGTGAAAACAAGGTCCAATCCGGCTGAAACATTACAAGAAGGTAGAATCTATTGAGTTGTAAGTGATCTGAACGTTTCATGATGATCGCACATTCCTATAGGGGGTCAAACCATGTCCCAAAGGTCACCGGGCCTGGTGTCACTTTAAAGTAGTCCAGTTACACATTTGTGGGCTTATAACTTGGCTTTTGAATATCCTAGAGAGGTCAGGTTTGTTTTAGAGTACTCCAATTAACAGCCCCCTTACCCCAAAAAGGAATGGAGTCATTAGCACTTATGGTTTTTAAATGTCACCCAGAATTATGTTGCACGAAGCACAATTTCACATCATTCTGGGTTCATTTGTGTGAAAACAAGGTCCAATCAGGCTGAAACGTTACAGGAAGGTAGAATCTATTGAGTTGTAAGTGATCTGAATGTTTCATGATGATAGCACTTTCCTAAGGGGGTCAAACTATGTCCCAAAGGTCACTGGATCTGGTGTCAATTTAAAGAAGTAGTCCAGTTACACATTTGTGGGCTTATAACTTGGCTTCTGAATGTCTTAGAGAGATCAGGTTTGTTTTAGTGTACTCCAATCAACAGCCCCTACAACCACAAAAAGGAATGGAGTCATTAGCACTTATGGTTTGTAAATGGCACCCAGAATTATGTTGCACGAAGCACAATTTCACATCATTCTGGGTCCATTTGTGTGAAAACAAGGTCCACTCAGGCTGAAACGTTACAAGAAGGTAGAATCTATTGAGTTTAAGTGATCTGAACGTTTCATGATGATCGCACATTCCTATAGCGGGTCAAACCATGTCCCAAAGGTCACCGGGCCTGGTGTCACTTTAAAGAAGTAGTCCAGTTACACCTTTGTGGGCTTATAACTTGGCTTCTGAATGTCCTAGAGAGGTCAGGTTTTTTTCAGAGTACTCCAATCAACAGCCCCTACAACCACTAAAAGGAATGGAGTCATTAGCACTTATGGTTTGTAAATGGCACCCAGAATTATGTTGCACGAAGCACAATTTCACATCATTCTGGGTCCATTTGTGTGAAAACAAGGTCCAATCAGGCTGAAACGTTACAAGAAGGTAGAATCTATTGAGTTGTAAGTGATCTGAACGTTTCATAATGATCGCACATTCCTATAGGGGGTCAAACCATGTCCCAAAGGTCACCGGGCCTGGTGTCACTTTAAAGAAGTAGTCCAGTTACAACTTTGTGGGCTTATAACTTGGCTTCTGAATGTCCTAGAGAGGTCAGGTTTGTTTTAGTGTACTCCATTCAACAGCCCCTACAACCACAAATAGGAATGGAGTCATTAGCACTTATGGTTTGTAAATGGCACCCAGAATTATGTTGCACAAAGCACAATTTCACATCATTCTGGGTCCATTTGTGTGAAAACAAGGTCCAATCAGGCTGAAACGTTACAAGAAGGTAGAATCTATTGAGTTGTAAGTGATCTGAACGTTTCATGATGATCGCACATTCCTATAGGGGGTCAAACCATGTCCCAAAGGTCACCGGGCCTGGTGTCACTTTAAAGAAGTAGTCCAGTTACACATTTGTGGGCTTATAACTTGGCTTCTGAATGTCCTAGAGAGATCAGGTTTGTTTTAATGTACTCCAACCAACAGCCCCTAAAACCACAAAAAGGAATGGAGTCATTAGCACTTATGGTTTTTAAATGGCACCCAGAGTTATGTTGCACGAAGCACAATTTCACATCTTTCTGGGTCCATTTGTGTGAAAACAAGGTCCAATCAGGCTGAAACGTTACAAGAAGGTAGAATCTATTGAGTTGTAAGTGATCTGAACGTTTCATGATGATCGCACATTCCTATAGGGGGTCAAACCATGTCCCAAAGGTCACCGGGCCTGGTGTCACTTTAAAGAAGTAGTCCAGCTACACCTTTGTGGGCATATAACTTGGCTTCTGATTGTCCTAGAGAGGTCAGGTTTGTTTTAGATTACTCCAATCCACAGCCCCCATTACCACTAAAAGGAATGGAGTCATTAGCACTTATGGTTTTTAAATGGCATCCAGAATTATGTTGCACGAAGCACAATTTCACATCATTCTGGGTCCATTTGTGTGAAAACAAGGTCCAATCAGGCTGAAACGTTACAGGAAGGTAGAATCTATTGAGTTGTAAGTGATCTGAACATTTCATGATGATAGCACTTTCCTAAGGGGGTCAAACCATGTCCCAAAGGTCACCGCATCTGGTGTCAACTTAAAGAAGTAGTCCAGTTACACATTTGTGGGCTTATAACTTGGCTTCTGAATGTCCTAGAGAGATCAGGTTTGTTTTAGTATACTCCAATCAACAGCCCCTACAACCGCAAAAAGGAATGGAGTCATTAGCACTTATGGTTTTTAAATGGCACCCAGAATTATGTTGCACGAAGCACAATTTCACATCATTCTGGGTTCATTTGTGTGAAAACAAGGTCCAATCAGGCTGAAACGTTACAGGAAGGTAGAATCTGTTGAGTTGTAAGTGATCTGAACGTTTCATAATGATAGCACTTTCCTAAGGGGGTCAAACCATGTCCCAAAGGTCACCGGATCTGGTGTCAATTTAAAGAAGTAGTCCAGTTACACATTTGTGGGCTTATAACTTGGCTTCTTAATGTCCCAGAGAGATCAGGTTTGTTTCAGAGTACTCCAATCAACAGCCCCTACAACCACTAAAAGGAATGGAGTCATTAGCACTTATGGTTTGTAAATGGCACCCAGAATTATGTTGCACAAAGCACAATTTCACATCATTCTGGGTCCATTTGTGTGAAAACAAGGTCCAATCCGGCTGAAACATTACAAGAAGGTAGAATCTATTGAGTTGTAAGTGATCTGAACGTTTCATGATGATCGCACATTCCTATAGGGGGTCAAACCATGTCCCAAAGGTCACCGGGCCTGGTGTCACTTTAAAGAAGTAGTCCAGCTACACCTTTGTGGGCATATAACTTGGCTTCTGAATGTCCTAGAGAGGTCAGGTTTGTTTTAGATTACTCCAATCCACAGCCCCCATTACCACTAAAAGGAATGGAGTCATTAGCACTTATGGTTTTTAAATGGCACCCAGAATTATGTTGCACGAAGCACAATTTCACATCATTCTGGGTCCATTTGTGTGAAAACAAGGTCCAATCAGGCTGAAACGTTACAGGAAGGTAGAATCTATTGAGTTGTAAGTGATCTGAACATTTAATGATGATAGCACTTTCCTAAGGGGGTCAAACCATGTCCCAAAGGTCACCGGATCTGGTGTCAATTTAAAGAAGTAGTCCAGTTACACATTTGTGGGCTTATAACTTGGCTTCTGAATGTCCTAGAGAGATCAGGTTTTTTTTAGAGTACTCCAATTAACAGCCCCCATTACCACTAAAAGGAATGGAGTCATTAGCACTTATGGTTTTTAAATGGCACCCAGAATTATGTTGCACGAAGCACAATTTCACATCATTCTGGGTTCATTTGTGTGAAAACAAGGTCCAATCAGGCTGAAACGTTACAAGAAGGTAGAATCTATTGAGTTGTAAGTGATCTGAACGTTTCATGATGATCGCATATTCCTATAGGGGGTGAAACCATGTCCCAAAGGTCACCGGGCCTGGTGTCACTTTAAAGAAGTAGTCCAGTTACACATTTGTGGGCTTATAACTTGGCTTCTGAATGTCCTAGAGAGATCAAGTTTGTTTTAGAGTACTCCAATTAACAGCCCCCATTACCACTAAAAGGAATGGAGTCATTAGCACTTATGGTTTTTAAATTGCACCCAGAATTATGTTGCACGAAGCACAATTTCACATCATTCTGGGTTCATTTGTCTGAAAACAAGGTCCAATCAGGCTGAAACGTTACAAGAAGGTAGAATCTATTGAGTTGTAAGTGATCTGAACGTTTCATGATGATCGCAGATTCCTATAGGGGGTCAAACCATGTCCCAAAGGTCACCGGGCCTGGTGTCACTTTAAAGAAGTAGTCCAGTTACACATTTGTGGGCTTATAACTTGGCTTCTGAATGTCCTAGAGAAATAAGGTTTGTTTTAGTGTACTCCAATCAACAGGCCCTACAACCACAAAAAGGAATGGAGTCATTAGCACTTATGGTTTGTAAATGGCACCCAGAATTATGTTGCACGAAGCACAATTTCACATCATTCTGGGTCCATTTGTGTTAAAACAAGGTCCAATCAGGCTGAAACGTTACAAGAAGGTAGAATCTATTGAGTTGTAAGTGATCTGAACGTTTCATGATGATCGCACATTCCTATAGGGGGTCAAACCATGTCCCAAAGGTCACCGGATCTGGTGTCAATTTAAAGAAGTAGTCCAGTTACACATTTGTGGGCTTATAACTTGGCTTCTGAATGTCCTAGAGAGATCAGGTTTGTTTTAGTATACTCCAATCAACAGCCCCTAAAACCACAAAAAGGAATGGAGTCATTAGCACTTATGGTTTTTAAATGGCACCCAGAATCATGTTGCACGAAGCACTATTTCACATCATTCTGGGTCCATTTGTGTGAAAACAAGGTTCAATAAGGCTGAAACATTACAGGAAGGTAGAATCTATTGAGTTGTAAGTGATCTGAACGTTTCATGATGATAGCCCTTTCCTAAGGGGGTCAAACCATGTCCCAAAGGTCACCGGATCTGGTGTCAATTTAAAGAAGTTGTCCAGTTACACATTTGTGGGCTTATAACTTGGCTTCTGAATGTCCTAGAGCGATCAGGTTTGTTTTAGTGTACAACAATCAACAGCCCCTACAACCACAAAAAGGAATGGAGTCATTAGCACTTATGGCTTTTAAATGGCACCCAGGATTATGTTGCACGAAGCACAATTTCACATCATTCTGGGTTCATTTGTGTGAAAACAAGGTCCAATCAGGCTGAAACGTTACAGGAAGGTAGAATCTATTGAGTTGTAAGTGATCTGAACGTTTCATGATGATAGCACTTTCCTAAGGGGGTCAAATCATCTCCCAAAGGTCACCGGATCTGGTGTCAATTTAAAGTAGTAGTCCAGTTACACATTTGTGGGCTTATAACTTGGCTTCTGAATGTCCTAGAGATATCAGGTTTGTTTTAATGTACTCCAAGCAACAGCCCCTACAACCACAAAAAGGAATGGAGTCATTAGCACTTATGGTCTGTAAATGGCACCCAGAATTATGTTGCACGAAGCACAATTTCACATCATTCTGGGTCCATTTGTGTTAAAACAAGGTCCAATCAGGCTGAAACGGTACAGGAAGGTAGAATCTATTGAATTGTAAGTGATCTGAACGTTTAATGATGATAGCACTTTCCTAAGGGGGTCAAACCATGTCCCAAAGGTCACCGGATCTGGCGTCAATTTAAAGAAGTAGTCCAGTTACACATTTGTGGGCTTATAACTTGGCTTCTGAATGTCCTAGAGAGATCAGGTTTGTTTTAGTATACTTCAATAAACAGCCCCTACAACCACAAAAAGGAATGGAGTCATTAGCACTTATGGTTTTTAAATGGCACCCAGAATTATGTTGCACGAAGCACAATTTCACATCATTCTGGGTTCATTTGTGTGAAAACAAGGTCCAATCAGGCTGAAACGTTACAGGAATGTAGAATCTATTGAGTTGTAAGTGATCTGAACGTTTAATGATGATAGCACTTTCCTAAGGGGGTCAAACCATGTCCCAAAGGTAACCGGATCTGGTGTCAATTTAAAGAAGTAGTCCAGTTACACATTTGTGGGCTTATAACTTGGCTTCTGAATGTCCTAGAGAGGTTAGGTTTGTTTTAGTGTACTCCAATCTACAGCCCCTACAACCACAAAAAGGAATGGAGTCATTAGCACTTATGGTTTGTAAATGGCACCCAAAATTATGTTGCACGAAGCACTATTTCACATCATTCTGGGTTCATTTGTGTGAAAACAAGGTCCAATCAGGCTGAAACATTACAGGAAGGTAGAATCTATTGAGTTGTAAGTGATCTGAACGTTTCATGATGATAGCACTTTCCTAAGGGGGTCAAACCATGTCCCAAAGGTCACCGGATCTGGTGTCAATTTAAAGAAGTTGTCCAGTTACACATTTGTGGGCTTATAACTTGGCTTCTGAATGTCCTAGAGCGATCAGGTTTGTTTTAGTGTACTCCAATCAACAGCCCCTACAACCACAAAAAGGAATGGAGTCATTAGCACTTATGGCTTTTAAATGGCACCCAGGATTATGTTGCACGAAGCACAATTTCACATCATTCTGGGTTCATTTGTGTGAAAACAAGGTCCAATCAGGCTGAAACGTTACATGAAGGTAGAATCTATTGAGTTGTAAGTGATCTGAAGGTTTCATGATGATAGCACTTTCCTAAGGGGGTCAAACCATGTCTCAAAGGTCACCGGATCTGGTGTCAATTTAAAGAAGAAGTCCAGTTACACATTTGTGGGCTTATAACTTGGCTTCTGAATGTCCTAGAGCGATCAGGTTTGTTTTAGTGTACTCCAATCAACAGCCCCTAGAACCACAAAAAGGAATGGAGACATTAGCACTTATGGTTTTTAAATGGCACCCAGAATTATGTTGCACGAAGCACAATTTCACATCATTGTGGGTTCATTTGTGTGAAAACAAGGTCCAATCAGGCTGAAACGTTACAGGAAGGTAGAATCTATTGAGTTGTAAGTGATCTGAACGTTTCATGATGATCGCACATTCCTATAGGGGTCAAACCATGTCCCAAAGGTCACCGGGCCTGGTGTCACTTTAAAGAAGTAGTCCAGTTACACATTTGTGGGCTTTAACTTGGCTTCTGAATGTCCTAGAGAGATCAGGGTTGTTTTAGTATACTCCAATCAACAGCCCCTACAACCACAAACAGGAATGGAGTCATTAGCACTTATGGTTTTTAAATGGCACCCCGAATTATGTTGCACGAAGCACAATTTCACATCATTCTGGGTTCATTTGTGTGAAAACAAGGTCCAATCAGGCTGAAACGTTACAGGAAGGTAGAATCTATTGAGTTGTAAGTGATCTGAACATTTCATGATGATAGCACTTTCCTAAGGGGGTCAAACCATGTCCCAAAGGTCACCGGATCTGGTGTCAATTTAAAGAAGTAGTCCAGTTACACATTTGTGGGCTTATAACTTGGCTTCTGAATGCCCTAGAGAGATCAGGTTTGTTTTAATGTACTCCAATCAAGAGCCCCTACAAACACAAAAAGGAATGGAGTCATTAGCACTTATGGTTTGTAAATGGCACCCAGAATTATGTTGCACGAAGCACAATTTCACATCATTCTGGGTTCATTTGTGTGAAAACAAGGTCCAATCAGGCTGAAACGCTACAAGAAGGTAGAATCTATTGAGTTGTAAGTGATCTGAACGTTTCAAGATGATCGCACATTTCTATAGGGGGTAAAACCATTTCCCAAAGGTCACCGGGCCTGGTGTAACTTTAAAGAAGTAGTCCAGTTACACCTTTGTGGGCTTATAACTTGGCTTCTGAATGTCCTAGAGAGGTTAGTTTTTTTTAGTGTACTCCAATCAAAGTCCCTACATCCACAAAAAGGAATGGAGTCATTAGCACTTATGGTTTGTAAATGGCACCCAGAATTATGTTGCACGAAGCACAATTTCACATCATTCTGGGTTCATTTGTGTAAAAACAAGGTCCAGTCAGGCTGAAACGTTACAGGAAGGTAGAATCTATTGAGTTGTAAGTGATCTGAACGTTTAATGATGATAGCACTTTCCTAAGGGGGTCAAACCATGTCCCAAAGGTCACCGGATCTGGTGTCAATTTAAAGAAGCAGTCCAGTTACACATTTGTGGGCTTATAACTTGGCTTCTGAATGTCCTAGAGAGATCAGGTTTGTTTTAATGTACTCCAATCAACAGCCCCTACAACCACAAAAAGGAATGGAGTCATTAGCACTTATGGTTTGTAAATGGCACCCAGAATTATGTTGCACGAAGCACAATTTCACATCATTCTGGGTTCATTTGTGTGAAAACAAGGTCCGATCAGGCTGAAACGTTACAGGAAGGTAGAATCTACTGAGTTGTAAGTGATCTGAACGTTTCATGATGATAGTACTTTCCTAATGGGGTCAAACCATGTCCCAAAGGTCACCGGAACTGGTGTCAATTTAAAGAAGTAGTCCAGTTACACATTTGTGGGCTTATAACTTGGCTTCTGAATGTCCTAGAGAGATCAGGTTTGTTTTAGCGTACTCCAATTAACAGCCCCCATTACCCCAAAAAGGAATGGAGTCATTAGCACTCATGGTTTTTAAATGGCACCCGGAATTATGTTGCACGAAGCACAATTTCACATCATTCTGGGTTCATTTGTGTGAAAACAAGGTCCAATCAGGCTGAAACGTTACAGGAAGGTAGAATCTATTGAGTTGCAAGTGATCTGAATGTTTCATGATGATAGCACTTTCCTAAGGGGGTCAAACCATGTCCCAAAAAACACCGGATCTGGTGTCACTTTAAAGAAGTAGTCCAGTTACACATTTGTGGGCTTATAACTTGGCTTCTGAATGTCCTAGAGAGATCAGGTTTGTTTTAGTGTACTCCAATCAAAGCCCCTACAACCACAAAAAGGAATGGAGTCATTAGCACTTATGGTTTGTAAATGGCACCCAGAATTATGTTGCACGAAGCACAATTTCACATCATTCCGGGGTCATATGTGTGAAAACAAGGTCCAATCAGGCTGAAACGCTACAAGAAGGTAGAATCTATTGAGTTGTAAGTGATCTGAACGTTTCAAGATGATCGCACATTCCTATAGGGGGTAAAACCATGTCCCAAAGGTCACCGGGCCTGGTGTCACTTTAAAGAAGTAGTCCAGTTACAACTTTGTGGGCTTATAACTTGGCTTCTGAATGTCCTAGAGAGGTCAGATTTGTTTTAGTGTACTCCAATCAACAGCCCCTACAACCACAAAAAGGAATGGAGTCATTAGCACTTATGGTTTGTAAATGGCACCCAGAATTATGTTGCACGAAGCACAATTTCACATCATTCTGGGTCCATTTGTGTGAAAACAAGGTCCAATCAGGCTGAAACGTTACAAGAAGGTAGAATCTATTGAGTTGTAAGTGATCTGAACGTTTCATGATGATCGCACATTCCTATAGGGGGTCAAACCATGTCCCAAAGGTCACCGGGCCTGGTGTCACTTTAAAGAAGTAGTCCAGTTACACATTTGTGGGCTTATAACTTGGCTTCTGAATGTCCTAGAGAGATCAGGTTTGTTTTAGTATACTCCAATCAAAAGCCCCTACAACCAAAAAAAGGAATGGAGTCATTAGCACTTATGGTTTTTAAATGGCACCCAGAATTATGTTGCACGAAGCACAATTTCACATCATTCTCGGTTGATTTGTGTGAAAACAAGGTCCAATCAGGCTGAAACGTTACAGAAAAGTAGAATCTATTGAGTTGTAATTGACCTGAACGTTTCATGATAATAGCACTTTCCTAAGGGGGTCAAACCATGTCCCAAATGTCACCGGATCTGGTGTCAATTTAAAGAAGTAGTCCAGTTACACATTTGTGGGCTTATAACTTGGCTTCTTAATGTCCAAGAGAGATCAGGTTTGTTTCAGAGTACTCCAATCAACAGCCCCTACAACCACTAAAAGGAATGGAGTCATTAGCACTTATGGTTTGTAAATGGCACCCAGAATTATGTTGCACAAAGCACAATTTCACATCATTCTGGGTCCATTTGTGTGAAAACAAGGTCCAATCCGGCTGAAACATTACAAGAAGGTAGAATCTATTGAGTTGTAAGTGATCTGAACGTTTCATGATGATCGCACATTCCTATAGGGGGTCAAACCATGTCCCAAAGGTCACCGGGCCTGGTGTCACTTTAAAGTAGTCCAGTTACACATTTGTGGGCTTATAACTTGGCTTTTGAATATCCTAGAGAGGTCAGGTTTGTTTTAGAGTACTCCAATTAACAGCCCCCTTACCCCAAAAAGGAATGGAGTCATTAGCACTTATGGTTTTTAAATGTCACCCAGAATTATGTTGCACGAAGCACAATTTCACATCATTCTGGGTTCATTTGTGTGAAAACAAGGTCCAATCAGGCTGAAACGTTACAGGAAGGTAGAATCTATTGAGTTGTAAGTGATCTGAATGTTTCATGATGATAGCACTTTCCTAAGGGGGTCAAACTATGTCCCAAAGGTCACTGGATCTGGTGTCAATTTAAAGAAGTAGTCCAGTTACACATTTGTGGGCTTATAACTTGGCTTCTGAATGTCTTAGAGAGATCAGGTTTGTTTTAGTGTACTCCAATCAACAGCCCCTACAACCACAAAAAGGAATGGAGTCATTAGCACTTATGGTTTGTAAATGGCACCCAGAATTATGTTGCACGAAGCACAATTTCACATCATTCTGGGTCCATTTGTGTGAAAACAAGGTCCACTCAGGCTGAAACGTTACAAGAAGGTAGAATCTATTGAGTTTAAGTGATCTGAACGTTTCATGATGATCGCACATTCCTATAGCGGGTCAAACCATGTCCCAAAGGTCACCGGGCCTGGTGTCACTTTAAAGAAGTAGTCCAGTTACACCTTTGTGGGCTTATAACTTGGCTTCTGAATGTCCTAGAGAGGTCAGGTTTTTTTCAGAGTACTCCAATCAACAGCCCCTACAACCACTAAAAGGAATGGAGTCATTAGCACTTATGGTTTGTAAATGGCACCCAGAATTATGTTGCACGAAGCACAATTTCACATCATTCTGGGTCCATTTGTGTGAAAACAAGGTCCAATCAGGCTGAAACGTTACAAGAAGGTAGAATCTATTGAGTTGTAAGTGATCTGAACGTTTCATAATGATCGCACATTCCTATAGGGGGTCAAACCATGTCCCAAAGGTCACCGGGCCTGGTGTCACTTTAAAGAAGTAGTCCAGTTACAACTTTGTGGGCTTATAACTTGGCTTCTGAATGTCCTAGAGAGGTCAGGTTTGTTTTAGTGTACTCCATTCAACAGCCCCTACAACCACAAATAGGAATGGAGTCATTAGCACTTATGGTTTGTAAATGGCACCCAGAATTATGTTGCACAAAGCACAATTTCACATCATTCTGGGTCCATTTGTGTGAAAACAAGGTCCAATCAGGCTGAAACGTTACAAGAAGGTAGAATCTATTGAGTTGTAAGTGATCTGAACGTTTCATGATGATCGCACATTCCTATAGGGGGTCAAACCATGTCCCAAAGGTCACCGGGCCTGGTGTCACTTTAAAGAAGTAGTCCAGTTACACATTTGTGGGCTTATAACTTGGCTTCTGAATGTCCTAGAGAGATCAGGTTTGTTTTAATGTACTCCAACCAACAGCCCCTAAAACCACAAAAAGGAATGGAGTCATTAGCACTTATGGTTTTTAAATGGCACCCAGAGTTATGTTGCACGAAGCACAATTTCACATCTTTCTGGGTCCATTTGTGTGAAAACAAGGTCCAATCAGGCTGAAACGTTACAAGAAGGTAGAATCTATTGAGTTGTAAGTGATCTGAACGTTTCATGATGATCGCACATTCCTATAGGGGGTCAAACCATGTCCCAAAGGTCACCGGGCCTGGTGTCACTTTAAAGAAGTAGTCCAGCTACACCTTTGTGGGCATATAACTTGGCTTCTGATTGTCCTAGAGAGGTCAGGTTTGTTTTAGATTACTCCAATCCACAGCCCCCATTACCACTAAAAGGAATGGAGTCATTAGCACTTATGGTTTTTAAATGGCATCCAGAATTATGTTGCACGAAGCACAATTTCACATCATTCTGGGTCCATTTGTGTGAAAACAAGGTCCAATCAGGCTGAAACGTTACAGGAAGGTAGAATCTATTGAGTTGTAAGTGATCTGAACATTTCATGATGATAGCACTTTCCTAAGGGGGTCAAACCATGTCCCAAAGGTCACCGCATCTGGTGTCAACTTAAAGAAGTAGTCCAGTTACACATTTGTGGGCTTATAACTTGGCTTCTGAATGTCCTAGAGAGATCAGGTTTGTTTTAGTATACTCCAATCAACAGCCCCTACAACCGCAAAAAGGAATGGAGTCATTAGCACTTATGGTTTTTAAATGGCACCCAGAATTATGTTGCACGAAGCACAATTTCACATCATTCTGGGTTCATTTGTGTGAAAACAAGGTCCAATCAGGCTGAAACGTTACAGGAAGGTAGAATCTGTTGAGTTGTAAGTGATCTGAACGTTTCATAATGATAGCACTTTCCTAAGGGGGTCAAACCATGTCCCAAAGGTCACCGGATCTGGTGTCAATTTAAAGAAGTAGTCCAGTTACACATTTGTGGGCTTATAACTTGGCTTCTTAATGTCCCAGAGAGATCAGGTTTGTTTCAGAGTACTCCAATCAACAGCCCCTACAACCACTAAAAGGAATGGAGTCATTAGCACTTATGGTTTGTAAATGGCACCCAGAATTATGTTGCACAAAGCACAATTTCACATCATTCTGGGTCCATTTGTGTGAAAACAAGGTCCAATCCGGCTGAAACATTACAAGAAGGTAGAATCTATTGAGTTGTAAGTGATCTGAACGTTTCATGATGATCGCACATTCCTATAGGGGGTCAAACCATGTCCCAAAGGTCACCGGGCCTGGTGTCACTTTAAAGAAGTAGTCCAGCTACACCTTTGTGGGCATATAACTTGGCTTCTGAATGTCCTAGAGAGGTCAGGTTTGTTTTAGATTACTCCAATCCACAGCCCCCATTACCACTAAAAGGAATGGAGTCATTAGCACTTATGGTTTTTAAATGGCACCCAGAATTATGTTGCACGAAGCACAATTTCACATCATTCTGGGTCCATTTGTGTGAAAACAAGGTCCAATCAGGCTGAAACGTTACAGGAAGGTAGAATCTATTGAGTTGTAAGTGATCTGAACATTTAATGATGATAGCACTTTCCTAAGGGGGTCAAACCATGTCCCAAAGGTCACCGGATCTGGTGTCAATTTAAAGAAGTAGTCCAGTTACACATTTGTGGGCTTATAACTTGGCTTCTGAATGTCCTAGAGAGATCAGGTTTTTTTTAGAGTACTCCAATTAACAGCCCCCATTACCACTAAAAGGAATGGAGTCATTAGCACTTATGGTTTTTAAATGGCACCCAGAATTATGTTGCACGAAGCACAATTTCACATCATTCTGGGTTCATTTGTGTGAAAACAAGGTCCAATCAGGCTGAAACGTTACAAGAAGGTAGAATCTATTGAGTTGTAAGTGATCTGAACGTTTCATGATGATCGCATATTCCTATAGGGGGTGAAACCATGTCCCAAAGGTCACCGGGCCTGGTGTCACTTTAAAGAAGTAGTCCAGTTACACATTTGTGGGCTTATAACTTGGCTTCTGAATGTCCTAGAGAGATCAAGTTTGTTTTAGAGTACTCCAATTAACAGCCCCCATTACCACTAAAAGGAATGGAGTCATTAGCACTTATGGTTTTTAAATTGCACCCAGAATTATGTTGCACGAAGCACAATTTCACATCATTCTGGGTTCATTTGTCTGAAAACAAGGTCCAATCAGGCTGAAACGTTACAAGAAGGTAGAATCTATTGAGTTGTAAGTGATCTGAACGTTTCATGATGATCGCAGATTCCTATAGGGGGTCAAACCATGTCCCAAAGGTCACCGGGCCTGGTGTCACTTTAAAGAAGTAGTCCAGTTACACATTTGTGGGCTTATAACTTGGCTTCTGAATGTCCTAGAGAAATAAGGTTTGTTTTAGTGTACTCCAATCAACAGGCCCTACAACCACAAAAAGGAATGGAGTCATTAGCACTTATGGTTTGTAAATGGCACCCAGAATTATGTTGCACGAAGCACAATTTCACATCATTCTGGGTCCATTTGTGTTAAAACAAGGTCCAATCAGGCTGAAACGTTACAAGAAGGTAGAATCTATTGAGTTGTAAGTGATCTGAACGTTTCATGATGATCGCACATTCCTATAGGGGGTCAAACCATGTCCCAAAGGTCACCGGATCTGGTGTCAATTTAAAGAAGTAGTCCAGTTACACATTTGTGGGCTTATAACTTGGCTTCTGAATGTCCTAGAGAGATCAGGTTTGTTTTAGTATACTCCAATCAACAGCCCCTAAAACCACAAAAAGGAATGGAGTCATTAGCACTTATGGTTTTTAAATGGCACCCAGAATCATGTTGCACGAAGCACTATTTCACATCATTCTGGGTCCATTTGTGTGAAAACAAGGTTCAATAAGGCTGAAACATTACAGGAAGGTAGAATCTATTGAGTTGTAAGTGATCTGAACGTTTCATGATGATAGCCCTTTCCTAAGGGGGTCAAACCATGTCCCAAAGGTCACCGGATCTGGTGTCAATTTAAAGAAGTTGTCCAGTTACACATTTGTGGGCTTATAACTTGGCTTCTGAATGTCCTAGAGCGATCAGGTTTGTTTTAGTGTACAACAATCAACAGCCCCTACAACCACAAAAAGGAATGGAGTCATTAGCACTTATGGCTTTTAAATGGCACCCAGGATTATGTTGCACGAAGCACAATTTCACATCATTCTGGGTTCATTTGTGTGAAAACAAGGTCCAATCAGGCTGAAACGTTACAGGAAGGTAGAATCTATTGAGTTGTAAGTGATCTGAACGTTTCATGATGATAGCACTTTCCTAAGGGGGTCAAATCATCTCCCAAAGGTCACCGGATCTGGTGTCAATTTAAAGTAGTAGTCCAGTTACACATTTGTGGGCTTATAACTTGGCTTCTGAATGTCCTAGAGATATCAGGTTTGTTTTAATGTACTCCAAGCAACAGCCCCTACAACCACAAAAAGGAATGGAGTCATTAGCACTTATGGTCTGTAAATGGCACCCAGAATTATGTTGCACGAAGCACAATTTCACATCATTCTGGGTCCATTTGTGTTAAAACAAGGTCCAATCAGGCTGAAACGGTACAGGAAGGTAGAATCTATTGAATTGTAAGTGATCTGAACGTTTAATGATGATAGCACTTTCCTAAGGGGGTCAAACCATGTCCCAAAGGTCACCGGATCTGGCGTCAATTTAAAGAAGTAGTCCAGTTACACATTTGTGGGCTTATAACTTGGCTTCTGAATGTCCTAGAGAGATCAGGTTTGTTTTAGTATACTTCAATAAACAGCCCCTACAACCACAAAAAGGAATGGAGTCATTAGCACTTATGGTTTTTAAATGGCACCCAGAATTATGTTGCACGAAGCACAATTTCACATCATTCTGGGTTCATTTGTGTGAAAACAAGGTCCAATCAGGCTGAAACGTTACAGGAATGTAGAATCTATTGAGTTGTAAGTGATCTGAACGTTTAATGATGATAGCACTTTCCTAAGGGGGTCAAACCATGTCCCAAAGGTAACCGGATCTGGTGTCAATTTAAAGAAGTAGTCCAGTTACACATTTGTGGGCTTATAACTTGGCTTCTGAATGTCCTAGAGAGGTTAGGTTTGTTTTAGTGTACTCCAATCTACAGCCCCTACAACCACAAAAAGGAATGGAGTCATTAGCACTTATGGTTTGTAAATGGCACCCAAAATTATGTTGCACGAAGCACTATTTCACATCATTCTGGGTTCATTTGTGTGAAAACAAGGTCCAATCAGGCTGAAACATTACAGGAAGGTAGAATCTATTGAGTTGTAAGTGATCTGAACGTTTCATGATGATAGCACTTTCCTAAGGGGGTCAAACCATGTCCCAAAGGTCACCGGATCTGGTGTCAATTTAAAGAAGTTGTCCAGTTACACATTTGTGGGCTTATAACTTGGCTTCTGAATGTCCTAGAGCGATCAGGTTTGTTTTAGTGTACTCCAATCAACAGCCCCTACAACCACAAAAAGGAATGGAGTCATTAGCACTTATGGCTTTTAAATGGCACCCAGGATTATGTTGCACGAAGCACAATTTCACATCATTCTGGGTTCATTTGTGTGAAAACAAGGTCCAATCAGGCTGAAACGTTACATGAAGGTAGAATCTATTGAGTTGTAAGTGATCTGAAGGTTTCATGATGATAGCACTTTCCTAAGGGGGTCAAACCATGTCTCAAAGGTCACCGGATCTGGTGTCAATTTAAAGAAGAAGTCCAGTTACACATTTGTGGGCTTATAACTTGGCTTCTGAATGTCCTAGAGCGATCAGGTTTGTTTTAGTGTACTCCAATCAACAGCCCCTAGAACCACAAAAAGGAATGGAGACATTAGCACTTATGGTTTTTAAATGGCACCCAGAATTATGTTGCACGAAGCACAATTTCACATCATTGTGGGTTCATTTGTGTGAAAACAAGGTCCAATCAGGCTGAAACGTTACAGGAAGGTAGAATCTATTGAGTTGTAAGTGATCTGAACGTTTCATGATGATCGCACATTCCTATAGGGGTCAAACCATGTCCCAAAGGTCACCGGGCCTGGTGTCACTTTAAAGAAGTAGTCCAGTTACACATTTGTGGGCTTTAACTTGGCTTCTGAATGTCCTAGAGAGATCAGGGTTGTTTTAGTATACTCCAATCAACAGCCCCTACAACCACAAACAGGAATGGAGTCATTAGCACTTATGGTTTTTAAATGGCACCCCGAATTATGTTGCACGAAGCACAATTTCACATCATTCTGGGTTCATTTGTGTGAAAACAAGGTCCAATCAGGCTGAAACGTTACAGGAAGGTAGAATCTATTGAGTTGTAAGTGATCTGAACATTTCATGATGATAGCACTTTCCTAAGGGGGTCAAACCATGTCCCAAAGGTCACCGGATCTGGTGTCAATTTAAAGAAGTAGTCCAGTTACACATTTGTGGGCTTATAACTTGGCTTCTGAATGCCCTAGAGAGATCAGGTTTGTTTTAATGTACTCCAATCAAGAGCCCCTACAAACACAAAAAGGAATGGAGTCATTAGCACTTATGGTTTGTAAATGGCACCCAGAATTATGTTGCACGAAGCACAATTTCACATCATTCTGGGTTCATTTGTGTGAAAACAAGGTCCAATCAGGCTGAAACGCTACAAGAAGGTAGAATCTATTGAGTTGTAAGTGATCTGAACGTTTCAAGATGATCGCACATTTCTATAGGGGGTAAAACCATTTCCCAAAGGTCACCGGGCCTGGTGTAACTTTAAAGAAGTAGTCCAGTTACACCTTTGTGGGCTTATAACTTGGCTTCTGAATGTCCTAGAGAGGTTAGTTTTTTTTAGTGTACTCCAATCAAAGTCCCTACATCCACAAAAAGGAATGGAGTCATTAGCACTTATGGTTTGTAAATGGCACCCAGAATTATGTTGCACGAAGCACAATTTCACATCATTCTGGGTTCATTTGTGTAAAAACAAGGTCCAGTCAGGCTGAAACGTTACAGGAAGGTAGAATCTATTGAGTTGTAAGTGATCTGAACGTTTAATGATGATAGCACTTTCCTAAGGGGGTCAAACCATGTCCCAAAGGTCACCGGATCTGGTGTCAATTTAAAGAAGCAGTCCAGTTACACATTTGTGGGCTTATAACTTGGCTTCTGAATGTCCTAGAGAGATCAGGTTTGTTTTAATGTACTCCAATCAACAGCCCCTACAACCACAAAAAGGAATGGAGTCATTAGCACTTATGGTTTGTAAATGGCACCCAGAATTATGTTGCACGAAGCACAATTTCACATCATTCTGGGTTCATTTGTGTGAAAACAAGGTCCGATCAGGCTGAAACGTTACAGGAAGGTAGAATCTACTGAGTTGTAAGTGATCTGAACGTTTCATGATGATAGTACTTTCCTAATGGGGTCAAACCATGTCCCAAAGGTCACCGGAACTGGTGTCAATTTAAAGAAGTAGTCCAGTTACACATTTGTGGGCTTATAACTTGGCTTCTGAATGTCCTAGAGAGATCAGGTTTGTTTTAGCGTACTCCAATTAACAGCCCCCATTACCCCAAAAAGGAATGGAGTCATTAGCACTCATGGTTTTTAAATGGCACCCGGAATTATGTTGCACGAAGCACAATTTCACATCATTCTGGGTTCATTTGTGTGAAAACAAGGTCCAATCAGGCTGAAACGTTACAGGAAGGTAGAATCTATTGAGTTGCAAGTGATCTGAATGTTTCATGATGATAGCACTTTCCTAAGGGGGTCAAACCATGTCCCAAAAAACACCGGATCTGGTGTCACTTTAAAGAAGTAGTCCAGTTACACATTTGTGGGCTTATAACTTGGCTTCTGAATGTCCTAGAGAGATCAGGTTTGTTTTAGTGTACTCCAATCAAAGCCCCTACAACCACAAAAAGGAATGGAGTCATTAGCACTTATGGTTTGTAAATGGCACCCAGAATTATGTTGCACGAAGCACAATTTCACATCATTCCGGGGTCATATGTGTGAAAACAAGGTCCAATCAGGCTGAAACGCTACAAGAAGGTAGAATCTATTGAGTTGTAAGTGATCTGAACGTTTCAAGATGATCGCACATTCCTATAGGGGGTAAAACCATGTCCCAAAGGTCACCGGGCCTGGTGTCACTTTAAAGAAGTAGTCCAGTTACAACTTTGTGGGCTTATAACTTGGCTTCTGAATGTCCTAGAGAGGTCAGATTTGTTTTAGTGTACTCCAATCAACAGCCCCTACAACCACAAAAAGGAATGGAGTCATTAGCACTTATGGTTTGTAAATGGCACCCAGAATTATGTTGCACGAAGCACAATTTCACATCATTCTGGGTCCATTTGTGTGAAAACAAGGTCCAATCAGGCTGAAACGTTACAGGAAGGTAGAATCTATTGAGTTGTATGTGATCTGAACGTTTCATGATGATAGCACTTTCCTAAGGGGGTCAAACCATGTCCCAAATGTCACCGGATCTGGTGTCACTTTAAAGAAGTAGTCCAGTTACACATTTGTGGGCTTATAACTTGGCTTCTGAATGTCCTAGAGATGTCAGGTTTGTTTTAGTGTACTCCAATCAACAGCCCCTGCAACCACAAAAAGGAATGGAGTCATTAGCCCTTATGGTTTTTAAATGGCACCCAGAATTATGTTGCACGAAGCACAATTTCACATCATTCTGGGTTCATTTGTGTGAAAACAAGGTCCAATCAGGCTGAAACGTTACAGGAAGGTAGAATCTATTGAGTTGTAAGTGATCTGAACGTTTCATGATGATCGCACATTCCTCTAAAACAAACCTGATCTCTCTAGGACATTCAGAAGCCAAGTTATAAGCCCACAAATGTGTAACTGGACTACTTCTTTAAAGTGACACCAGGCCCGGTGACCATTGGGACATGGTTTTACCCCCTATAGGAATGAGCGATCATCTTGAAACGTTCAGATCACTTACAACTCAATAGATTCTACCTTCTTGTAGCGTTTCAGACTGATTGGACCTTGTTTTCACACAAATGGACCCAGAATGATGTGAAATTGTGCTTCGTGCAACATAATTCTGGGTGCCATTTACAAACCTTAAGTGCTAATGACTCCATTCCTTTTTGTGGTTGTAGGGGCTGTTGATTGGAGTACACTAAAACAAACCTGATCTCTCTAGGACATTCAGAAGCCAAGTTATAAGCCCAAAAATGTGTATTTGGACTACTTCTTTAAATTGACAGCAGATCCGGTGACCTTTGGGACATGGTTTGACCCCCTTAGGAAAGTGCTATCATCATGAAACGCTCAGATCACTTACAACTCAATAGATTCTACCTTCCTGTAACGTTTCAGCCTGATTGGACCTTGTTTTCACACAAATGGACCCAGAATGATGTGAAATTGTGCTTCGTGCAACATAATTCTAGGTGCCATTTACAAACCATAAGTGCTAATGACTCCATTCCTTTTTGTGGTTGTAGGGGCTGTTGATTGGAGTACACTAAAACAAACCTGACCTCTCTAGGACATTCAGAAGCCAAGTTATAAGCCCACAAATGTGTAACTGGACTACTTCTTTAAAGTGAAACCAGATCCGGTGACCTTTGGGACATGGTTTGACCCCCTTAGGAAAGTGCTATCATCATGAAACATTCAGATCACTTACAACTCAATAGATTCTACCTTCCTGTAACGTTTCAGCCTGATTGGACCTTGTTTTCACACAAATGGACCCAGAATGATGTGAAATTGTGCTTAGTGCAACATAATTCTGGGTGCCATTTACAAACCATAAGTGCTAATGACTCCATTCCTTTTTGTGGTTTTAGGGGCTGTTGATTGGAGTACATTAAAACAAACCTAACCTCTCTAGGACATTCAGAAGCCAAGTTATAAGCCCACAAAGGTGTAACTGGACTACTACTTTAAATTGACACCAGGCCCGGTGACCTTTGGGACATGGTTTGACCCCCTATAGGAATGTGCGATCATCTTGAAACGTTCAGATCACTTACAACTCAATAGATTCTACCTTCTTGTAGCGTTTCAGCCTGATTGGACCTTGTTTTCAAAACAAATGGACCCAGAATGATGTGAAATTGTGCTTCGTGCAACATAATTCTGGGTGCCATTTACAAACCATAAGTGCTAATGACTCCATTCCTTTTTGTGGTTGTAGGGGCTGTTGATTGGAGTACACTAAAACAAACCTGATCTCTCTAGGACATTCAGAAGCCAAGTTATAAGCCCACAAATGTGTAACTTGACTACTTCTTTAAAGTGACACCAGAACCGGTGACCTTTGGGACATGGTTATACCCCCTTAGGAAAGCGCTATCATCATGAAACGTTCAGATCCCTTGCAGCTCAATAGATTCTACCTTCCTGTAACGTTTCAGCCTGATTGGACCTTGTTTTCACACAAATGAACCCAGAATGATGTGAAATTGTGCTTCGTGCAACATAATTCTGGGTGCCATTTAAAAACCATGAGTGCTAATGACTCCATTCCTTTTTGGGGTAATGGGGGATGTTAATTGGAGTACGCTAAAACAAACCTGATCTCTCTAGGACATTCAGAAGCCAAGTTATAAGCCCACAAATGTGTAACTGGACTACTTCTTTAAATTGACACCAGTTCCGGTGACCTTTGGGACATGGTTTGACCCCATAGGAAAGTGCTATCATCATGAAACGTTCAGATCACTTACAACTCAATAGATTCTACCTTCCTGTAACGTTTCAGCCTGATTGGACCTTGTTTTCACACAAATGAACCCAGAATGATGTGAAATTGTGCTTCGTGCAACATAATTCTGGGTGCCATTTACAAACCATAAATGCTAATGACTCCATTCCTTTTTGTGGTTGTAGGGGCTGTTGACTGGAGTACATTAAAACAAACCTGATCTCTCTAGGACATTCAGAAGCGAAGTTATAAGCCCACAAATGTGTAACTGGACTGCTTCTTTAAATTGACACCAGGTCCGGTGACCTTTGGGACATGGTTTGACCCCCTTAGGAAAGTGCTATCATCATGAAACGTTCAGATCACTTACAACTCAATAGATTCTACCTTCCTGTAACGTTTCAGCCTGATTGGACCTTGTTTTCACACAAATGAACCCAGAATGATGTGAAATTGTGCTTCGTGCAACATAATTCTGGGTGCCATTTACAAACCATAAGTGCTAATGACTCCATTCCTTTTTGTGGTTGTAGGGGCTTTGATTGGAGTACACTAAAACAAACCTAACCTCTCTAGGACATTCAGAAGCCAAGTTATAAGCCCACAAAGGTGTAACAGGACTACTTCTTTAAAGTGACAGCAGGCCCGGTGACCTTTGGGAAATGGTTTTACCCCCTATAGGAATGTACGATCATCTTGAAACGTTCAGATCACTTACAACTCAATAGATTCTACCTTCTTGTAGCGTTTCAGCCTTATTGGACCTTGTTTTCACACAAATGAACCCAGAATGATGTGAAATTGTGCTTCGTGCAACATAATTCTGGGTGCCATTTACAAACCATAAGTGCTAATGACTCCATTCCTTTTTGTGTTTGTAGGGGCTTTTGATTGGAGTACATTAAAACAAACCTGATCTCTCTAGGGCATTCAGAAGCCAAGTTATAAGCCCACATATGTGTAAATGGACTACTTCTTTAAATTGACACCAGATCCGGTGACCTTTGGGACATGGTTTGACCCCCTTAGGAAAGTGCTATCATCATGAAACGTTCAGATCACTTACAACTCAATAGATTCTACCTTCCTTTAACGTTTCAGCCTGATTGGACCTTGTTTTCACACAAAGGAACCCAGAATGATGTGAAATTGTGCTTCGTGCAACATAATTCTGTGTGCCATTTACAAACCATAAGTGCTAATGACTCCATTCCTTTTTGTGGTTGTAGGGGCTGTTGATTGGAGTACATTAAAACAAACCTGATATCTCTAGGACATTCAGAAGCCAAGTTATAAGCCCACAAATGTGTAACTGGACTACTTCTTTAAATTGACACCAGATCCGGTGACCTTTGGGACATGGTTTGACCCCCTTAGGAAAGTGCTATCATCATGAAACGTTCAGATCACTTACAACTCAATAGATTCTACCTTCCTGTAACGTTTCAGCCTGATTGGACCTTGTTTTCACACAAATGAACCCAGAATGATGTGAAATTGTGCTTCGTGCAACATAATTCTGGGTGCCATTTACAAACCATAAGTGCTAATGACTCCATTCCTTTTTGTGGTTGTAGGGGCTTTGATTGGAGTACACTAAAACAAACCTAACCTCTCTAGGACATTCAGAAGCCAAGTTATAAGCCCACAAAGGTGTAACAGGACTACTTCTTTAAAGTGACAGCAGGCCCGGTGACCTTTGGGAAATGGTTTTACCCCCTATAGAAATGTGCGATCATCTTGAAACGTTCAGATCACTTACAACTCAATAGATTCTACCTTCTTGTAGCGTTTCAGCCTTATTGGACCTTGTTTTCACACAAATGAACCCAGAATGATGTGAAATTGTGCTTCGTGCAACATAATTCTGGGTGCCATTTACAAACCATAAGTGCTAATGACTCCATTCCTTTTTGTGTTTGTAGGGGCTTTTGATTGGAGTACATTAAAACAAACCTGATCTCTCTAGGGCATTCAGAAGCCAAGTTATAAGCCCACATATGTGTAAATGGACTACTTCTTTAAATTGACACCAGATCCGGTGACCTTTGGGACATGGTTTGACCCCCTTAGGAAAGTGCTATCATCATGAAACGTTCAGATCACTTACAACTCAATAGATTCTACCTTCCTTTAACGTTTCAGCCTGATTGGACCTTGTTTTCACACAAAGGAACCCAGAATGATGTGAAATTGTGCTTCGTGCAACATAATTCTGTGTGCCATTTACAAACCATAAGTGCTAATGACTCCATTCCTTTTTGTGGTTGTAGGGGCTGTTGATTGGAGTACATTAAAACAAACCTGATATCTCTAGGACATTCAGAAGCCAAGTTATAAGCCCACAAATGTGTAACTGGACTACTTCTTTAAATTGACACCAGATCCGGTGACCTTTGGGACATGGTTTGACCCCCTTAGGAAAGTGCTATCATCATGAAACGTTCAGATCACTTACAACTCAATAGATTCAACCTTCCTGTAACGTTTGAGCCTGATTGGACCTTGTTTTCACACAAATGAACCCAGAATGATGTGAAATTGTGCTTCGTGCAACATAATTCTGGGTGCCATTTAAAAACCATAATGCTAATGACTCCATTCCTGTTTGTGGTTGTAGGGGCTGTTGATTGGAGTATACTAAAACAACCCTGATCTCTCTAGGACATTCAGAAGCCAAGTTATAAGCCCACAAATGTGTAACTGGACTACTTCTTTAAAGTGACACCAGGCCCGGTGACCTTTGAGACATGGTTTGACCCCCTATAGGAATGTGCGATCATCATGAAACGTTCAGATCACTTACAACTCAATAGATTCTACCTTCCTGTAACGTTTCAGCCTGATTGGACCTTGTTTTCACACAAATGAACCCAGAATGATGTGAAATTGTGCTTCGTGCAACATAATTCTGGGTGCCATTTACAAACCATAAGTGCTAATGTCTCCATTCCTTTTTGTGGCTCTAGGGGCTGTTGATTGGAGTACACTAAAACAAACCTGATCGCTCTAGGACATTCAGAAGCCAAGTTATAAGCCCACAAATGTGTAACTGGACTGCTTCTTTAAATTGACACCAGGTCCGGTGACCTTTGGGACATGGTTTGACCCCCTTAGGAAAGTGCTATCATCATGAAACGTTCAGATCACTTACAACTCAATAGATTCTACCTTCCTGTAACGTTTCAGCCTGATTGGACCTTGTTTTCACACAAATGAACCCAGAATGATGTGAAATTGTGCTTCGTGCAACATAATTCTGGGTGCCATTTACAAACCATAAGTGCTAATGACTCCATTCCTTTTTGTGGTTGTAGGGGCTTTGATTGGAGTACACTAAAACAAACCTAACCTCTCTAGGACATTCAGAAAGCCAAGTTATAAGCCCACAAAGGTGTAACTGGACTACTTCTTTAAAGTGACAGCAGGCCCGGTGACCTTTGGGAAATGGTTTTACCCCCTATAGAAATGTGCGATCATCTTGAAACGTTCAGATCACTTACAACTCAATAGATTCTACCTTCTTGTAGCGTTTCAGCCTGATTGGACCTTGTTTTCACACAAATGAACCCAGAATGATGTGAAATTGTGCTTCGTGCAACATAATTCTGGGTGCCATTTACAAACCATAAGTGCTAATGACTCCATTCCTTTTTGTGTTTGTAGGGGCTTTTGATTGGAGTACATTAAAACAAACCTGATCTCTCTAGGGCATTCAGAAGCCAAGTTATAAGCCCACAAATGTGTAAATGGACTACTTCTTTAAATTGACACCAGATCCGGTGACCTTTGGGACATGGTTTGACCCCCTTAGGAAAGTGCTATCATCATGAAACGTTCAGATCACTTACAACTCAATAGATTCTACCTTCCTGTAACGTTTCAGCCTGATTTGACCTTGTTTTCACACAAAGGAACCCAGAATGATGTGAAATTGTGCTTCGTGCAACATAATTCTGTGTGCCATTTACAAACCATAAGTGCTAATGACTCCATTCCTTTTTGTGGTTGTAGGGGCTGTTGATTGGAGTACATTAAAACAAACCTGATATCTCTAGGACATTCAGAAGCCAAGTTATAAGCCCACAAATGTGTAACTGGACTACTTCTTTAAATTGACACCAGATCCGGTGACCTTTGGGACATGGTTTGACCCCCTTAGGAAAGTGCTATCATCATGAAACGTTCAGATCACTTACAACTCAATAGATTCAACCTTCCTGTAACGTTTCAGCCTGATTGGACCTTGTTTTCACACAAATGAACCCAGAATGATGTGAAATTGTGCTTCGTGCAACATAATTCTGGGTGCCATTTAAAAACCATAAGTGCTAATGACTCCATTCCTGTTTGTGGTTGTAGGGGCTGTTGATCGGAGTATACTAAAACAACCCTGATCTCTCTAGGACATTCAGAAGCCAAGTTATAAGCCCACAAATGTGTAACTGGACTACTTCTTTAAAGTGACACCAGGCCCGGTGACCTTTGGGACATGGTTTGACCCCCTATAGGAATGTGCGATCATCATGAAACGTTCAGATCACTTACAACTCAATAGATTCTACCTTCCTGTAACGTTTCAGCCTGATTGGACCTTGTTTTCACACAAATGAACCCAGAATGATGTGAAATTGTGCTTCGTGCAACATAATTCTGGGTGCCATTTAAAAACCATAAGTGCTAATGTCTCCATTCCTTTTTGTGGTTCTAGGGGCTGTTGATTGGAGTACACTAAAACAAACCTGATCGCTCTAGGACATTCAGAAGCCAAGTTATAAGCCCACAAATGTGTAACTGGACTACTTCTTTAAATTGACACCAGATCCGGTGACATTTGAGACATGGTTATACCCCCTTAGGAAAGCGCTATCATCATGAAACGTTCAGATCCCTTGCAACTCAATAGATTCTACCGTCCTGTCACGTTTCAGCCTGATTGGACCTTGTTTTCACACAAATGGACCCAGAATGATGTGAAATTGTGCTTCGTGCAACATAATTCTGGGTGCCATTTACAAACCATAAGTGCTAATGACTCCATTCCTTTTTGTGGTTGTAGGGGCTGTTGATTGGAGTACACTAAAATAAACCTGATCTCTCTAGGACATTCAGAAGCCAAGTTATAAGCCCACAAATGTGTAACTGGACTACTTCTTTAAATTGACACCAGATCCGGTGACCTTTGGGACATGGTTTGACCCCCTTAGGAAAGTGCTATCATCATGAAATGTTCAAATCACTTACAACTCAATAGATTCTACCTTCCTGTAACGTTTCAGCCTGATTGGACCTTGTTTTCACACAAATGGACCCAGAATTATGTGAAATAGTGCTTCGTGCAACATAATTCTGGGTGCCATTTACAAACCATAAGTGCTAATGACTCCATTCCTTTTTGTGGTTGTAGGGGCTGTTGATTGGAGTACACTAAAATAAAACTGATCTCTCTAGGACATTCAGAAGCCAAGTTATAAGCCCACACATGTGTAACTGGACTACTTCTTTAAAATGACACCAGATCCGGTGACCTTTGGGACATGGTTTGACCCCCTTAGGAAAGTGCTATCATCATGAAACGTTCAGATCACTTACAACTCAATAGATTCTACCTTCCTGTAACGTTTCAGCCTGATTGGACCTGGTTTTCACACAAATGGACCCAGAAAATGTGAAATAGTGCTTCGTGCAACATAATTCTGGGTGCCATTTACAAACCATAAGTGCTAATGATTCAATTCTTTTTTGTGGTTGTAGGGGCTGTTGATTGGAGTACACTAAAATAAACCTGATCTCTCTTGGACATTCAGAAGCCAAGTTATAAGCCCACAAATGTGTAACTGGACTACTTCTTTAAATTGACACCAGTTCCGGTGACCTTTGGGACATGGTTTGACCCCCTTAGGAAAGTGCTATCATCATGAAACGTTCAGATCACTTACAACTCAATAGATTCTACCTTCCTGTAACGTTTCAGCCTGATTGGACCTTGTTTTCACACAAATGGACCCAGAATGATGTGAAATTGTGCTTCGTGCAACATAAGTCTGGGTGCCATTTAAAAACCATAAGTGCTAATGACTCCATTCCTTTTTGTGGTTGTAGGGGCTGTTGATTGGAGTATACTAAAACAAACCTGATCTCTCTAGGACATTCAGAAGCCACGTTATAAGCCCACAAAGGTGTAACTGGACTACTTCTTTAAATTGACACCAGATCCGGTGACCTTTGGGACATGGTTTGACCCCCTTAG
This sequence comes from Nothobranchius furzeri, assembly GCF_043380555.1. Lineage (NCBI taxonomy): Eukaryota > Metazoa > Chordata > Actinopteri > Cyprinodontiformes > Nothobranchiidae > Nothobranchius > Nothobranchius furzeri. Next base: position 38,039,633 of record NC_091743.1, read on the forward strand.
GAAAGTGCTATCATCATGAAACGTTCAGATCACTTACAACTCAATAGATTCTACCTTCCTGTAACGTTTCAGCCTGATTGGACCTTGTTTTCACACAAATGGACCCAGAATGATGTGAAATAGTGCTTCGTGCAACATAATTCTGGGTGCCATTTACAAACCATAAGTGCTAATGACTCCATTCCTTTTTGTGGTTGTAGGGGCTGTTGATTGGAGTACATTAAAACAAACCTGATATCTCTAGGACATTCAGAAGCCAAGTTATAAGCCCACAAATGTGTAACTGGACTACTTCTTTAAATTGACACCAGATCCGGTGACCTTTGGGACATGGTTTGACCCCCTTAGGAAAGTGCTATCATCATGAAACGTTCAGATCACTTACAACTCAATAGATTCAACCTTCCTGTAACGTTTCAGCCTGATTGGACCTTGTTTTCACACAAATGAACCCAGAATGATGTGAAATTGTGCTTCGTGCAACATAATTCTGGGTGCCATTTAAAAACCATAAGTGCTAATGACTCCATTCCTGTTTGTGGTTGTAGGGGCTGTTGATCGGAGTATACTAAAACAACCCTGATCTCTCTAGGACATTCAGAAGCCAAGTTATAAGCCCACAAATGTGTAACTGGACTACTTCTTTAAAGTGACACCAGGCCCGGTGACCTTTGGGACATGGTTTGACCCCCTATAGGAATGTGCGATCATCATGAAACGTTCAGATCACTTACAACTCAATAGATTCTACCTTCCTGTAACGTTTCAGCCTGATTGGACCTTGTTTTCACACAAATGAACCCAGAATGATGTGAAATTGTGCTTCGTGCAACATAATTCTGGGTGCCATTTAAAAACCATAAGTGCTAATGTCTCCATTCCTTTTTGTGGTTCTAGGGGCTGTTGATTGGAGTACACTAAAACAAACCTGATCGCTCTAGGACATTCAGAAGCCAAGTTATAAGCCCACAAATGTGTAACTGGACTACTTCTTTAAATTGACACCAGATCCGGTGACATTTGAGACATGGTTATACCCCCTTAGGAAAGCGCTATCATCATGAAACGTTCAGATCCCTTGCAACTCAATAGATTCTACCGTCCTGTCACGTTTCAGCCTGATTGGACCTTGTTTTCACACAAATGGACCCAGAATGATGTGAAATTGTGCTTCGTGCAACATAATTCTGGGTGCCATTTACAAACCATAAGTGCTAATGACTCCATTCCTTTTTGTGGTTGTAGGGGCTGTTGATTGGAGTACACTAAAATAAACCTGATCTCTCTAGGACATTCAGAAGCCAAGTTATAAGCCCACAAATGTGTAACTGGACTACTTCTTTAAATTGACACCAGATCCGGTGACCTTTGGGACATGGTTTGACCCCCTTAGGAAAGTGCTATCATCATGAAATGTTCAAATCACTTACAACTCAATAGATTCTACCTTCCTGTAACGTTTCAGCCTGATTGGACCTTGTTTTCACACAAATGGACCCAGAATTATGTGAAATAGTGCTTCGTGCAACATAATTCTGGGTGCCATTTACAAACCATAAGTGCTAATGACTCCATTCCTTTTTGTGGTTGTAGGGGCTGTTGATTGGAGTACACTAAAATAAAACTGATCTCTCTAGGACATTCAGAAGCCAAGTTATAAGCCCACACATGTGTAACTGGACTACTTCTTTAAAATGACACCAGATCCGGTGACCTTTGGGACATGGTTTGACCCCCTTAGGAAAGTGCTATCATCATGAAACGTTCAGATCACTTACAACTCAATAGATTCTACCTTCCTGTAACGTTTCAGCCTGATTGGACCTGGTTTTCACACAAATGGACCCAGAAAATGTGAAATAGTGCTTCGTGCAACATAATTCTGGGTGCCATTTACAAACCATAAGTGCTAATGATTCAATTCTTTTTTGTGGTTGTAGGGGCTGTTGATTGGAGTACACTAAAATAAACCTGATCTCTCTTGGACATTCAGAAGCCAAGTTATAAGCCCACAAATGTGTAACTGGACTACTTCTTTAAATTGACACCAGTTCCGGTGACCTTTGGGACATGGTTTGACCCCCTTAGGAAAGTGCTATCATCATGAAACGTTCAGATCACTTACAACTCAATAGATTCTACCTTCCTGTAACGTTTCAGCCTGATTGGACCTTGTTTTCACACAAATGGACCCAGAATGATGTGAAATTGTGCTTCGTGCAACATAAGTCTGGGTGCCATTTAAAAACCATAAGTGCTAATGACTCCATTCCTTTTTGTGGTTGTAGGGGCTGTTGATTGGAGTATACTAAAACAAACCTGATCTCTCTAGGACATTCAGAAGCCACGTTATAAGCCCACAAAGGTGTAACTGGACTACTTCTTTAAATTGACACCAGATCCGGTGACCTTTGGGACATGGTTTGACCCCCTTAGGAAAGTGCTATCATCATGAAACGTTCAGATCACTTACAACTCAATAGATTCTACCTTCCTGTAACGTTTCAGCCTGATTGGACCTTGTTTTCACACAAATGGACCCAGAATGATGTGAAATAGTGCTTCGTGCAACATAATTCTGGGTGCCATTTACAAACCATAAGTGCTAATGACTCCATTCCTTTTTGTGGTTGTAGGGGCTGTTGATTGGAGTACACTAAAATAAACCTGATCTCTCTAGGACATTCAGAAGCCAAGTTATAAGCCCACAAATGTGTAACTGGACTACTTCTTTAAATTGACACCAGATCCGGTGACCTTTGGGACATGGTTTGACCCCCTTAGGAAAGTGCTATCATCATGAAATGTTCAGATCACTTACAACTCAATAGATTCTACCTTCTTGTAACGTTTCAGCCTGATTGGACCTTGTTTTCACACAAATGGACCCAGAATTATGTGAAATAGTGCTTCGTGCAACATAATTCTGGGTGCCATTTACAAACCATAAGTGCTAATGACTCCATTCCTTTTTGTGGTTGTAGGGGCTGTTGATTGGAGTACACTAAAATAAAACTGATCTCTCTAGGACATTCAGAAGCCAAGTTATAAGCCCACACATGTGTAACTGGACTACTTCTTTAAAATGACACCAGATCCGGTGACCTTTGGGACACGGTTTGACCCCCTTAGGAAAGTGCTATCATCATGAAACGTTCAGATCACTTACAACTCAATAGATTCTACCTTCTTGTAACGTTTCAGCCTGATTGGACCTGGTTTTCACACAAATGGACCCAGAAAATGTGAAATAGTGCTTCGTGCAACATAATTCTGGGTGCCATTTACAAACCATAAGTGCTAATGACTCCATTCCTTTTTGTGGTTGTAGGGGCTGTTGATTGGAGTACACTAAAATAAACCTGATCTCTCTTGGACATTCAGAAGCCAAGTTATAAGCCCACAAATGTGTAACTGGACTACTTCTTTAAATTGACACCAGTTCCGGTGACCTTTGGGACATGGTTTGACCCCCTTAGGAAAGTGCTATCATCATGAAACGTTCAGATCACTTACAACTCAATAGATTCTACCTTCCTGTAACGTTTCAGCCTGATTGGACCTTGTTTTCACACAAATGGACCCAGAATGATGTGAAATTGTGCTTCGTGCAACATAAGTCTGGGTGCCATTTAAAAACCATAAGTGCTAATGACTCCATTCCTTTTTGTGGTTGTAGGGGCTGTTGATTGGAGTATACTAAAACAAACCTGATCTCTCTAGGACATTCAGAAGCCACGTTATAAGCCCACAAAGGTGTAACTGGACTACTTCTTTAAATTGACACCAGATCCGGTGACCTTTGGGACATGGTTTGACCCCCTTAGGAAAGTGCTATCATCATGAAACGTTCAGATCACTTACAACTCAATAGATTCTACCTTCCTGTAACGTTACAGCCTGATTGGACCTTGTTTTCACACAAATTGTCCCAGAATGATGTGAAATAGTGCTTCGTGCAACATAATTCTGGGTGCCATTTACAAACCATAAGTGCTAATGACTCCATTCCTTTTTGTGGTTGTAGGGGCTGTTGATTGGAGTACACTAAAATAAACCTGATCTCTCTAGGACATTCAGAAGCCAAGTTATAAGCCCACAAATGTGTAACTGGACTACTTCTTTAAATTGACACCAGATCCGGTGACCTTTGGGACATGGTTTGACCCCCTTAGGAAAGTGCTATCATCATTAAATGTTCAGATCACTTACAACTCAATAGATTCTACCTTCCTGTAACGTTTCAGCCTGATTGGACCTTGTTTTCACACAAATGAACCCAGAATGATGTGAAATTGTGCTTCGTGCAACATAATTCTGGGTGCCATTTACAAACCATAAGTGCTAATGACTCCATTCCTTTTTGTGGTTGTAGGGGCTGTAGATTGGAGTACACTAAAACAAACCTAACCTCTCTAGGACATTCAGAAGCCAAGTTATAAGCCCACAAAGGTGTAACTGGACTACTTCTTTAAATTGACACCAGATCCGGTGACCTTTGGGACATGGTTTGACCCCCTTAGGAACGTGCTATCATCATGAAATGTTCAGATCACTTACAACTCAATAGATTCTACCTTCCTGTAACGTTTCAGCCTGATTGGACCTTGTTTTCACACAAATGGACCCAGAATGATGTGAAATAGTGCTTCGTGCAACATAATTCTGGGTGACATTTAAGAACCATAAGTGCTAATGACTCCATTCCTTTTTGTGGTTGTAGGGGCTGTTGATTGGAGTACACTAAAATAAACCTGATCTCTCTAGGACATTCAGAAGCCAAGTTATAAGCCCACACATGTGTAACTGGACTACTTCTTTAAATTGACACCAGATCCGGTGTCCTTTGGGACATGGTTTGACCCCCTTAGGAAAGTGCTATCATCATGAAACGTTCAGATCACTTACAACTCAATAGATTCTACCTTCCTGTAACGTTTCAGCCTGATTGGACCTTGTTTTCACACAAATGGACCCAGAATGATGTGAAATAGTGCTTCGTGCAACATAATTCTGGGTGCCATTTACAAACCATAAGTGCTAATGACTCCATTCCTTTTTGTGGTTGTAGGGGCTGTTGATTGGAGTACACTAAAATAAACCTGATCTCTCTAGGACATTCAGAAGCCAAGTTATAAGCCCACAAATGTGTAACTGGACTACTTCTTTAAATTGACACCAGTTCCGGTGACCTTTGGGACATGGTTTGACTCCCTTAGGAAAGTGCTATCATCATGAAATGTTCAGATCACTTACAACTCAATAGATTCTAAATTCCTGTAATGTTTCAGCCTGATTGGACCTTGTTTTCACACAAATGAACCCAGAATGATGTGAAAGTGTGCTTGGTGCAACATAATTCTGGGTGCCATTTAAAAACCATAAGTGCTAATGACTCCATTCCTTTTTGTGGTTGTAGGGGCTGTTGATTGGAGTACACTAAAACAAACCTGATCTCTCTAGGACATTCAGAAGCCAAGTTATAAGCCCACAAAAGTTTAACTGGACTACTTCGTTAAAGTGACACCACATCCGGTGACCTTTGGGACTTGGTTTGACCCCCTTAGGAAAGTGCTATCATCATGAAACGTTCAGATCACTTACAACTCAATAGATTCTACCTTCCTGTAACGTTTCAGCCTGATTGGACCTTGTTTTCACACAAATAAACCCAAAATGTTGTGAAATTGTGCTTCGTGCAACATAATCCTGGGTGCCATTTAAAAGCCATGAGTGCTAATGACTCCATTCCTTTTTGTGGTTGTAGGGGCTGTTTATTGGAGTACACTAAAACAAACCTGATCGCTCTAGGACATTCAGAAGCCAAGTTATAAGCCCACAAATGTGTAACTGGACAACTTCTTTAAATTGACACCAGATCCGGTGACCTTTGGGACATGGTTTGACCCCATTAGGAAAGTGCTATCATCATGAAACGTTCAGATCACTTACAACTCAATAGATTCTACCTTCCTGTAACGTTTCAGCCTGATTGGACCTTGTTTTCACACAAATGGACCCAGAATGATGTGAAATAGTGCTTCGTGCAACATAATTCTGGGTGCCATTTACAAACCATAAGTGCTAATGACTCCATTCCTTTTTGTGGTTGTAGGGGCTGTTGATTGGAGTACACTAAAACAAACCTGATCTCTCTAGGACATTCAGAAGCCAAGTTATAAGCCCACAAATGTGTAACTTGACTACTTTTTTAAAGTGACACCAGAACCGGTGACCTTTGGGACATGGTTATACCCCCTTAGGAAAGCGCTATCATCATGAAACGTTCAGATCCCTTGCAGCTCAATAGATTCTACCTTCCTGTAACGTTTCAGCCTGATTGGACCTTGTTTTCACACAAATGAACCCAGAATGATGTGAAATTGTGCTTCGTGCAACATAATTCTGGGTGCCATTTAAAAACCATGAGTGCTAATGACTCCATTCCTTTTTGGGGTAATGGGGGATGTTAATTGGAGTACGCTAAAACAAACCTGATCTCTCTAGGACATTCAGAAGCCAAGTTATAAGCCCACAAATGTGTAACTGGACTACTTCTTTAAATTGACACCAGGTCCGGTGACCTTTGGGACATGGTTTGACCCCCTTAGGAAAGTGCTATCATCATGAAACGTTCAGATCACTTACAACTCAATAGATTCTACCTTCCTGTAACGTTTCAGCCTGATTGGACCTTGTTTTCACACAAATGAACCCAGAATGATGTGAAATTGTGCTTCGTGCAACATAATTCTGGGTGCCATTTACAAACCATAAGTGCTAATGACTCCATTCCTTTTTGTGGTTGTAGGGGCTTTGATTGGAGTACACTAAAACAAACCTAACCTCTCTAGGACATTCAGAAGCCAAGTTATAAGCCCACAAAGGTGTAACTGGACTACTTCTTTAAAGTGACAGCAGGCCCGGTGACCTTTGGGAAATGGTTTTACCCCCTATAGAAATGTGCGATCATCTTGAAACGTTCAGATCACTTACAACTCAATAGATTCTACCTTCTTGTAGCGTTTCAGCCTTATTGGACCTTGTTTTCACACAAATGAACCCAGAATGATGTGAAATTGTGCTTCGTGCAACATAATTCTGGGTGCCATTTACAAACCATAAGTGCTAATGACTCCATTCCTTTTTGTGTTTGTAGGGGCTTTTGATTGGAGTACATTAAAACAAACCTGATCTCTCTAGGGCATTCAGAAGCCAAGTTATAAGCCCACATATGTGTAAATGGACTACTTCTTTAAATTGACACCAGATCCGGTGACCTTTGGGACATGGTTTGACCCCCTTAGGAAAGTGCTATCATCATGAAACGTTCAGATCACTTACAACTCAATAGATTCTACCTTCCTTTAACGTTTCAGCCTGATTGGACCTTGTTTTCACACAAAGGAACCCAGAATGATGTGAAATTGTGCTTCGTGCAACATAATTCTGTGTGCCATTTACAAACCATAAGTGCTAATGACTCCATTCCTTTTTGTGGTTGTAGGGGCTGTTGATTGGAGTACATTAAAACAAACCTGATATCTCTAGGACATTCAGAAGCCAAGTTATAAGCCCACAAATGTGTAACTGGACTACTTCTTTAAATTGACACCAGATCCGGTGACCTTTGGGACATGGTTTGACCCCCTTAGGAAAGTGCTATCATCATGAAACGTTCAGATCACTTACAACTCAATAGATTCAACCTTCCTGTAACGTTTCAGCCTGATTGGACCTTGTTTTCACACAAATGAACCCAGAATGATGTGAAATTGTGCTTCGTGCAACATAATTCTGGGTGCCATTTAAAAACCATAAGTGCTAATGACTCCATTCCTGTTTGTGGTTGTAGGGGCTGTTGATTGGAGTATACTAAAACAACCCTGATCTCTCTAGGACATTCAGAAGCCAAGTTATAAGACCACAAATGTGTAACTGGACTACTTCTTTAAAGTGACACCAGGCCCGGTGACCTTTGAGACATGGTTTGACCCCCTATAGGAATGTGCGATCATCATGAAACGTTCAGATCACTTACAACTCAATAGATTCTACCTTCCTGTAACGTTTCAGCCTGATTGGACCTTGTTTTCACACAAATGAACCCAGAATGATGTGAAATTGTGCTTCGTGCAACATAATTCTGGGTGCCATTTACAAACCATAAGTGCTAATGTCTCCATTCCTTTTTGTGGCTCTAGGGGCTGTTGATTGGAGTACACAAAAACAAACCTGATCTCTCTAGGACATTCAGAAGCCAAGTTATAAGCCCACAAATGTGTAACTGGACTACTTCTTTAAATTGACACCAGATCCGGTGACCTTTGGGACATGGTTTGACCCCCTTAGGAAAGTGCTATCATCATGAAATGTTCAGATCACTTACAACTCAATAGATTCTACCTTCCTGTAACGTTTCAGCCTGATTGGACCTTGTTTTCACACAAATGGACCCAGAATTATGTGAAATAGTGCTTCGTGCAACATAATTCTGGGTGCCATTTACAAACCATAAGTGCTAATGACTCCATTCCTTTTTGTGGTTGTAGGGGCTGTTGATTGGAGTACACTAAAATAAAACTGATCTCTCTAGGACATTCAGAAGCCAAGTTATAAGCCCACACATGTGTAACTGGACTACTTCTTTAAAATGACACCAGATCCGGTGACCTTTGGGACATGGTTTGACCCCCTTAGGAAAGTGCTATCATCATGAAACGTTCAGATCACTTACAACTCAATAGATTCTACCTTCCTGTAACGTTTCAGCCTGATTGGACCTGGTTTTCACACAAATGGACCCAGAAAATGTGAAATAGTGCTTCATGAAACATAATTCTGGGTGCCATTTACAAACCATAAGTGCTAATGACTCCATTCCTTTTTGTGGTTGTAGGGGCTGTTGATTGGAGTACACTAAAATAAACCTGATCTCTCTTGGACATTCAGAAGCCAAGTTATAAGCCCACAAATGTGTAACTGGACTACTTCTTTAAATTGACACCAGTTCAGGTGACCTTTGGGGCATGGTTTGACCCCCTTAGGAAAGTGCTATCATCATGAAACATTCAGATCAATTACAACTCAATAGATTCTACCTTCCTGCAACGTTTCAGCCTGATTGGACCTTGTTTTCACACAAATGGACCCAGAATGATGTGAAATTGTGCTTCGTGCAACATAAGTCTGGGTGCCATTTAAAAACCATAAGTGCTAATGACTCCATTCCTTTTTGTGGTTGTAGGGGCTGTTGATTGGAGTATACTAAAACAAACCTGATCTCTCTAGGACATTCAGAAGCCACGTTATAAGCCCACAAAGGTGTAACTGGACTACTTCTTTAAATTGACACCAGATCCGGTGACCTTTGGGACATGGTTTGACCCCCTTAGGAAAGTGTTATCATCATGAAACGTTCAGATCACTTACAACTCAATAGATTCTACCTTCCTGTAACGTTTCAGCCTGATTGGACCTTGTTTTCACACAAATGCACCCAGAATGATGTGAAATAGTGCTTCGTGCAACATAATTCTGGGTGCCATTTACAAACCATAAGTGCTAATGACTCCATTCCTTTTTGTGGTTGTAGGGGCTGTTGATTGGAGTACACTAAAATAAACCTGATCTCTCTAGGACATTCAGAAGCCAAGTTATAAGCCCACAAATGTGTAACTGGACTACTTCTTTAAATTGACACCAGATCCGGTGACCTTTGGGACATGGTTTGACCCCCTTAGGAAAGTGCTATCATCATTAAATGTTCAGATCACTTACAACTCAATAGATTCTACCTTCCTGTAACGTTTCAGCCTGATTGGACCTTGTTTTCACACAAATGAACCCAGAATGATGTGAAATTGTGCTTCGTGCAACATAATTCTGGGTGCCATTTACAAACCATAAGTGCTAATGACTCCATTCCTTTTTGTGGTTGTAGGGGCTGTAGATTGGAGTACACTAAAACAAACCTAACCTCTCTAGGACATTCAGAAGCCAAGTTATAAGCCCACAAAGGTGTAACTGGACTACTTCTTTAAATTGACACCAGATCCGGTGACCTTTGGGACATGGTTTCACCCCCTTAGGAACGTGCTATCATCATGAAATGTTCAGATCACTTACAACTCAATAGATTCTACCTTCCTGTAACGTTTCAGCCTGATTGGACCTTGTTTTCACACAAATGGACCCAGAATGATGTGAAATAGTGCTTCGTGCAACATAATTCTGGGTGCCATTTAAAAACCATAAGTGCTAATGACTCCATTCCTTTTTGTGGTTGTAGGGGCTGTTGATTGCAGTACACTAAAATAAACCTGATCTCTCTAGGACATTCAGAAGCCAAGTTATAAGCCCACACATGTGTAACTGGACTACTTCTTTAAATTGACACCAGATCCGGTGTCCTTTGGGACATGGTTTGACCCCCTTAGGAAAGTGCTATCATCATGAAACGTTCAGATCACTTACAACTCAATAGATTCTACCTTCCTGTAACGTTTCATCCTGATTGGACCTTGTTTTCACACAAATGGACCCAGAATGATGTGAAATAGTGCTTCGTGCAACATAATTCTGGGTGCCATTTACAAACCATAAGTGCTAATGACTCCATTCCTTTTTGTGGTTGTAGGGGCTGTTGATTGGAGTACACTAAAATAAACCTGATCTCTCTAGGACATTCAGAAGCCAAGTTATAAGCCCACAAATGTGTATCTGGACTACTTCTTTAAATTGACACCAGATCCGGTGACCTTTGGGACATGGTTTGACTCCCTTAGGAAAGCGCTATCATCATGAAACGTTCAGATCACTTACAACTCAATAGATTCTAAATTCCTGTAATGTTTCAGCCTGATTGGACCTTGTTTTCACACAAATGAACCCAGAATGATGTTAAAGTGTGCTTGTTGCAACATAATTCTGGGTGCCATTTAAAAACCATAAGTGCTAATGACTCCATTCCTTTTTGTGGTTGTAGGGGCTGTTGATTGGAGTACACTAAAACAAACCTGATCTCTCTAGGACATTCAGAAGCCAAGTTATAATCCCACAAATGTTTAACTGGACTACTTCGTTAAAGTGACACCACATCCGGTGACCTTTGGGACTTGGTTTGACCCCCTTAGGAAAGTGCTATCATCATGAAACGTTCAGATCACTTACAACTCAATAGATTCTACCTTCCTGTAACGTTTCAGCCTGATTGGACCTTGTTTTCACACAAATGAACCCAAAATGTTGTGAAATTGTGCTTCGTGCAACATAATCCTGGGTGCCATTTAAAAGCCATAAGTGCTAATGACTCCATTCCTTTTTGTGGTTGTAGGGGCTGTTTATTGGAGTACACTAAAACAAACCTGATCGCTCTAGGACATTCAGAAGCCAAGTTATAAGCCCACAAATGTGTAACTGGACAACTTCTTTAAATTGACACCAGATCCGGTGACCTTTGGGACATGGTTTGACCCCCTTAGGAAAGTGCTATCATCATGAAACGTTCAGATCACTTACAACTCAATAGATTCTACCTTCCTGTAACGTTTCAGCCTGATTGGACCTTGTTTTCACACAAATGGACCCAGAATGATGTGAAATAGTGCTTCGTGCAACATAATTCTGGGTGCCATTTACAAACCATAAGTGCTAATGACTCCATTCCTTTTTGTGGTTGTAGGGGCTGTTGATTGGAGTACACTAAAATAAACCTGATCTCTCTAGGACATTCAGAAGCCAAGTTATAAGCCCACAAATGTGTAACTGGACTACTTCTTTAAATTGACACCAGATCCGGTGACCTTTGGGACATGGTTTGACCCCCTTAGGAAAGTGCTATCATCATTAAACGTTCAGATCACTTACAATTCAATAGATTCTACCTTCCTGTAACGTTTCAGCCTGATTGGACCTTGTTTTCACACAAATGAACCCAGAATGATGTGAAATTGTGCTTCGTGCAACATAATTCTGGGTGCCACTTACAAACCATAAGTGCTAATGACTCCATTCCTTTTTGTGGTTGTAGGGGCTGTAGATTGGAGTACACTAAAACAAACCTAACCTCTCTAGGACATTCAGAAGCCAAGTTATAAGCCCACAAAGGTGTAACTGGACTACTTCTTTAAATTGACACCAGATCCGGTGACCTTTGGGACATGGTTTGACCCCCTTAGGAAAGTGCTATCATCATGAAACGTTCAGATCACTTACAACTCAATAGATTCTACCTTCCTGTAACGATTCAGCCTGATTGGACCTTGTTTTCACACAATTGGACCCAGAATGATGTGAAATAGTGCTTCGTGCAACATAATTCTGGGTGCCATTTACAAACCATAAGTGCTAATGACTCCATTCCTTTTTGTGGTTGTAGGGGCTGTTGATTGGAGTACACTAAAATAAACCTGATCTCTCCAGGACATTCAGAAGCCAAGTTATAAGCCCAACATGTGTAACTGGACTACTTCTTTAAATTGACACCAGATCCGGTGACCTTTGAGACATGGTTTGACCCCCTTAGGAAAGTGCTATCATCATGAAACGTTCAGATCACTTACAACTCAATAGATTCTACCTTCCTGTAACGTTTCAGCCTGATTGGACCTTGTTTTCACACAAATGAACCCAGAATGATGTGAAATTGTGCTTCGTGCAACATAATTCTGGGTGCCATTTAAAAACCATAAATGCTAATGACTCCATTCCTTTTTGTGGTTGTAGGGGCTGTTGATTGGAGTATACTAAAACAAACCTGATCTCTCTAGGACATTCAGAAGCCACGTTAAAAGCCCACAAATGTGTAACTGGACTACTTCTTTAAATTGACACCAGATCCGGTGACCTTTGGGACATGGTTTGACCCCCTTAGGAAAGTGCTATCATCATGAAACGTTCAGATCACTTACAACTCAATAGATTCTACCTTCCTGTTAAGTTTCAGCCTGATTGGACCTTGTTTTCACACAAATGGACCCAGAATGATGTGAAATAGTGCTTCGTGCAACATAATTCTGCGTGCCATTTACAAACCATAAGTGCTAATGACTCCATTCCTTTTTGTGGCTGTAGGGGCTGTTGATTGGAGTACACTAAAATAAACCTGATCTCTCTAGGACATTCAGAAGCCAAGTTATAAGCCCACAAATGTGTAACTGGACTACTTCTTTAAATTGACACCAGATCCGGTGACCTTTGGGACATGGTTTGACCCCCTTAGGAAAGTGCTATCATCATTAAACGTTAAGATCACTTACAACTCAATAGATTCTACCTTCCTGTAACGTTTCAGCCTGATTGGACCTTGTTTTCACACAAATGAACCCAGAATGATGTGAAATTGTGCTTCGTGCAACATAATTCTGGGTGCCATTTACAAACCATAAGTGCTAATGACTCCATTCCTTTTTGTGGTTGTAGGGGCTTTTGATTGGAGTACACTAAAACAAACCTAACCTCTCTAGGACATTCAGAAGCCAAGTTATAAGCCCACAAAGGTGTAACTGGACTACTTCTTTAAATTGACACCAGATCCGATGACCTTTGGGACATGGTTTGACCCCCTTAGGAAAGTGCTATCATCATGAAATGTTCAGATCACTTACAACTCAATAGATTCTACCTTCCTGTAACGTTTCAGCCTGATTGGACCTTGTTTTCACACAAATGGACCCAGAATGATGTGAAATTGTGCTTCGTGCAACATAATTCTGGGTGCCATTTACAAACCATAAGTGCTAATGACTCCATTCCTTTTTGTGGTTGTAGGGGCTGTTGATTGGAGTACACTAAAATAAACCTGATCTCTCTAGGACATTCAGAAGCCAAGTTATAAGCCCACAAATGTGTAACTGGACTACTTCTTTAAATTGACACCAGATCCGGTGACCTTTGGGACATGGTTTGACCGCCTTAGGAAAGTGCTATCATCATGAAACGTTCAGATCACTTACAACTCAATAGATTCTACCTTCCTGTAACGTTTCAGCCTGATTGGACCTTGTTTTCACACAAATGGACCCAGAATGATGTGAAATTGTGCTTCGTGCAACATAATTCTGGGTGCCATTTACAAACCATAAGTGCTAATGACTCCATTCCTTTTTGTGGTTGTAGGGGCTGTTGATTGGAGTACACTAAAATAAACCTGATCTCTCTAGGACATTCAGAAGCCAAGTTATAAGCCCACAAATGTGTAACTGGACTACTTTTTTAAATTGACACCAGTTCCGGTGACATTTGGGACATGGTTTGACTCCCTTAGGAAAGTGCTATCATCATGAAATGTTCAGATCACTTACAACTCAATAGATTCTAAATTCCTGTAATGTTTCAGCCGGATTGGACCTTGTTTTCACACAAATGAACCCAGAATGATGTGAAAGTGTGCTTGGTGCAACATAATTCTGGGTGCCATTTAAAAACCATAAGTGCTAATGACTCCATTCCTTTTTGTGGTTGTAGGGGCTGTTGATTGGAGTACACTAAAACCAACCTGATCTCTCTGGGACATTCAGAAGCCAAGTTATAAGCCCACAAATGTTTAACTGGACTACTTCGTTAAAGTGACACCACATCCGGTGACCTTTGGGACTTGGTTTGACCCCCTTAGGAAAGTGCTATCATCATGAAACGTTCAGATCACTTACAGCTCAATAGATTCTACCTTCCTGTAACGTTTCAGCCTGATTGGACCTTGTTTTCACACAAATGAACCCAAAATGTTGTGAAATTGTGCTTCATGCAACATAATCCTGGGTGCCATTTAAAAGCCATAAGTGCTAATGACTCCATTCCTTTTTGTGGTTGTAGGGGCTGTTTATTGGAGTACACTAAAACAAACCTGATCGCTCTAGGACATTCAGAAGCCAAGTTATAAGCCCACAAATGTGTAACTGGACAACTTCTTTAAATTGACACCAGATCCGGTGACCTTTGGGACATGGTTTGACCCCCTTAGGAAAGTGCTATCATCATGAAACGTTCAGATCACTTACAACTCAATAGATTCTACCTTCCTGTAACGTTTCAGCCTGATTGGACCTTGTTTTCACACAAATGGACCCAGAATGATGTGAAATAGTGCTTCGTGCAACATAATTCTGGGTGCCATTTACAAACCATAAGTGCTAATGACTCCATTCCTTTTTGTGGTTGTAGGGGCTGTTGATTGGAGTACACTAAAATAAACCTGATCTCTCCAGGACATTCAGAAGCCAAGTTATAAGCCCACAAATGTGTAACTGGACTACTTCTTTAAATTGACACCAGATCCGGTGACCTTTGGGACATGGTTTGACCCCCTTAGGAAAGTGCTATCATCATTAAACGTTCAGATCACTTACAATTCAATAGATTCTACCTTCCTGTAACGTTTCAGCCTGATTGGACCTTGTTTTCACACAAATGAACCCAGAATGATGTGAAATTGTGCTTCGTGCAACATAATTCTGGGTGCCATTTAAAAACCATAAATGCTAATGACTCCATTCCTTTTTGTGGTTGTAGGGGCTGTTGATTGGAGTATACTAAAACAAACCTGATCTCTCTAGGACATTCAGAAGCCACGTTAAAAGCCCACAAATGTGTAACTGGACTACTTCTTTAAATTGACACCAGATCCGGTGACCTTTGGGACATGGTTTGACCCCCTTAGGAAAGTGCTATCATCATGAAACGTTCAGATCACTTACAACTCAATAGATTCTACCTTCCTGTAAAGTTTCAGCCTGATTGGACCTTGTTTTCACACAAATGGACCCAGAATGATGTGAAATAGTGCTTCGTGCAACATAATTCTGCGTGCCATTTACAAACCATAAGTGCTAATGACTCCATTCCTTTTTGTGGCTGTAGGGGCTGTTGATTGGAGTACACTAAAATAAACCTGATCTCTCTAGGACATTCAGAAGCCAAGTTATAAGCCCACAAATGTGTAACTGGACTACTTCTTTAAATTGACACCAGATCCGGTGACCTTTGGGACATGGTTTGACCCCCTTAGGAAAGTGCTATCATCATGAAATGTTCAGATTACTTACAACTCAATAGATTCTACCTTCCTGTAACGTTTCAGCCTGATTGGACCTTGTTTTCACACAAATGGACCCAGAATGATGTGAAATTGTGCTTCGTGCAACATAATTCTGGGTGCCATTTACAAACCATAAGTGCTAATGACTCCATTCCTTTTTGTGGTTGTAGGGGCTGTTGATTGGAGTACACTAAAATAAACCTGATCTCTCTAGGACATTCAGAAGCCAAGTTATAAGCCCACAAATGTGTAACTGGACTACTTCTTTAAATTGACACCAGATCCGGTGACCTTTGGGACATGGTTTGACCGCCTTGGAAAGTGCTATCATCATGAAACGTTCAGATCACTTACAACTCAATAGATTCTACCTTCCAGTAACGTTTCAGCCTGATTGGACCTTGTTTTCACACAAATGGACCCAGAATGATGTGAAATTGTGCTTCGTGCAACATAATTCTGGGTGCCATTTAAAAACCATAAGTGCTAATGACTCCATTCCTTTTTGTGGTTGTAGGGGCTGTTGATTGGAGTATACTAAAACAAACCTGATCTCTCTAGGACATTCAGAAGCCACGTTATAAGCCCACAAATGTGTAACTGGACTACTTCTTTAAATTGACACCAGATCCGGTGACCTTTGGGACATGGTTTGACCCCCTTAGGAAAGTGCTATCATCATTAAATGTTCAGATCACTTACAACTCAATAGATTCTACCTTCCTGTAACGTTTCAGCCTGATTGGACCTTGTTTTCACACAAATGAACCCAGAATGATGTGAAATTGTGCTTCGTGCAACATAATTCTGGGTGCCATTTACAAACCATAAGTGCTAATGACTCCATTCCTTTTTGTGGTTGTAGGGGCTGTAGATTGGAGTACACTAAAACAAACCTAACCTCTCTAGGACATTCAGAAGCCAAGTTATAAGCCCACAAAGGTGTAACTGGACTACTTCTTTAAATTGACACCAGATCCGGTGACCTTTGGGACATGGTTTGACCCCCTTAGGAAAGTGCTATCATCATGAAATGTTCAGATCACTTACAACTCAATAGATTCTACCTTCCTGTAACGTTTCAGCCTGATTGGACCTTGTTTTCACACAAATGGACCCAGAATGATGTGAAATAGTGCTTCGTGCAACATAATTCTGGGTGCCATTTAAAAACCATAAGTGCTAATGACTCCATTCCTTTTTGTGGTTGTAGGGGCTGTTGATTAGAGTACACTAAAATAAACCTGATCTCTCTTGGACATTCAGAAGCCAAGTTATAAGCCCACACATGTGTAACTGGACTACTTCTTTAAATTGACACCAGATCCGGTGTCCTTTGGGACATGGTTTGACCCCCTTAGGAAAGTGCTATCATCATGAAACGTTCAGATCACTTACAACTCAATAGATTCTACCTTCCTGTAACGTTTCAGCCTGATTGGACCTTGTTTTCACACAAATGGACCCAGAATGATGTGAAATAGTGCTTCGTGCAACATAATTCTGGGTGCCATTTACAAACCATAAGTGCTAATGACTCCATTCCTTTTTGTGGTTGTAGGGGCTGTTGATTGGAGTACACTAAAATAAACCTGATCTCTCTAGGACATTCAGAAGCCAAGTTATAAGCCCACAAATGTGTAACTGGACTACTTCTTTAAATTGACACCAGTTCCGGTGACCTTTGGGACATGGTTTGACTCCCTTAGGAAAGTGCTATCATCATGAAATGTTCAGATCACTTACAACTCAATAGATTCTAAATTCCTGTAATGTTTCAGCCTGATTGGACCTTGTTTTCACACAAATGAACCCAGAATGATGTGAAAGTGTGCTTGGTGCAACATAATTCTGGGTGCCATTTAAAAACCATAAGTGCTAATGACTCCATTCCTTTTTGTGGTTGTAGGGGCTGTTGATTGGAGTACACTAAAACAAACCTGATCTCTCTAGGACATTCAGAAGCCAAGTTATAAGCCCACAAATGTTTAACTGGACTACTTCGTTAAAGTGACACCAGATCCGGTGACCTTTGGGACTTGGTTTGACCCCCTTAGGAAAGTGCTATCATCATGAAACGTTCAGATCACTTACAACACAATAGATTCTACCTTCCTGTAACGTTTCAGCCTGATTGGACCTTGTTTTCACACAAATGAACCCAAAATGTTGTGAAATTGTGCTTCGTGCAACATAATTCTGGGTGCCATTTAAAAACCATAAGTGCTAATGACTCCATTCCTTTTTATGGTTGTAGGGGCTGTTGATTGGAGTACACTAAAACAAACCTGATCGCTCTAGGACATTCAGAAGCCAAGTTATAAGCCCACAAATGTGTAACTGGACAACTTCTTTAAATTGACACCAGATCCGGTGACCTTTGGGACATGGTTTGACCCCCTTAGGAAAGTGCTATCATCATGAAACGTTCAGATCACTTACAACTCAATAGATTCTACCTTCCTGTAACGTTTCAGCCTGATTGGACCTTGTTTTCACACAAATGGACCCAGAATGATGTGAAATAGTGCTTCGTGCAACATAATTCTGGGTGCCATTTACAAACCATAAGGGCTAATGACTCCATTCCTTTTTGTGGTTGTAGGGGCTGTTGATTGGAGTACACTAAAATAAACCTGATCTCTCTAGGACATTCAGAAGCCAAGTTATAAGCCCACAAATGTGTAACTGGACTACTTCTTTAAATTGACACCAGATCCGGTGACCTTTGGGACATGGTTTGACCCCCTTAGGAAAGTGCTATCATCATTAAACGTTCAGATCACTTACAATTCAGTAGATTCTACCTTCCTGTAACGTTTCAGCCTGATTGGACCTTGTTTTCACACAAAAGAACCCAGAATGATGTGAAATTGTGCTTCGTGCAACATAATTCTGGGTGCCATTTACAAACCATAAGTGCTAATGACTCCATTCCTTTTTGTGGTTGTAGGGGCTGTAGATTGGAGTACACTAAAACAAACCTAACCTCTCTAGGACATTCAGAAGCCAAGTTATAAGCCCACAAAGGTGTAACTGGACTACTTCTTTAAATTGACACCAGATCCGGTGACCTTTGGGACATGGTTTGACCCCCTTAGGAAAGTGCTATCATCATGAAACGTTCAGATCACTTACAACTCAATAGATTCTACCTTCCTGTAACGATTCAGCCTGATTGGACCTTGTTTTCACACAAATGGACCCAGAATGATGTGAAATAGTGCTTCGTGCAACATAATTCTTGGTGCCATTTACAAACCATAAGTGCTAATGACTCCATTCCTTTTTGTGGTTGTAGGGGCTGTTGATTGGAGTACACTAAAATAAACCTGATCTCTCTAGGACATTCAGAAGCCAAGTTATAAGCCCACACAAGTGTAACTGGACTACTTCTTTAAATTGACACCAGATCCGGTGACCTTTGGGACATGGTTTGACCCCCTTAGGAAAGTTCTATCATCATGAAACGTTCAGATCACTTACAACTCAATAGATTCTACCTTCCTGTAACGTTTCAGCCTGATTGGACCTTGTTTTCACACAAATGGACCCAGAATGATGTGAAATTGTGCTTCGTGCAACATAATTCTGGGTGCCATTTAAAAACCATAAGTGCTAATGACTCCATTCCTTTTTGTGGTTGTAGGGGCTGTTGATTGGAGTATACTAAAACAAACCTGATCTCTCTAGGACATTCAGAAGCCACGTTATAAGCCCACAAATGTGTAACTGGACTACTTCTTTAAATTGACACCAGATCCGGTGACCTTTGGGACATGGTTTGACCCCCTTAGGAAAGTGCTATCATCATTAAATGTTCAGATCACTTACAACTCAATAGATTCTACCTTCCTGTAACGTTTCAGCCTGATTGGACGTTGTTTTCACACAAATGAACACAGAATGATGTGAAATTGTGCTTCGTGCAACATAATTCTGGGTGCCATTAACAAACCATAAGTGCTAATGACTCCATTCCTTTTTGTGGTTGTAGGGGCTGTAGATTGGAGTACACTAAAACAAACCTAACCTCTCTAGGACATTCAGAAGCCAAGTTATAAGCCCACAAAGGTGTAACTGGACTACTTCTTTAAATTGACACCAGATCCGGTGACCTTTGGGACATGGTTTGACCCCCTTAGGAAAGTGCTATCATCATGAAATGTTCAGATCACTTACAACTCAATAGATTCTACCTTCCTGTAACGTTTCAGCCTGATTGGACCTTGTTTTCACACAAATGGACCCAGAATGATGTGAAATAGTGCTTCGTGCAACATAATTCTGGGTGCCATTTAAAAACCATAAGTGCTAATGACTCCATTCCTTTTTGTGGTTGTAGGGGCTGTTGATTGGAGTACACTAAAATAAACCTGATCTCTCTAGGACATTCAGAAGCCAAGTTATAAGCCCACACATGTGTAACTGGACTACTTCTTTAAATTGACACCAGATCCGGTGTCCTTTGGGACATGGTTTGACCCCCTTAGGAAAGTGCTATCATCATGAAACGTTCAGATCACTTACAACTCAATAGATTCTACCTTCCTGTAACGTTTCAGCCTGATTGGACCTTGTTTTCACACAAATGGACCCAGAATGATGTGAAATAGTGCTTCGTGCAACATAATTCTGGGTGCCATTTACAAACCATAAGTGCTAATGACTCCATTCCTTTTTGTGGTTGTAGGGGCTGTTGATTGGAGTACACTAAAATAAACCTGATCTCTCTAGGACATTCAGAAGCCAAGTTATAAGCCCACAAATGTGTAACTGGACTACTTCTTTAAATTGACACCAGTTCCGGTGACCTTTGGGACATGGTTTGACTCCCTTAGGAAAGTGCTATCATCATGAAATGTTCAGATCACTTACAACTCAATAGATTCTAAATTCCTGTAATGTTTCAGCCTGATTGGACCTTGTTTTCACACAAATGAACCCAGAATGATGTGAAAGTGTGCTTGGTGCAACATAATTCTGGGTGCCATTTAAAAACCATAAGTGCTAATGACTCCATTCCTTTTTGTGGTTGTAGGGGCTGTTGATTGGAGTACACTAAAACAAACCTGATCTCTCTAGGACATTCAGAAGCCAAGTTATAAGCCCACAAATGTTTAACTGGACTACTTCGTTAAAGTGACACCAGATCCGGTGACCTTTGGGACTTGGTTTGACCCCCTTAGGAAAGTGCTATCATCATGAAACGTTCAGATCACTTACAACACAATAGATTCTACCTTCCTGTAACGTTTCAGCCTGATTGGACCTTGTTTTCACACAAATGAACCCAAAATGTTGTGAAATTGTGCTTCATGCAACATAATTCTGGGTGCCATTTAAAAACCATAAGTGCTAATGACTCCATTCCTTTTTGTGGTTGTAGGGGCTGTTGATTGGAGTACACTAAAACAAACCTGATCGCTCTAGGACATTCAGAAGCCAAGTTATAAGCCCACAAATGTGTAACTGGACAACTTCTTTAAATTGACACCAGATCCGGTGACCTTTGGGACATGGTTTGACCCCCTTAGGAAAGTGCTATCATCATGAAACGTTCAGATCACTTACAACTCAATAGATTCTACCTTCCTGTAACGTTTCAGCCTGATTGGACCTTGTTTTCACACAAATGGACCCAGAATGATGTGAAATAGTGCTTCGTGCAACATAATTCTGGGTGCCATTTACAAACCATAAGGGCTAATGACTCCATTCCTTTTTGTGGTTGTAGGGGCTGTTGATTGGAGTACACTAAAATAAACCTGATCTCTCTAGGACATTCAGAAGCCAAGTTATAAGCCCACAAATGTGTAACTGGACTACTTCTTTAAATTGACACCAGATCCGGTGACCTTTGGGACATGGTTTGACCCCCTTAGGAAAGTGCTATCATCATTAAACGTTCAGATCACTTACAATTCAATAGATTCTACCTTCCTGTAACGTTTCAGCCTGATTGGACCTTGTTTTCACACAAATGAACCCAGAATGATGTGAAATTGTGCTTCGTGCAACATAATTCTGGGTGCCATTTACAAACCATAAGTGCTAATGACTCCATTCCTTTTTGTGGTTGTAGGGGCTGTAGATTGGAGTACACTAAAACAAACCTAACCTCTCTAGGACATTCAGAAGCCAAGTTATAAGCCCACAAAGGTGTAACTGGACTACTTCTTTAAATATACACCAGATCCGGTGACCTTTGGGACATGGTTTGACCCCCTTAGGAAAGTGCTATCATCATGAAACGTTCAGATCACTTACAACTCAATAGATTCTACCTTCCTGTAACGATTCAGCCTGATTGGACCTTGTTTTCACACAAATGGACCCAGAATGATGTGAAATAGTGCTTCGTGCAACATAATTCTGGGTGCCATTTACAAACCATAAGTGCTAATGACTCCATTCCTTTTTGTGGTTGTAGGGGCTGTTGATTGGAGTACACTAAAATAAACCTGATCTCTCTAGGACATTCAGAAGCCAAGTTATAAGCCCACACAAGTGTAACTGGACTACTTCTTTAAATTGACACCAGATCCGGTGACCTTTGGGACATGGTTTGACCCCCTTAGGAAAGTTCTATCATCATGAAACGTTCAGATCACTTACAACTCAATAGATTCTACCTTCCTGTAACGTTTCAGCCTGATTGGACCTTGTTTTCACACAAATGGACCCAGAATGATGTGAAATTGTGCTTCGTGCAACATAATTCTGGGTGCCATTTACAAACCATAAGTGCTAATGACTCCATTCCTTTTTGTGGTTGTAGGGGCTGTTGATTGGAGTACACTAAAATAAACCTGATCTCTCTAGGACATTCAGAAGCCAAGTTATAAGCCCACAAATGTGTAACTGGACTACTTCTTTAAATTAACACCAGATCCGGTGACCTTTGGGACATGGTTTGACCGCCTTGGAAAGTGCTATCATCATGAAACGTTCAGATCACTTACAACTCAATAGATTCTACCTTCCTGTAACATTTCAGCCTGATTGGACCTTGTTTTCACACAAATGGACCCAGAATGATGTGAAATTGTGCTTCGTGCAACATAATTCTGGGTGCCATTTAAAAACCATAAGTGCTAATGACTCCATTCCTTTTTGTGGTTGTAGGGGCTGTTGATTGGAGTATACTAAAACAAACCTGATCTCTCTAGGACATTCAGAAGCCACGTTATAAGCCCACAAATGTGTAACTGGACTACTTCTTTAAATTGACACCAGATCCGGTGACCTTTGGGACATGGTTTGACCCCCTTAGGAAAGTGCTATCATCATTAAATGTTCAGATCACTTACAACTCAATAGATTCTACCTTCCTGTAACGTTTCAGCCTGATTGGACCTTGTTTTCACACAAATGAACCCAGAATGATGTGAAATTGTGCTTCGTGCAACATAATTCTGGGTGCCATTTACAAACCATAAGTGCTAATGACTCCATTCCTTTTTGTGGTTGTAGGGGCTGTAGATTGGAGTACACTAAAACAAACCTAACCTCTCTAGGACATTCAGAAGCCAAGTTATAAGCCCACAAAGGTGTAACTGGACTACTTCTTTAAATTGACACCAGATCCGGTGACCTTTGGGACATGGTTTGACCCCCTTAGGAAAGTGCTATCATCATGAAATGTTCAGATCACTTACAACTCAATAGATTCTACCTTCCTGTAACGTTTCAGCCTGATTGGACCTTGTTTTCACACAAATGGACCCAGAATGATGTGAAATAGTGCTTCGTGCAACATAATTCTGGGTGCCATTTAAAAACCATAAGTGCTAATGACTCCATTCCTTTTTGTGGTTGTAGGGGCTGTTGATTGGAGTACACTAAAATAAACCTGATCTCTCTAGGACATTCAGAAGCCAAGTTATAAGCCCACACATGTGTAACTGGACTACTTCTTTAAATTGACACCAGATCCGGTGTCCTTTGGGACATGGTTTGACCCCCTTAGGAAAGTGCTATCATCATGAAACGTTCAGATCACTTACAACTCAATAGATTCTACCTTCCTGTAACGTTTCAGCCTGATTGGACCTTGTTTTCACACAAATGGACCCAGAATGATGTGAAATAGTGCTTCGTGCAACATAATTCTGGGTGCCATTTACAAACCATAAGTGCTAATGACTCCATTCCTTTTTGTGGTTGTAGGGGCTGTTGATTGGAGTACACTAAAATAAACCTGATCTCTCTAGGACATTCAGAAGCCAAGTTATAAGCCCACAAATGTGTAACTGGACTACTTCTTTAAATTGACACCAGTTCCGGTGACCTTTGGGACATGGTTTGACTCCCTTAGGAAAGTGCTATCATCATGAAATGTTCAGATCACTTACAACTCAATAGATTCTAAATTCCTGTAATGTTTCAGCCTGATTGGACCTTGTTTTCACACAAATGAACCCAGAATGATGTGAAAGTGTGCTTGGTGCAACATAATTCTGGGTGCCATTTAAAAACCATAAGTGCTAATGACTCCATTCCTTTTTGTGGTTGTAGGGGCTGTTGATTGGAGTACACTAAAACAAACCTGATCTCTCTAGGACATTCAGAAGCCAAGTTATAAGCCCACAAATGTTTAACTGGACTACTTCGTTAAAGTGACACCAGATCCGGTGACCTTTGGGACTTGGTTTGACCCCCTTAGGAAAGTGCTATCATCATGAAACGTTCAGATCACTTACAACACAATAGATTCTACCTTCCTGTAACGTTTCAGCCTGATTGGACCTTGTTTTCACACAAATGAACCCAAAATGTTGTGAAATTGTGCTTCGTGCAACATAATTCTGGGTGCCATTTAAAAACCATAAGTGCTAATGACTCCATTCCTTTTTGTGGTTGTAGGGGCTGTTGATTGGAGTACACTAAAACAAACCTGATCGCTCTAGGACATTCAGAAGCCAAGTTATAAGCCCACAAATGTGTAACTGGACATCTTCTTTAAATTGACACCAGATCCGGTGACCTTTGGGACATGGTTTGACCCCCTTAGGAAAGTGCTATCATCATGAAACGTTCAGATCACTTACAACTCAATAGATTCTACCTTCCTGTAACGTTTCAGCCTGATTGGACCTTGTTTTCACACAAATGGACCCAGAATGATGTGAAATAGTGCTTCGTGCAACATAATTCTGGGTGCCATTTACAAACCATAAGGGCTAATGACTCCATTCCTTTTTGTGGTTGTAGGGGCTGTTGATTGGAGTACACTAAAATAAACCTGATCTCTCTAGGACATTCAGAAGCCAAGTTATAAGCCCACAAATGTGTAACTGGACTACTTCTTTAAATTGACACCAGATCCGGTGACCTTTGGGACATGGTTTGACCCCCTTAGGAAAGTGCTATCATCATTAAACGTTCAGATCACTTACAATTCAATAGATTCTACCTTCCTGTAACGTTTCAGCCTGATTGGACCTTGTTTTCACACAAATGAACCCAGAATGATGTGAAATTGTGCTTCGTGCAACATAATTCTGGGTGCCATTTACAAACCATAAGTGCTAATGACTCCATTCCTTTTTGTGGTTGTAGGGGCTGTAGATTGGAGTACACTAAAACAAACCTAACCTCTCTAGGACATTCAGAAGCCAAGTTATAAGCCCACAAAGGTGTAACTGGACTACTTCTTTAAATTGACACCAGATCCGGTGACCTTTGGGACATGGTTTGACCCCCTTAGGAAAGTGCTATCATCATGAAACGTTCAGATCACTTACAACTCAATAGATTCTACCTTCCTGTAACGATTCAGCCTGATTGGACCTTGTTTTCACACAAATGGACCCAGAATGATGTGAAATAGTGCTTCGTGCAACATAATTCTGGGTGCCATTTACAAACCATAAGTGCTAATGACTCCATTCCTTTTTGTGGTTGTAGGGGCTGTTGATTGGAGTACACTAAAATAAACCTGATCTCTCTAGGACATTCAGAAGCCAAGTTATAAGCCCACACAAGTGTAACTGGACTACTTCTTTAAATTGACACCAGATCCGGTGACCTTTGGGACATGGTTTGACCCCCTTAGGAAAGTTCTATCATCATGAAACGTTCAGATCACTTACAACTCAATAGATTCTACCTTCCTGTAATGTTTCAGCCTGATTGGACCTTGTTTTCACACAAATGAACCCAGAATGATGTGAAATTGTGCTTCGTGCAACATATTTCTGGGTGCCATTTAAAAACCATAAATGCTAATGACTCCATTCCTCTTTGTGGTTGTAGGGGCTGTTGATTGGAGTATACTAAAACAAACCTGATCTCTCTAGGACATTCAGAAGCCACGTTATAAGCCCACAAATGTGTAACTGGACTACTTCTTTAAATTGACACCAGATCCGGTGACCTTTGGGACATGGTTTGACCCCCTTAGGAAAGTGCTATCATCATGAAACGTTCAGATCACTTACAACTCAATAGATTCTACCTTCCTGTAAAGTTTCAGCCTGATTGGACCTTGTTTTCACACAAATGGACCCAGAATGATGTGAAATAGTGCTTCGTGCAACATAATTCTGCGTGCCATTTACAAATCATAAGTGCTAATGACTCCATTCCTTTTTGTGGCTGTAGGGGCTGTTGATTGGAGTACACTAAAATAAACCTGATCTCTCTAGAACATTCAGAAGCCAAGTTATAAGCCCACAAATGTGTAACTGGACTACTTCTTTAAATTGACACCAGATCCGGTGACCTTTGGGACATGGTTTGACCCCCTTAGGAAAGTGCTATCATCATTAAACGTTCAGATCACTTACAACTCAATAGATTCTACCTTCCTGTAACGTTTCAGCCTGATTGGACCTTGTTTTCACACAAATGGACCCAGAATGATGTGAAATAGTGCTTTGTGCAACATAATTCTGGGTGCCATTTACAAACCATAAGTGCTAATGACTCCATTCTTTTTGTGGTTGTAGGGGCTGTTGGTTGGTGTACACTAAAATAAACCTGATCTCTCTAGGACATTCAGAAGCCAAGTTATAAGCCCGCAAATGTGTAACTGGACTATTTCTTTAAATTGACACCAGATCCGGTGACCTTTGGGATATGGTTTGACCGCCTTAGGAAAGAGCTATCATCATGAAACGTTCAGATCACTTACAACTCAATAGATTCTACCTTCCTGTAACGTTTCAGCCTGATTGGACCTTGTTTTCACACAAATGGACCCAGAATGATGAGAAATTGTGCTTCGTGCAACATAATTCTGGGAGCCATTTAAAAACCATAAGTGCTAATGACTCCATTCCTTTTTGTGGTTGTAGGGGCTAATTATTGGAGTAGACATTCAGAAGCCACGTTATAAGCCCACAAATGTGTAACTGGACTACTTCTTTAAATTGACACCAGATCCGGTGACCTTTGGGACATGGTTTGACCCCCTTAAGAAAGTCCTATCATCATGAAACGTTCAGATCACTTACAACTCAATAGATTCTACCTTCCTGTAACGTTTCAGCCTGATTGGACCTTGTTTTCACACAAATGAACCCAGAATGATGTGAAATTGTGCTTCGTGCAACATAATTCTGGGTGCCATTTAGAAACCATAAGTGCTAATGACTCCATTCCTTTTTGTAGTTGTAGGGGCTGTTGATTGGAGTACACTAAAACAAACCTAACCTCTCTAGGACATTCAGAAGCCAAGTTATAAGCCCACAAAGGTGTAACTGGACTACTTCTTTAAAGTGGCACCAGGCCCGGTGACCTTTGGGACATGGTTTTACCCCCTATAGGAATGTGCGATCATCTTGAAACGTTCAGATCACTTACAACTCAATAGATTCTACCTTCTTGTAGCGTTTCAGCCTGATTGGACCTTGTTTTCACACAAATGGACCCAGAATGATGTGATATTGTGCTTCGTGCAACATAATTCTGGGTGCCATTTACAAACCATAAGTTCTAATGACTCCATTCCTTTTTGTGGTTGTAGGGGCTGTTGATTGGACTACACTAAAACAAACCTGATCCTTCTAGGACATTCAGAAGCCAAGTTATAAGCCCACAAATGTGTAACTGGACTACTTATTTAAATTGACACCAGATCCGGTGACCTTTGGGATATGGTTTGACCCCCTTAGGAAAGTGCTATCATCATGAAACGTTCAGATCACTTACAACTCAGTAGATTCTACCTTCCTGTAACGTTTCAGCCTGATTGGACCTTGTTTTCACACAAATGAACCCAGAATGATGTGAAATTGTGCTTCGTGCAACATAATTCTGGGTGCCATTCTGGGTGATCTGAACGTTTCATGGTGATAGCACTTTCCTAAGGGGGTTAAACCATGTCCCAAAGGTCACCGGATCTGGTGTCAATTTAAAGAAGTAGTCCAGTTACACATTTGTGGGCTTATAACGTGGCTTCTGAATGTCCTAGAGAGATCAGGTTTGTTTTAGTATACTCCAATCAACAGCCCCTACAACCACAAAAAGGAATGGAGTCATTAGCACTTATGGTTTTTAAATGGCACCCAGAATTATGTTGCACGAAGCACAATTTCACATCATTCTGGGTTCATTTGTGTAAAAACAAGGTCCAATCAGGCTGAAACGTTACAGGAAGGTAAAAATCTATTGAGTTGTAAGTGATCTGAACGTTTCATGATGATAGCACTTTCCTAAGGGGGTCAAACCATGTCCCAACGGTCACCGGTCCTGGTGTCACTTTAAAGAAGTAGTCCAGTTACACCTTTGTGGGCTTATAACTTGGCTTCTGAATGTCCTAGAGAGATCAGGTTTGTTTAAGTGTACTCCAATCAACAGCCCCTACAACCTCAAAAAGGAGTGGAGTCATTAGCACTTATGGTTTTTAAATGGCACCCAGAATTATGTTGCACGAAGCACAATTTCACATCATTCTGGGTTCATTTGTGTGAAAACAAGGTCCAGTCAGGCTGAAACGTTACAGGAAGGTAGAATCTATTGAGTTGTAAGTGATCTGAACATTTCATGATGATAGCACTTTCCTAAGGGGGTCAAACCATGTCCCAAAGGTCACCGGATCTGGTGTCACTTTAAAGAAGTAGTCCAGTTACACATTTGTGGGCTTATAACTTGGCTTCTGAATGTCCTAGAGAGATCAGGTTTGTTTTAGTATACTCCAATCAACAGCCCCTACAACCACAAAAAGGAATGGAGTCATTAGCACTTATGGTTTTTAAATGGCACCCAGAATTATGTTGCACGAAGCACAATTTCACATCATTCTGGGTTCATTTGTGTGAAAACAAGGTCCAATCAGGCTGAAACGTTACAGGAAGGTAGAATTTATTGAGTTGTAAGTGATCTGAACGTTTCATGATGATAGCACTTTCCTAAGGGGTTTAACCATGTCCCAAAGGTACCGGATCTGGTGTCAATTTAAAGAAGTAGTCCAGTTACACATTTGTGGGCTTATAACTTGGCTTCTGAATGTCCTAGAGAGATCAGGTTTGTTTTAGTGTACTCCAATCAACAGCCCCTACAACCACAAAAAGGAATGGAGTCATTAGCACTTATGGTTTGTAAATGGCACCCAGAATTATGTTGCATGAAGCACAATATCACATCATTCTGGGTCCATTTGTTTGAAAACAAGGTCCAATCAGGCTGAAATGTTACAAGAAGGTAGAATCTATTGACTTGTAAGTGATCTGAACGTTTCATGATGATCGCACATTCCTATAGGGGGTCAAACCATGTCCCAAAGGTCACCGGGCCTGGTGTCACTTTAAAGAAGTAGTCCAGTTACACCTTTGTGGGCTTATAACTTGGCTTCTGAATGTCCTAGGGAGGTCAGGTTTGTTTTATTGTACTCCAATCAACAGCCCCTACAACCACAAAAAGGAATGGAGTCATTAGCACTTATGGTTTGTAAATGGCACCCAGAATTATGTTGCACGAAGCACAATTTCACATCATTCTGGGTCCATTTGTGTGAAAACAAGGTCCAATCAGGCTGAAACATTACAGGAAGGTAGAATCTGTTGAGTTGTAAGTGATCTGAACGTTTCATGGTGATAACCCTTTCCTAAGGGGGTCAAACCATGTCCCAAAGGTCACCGGATATGGTGTCAATTTAAAGAAGTAGTCCAGTTACACATTTGTGGGCTTATAACGTGGCTTCTGAATGTCCTAGAGAGATCAGGTTTGTTTTAGTATACTCCAATCAACAGCCCCTACAACCACAAAAAGGAATCGAGTCATTAGCACTTATGGTTTTTAAATGGCACCCAGAATTATGTTGCACGAAGCACAATTTCACATCATTCTGTGTTCATTTGTGTGAAAACAAGGTCCAATCAGGCTGAAACGTTACAGGAAGGTAGAATCTATTGAGTTGTAAGTGATCTGAACGTTTCATGATCATAGCACTTTCCTAAGGGGGTCAAACCATGTCCCAAACGTCACCGGATCTGGTGTCAATTTAAAGAAGTAGTCCAGTTACACATTTGTGGGCTTATAACTTGGCTTCTGAATGTTCTAGAGAGATCAGGTTTGTTTTATTGTACTCCAATCAACAGCCCCTACAACCACAAAAAGGAATGGAGTCATTAGCAATTATGGTTTGTAAATGGCACCCAGAATTATGTTGCATGAAGCACAATTTCACATCATTCTGGGTCCATTTGTGTGAAAACAAGGTCCAATCAGGCTAAAACGTTACAGGAAGGTAGAATCTATTGAGTTGTAAGTGATCTGAAAGTTTCATGATGATAGCACTTTCCTAAGGGGGTCAAACCATGTCCCAAAGGTCACCGGATCTGGTGTCAATTTAAAGAAGTAGTCCAGTTACACATTTGTGGGCTTATAAAGTGGCTTCTGAATGTCCTAGAGAGATCAGGTTTGTTTTAGTGTACTCCAATCAACAGCCCCTACAACCACAAAAAGGAATGGAGTCATTAGCACTTATGGTTTTTAAATGGCACCCAGAATTATGTTGCACGAAGCACAGTTTCACCTCATTCTGGGTTCATTTGTGTGAAAACAAGGTCCAATCAGGCTGAAACATTACAGGAAGGTAGAATCTATTGAGTTGTAAGTGATCTAATTGTTTCATGATGATAGCACTTTCCTAAGGGGGTCAAACCATGTCCCAAAGGTCACCGGATCTGGTGTCAATTTAACGTAGTCCAGTTACACATTTGTGGGCTTATAACTTGGCTTCTGAATGTCCTAGAGAGATCAGGTTTGTTTTATTGTACTCCAATCAACAGCCCCTACAACCACAAAAAGGAATGGAGTCATTAGCAATTATGGTTTGTAAATGGCACCCAGAATTATGTTGCATGAAGCACAATTTCACATCATTCTGGGTCCATTTGTGTGAAAACAAGGTCCAATCAGGCTAAAACGTTACAGGAAGGTAGAATCTATTGAGTTGTAAGTGATCTGAAAGTTTCATGATGATAGCACTTTCCTAAGGGGGTCAAACCATGTCCCAAATGTCACCGGATCTGGTTTCAATTTAAAGAAGTAGTCCAGTTACACATTTGTGGGCTTATAAAGTGGCTTCTGAATGTCCTAGAGAGATCAGGTTTGTTTTAGTATACTCCAATCAACAGCCCCTACAACCACATAAAGGAAAGGAGTCATTAGCACTTTTGGTTTTTAAATGGCACCCAGAATTATGTTGCACGAAGCACAGATTCACCTCATTCTGGGTTCATTTGTGTGAAAACAAGATCCAATCAGGCTGAAAAGTTACAGGAAGGTATAATCTATTGAGTTGTAAGTGATCTGAACGTTTTATGATGATAGCACTTTCCTAAGGGTGTCAAACCATGTCCCAAAGGTCACCGGATCTGGTGTCAATTTAAAGAAGTAGTCCAGTTACACATTTGTGGGCTTATAACTTGGCTTCTGAATGTCCCAGAGGGATCAGGTTTGTTTTAATGTACTCCAATCAACAGCCCCTACAACCACAAAATGGAATGGAGTCATTAGCACGTATGATTTGTAAATGGCACCCAGAATTATGTTATACGAAGCACAATTTCACATCATTCTGGGTTCACTTGTGTGAAAACAAGGTCCAATCAGGCTGAAACGTTACAGGACGGTAGAATCTATTGAGTTGTAAGTGATCTGAACGTTTCATGATGATAGCACTTTCCTAAGGGGGTCAAACCATGTCCCAAAGGTCACCGGATCTGGTGTCAATTTAAAGAAGTAGTCCAGTTACACATTTGTGGTCTTATAGCTTGGCTTCTGAATGTGCTAGAGAGATCAGGTTTGTTTTAATGTACTCCAATCAACAGCCCCACAACCACAAAAAGGAATGGAGTCATTAGCCCTTATGGTTTGTAAATGGCACCCAGAATTATGTTGCACGAAGCACAATTTCACATCATTCTGGGTCCATTTGTGTGAAAACAAGGTCCAATCAGGCTGAAACTCTACAAGAAGGTAGAATCTATTGAGTTGTAAGTGATCTGAACGTTTCAAGATGATCGCACATTCCTATAGGGGGTCAAACCATGTCCCAAAGGTCACCGGGCCTGGTGTCACTTTAAAGAAGTAGTCCAGTTACACCTTTGTGGGCTTATAACTTGGCTTCTGAATGTCCTAGAGAGTTTAGGTTTGTTTTAGTGTACTCCAATCAAAAGCCCCTAAAAGCACAAAAAGGAATGGAGTCATTAGCACTTATGGTTTGTAAATGGCACCCAGAATTATTTTGCACGGAGCACAATTTCACATCATTCTGGGTTCATTTGTGTGAAAACAAGGTCCAATCAGGCTGAAACGTTACAGGAAGGTAGCATCTATTGAGTTGTAAGTGATCTGAACGTTTCATGATGATAGCGCTTTCCTAAGGGGGTCAAACCATGTCCCAAAGGTCACCGGATCTGGTGTCAATTTAAAGAAGTAGTCCAGTTACACATTTGTGGGCTTATAACTTGGCTTCTGAATGTCCTAGAGAGATCAGGTTTGTTTTAGTGTACTCCAATCAACAGCCCCTACAACCACAAAAAGGAATGGAGTCATTAGCACTTATGGTTTGTAAATGGCACCCAGAATTATGTTGCACGAAGCACAATTTCACATCATTCTGGGTCCATTTGTGTGAAAACAAGGTCCAATCCGGCTGAAACGCTACAAGAAGGTAGAATCTATTGAGTTGTAAGTGATCTGAACGTTTCAAGATGATCGCACATTCCTATAGGGGGTCAAACCATGTCCCAAAGGTCACCGGGCCAAGTGTCACTTTAAAGAAGTAGTCCAGTTACACCTTTGTGGGCTTATAACTTGGCTTCTGAATGTCCTAGAGAGGTTAGGTTTGTTTTAGTGTACTCCAATCAACAGCCCCTACAACCTCAAAAAGGAATGGAGTCATTAGCACTTATGGTTTGTAAATGGCACCCAGAATTATTTTGCACGGAGCACAATTTCACATCATTCTGGGTTCATTTGTGTGAAAACAAGGTCCAATCAGGCTGAAACGTTACAGGAAGGTAGAATCTATTGAGTTGTAAGTGATCTGAACGTTTCATGATGATAGTGCTTTCCTAAGGGGGTCAAACCATGTCCCAAAGGTCACCGGATCTGGTGTCAATTTAAAGAAGTAGTCCAGTTACACATTTGTGGGCTTATAACTTGGCTTCTGAATGTCCTAGAGAGATCAGGTTTGTTTTAGTGTACTCCAATCAACAGTCCCTACAACCACAAAAAGGAATGGAGTCATTAGCACTCATGGTTTGTAAATGGCACCCAGAATTATGTTGCACGAAGCAAAATTTCACATCATTCTGGGTCCATTTGTGTGAAAACAAGGTCCAATCAGGCTGAAACGTTACAAGAAGGTAGAATCTATTGAGTTGTAAGTGATCTGAACGTTTCATGATGATCGCACATTCCTATAGGGGGTCAAACCATGTCCCAAAGGTCACCGGGCCTGGTGTCACTTTAAAGAAGTAGTCCAGTTACACCTTTGTGGGCTTATAACTTGGCTTCTGAATGTCCTAGAGAGGTCAGGTTTATTTTAGTGTACTCCAATCAACAGCCCCTACAACCACAAAAAGGAATGGGGTCATTAGCACTTATGGTTTGTAAATGGCACCCAGAATTATGTTGCACGAAGCACAATTTCACATCATTCAGGGTCCATTTGTGTGAAAACAAGGTCCAATCAGGCTGAAACGTTACAAGAAGGTAGAATCTATTGAGTTGTAAGTGATCTGAACGTTTCATGATGATCGCACCTTCCTATAGGGGGTCAAACCATGTCCCAAAGGTCACCGGGCCTAGTGTCACTTTAAAGAAGTAGTCCAGTTACACCTTTGTGGGCTTATAACTTGGCTTCTGAATGTCCTAGAGAGGTTAGGTTTGTTTTAGTGTACTCCAATCAAAAGCCCCTACAACCACAAAAAGGAATGGAGTCATTAGCACTTATGGTTTGTAAATGGCACCCAGAATTATGTTGCACGAAGCACAATTTCACATCATTCTGGGTCCATTTGTGTGAAAACAAGGTCCAATCCGGCTGAAACGCTACAAGAAGGTAGAATCTATTGAGTTGTAAGTGATCTGAACGTTTCAAGATGATCGCACATTCCTATAGGGGGTCAAACCATGTCCCAAAGGTCACCGGGCCAAGTGTCACTTTAAAGAAGTAGTCCAGTTACACCTTTGTGGGCTTATAACTTGGCTTCTGAATGTCCTAGAGAGGTTAGGTTTGTTTTAGTGTACTCCAATCAACAGCCCCTACAACCACAAAAAGGAATGGAGTCATTAGCACTTATGGTTTGTAAATGGCACCCAGAATTATTTTGCACGGAGCACAATTTCACATCATTCTGGGTTCATTTGTGTGAAAACAAGGTCCAATCAGGATTAAACGTTACAGGAAGGTAGAATCTATTGAGTTGTAAGTGATCTGAACGTTTCA
The DNA here is from genome assembly GCF_043380555.1 of Nothobranchius furzeri. Classification (NCBI taxonomy): domain Eukaryota; kingdom Metazoa; phylum Chordata; class Actinopteri; order Cyprinodontiformes; family Nothobranchiidae; genus Nothobranchius; species Nothobranchius furzeri. The sequence continues at coordinate 38,074,579 of NC_091743.1, forward strand.
TGATGATAGCGCTTTCCTAAGGGGGTCAAACCATGTCCCTAAGGTCACCGGATCTGGTGTCAATTTAAAGAAGTAGTCCAGTTACACATTTGTGGGCTTATAACTTAGCTTCTGAATGTCCTAGAGAGATCAGGTTTGTTTTAGTGTACTCCAATCAACAGCCCCTACAACCACAAAAAGGAAGGGAGTCATTAGCACTTATGGTTTGTAAATGGCACCCAGAATTATGTTGCATGAAGCACAATTTCACATCATTCTGGGTCCATTTGTGTGAAAACAAGGTCCAATCAGGCTGAAACGTTACAAGAAGGTAGAATCTATTGAGTTGTAAGTGATCTGAACGTTTCATGATGATCGCACATTCCTATAGGGGGTCAAACCATTTCCCAAAGGTCACCGGGCCTAGTGTCACTTTAAAGAAGTAGTCCAGTTACACCTTTGTGGGCTTATAACTTGGCTTCTGAATGTCCTAGAGAGGTTAGGTTTGTTTTAGTGTACTCCAATCAAAAGCCCCTACAACCACAAAAAGGAATGGAGTCATTAGCACTTATGGTTTGTAAATGGCACCCAGAATTATGTTGCACGAAGCACAATTTCACATCATTCTGGGTCCATTTGTGTGAAAACAAGGTCCAATCCAGCTGAAACGCTACAAGAAGGTAGAATCTATTGAGTTGTAAGTGATCTGAACGTTTCAAGATGATCGCACATTCCTATAGGGGGTCAAACCATGTCCCAAAGGTCACCGGGCCAAGTGTCACTTTAAAGAAGTAGTCCAGTTACACCTTTGTGGGCTTATAACTTGGCTTCTGAATGTCCTAGAGAGGTTAGGTTTGTTTTAGTGTACTCCAATCAACAGCCCCTACAACAACAAAAAGGAATGGAGTCATTAGCACTTATGGTTTGTAAATGGCACCCAGAATTATTTTGCACGGAGCACAATTTCACATAATTCTGGGTTCATTTGTGTGAAAACAAGGTCCAATCAGGATGAAACGTTACAGGAAGGTAGAATCTATTGAGTTGTAAGTGATCTGAACGTTTCATGATGATAGCGCTTTCCTAAGGGGGTCAAACCATGTCCCTAAGGTCACCGAATCTGGTGTCAATTTAAAGAAGTAGTCCAGTTACACATTTGTGGGCTTATAACTTGGCTTCTGAATGTCCTAGAGAGATCAGGTTTGTTTTAGTGTACTCCAATCAACAGCCCCTACAACCACAAAAAGGAAGGGAGTCATTAGCACTTATGGTTTGTAAATGGCACCCAGAATTATGTTGCACGAAGCACAATTTCACATCATTCTGGGTCCATTTGTGTGAAAACAAGGTCCAATCAGGCTGAAACGTTACAAGAAGGTAGAATCTATTGAGTTGTAAGTGATCTGAACATTTCATAATGATCGCACATTCCTATAGGGGGTCAAACCATGTCCCAAAGGTCACCGGGCCTGGTGTCACTTTAAAGAATTAGTCCAGTTACACCTTTGTGGGCTTATAACTTGGCTTCTGAATGTCCTAGAGAGGTCAGGTTTGTTTTAGTGCACTCCAATCAACAGCCCCTACAACCACAAAAAGGAATGGAGTCATTAGCACTTATGGTTTTTAAATGGCACCCAGAATTATGTTGCACGAAGCACAATTTCACATCATTCTGGGTCCATTTGTGTGAAAACAAGGTCCAATCAGGCTGAAACATTACAGGAAGGTAGAATCAATTGAGTTGTAAGTAATCTGAATGTTTCATGATGATAGCACTTTCCTAAGGGGGTCAAACCATGTCCCAAAGGTCACCGGATCTGGTGTCAATTTAAAGAAGTAGTCCAGTTACACATTTGTGGGCTTATAACTTGGCTTCTGAATGTCCTAGAGAGATCAGGTTTGTTTTAGTATACTCCAATCAACAGCCCCTACAACCACAAAAAGGAATGGAGTCATTAGCACTTATGGTTTGTAAATGGCACCCAGAGTTATGTTGCACGAAGCACAATTTCACATCATTCTGGGTCCATTTGTGTGAAAACAAGGTCCAATCAGGCTGAAACGTTACAGGAAGGTAGAATCTATTGAGTTGTAAGTGATCTGAACGTTTCATGATGATAGCACATTCCTATAGGGGGTCAAACCATGTCCCAAAGGTCACCGGGCCTGGTATCACTTTAAAGAAGTAGTCCAGTTACACCTTTGTGGGCTTATAACTTGGCATCTGAATGTCCTAGAGAGGTCAGGTTTGTTTTAGTGTACTCCAATCAACAGCCCCTACAACCACAAAAAGGAATGGATTCATTAGCACTTATGGTTTGTAAATGGCACCCAGAATTATGTTGCACGAAGCACAATTTCACATCATTCTGGGTCCATTTGTGTGAAAACAAGGTCCAATCAGGCTGAAACATTACAGGAAGGTAGAATCTATTGAGTTGTAAGTAATCTGAATGTTTCATGATGTTAGCACTTTCCTAAGGGGGTCAAACCATGTCATAAAGATCACCGGATCTGGTGTCAATTTAAAGAAGTAGTCCAGTTACACATTTGTGGGCTCATAACTTGGCTTCTGAATGTCCTAGAGAGATCAGGTTTGTTTTAGTATACTCCAATCAACAGCCCCTACAACCACAAAAAGGAATGGAGTCATTAGCACTTATGGTTTGTAAATGGCACCCAGAATTATGTTGCACGAAGCACAATTTCACATCATTCTGGGTCCATTTGTGTGAAAACAAGGTCCAATCAGGCTGAAACGTTACAAGAAGGTAGAATCTATTGAGTTGTAAGTGATCAGAAGGTTTTATGATGATCTCACATTCCTATAGGGGGTCAAACCATGTCCCAAAGGTCACCGGGCCTGGTGTCACTTTAAAGAAGTAGTCCAGTTACACCTTTGTGGGCTTATAACTTGGCTTCTGAATGTCCTAGAGAGGTCAGGTTTGTTTTAGTGTACTCCAATCAACAGCCCCTACAACCACAAAAAGGAATGGAGTCATTAGCACTTAAGGTTTGTAAATGGCACCAAGAATTATGTTGCACGAAGCACAATTTCACATCATTCTGGGTCCATTTGTGTGAAAACAAGGTCCAATCAGGCTGAAACGTTACAGGAAGGTAGAATATATTGAGTTGTAAGTGATCTGAACGTTTCATGATGATAGCACTTTCCTAAGGGGGTCAAACCATGTCCCAAAGGTCACCGGATCTGGTGTCAATTTAAAGAAGTAGTCCAGTTACACATTTGTAGGCTTATAACTTGGCTTCTGAATGTCCTAGAGAGATCAGGTTTGTTTTAATGTACTCCAATCAACAGCCCCTACAACCACAAAAAGGAATGGAGCCATTAGCACTTATGGTTTGTAAATGGCACCCAGAATTATGTTGCACGAAGCACAATTTCACATGATTCTGGGTTCATTTGCGTGACAACAAGGTCCAGACAGGCTGAAACGTTACAGGAAGGTAGAATCTATTTAGTTGTAAGTGATCTGAACGTTTCATGATGATAGCGCTTTCCTAAGGGGATCAAACCATGTCCCAAAGGTCACCGGATCTGGTGTCAATTTAAAGAAGTAGTCCAGTTACACATTTGTGGGCTTATAACTTGGCTTCTGAATGTCCTAGAGAGATCAGGTTTGTTTTAGTGTACTCCAATCAACAGCCCCTACAAACACAAAAGGAATGGAGTCATTAGCACTAATGTTTTTTAAATGGCACCCAGAATTATGTTGCACGAAGCACAATTTCACATCATTCTGGGTTCATTTGCGTGAAAACAAGGTCCAATCAGGCTGAAACGTTACAAGAAGGTAGAATCTATTGAGTTGTAAGTGATCTGATCGTTTCATGATGATAGCACTTTCCTAAGGGGGTCAAACCATGTCCCAAAGGTCACCGGATCTGGTGTCATTTTAAAGAAGTAGTCCAGTTACACCTTTGTGGGCTTATAACTTGGCTTCTGAATGTCCTAGAGAGGTCAGGTTTGTTTTAGTGTACTCCAATCAACAGCCCCTACAACCACAAAAAGGAATGGAGTCATTAGCACTTATGGTTTTTAAATGGCACCCAGAATTATGTTGCACGAAGCACAATTTCACATCATTCTGGGTCCATTTGTGTGAAAACAAGGTCCAATCAGGCTGAAACATTACAGGAAGGTAGAATCTATTGAGTTGTAAGTAATCTGAATGTTTCATGATGATAGCACTTTCCTAAGGGGGTCAAACCATGTCCCAAAGGTCACCGGATCTGGTGTCAATTTAAAGAAGTAGTCCAGTTACACATTTGTGGGCTTATAACTTGGCTTCTGAATGTCCTAGAGAGATCAGGTTTGTTTTAGTATACTCCAATCAACAGCCCCTACAACCACAAAAAGGAATGGAGTCATTAGCACTTATGGTTTGTAAATGGCACCCAGAGTTATGTTGCACGAAGCACAATTTCACATCATTCTGGGTCCATTTGTGTGAAAACAAGGTCCAATCAGGCTGAAACGTTACAGGAAGGTAGAATCTATTTAGTTGTAAGTGATCTGAACGTTTCATGATGATAGCGCTTTCCTAAGGGGATCAAACCATGTCCCAAAGGTCACCGGATCTGGTGTCAATTTAAAGAAGTAGTCCAGTTACACATTTGTGAGCTTATAACTTGGCTTCTGAATGTCCTAGAGAGATCAGGTTTGTTTTAGTGTACTCCAATCAAAAGCCCCTACAACCACAAAAAGGAATGGAGTCATTAGCACTTATGGTTTGTAAATGGCACCCAGAATTATGTTGCACGAAGCACAATTTCACATCATTCTGGGTCCATTTGTGTGAAAACAAGGTCCAATCAGGCTGAAACGCTACAAGAAGGTAGAATCTATTGAGTTGAAAGTGATCTGAACGTTTCAAGATGATCGCACGTTCCTATAGGGGGTCAAACCATGTCCCAAAGGTCACCGGGCCAAGTGTCACTTTAAAGAAGTAGTCCAGTTACACCTTTGTGGGCTTATAACTTGGCTTCTGAATGTCCTAGAGAGGTTAGGTTTGTTTTAGTGTACTCCAATCAACAGCCCCTACAACCACAAAAAGGAATGGAGTCATTAGCACTTATGGTTTGTAAATGGCACCCAGAATTATTTTGCACGGAGCACAATTTCACATCATTCTGGGTCCATTTGTGTGAAAACAAGGTCCAATCAGGCTGAAATGTTACAGGAAGGTAGAATCTATTGAGTTGTAAGTTATCTGAACATTTCATGATGATAGCGCTTTCCTAAGGGGGTCAAACCATGTCCCAAAGGTCACCGGATCTGGTGTCAATTTAAAGAAGTAGTCCAGTTACACATTTGTGGGCTTATAACTTGGCTTCTGAATGTCCTAGAGAGATCAGGTTTGTTTTAGTGTACTCCAATCAACAGCCCCCACAACCACAAAAAGGGATGGAGTCATTAGCACTTATGGTTTGTAAATGGCACCCAGAATTATGTTGCACGAAGCACAATTTCACATCATTCTGGGTCCATTTGTGTGAAAACAAGGTCCAGTCAGGCTGAAACGTTACAAGAAGGTAGAATCTATTGAGTTGTAAGTGATCTGAACGTTTCATGATGATAGCACATTCCTATAGGGGGTCAAACCATGTCCCAAAGGTCACCGGGCCTGGTGTCACTTTAAAGAAGTAGTCCAGTTACACCTTTGTGGGCTTATAACTTGGCTTCTGAATGTCCTAGAGAGGTCAGGTTTGTTTTAGTGTACTCCAATCAACAGCCCCTACAACCACAAAAAGGAATGGAGTCATTAGCACTTATGGTTTGTAAATGGCACCCAGAATTATGTTGCACGAAGCACAATTTCACATCATTCTGGGTCCATTTGTGTGAAAACAAGGTCCAACCAGGCTGAAACATTACAGGAAGGTAGAATCTATTGAGTTGTAAGTAATCTGAATGTTTCATGATGATAGCACTTTCCTAAGGGGGTCAAACCATGTCCCAAAGATCACCGGATCTGGTGTCAATTTAAAGAAGTAGTCCAGTTACACATTTGTGGGCTCATAACTTGGCTTCTGAATGTCCTAGAGAGATCAGGTTTGTTTTAGTATACTCCAATCAACAGCCCCTACAACCACAAAAAGGAATGGAGTCATTAGCACTTATGGTTTGTAAATGGCACCCAGAATTATGTTGCACGAGGCACAATTTCACATCATTCTGGCTCCATTTGTGTGAAAACAAGGTCCAATCAGGCTGAAACGTTACAAGAAGGTAGAATCTATTGAGTTGTAAGTGATCTGAACGTTTCATGATGATCTCACATTCCTATAGGGGGTCAAACCATGTCCCAAAGGTCACCGGGCCTGGTGTCACTTTAAAGAAGTAGTCCAGTTACACCTTTGTGGGCTTATAACTTGGCTTCTGAATGTCCTAGAGAGGTGAGGTTTGTTTTAGTGTACTCCAATCAACAGCCCCTACAACCACAAAAAGGAATGGAGTCATTAGCACTTAAGGTTTGTAAATGGCACCCAGAATTATGTTGCACGAAGCACAATTTCACATTATTCTGGGTCCATTTGTGTGAAAACAAGGTCCAATCAGGCTGAAACGTTACAGGAAGGTAGAATCTATTGAGTTGTAAGTGATCTGAACGTTTCATGATGATAGCACTTTCCTAAGGGGGTCAAACCATGTCCCAAAGGTCACCGGATCTGGTGTCAATTTAAAGAAGTAGTCCAGTTACACATTTGTGGGCTTATAACTTGGCTTCTGAATGTCCTAGAGAGATCAGGTTTGTTTTAATGTACTCCAATCAACAGCCCCTACAACCACAAAAAGGAATGGAGTCATTAGCACTTATGGTTTGTAAATGGCACCCAGAATTATGTTGCACGAAGCACAATTTCACATCATTCTGGGTTCATTTGCGTGAAAACAAGGTCCAATCAGGCTGAAACGTTACAGGAAGGTAGAATCTATTTAGTTGTAAGTGATCTGAACGTTTCATGATGATAGCGCTTTCCTAAGGGGATCAAACCATGTCCCAAAGGTCACCGGATCTGGTGTCAATTTAAAGAAGTAGTCCAGTTACACATTTGTGGGCTTATAACTTGGCTTCTGAATGTCCTAGAGAGATCAGGTTTGTTTTAGTGTACTCCAATCAACAGCCCCTACAACCACAAAAGGAATGGAGTCATTAGCACTTATGGTTTGTAAATGGCACCCAGAATTATGTTGCACGAAGCACAATTTCACATCATTCTGGGTCCATTTGTGTGAAAACAAGGTCCAATCAGGCTGAAACGTTAAAAGAAGGTAGAATCTATTGAGTTGTAAGTGATCTGAACGTTTCATGATGATAGCACTTTCCTAAGGGGGTCAAACCATGTCCCAAAGGTCACCGGATCTGGTGTCATTTTAAAGAAGTAGTCCAGTTACACATTTGTTGGCTTATAACTTGGCTTCTGAATGTCCTAGAGAGGTCAGGTTTGTTTTAGTGTACTCCAATCAACAGCCCCTACAACCACAAAAAGGAATGGAGTCATTAGCACTTACGGTTTGTAAATGGCACCCAGAATTATGTTGCACGAAGCACAATTTCACATCATTCTGGGTCCATTTGTGTGAAAACAAGGTCCAATCAGGCTGAAACGTTACAAGAAGGTAGAATCTATTGAGTTGTAAGTGATCTGATCGTTTCATGATGATAGCACTTTCCTAAGGGGGTCAAACCATGTCCCAAAGGTCACCGGATCTGGTGTCATTTTAAAGAAGTAGTCCAGTTACACCTTTGTGGGCTTATAACTTGGCTTCTGAATGTCCTAGAGAGGTCAGGTTTGTTTTAGTGTACTCCAATCAACAGCCCCTACAACCACAAAAAGGAATGGAGTCATTAGCACTTATGGTTTTTAAATGGCACCCAGAATTATGTTGCACGAAGCACAATTTCACATCATTCTGGGTCCATTTGTGTGAAAACAAGGTCCAATCAGGCTGAAACATTACAGGAAGGTAGAATCTATTGAGTTGTAAGTAATCTGAATGTTTCATGATGATAGCGCTTTCCTAAGGGGGTCAAACCATGTCCCAATGGTCACCGGATCTGGTGTCAATTTAAAGAAGTAGTCCAGTTACACATTTGTGGGCTTATAACTTGGCTTCTGAATGTCCTAGAGAGATCAGGTTTGTTTTAGTATACTCCAATCAACAGCCCCTACAACCACAAAAAGGAATGGAGTCATTAGCACTTATGGTTTGTAAATGGCACCCAGAGTTATGTTGCACGAAGCACATTTTCACATCATTCTGGGTCCATTTGTGTGAAAACAAGGTCCAATCAGGCTGAAACGTTACAGGAAGGTAGAATCTATTGAGTTGTAAGTGATCTGAACGTTTCATGATGATAGCACTTTCCTAAGGGGGTCAAACCATGTCCAAAATGTCACCGGATCTGGTGTCAATTTAAAGTAGTCCAGTTACAAATTTGTGGGCTTATAACTTGGCTTCTGAATGTCCTAGAGAGATCAGGTTTGTTTTGATGTACTCCAATCAACAGCCCCTTCAACCACAAAAAGGAATGGAGTCATTAGCACTTATGGTTTGTAAATGGCACCCAGAATTATGTTGCACGAAGCACAATTTCACATCATTCTGGGTCCATTTGTGTGAAAACAAGGTCCAATCCGGCTGAAACGCTACAAGAAGGTAGAATCTATTGAGTTGTAAGTGATCTGAACGTTTCAAGATGATCGCACATTCCTATAGGGGGTCAAACCATGTCCCAAAGGTCACCGGGCCAAGTGTCACTTTAAAGAAGTAGTCCAGTTACACCTTTGTGGGCTTATAACTTGGCTTCTGAATGTCCTAGAGAGGTTAGGTTTGTTTTAGTGTACTCCAATCAACAGCCCCTACAACCACAAAAAGGAATGGAGTCATTAGCACTTATGGTTTGTAAATGGCACCCAGAATTATTTTGCACGGAGCACAATTTCACATCATTCTGGGTTCATTTGTGTGAAAACAAGGTCCAATCAGGATGAAACGTTACAGGAAGGTAGAATCTATTGAGTTGTAAGTGATCTGAACGTTTCATGATGATAGCGCTTTCCTAAGGGGGTCAAACCATGTCCCTAAGGTCACCGGATCTGGTGTCAATTTAAAGAAGTAGTCCAGTTACACATTTGTGGGCTTATAACTTGGCTTCTGAATGTCCTAGAGAGATCAGGTTTGTTTTAGTGTACTCCAATCAACAGCCCCTACAACCACAAAAAGGAAGGGAGTCATTAGCACTTATGGTTTGTAAATGGCACCCAGAATTATGTTGCACGAAGCACAATTTCACATCATTCTGGGTCCATTTGTGTGAAAACAAGGTCCAATCAGGCTGAAACGTTACAAGAAGGTAGAATCTATTGAGTTGTAAGTGATCTGAACATTTCATAATGATCGCACATTCCTATAGGGGGTCAAACCATGTCCCAAAGGTCACCGGGCCTGGTGTCACTTTAAAGAAGTAGTCCAGTTACACCTTTGTGGGCTTATAACTTGGCTTCTGAATGTCCTAGAGAGGTCAGGTTTGTTTTAGTGTACTCCAATCAACAGCCCCTACAACCACAAAAAGGAATGGAGTCATTAGCACTTATGGTTTTTAAATGGCACCCAGAATTATGTTGCACGAAGCACAATTTCACATCATTCTGGGTCCATTTGTGTGAAAACAAGGTCCAATCAGGCTGAAACATTACAGGAAGGTAGAATCTATTGAGTTGTAAGTAATCTGAATGTTTCATGATGATAGCACTTTCCTAAGGGGGTCAAACCATGTCCCAAAGGTCACCGGATCTGGTGTCAATTTAAAGAAGTAGTCCAGTTACACATTTGTGGGCTTATAACTTGGCTTCTGAATGTCCTAGAGAGATCAGGTTTGTTTTAGTATACTCCAATCAACAGCCCCTACATCCACAAAAAGGAATGGAGTCATTAGCACTTATGGTTTGCAAATGGCACCCAGAGTTATGTTGCACGAAGCACAATTTCACATCATTCTGGGTCCATTTGTGTGAAAACAAGGTCCAATCAGGCTGAAACGTTACAGGAAGGTAGAATCTATTGAGTTGTAAGTGATCTGAACGTTTCATGATGATAGCACATTCCTATAGGGGGTCAAACCATGTCCCAAAGGTCACCGGGCCTGGTATCACTTTAAAGAAGTAGTCCAGTTACACCTTTGTGGGCTTATAACTTGGCATCTGAATGTCCTAGAGAGGTCAGGTTTGTTTTAGTGTACTCCAATCAACAGCCCCTACAACCACAAAAAGGAATGGATTCATTAGCACTTATGGTTTGTAAATGGCACCCAGAATTATGTTGCACGAAGCACAATTTCACATCATTCTGGGTCCATTTGTGTGAAAACAAGGTCCAATCAGGCTGAAACATTACAGGAAGGTAGAATATATTGAGTTGTAAGTAATCTGAATGTTTCATGATGTTAGCACTTTCCTAAGGGGGTCAAACCATGTCCCAAAGATCACCGGATCTGGTGTCAATTTAAAGAAGTAGTCCAGTTACACATTTGTGGGCTCATAACTTGGCTTCTGAATGTCCTAGAGAGATCAGGTTTGTTTTAGTATACTCCAATCAACAGCCCCTACAACCACAAAAAGGAATGGAGTCATTAGCACTTATGGTTTGTAAATGGCACCCAGAATTATGTTGCACGAAGCACAATTTCACATCATTCTGGGTCCATTTGTGTGAAAACAAGGTCCAATCAGGCTGAAACGTTACAAGAAGGTAGAATCTATTGAGTTGTAAGTGATCAGAACGTTTTATGATGATCTCACATTCCTATAGGGGGTCAAACCATGTCCCAAAGGTCACCGGGCCTGGTGTCACTTTAAAGAAGTAGTCCAGTTACACCTTTGTGGGCTTATAACTTGGCTTCTGAATGTCCTAGAGAGGTCAGGTTTGTTTTAGTGTACTCCAATCAACAGCCCCTACAACCACAAAAAGGAATGGAGTCATTAGCACTTAAGGTTTGTAAATGGCACCCAGAATTATGTTGCACGAAGCACAATTTCACATCATTCTGGGTCCATTTGTGTGAAAACAAGGTCCAATCAGGCTGAAACGTTACAGGAAGGTAGAATATATTGAGTTGTAAGTGATCTGAACGTTTCATGATGATAGCACTTTCCTAAGGGGGTCAAACCATGTCCCAAAGGTCACCGGATCTGGTGTCAATTTAAAGAAGTAGTCCAGTTACACATTTGTAGGCTTATAACTTGGCTTCTGAATGTCCTAGAGAGATCAGGTTTGTTTTAATGTACTCCAATCAACAGCCCCTACAACCACAAAAAGGAATGGAGTCATTAGCACTTATGGTTTGTAAATGGCACCCAGAATTATGTTGCACGAAGCACAGTTTCACCTCATTCTGGGTTCATTTGTGTGAAAACAAGATCCAGACAGGCTGAAACGTTACAGGAAGGTAGAATCTATTGAGTTGTAAGTGATCTGAACGTTTTATGATGATAGCACTTTCCTAAGGGTGTCAAACCATGTCCCAAAGGTCACCGGATCTGGTGTCAATTTAAAGAAGTAGTCCAGTTACACATTTGTGGGCTTATAACTTGGCTTCTGAATGTCCCAGAGGGATCAGGTTTGTTTTAATGTACTCCAATCAACAGCCCCTACAACCACAAAATGGAATGGAGTCATTAGCACGTATGATTTGTAAATGGCACCCAGAATTATGTTATACGAAGCACAATTTCACATCATTCTGGGTTCACTTGTGTGAAAACAAGGTCCAATCAGGCTGAAACGTTACAGGACGGTAGAATCTATTGAGTTGTAAGTGATCTGAACGTTTCATGATGATAGCACTTTCCTAAGGGGGTCAAACCATGTCCCAAAGGTCACCGGATCTGGTGTCAATTTAAAGAAGTAGTCCAGTTACACATTTGTGGTCTTATAGCTTGGCTTCTGAATGTCCTAGAGAGATCAGGTTTGTTTTAATGTACTCCAATCAACAGCCCCACAACCACAAAAAGGAATGGAGTCATTAGCCCTTATGGTTTGTAAATGGCACCCAGAATTATGTTGCACGAAGCACAATTTCACATCATTCTGGGTCCATTTGTGTGAAAACAAGGTCCAATCAGGCTGAAACTCTACAAGAAGGTAGAATCTATTGAGTTGTAAGTGATCTGAACGTTTCAAGATGATCGCACATTCCTATAGGGGGTCAAACCATGTCCCAAAGGTCACCGGGCCTGGTGTCACTTTAAAGAAGTAGTCCAGTTACACCTTTGTGGGCTTATAACTTGGCTTCTGAATGTCCTAGAGAGTTTAGGTTTGTTTTAGTGTACTCCAATCAAAAGCCCCTAAAAGCACAAAAAGGAATGGAGTCATTAGCACTTATGGTTTGTAAATGGCACCCAGAATTATTTTGCACGGAGCACAATTTCACATCATTCTGGGTTCATTTGTGTGAAAACAAGGTCCAATCAGGCTGAAACGTTACAGGAAGGTAGCATCTATTGAGTTGTAAGTGATCTGAACGTTTCATGATGATAGCGCTTTCCTAAGGGGGTCAAACCATGTCCCAAAGGTCACCGGATCTGGTGTCAATTTAAAGAAGTAGTCCAGTTACACATTTGTGGGCTTATAACTTGGCTTCTGAATGTCCTAGAGAGATCAGGTTTGTTTTAGTGTACTCCAATCAACAGCCCCTACAACCACAAAAAGGAATGGAGTCATTAGCACTTATGGTTTGTAAATGGCACCCAGAATTATGTTGCACGAAGCACAATTTCACATCATTCTGGGTCCATTTGTGTGAAAACAAGGTCCAATCCGGCTGAAACGCTACAAGAAGGTAGAATCTATTGAGTTGTAAGTGATCTGAACGTTTCAAGATGATCGCACATTCCTATAGGGGGTCAAACCATGTCCCAAAGGTCACCGGGCCAAGTGTCACTTTAAAGAAGTAGTCCAGTTACACCTTTGTGGGCTTATAACTTGGCTTCTGAATGTCCTAGAGAGGTTAGGTTTGTTTTAGTGTACTCCAATCAACAGCCCCTACAACCTCAAAAAGGAATGGAGTCATTAGCACTTATGGTTTGTAAATGGCACCCAGAATTATTTTGCACGGAGCACAATTTCACATCATTCTGGGTTCATTTGTGTGAAAACAAGGTCCAATCAGGCTGAAACGTTACAGGAAGGTAGAATCTATTGAGTTGTAAGTGATCTGAACGTTTCATGATGATAGTGCTTTCCTAAGGGGGTCAAACCATGTCCCAAAGGTCACCGGATCTGGTGTCAATTTAAAGAAGTAGTCCAGTTACACATTTGTGGGCTTATAACTTGGCTTCTGAATGTCCTAGAGAGATCAGGTTTGTTTTAGTGTACTCCAATCAACAGTCCCTACAACCACAAAAAGGAATGGAGTCATTAGCACTTATGGTTTGTAAATGGCACCCAGAATTATGTTGCACGAAGCAAAATTTCACATCATTCTGGGTCCATTTGTGTGAAAACAAGGTCCAATCAGGCTGAAACGTTACAAGAAGGTAGAATCTATTGAGTTGTAAGTGATCTGAACGTTTCATGATGATCGCACATTCCTATAGGGGGTCAAACCATGTCCCAAAGGTCACCGGGCCTGGTGTCACTTTAAAGAAGTAGTCCAGTTACACCTTTGTGGGCTTATAACTTGGCTTCTGAATGTCCTAGAGAGGTCAGGTTTATTTTAGTGTACTCCAATCAACAGCCCCTACAACCACAAAAAGGAATGGGGTCATTAGCACTTATGGTTTGTAAATGGCACCCAGAATTATGTTGCACGAAGCACAATTTCACATCATTCAGGGTCCATTTGTGTGAAAACAAGGTCCAATCAGGCTGAAACGTTACAAGAAGGTAGAATCTATTGAGTTGTAAGTGATCTGAACGTTTCATGATGATCGCACCTTCCTATAGGGGGTCAAACCATGTCCCAAAGGTCACCGGGCCTAGTGTCACTTTAAAGAAGTAGTCCAGTTACACCTTTGTGGGCTTATAACTTGGCTTCTGAATGTCCTAGAGAGGTTAGGTTTGTTTTAGTGTACTCCAATCAAAAGCCCCTACAACCACAAAAAGGAATGGAGTCATTAGCACTTATGGTTTGTAAATGGCACCCAGAATTATGTTGCACGAAGCACAATTTCACATCATTCTGGGTCCATTTGTGTGAAAACAAGGTCCAATCCGGCTGAAACGCTACAAGAAGGTAGAATCTATTGAGTTGTAAGTGATCTGAACGTTTCAAGATGATCGCACATTCCTATAGGGGGTCAAACCATGTCCCAAAGGTCACCGGGCCAAGTGTCACTTTAAAGAAGTAGTCCAGTTACACCTTTGTGGGCTTATAACTTGGCTTCTGAATGTCCTAGAGAGGTTAGGTTTGTTTTAGTGTACTCCAATCAACAGCCCCTACAACCACAAAAAGGAATGGAGTCATTAGCACTTATGGTTTGTAAATGGCACCCAGAATTATTTTGCACGGAGCACAATTTCACATCATTCTGGGTTCATTTGTGTGAAAACAAGGTCCAATCAGGATTAAACGTTACAGGAAGGTAGAATCTATTGAGTTGTAAGTGATCTGAACGTTTCATGATGATAGCGCTTTCCTAAGGGGGTCAAACCATGTCCCCAAGGTCACCGGATCTGGTGTCAATTTAAAGAAGTAGTCCAGTTACACATTTGTGGGCTTATAACTTGGCTTCTGAATGTCCTAGAGAGATCAGGTTTGTTTTAGTGTACTCCAATCAACAGCCCCTACAACCACAAAAAGGAAGGGAGTCATTAGCACTTATGGTTTGTAAATGGCACCCAGAATTATGTTGCATGAAGCACAATTTCACATCATTCTGGGTCCATTTGTGTGAAAACAAGGTCCAATCAGGCTGAAACGTTACAAGAAGGTAGAATCTATTGAGTTGTAAGTGATCTGAACGTTTCATGATGATCGCACATTCCTATAGGGGGTCAAACCATTTCCCAAAGGTCACCGGGCCTAGTGTCACTTTAAAGAAGTAGTCCAGTTACACCTTTGTGGGCTTATAACTTGGCTTCTGAATGTCCTAGAGAGGTTAGGTTTGTTTTAGTGTACTCCAATCAAAAGCCCCTACAACCACAAAAAGGAATGGAGTCATTAGCACTTATGGTTTGTAAATGGCACCCAGAATTATGTTGCACGAAGCACAATTTCACATCATTCTGGGTCCATTTGTGTGAAAACAAGGTCCAATCCGGCTGAAACGCTACAAGAAGGTAGAATCTATTGAGTTGTAAGTGATCTGAACGTTTCAAGATGATCGCACATTCCTATAGGGGGTCAAACCATGTCCCAAAGGTCACCGGGCCAAGTGTCACTTTAAAGAAGTAGTCCAGTTACACCTTTGTGGGCTTATAACTTGGCTTCTGAATGTCCTAGAGAGGTTAGGTTTGTTTTAGTGTACTCCAATCAACAGCCCCTACAACAACAAAAAGGAATGGAGTCATTAGCACTTATGGTTTGTAAATGGCACCCAGAATTATTTTGCACGGAGCACAATTTCACATAATTCTGGGTTCATTTGTGTGAAAACAAGGTCCAATCAGGATGAAACGTTACAGGAAGGTAGAATCTATTGAGTTGTAAGTGATCTGAACGTTTCATGATGATAGCGCTTTCCTAAGGGGGTCAAACCATGTCCCTAAGGTCACCGGATCTGGTGTCAATTTAAAGAAGTAGTCCAGTTACACATTTGTGGGCTTATAACTTGGCTTCTGAATGTCCTAGAGAGATCAGGTTTGTTTTAGTGTACTCCAATCAACAGCCCCTACAACCACAAAAAGGAAGGGAGTCATTAGCACTTATGGTTTGTAAATGGCACCCAGAATTATGTTGCACGAAGCACAATTTCACATCATTCTGGGTCCATTTGTGTGAAAACAAGGTCCAATCAGGCTGAAACGTTACAAGAAGGTAGAATCTATTGAGTTGTAAGTGATCTGAACATTTCATAATGATCGCACATTCCTATAGGGGGTCAAACCATGTCCCAAAGGTCACCGGGCCAAGTGTCACTTTAAAGAAGTAGTCCAGTTACACCTTTGTGGGCTTATAACTTGGCTTCTGAATGTCCTAGAGAGGTCAGGTTTGTTTTAGTGTACTCCAATCAACAGCCCCTACAACCACAAAAAGGAATGGAGTCATTAGCACTTAAGGTTTGTAAATGGCACCCAGAATTATGTTGCACGAAGCACAATTTCACATCATTCTGGGTCCATTTGTGTGAAAACAAGGTCCAATCAGGCTGAAACGTTACAGGAAGGTAGAATATATTGAGTTGTAAGTGATCTGAACGTTTCATGATGATAGCACTTTCCTAAGGGGGTCAAACCATGTCCCAAAGGTCACCGGATCTGGTGTCAATTTAAAGAAGTAGTCCAGTTACACATTTGTAGGCTTATAACTTGGCTTCTGAATGTCCTAGAGAGATCAGGTTTGTTTTAATGTACTCCAATCAACAGCCCCTACAACCACAAAAAGGAATGGAGTCATTAGCACTTATGGTTTGTAAATGGCACCCAGAATTATGTTGCACGAAGCACAGTTTCACCTCATTCTGGGTTCATTTGTGTGAAAACAAGATCCAGACAGGCTGAAACGTTACAGGAAGGTAGAATCTATTGAGTTGTAAGTGATCTGAACGTTTTATGATGATAGCACTTTCCTAAGGGTGTCAAACCATGTCCCAAAGGTCACCGGATCTGGTGTCAATTTAAAGAAGTAGTCCAGTTACACATTTGTGGGCTTATAACTTGGCTTCTGAATGTCCCAGAGGGATCAGGTTTGTTTTAATGTACTCCAATCAACAGCCCCTACAACCACAAAATGGAATGGAGTCATTAGCACGTATGATTTGTAAATGGCACCCAGAATTATGTTATACGAAGCACAATTTCACATCATTCTGGGTTCACTTGTGTGAAAACAAGGTCCAATCAGGCTGAAACGTTACAGGACGGTAGAATCTATTGAGTTGTAAGTGATCTGAACGTTTCATGATGATAGCACTTTCCTAAGGGGGTCAAACCATGTCCCAAAGGTCACCGGATCTGGTGTCAATTTAAAGAAGTAGTCCAGTTACACATTTGTGGTCTTATAGCTTGGCTTCTGAATGTCCTAGAGAGATCAGGTTTGTTTTAATGTACTCCAATCAACAGCCCCACAACCACAAAAAGGAATGGAGTCATTAGCCCTTATGGTTTGTAAATGGCACCCAGAATTATGTTGCACGAAGCACAATTTCACATCATTCTGGGTCCATTTGTGTGAAAACAAGGTCCAATCAGGCTGAAACTCTACAAGAAGGTAGAATCTATTGAGTTGTAAGTGATCTGAACGTTTCAAGATGATCGCACATTCCTATAGGGGGTCAAACCATGTCCCAAAGGTCACCGGGCCTGGTGTCACTTTAAAGAAGTAGTCCAGTTACACCTTTGTGGGCTTATAACTTGGCTTCTGAATGTCCTAGAGAGTTTAGGTTTGTTTTAGTGTACTCCAATCAAAAGCCCCTAAAAGCACAAAAAGGAATGGAGTCATTAGCACTTATGGTTTGTAAATGGCACCCAGAATTATTTTGCACGGAGCACAATTTCACATCATTCTGGGTTCATTTGTGTGAAAACAAGGTCCAATCAGGCTGAAACGTTACAGGAAGGTAGCATCTATTGAGTTGTAAGTGATCTGAACGTTTCATGATGATAGCGCTTTCCTAAGGGGGTCAAACCATGTCCCAAAGGTCACCGGATCTGGTGTCAATTTAAAGAAGTAGTCCAGTTACACATTTGTGGGCTTATAACTTGGCTTCTGAATGTCCTAGAGAGATCAGGTTTGTTTTAGTGTACTCCAATCAACAGCCCCTACAACCACAAAAAGGAATGGAGTCATTAGCACTTATGGTTTGTAAATGGCACCCAGAATTATGTTGCACGAAGCACAATTTCACATCATTCTGGGTCCATTTGTGTGAAAACAAGGTCCAATCCGGCTGAAACGCTACAAGAAGGTAGAATCTATTGAGTTGTAAGTGATCTGAACGTTTCAAGATGATCGCACATTCCTATAGGGGGTCAAACCATGTCCCAAAGGTCACCGGGCCAAGTGTCACTTTAAAGAAGTAGTCCAGTTACACCTTTGTGGGCTTATAACTTGGCTTCTGAATGTCCTAGAGAGGTTAGGTTTGTTTTAGTGTACTCCAATCAACAGCCCCTACAACCTCAAAAAGGAATGGAGTCATTAGCACTTATGGTTTGTAAATGGCACCCAGAATTATTTTGCACGGAGCACAATTTCACATCATTCTGGGTTCATTTGTGTGAAAACAAGGTCCAATCAGGCTGAAACGTTACAGGAAGGTAGAATCTATTGAGTTGTAAGTGATCTGAACGTTTCATGATGATAGTGCTTTCCTAAGGGGGTCAAACCATGTCCCAAAGGTCACCGGATCTGGTGTCAATTTAAAGAAGTAGTCCAGTTACACATTTGTGGGCTTATAACTTGGCTTCTGAATGTCCTAGAGAGATCAGGTTTGTTTTAGTGTACTCCAATCAACAGTCCCTACAACCACAAAAAGGAATGGAGTCATTAGCACTTATGGTTTGTAAATGGCACCCAGAATTATGTTGCACGAAGCAAAATTTCACATCATTCTGGGTCCATTTGTGTGAAAACAAGGTCCAATCAGGCTGAAACGTTACAAGAAGGTAGAATCTATTGAGTTGTAAGTGATCTGAACGTTTCATGATGATCGCACATTCCTATAGGGGGTCAAACCATGTCCCAAAGGTCACCGGGCCTGGTGTCACTTTAAAGAAGTAGTCCAGTTACACCTTTGTGGGCTTATAACTTGGCTTCTGAATGTCCTAGAGAGGTCAGGTTTATTTTAGTGTACTCCAATCAACAGCCCCTACAACCACAAAAAGGAATGGGGTCATTAGCACTTATGGTTTGTAAATGGCACCCAGAATTATGTTGCACGAAGCACAATTTCACATCATTCAGGGTCCATTTGTGTGAAAACAAGGTCCAATCAGGCTGAAACGTTACAAGAAGGTAGAATCTATTGAGTTGTAAGTGATCTGAACGTTTCATGATGATCGCACCTTCCTATAGGGGGTCAAACCATGTCCCAAAGGTCACCGGGCCTAGTGTCACTTTAAAGAAGTAGTCCAGTTACACCTTTGTGGGCTTATAACTTGGCTTCTGAATGTCCTAGAGAGGTTAGGTTTGTTTTAGTGTACTCCAATCAAAAGCCCCTACAACCACAAAAAGGAATGGAGTCATTAGCACTTATGGTTTGTAAATGGCACCCAGAATTATGTTGCACGAAGCACAATTTCACATCATTCTGGGTCCATTTGTGTGAAAACAAGGTCCAATCCGGCTGAAACGCTACAAGAAGGTAGAATCTATTGAGTTGTAAGTGATCTGAACGTTTCAAGATGATCGCACATTCCTATAGGGGGTCAAACCATGTCCCAAAGGTCACCGGGCCAAGTGTCACTTTAAAGAAGTAGTCCAGTTACACCTTTGTGGGCTTATAACTTGGCTTCTGAATGTCCTAGAGAGGTTAGGTTTGTTTTAGTGTACTCCAATCAACAGCCCCTACAACCACAAAAAGGAATGGAGTCATTAGCACTTATGGTTTGTAAATGGCACCCAGAATTATGTTGCACGAAGCACAATTTCACATCATTCTGGGTCCATTTGTGTGAAAACAAGGTCCAATCAGGCTGAAACTCTACAAGAAGGTAGAATCTATTGAGTTGTAAGTGATCTGAACGTTTCAAGATGATCGCACATTCCTATAGGGGGTCAAACCATGTCCCAAAGGTCACCGGGCCTGGTGTCACTTTAAAGAAGTAGTCCAGTTACACCTTTGTGGGCTTATAACTTGGCTTCTGAATGTCCTAGAGAGTTTAGGTTTGTTTTAGTGTACTCCAATCAAAAGCCCCTAAAAGCACAAAAAGGAATGGAGTCATTAGCACTTATGGTTTGTAAATGGCACCCAGAATTATTTTGCACGGAGCACAATTTCACATCATTCTGGGTTCATTTGTGTGAAAACAAGGTCCAATCAGGCTGAAACGTTACAGGAAGGTAGCATCTATTGAGTTGTAAGTGATCTGAACGTTTCATGATGATAGCGCTTTCCTAAGGGGGTCAAACCATGTCCCAAAGGTCACCGGATCTGGTGTCAATTTAAAGAAGTAGTCCAGTTACACATTTGTGGGCTTATAACTTGGCTTCTGAATGTCCTAGAGAGATCAGGTTTGTTTTAGTGTACTCCAATCAACAGCCCCTACAACCACAAAAAGGAATGGAGTCATTAGCACTTATGGTTTGTAAATGGCACCCAGAATTATGTTGCACGAAGCACAATTTCACATCATTCTGGGTCCATTTGTGTGAAAACAAGGTCCAATCCGGCTGAAACGCTACAAGAAGGTAGAATCTATTGAGTTGTAAGTGATCTGAACGTTTCAAGATGATCGCACATTCCTATAGGGGGTCAAACCATGTCCCAAAGGTCACCGGGCCAAGTGTCACTTTAAAGAAGTAGTCCAGTTACACCTTTGTGGGCTTATAACTTGGCTTCTGAATGTCCTAGAGAGGTTAGGTTTGTTTTAGTGTACTCCAATCAACAGCCCCTACAACCTCAAAAAGGAATGGAGTCATTAGCACTTATGGTTTGTAAATGGCACCCAGAATTATTTTGCACGGAGCACAATTTCACATCATTCTGGGTTCATTTGTGTGAAAACAAGGTCCAATCAGGCTGAAACGTTACAGGAAGGTAGAATCTATTGAGTTGTAAGTGATCTGAACGTTTCATGATGATAGTGCTTTCCTAAGGGGGTCAAACCATGTCCCAAAGGTCACCGGATCTGGTGTCAATTTAAAGAAGTAGTCCAGTTACACATTTGTGGGCTTATAACTTGGCTTCTGAATGTCCTAGAGAGATCAGGTTTGTTTTAGTGTACTCCAATCAACAGTCCCTACAACCACAAAAAGGAATGGAGTCATTAGCACTTATGGTTTGTAAATGGCACCCAGAATTATGTTGCACGAAGCAAAATTTCACATCATTCTGGGTCCATTTGTGTGAAAACAAGGTCCAATCAGGCTGAAACGTTACAAGAAGGTAGAATCTATTGAGTTGTAAGTGATCTGAACGTTTCATGATGATCGCACATTCCTATAGGGGGTCAAACCATGTCCCAAAGGTCACCGGGCCTGGTGTCACTTTAAAGAAGTAGTCCAGTTACACCTTTGTGGGCTTATAACTTGGCTTCTGAATGTCCTAGAGAGGTCAGGTTTATTTTAGTGTACTCCAATCAACAGCCCCTACAACCACAAAAAGGAATGGGGTCATTAGCACTTATGGTTTGTAAATGGCACCCAGAATTATGTTGCACGAAGCACAATTTCACATCATTCAGGGTCCATTTGTGTGAAAACAAGGTCCAATCAGGCTGAAACGTTACAAGAAGGTAGAATCTATTGAGTTGTAAGTGATCTGAACGTTTCATGATGATCGCACCTTCCTATAGGGGGTCAAACCATGTCCCAAAGGTCACCGGGCCTAGTGTCACTTTAAAGAAGTAGTCCAGTTACACCTTTGTGGGCTTATAACTTGGCTTCTGAATGTCCTAGAGAGGTTAGGTTTGTTTTAGTGTACTCCAATCAAAAGCCCCTACAACCACAAAAAGGAATGGAGTCATTAGCACTTATGGTTTGTAAATGGCACCCAGAATTATGTTGCACGAAGCACAATTTCACATCATTCTGGGTCCATTTGTGTGAAAACAAGGTCCAATCCGGCTGAAACGCTACAAGAAGGTAGAATCTATTGAGTTGTAAGTGATCTGAACGTTTCAAGATGATCGCACATTCCTATAGGGGGTCAAACCATGTCCCAAAGGTCACCGGGCCAAGTGTCACTTTAAAGAAGTAGTCCAGTTACACCTTTGTGGGCTTATAACTTGGCTTCTGAATGTCCTAGAGAGGTTAGGTTTGTTTTAGTGTACTCCAATCAACAGCCCCTACAACCACAAAAAGGAATGGAGTCATTAGCACTTATGGTTTGTAAATGGCACCCAGAATTATTTTGCACGGAGCACAATTTCACATCATTCTGGGTTCATTTGTGTGAAAACAAGGTCCAATCAGGATTAAACGTTACAGGAAGGTAGAATCTATTGAGTTGTAAGTGATCTGAACGTTTCATGATGATAGCGCTTTCCTAAGGGGGTCAAACCATGTCCCCAAGGTCACCGGATCTGGTGTCAATTTAAAGAAGTAGTCCAGTTACACATTTGTGGGCTTATAACTTGGCTTCTGAATGTCCTAGAGAGATCAGGTTTGTTTTAGTGTACTCCAATCAACAGCCCCTACAACCACAAAAAGGAAGGGAGTCATTAGCACTTATGGTTTGTAAATGGCACCCAGAATTATGTTGCATGAAGCACAATTTCACATCATTCTGGGTCCATTTGTGTGAAAACAAGGTCCAATCAGGCTGAAACGTTACAAGAAGGTAGAATCTATTGAGTTGTAAGTGATCTGAACGTTTCATGATGATCGCACATTCCTATAGGGGGTCAAACCATTTCCCAAAGGTCACCGGGCCTAGTGTCACTTTAAAGAAGTAGTCCAGTTACACCTTTGTGGGCTTATAACTTGGCTTCTGAATGTCCTAGAGAGGTTAGGTTTGTTTTAGTGTACTCCAATCAAAAGCCCCTACAACCACAAAAAGGAATGGAGTCATTAGCACTTATGGTTTGTAAATGGCACCCAGAATTATGTTGCACGAAGCACAATTTCACATCATTCTGGGTCCATTTGTGTGAAAACAAGGTCCAATCCGGCTGAAACGCTACAAGAAGGTAGAATCTATTGAGTTGTAAGTGATCTGAACGTTTCAAGATGATCGCACATTCCTATAGGGGGTCAAACCATGTCCCAAAGGTCACCGGGCCAAGTGTCACTTTAAAGAAGTAGTCCAGTTACACCTTTGTGGGCTTATAACTTGGCTTCTGAATGTCCTAGAGAGGTTAGGTTTGTTTTAGTGTACTCCAATCAACAGCCCCTACAACAACAAAAAGGAATGGAGTCATTAGCACTTATGGTTTGTAAATGGCACCCAGAATTATTTTGCACGGAGCACAATTTCACATAATTCTGGGTTCATTTGTGTGAAAACAAGGTCCAATCAGGATGAAACGTTACAGGAAGGTAGAATCTATTGAGTTGTAAGTGATCTGAACGTTTCATGATGATAGCGCTTTCCTAAGGGGGTCAAACCATGTCCCTAAGGTCACCGGATCTGGTGTCAATTTAAAGAAGTAGTCCAGTTACACATTTGTGGGCTTATAACTTGGCTTCTGAATGTCCTAGAGAGATCAGGTTTGTTTTAGTGTACTCCAATCAACAGCCCCTACAACCACAAAAAGGAAGGGAGTCATTAGCACTTATGGTTTGTAAATGGCACCCAGAATTATGTTGCACGAAGCACAATTTCACATCATTCTGGGTCCATTTGTGTGAAAACAAGGTCCAATCAGGCTGAAACGTTACAAGAAGGTAGAATCTATTGAGTTGTAAGTGATCTGAACATTTCATAATGATCGCACATTCCTATAGGGGGTCAAACCATGTCCCAAAGGTCACCGGGCCTGGTGTCACTTTAAAGAATTAGTCCAGTTACACCTTTGTGGGCTTATAACTTGGCTTCTGAATGTCCTAGAGAGGTCAGGTTTGTTTTAGTGCACTCCAATCAACAGCCCCTACAACCACAAAAAGGAATGGAGTCATTAGCACTTATGGTTTTTAAATGGCACCCAGAATTATGTTGCACGAAGCACAATTTCACATCATTCTGGGTCCATTTGTGTGAAAACAAGGTCCAATCAGGCTGAAACATTACAGGAAGGTAGAATCAATTGAGTTGTAAGTAATCTGAATGTTTCATGATGATAGCACTTTCCTAAGGGGGTCAAACCATGTCCCAAAGGTCACCGGATCTGGTGTCAATTTAAAGAAGTAGTCCAGTTACACATTTGTGGGCTTATAACTTGGCTTCTGAATGTCCTAGAGAGATCAGGTTTGTTTTAGTATACTCCAATCAACAGCCCCTACAACCACAAAAAGGAATGGAGTCATTAGCACTTATGGTTTGTAAATGGCACCCAGAGTTATGTTGCACGAAGCACAATTTCACATCATTCTGGGTCCATTTGTGTGAAAACAAGGTCCAATCAGGCTGAAACGTTACAGGAAGGTAGAATCTATTGAGTTGTAAGTGATCTGAACGTTTCATGATGATAGCACATTCCTATAGGGGGTCAAACCATGTCCCAAAGGTCACCGGGCCTGGTATCACTTTAAAGAAGTAGTCCAGTTACACCTTTGTGGGCTTATAACTTGGCATCTGAATGTCCTAGAGAGGTCAGGTTTGTTTTAGTGTACTCCAATCAACAGCCCCTACAACCACAAAAAGGAATGGATTCATTAGCACTTATGGTTTGTAAATGGCACCCAGAATTATGTTGCACGAAGCACAATTTCACATCATTCTGGGTCCATTTGTGTGAAAACAAGGTCCAATCAGGCTGAAACATTACAGGAAGGTAGAATTTATTGAGTTGTAAGTAATCTGAATGTTTCATGATGTTAGCACTTTCCTAAGGGGGTCAAACCATGTCATAAAGATCACCGGATCTGGTGTCAATTTAAAGAAGTAGTCCAGTTACACATTTGTGGGCTCATAACTTGGCTTCTGAATGTCCTAGAGAGATCAGGTTTGTTTTAGTATACTCCAATCAACAGCCCCTACAACCACAAAAAGGAATGGAGTCATTAGCACTTATGGTTTGTAAATGGCACCCAGAATTATGTTGCACGAAGCACAATTTCACATCATTCTGGGTCCATTTGTGTGAAAACAAGGTCCAATCAGGCTGAAACGTTACAAGAAGGTAGAATCTATTGAGTTGTAAGTGATCAGAAGGTTTTATGATGATCTCACATTCCTATAGGGGGTCAAACCATGTCCCAAAGGTCACCGGGCCTGGTGTCACTTTAAAGAAGTAGTCCAGTTACACCTTTGTGGGCTTATAACTTGGCTTCTGAATGTCCTAGAGAGGTCAGGTTTGTTTTAGTGTACTCCAATCAACAGCCCCTACAACCACAAAAAGGAATGGAGTCATTAGCACTTAAGGTTTGTAAATGGCACCAAGAATTATGTTGCACGAAGCACAATTTCACATCATTCTGGGTCCATTTGTGTGAAAACAAGGTCCAATCAGGCTGAAACGTTACAGGAAGGTAGAATATATTGAGTTGTAAGTGATCTGAACGTTTCATGATGATAGCACTTTCCTAAGGGGGTCAAACCATGTCCCAAAGGTCACCGGATCTGGTGTCAATTTAAAGAAGTAGTCCAGTTACACATTTGTAGGCTTATAACTTGGCTTCTGAATGTCCTAGAGAGATCAGGTTTGTTTTAATGTACTCCAATCAACAGCCCCTACAACCACAAAAAGGAATGGAGTCATTAGCACTTATGGTTTGTAAATGGCACCCAGAATTATGTTGCACGAAGCACAATTTCACATGATTCTGGGTTCATTTGCGTGACAACAAGGTCCAGACAGGCTGAAACGTTACAGGAAGGTAGAATCTATTTAGTTGTAAGTGATCTGAACGTTTCATGATGATAGCGCTTTCCTAAGGGGATCAAACCATGTCCCAAAGGTCACCGGATCTGGTGTCAATTTAAAGAAGTAGTCCAGTTACACATTTGTGGGCTTATAACTTGGCTTCTGAATGTCCTAGAGAGATCAGGTTTGTTTTAGTGTACTCCAATCAACAGCCCCTACAAACACAAAAGGAATGGAGTCATTAGCACTTATGGTTTGTAAATGGCACCCAGAATTATGTTGCACGAAGCACAATTTCACATCATTCTGGGTTCATTTGCGTGAAAACAAGGTCCAATCAGGCTGAAACGTTACAAGAAGGTAGAATCTATTGAGTTGTAAGTGATCTGATCGTTTCATGATGATAGCACTTTCCTAAGGGGGTCAAACCATGTCCCAAAGGTCACCGGATCTGGTGTCATTTTAAAGAAGTAGTCCAGTTACACCTTTGTGGGCTTATAACTTGGCTTCTGAATGTCCTAGAGAGGTCAGGTTTGTTTTAGTGTACTACAATCAACAGCCCCTACAACCACAAAAAGGAATGGAGTCATTAGCACTTATGGTTTTTAAATGGCACCCAGAATTATGTTGCACGAAGCACAATTTCACATCATTCTGGGTCCATTTGTGTGAAAACAAGGTCCAATCAGGCTGAAACATTACAGGAAGGTAGAATCTATTGAGTTGTAAGTAATCTGAATGTTTCATGATGATAGCACTTTCCTAAGGGGGTCAAACCATGTCCCAAAGGTCACCGGATCTGGTGTCAATTTAAAGAAGTAGTCCAGTTACACATTTGTGGGCTTATAACTTGGCTTCTGAATGTCCTAGAGAGATCAGGTTTGTTTTAGTATACTCCAATCAACAGCCTCTACAACCACAAAAAGGAATGGAGTCATTAGCACTTATGGTTTGTAAATGGCACCCAGAGTTATGTTGCACGAAGCACAATTTCACATCATTCTGGGTCCATTTGTGTGAAAACAAGGTCCAATCAGGCTGAAACGTTACAGGAAGGTAGAATCTATTGAGTTGTAAGTGATCTGAACGTTTCATGATGATAGCACTTTCCTAAGGGGGTCAAACCATGTCCCAAATGTCACCGGATCTGGTGTCAATTTAAAGAAGTAGTCCAGTTACAAATTTGTGGGCTTATAACTTGGCTTCTGAATGTCCTAGAGAGATCAGGTTTGTTTTGATGTACTCCAATCAACAGCCCCTTCAACCCAAAAAGGAATGGAGTCATTAGCACTTATGGTTTGTAAATGGCACCCAGAATTATGTTGCACGAAGCACAATTTCACATCATTCTGGGTTCATTTGTGTGAAAACAAGGTCCAATCAGGCTGAAACGTTACAGGAAGGTAGAATCTATTTAGTTGTAAGTGATCTGAACGTTTCATGATGATAGCGCTTTCCTAAGGGGATCAAACCATGTCCCAAAGGTCACCGGATCTGGTGTCAATTTAAAGTAGTCCAGTTACACATTTGTGAGCTTATAACTTGGCTTCTGAATGTCCTAGAGAGATCAGGTTTGTTTTAGTGTACTCCAATCAAAAGCCCCTACAACCACAAAAAGGAATGGAGTCATTAGCACTTATGGTTTGTAAATGGCACCCAGAATTATGTTGCACGAAGCACAATTTCACATCATTCTGGGTCCATTTGTGTGAAAACAAGGTCAAATCCGGCTGAAACGCTACAAGAAGGTAGAATCTATTGAGTTGAAAGTGATCTGAACGTTTCAAGATGATCGCACGTTCCTATAGGGGGTCAAACCATGTCCCAAAGGTCACCGGGCCAAGTGTCACTTTAAAGAAGTAGTCCAGTTACACCTTTGTGGGCTTATAACTTGGCTTCTGAATGTCCTAGAGAGGTTAGGTTTGTTTTAGTGTACTCCAATCAACAGCCCCTACAACCACAAAAAGGAATGGAGTCATTAGCACTTATGGTTTGTAAATGGCACCCAGAATTATTTTGCACGGAGCACAATTTCACATCATTCTGGGTCCATTTGTGTGAAAACAAGGTCCAATCAGGCTGAAATGTTACAGGAAGGTAGAATCTATTGAGTTGTAAGTTATCTGAACATTTCATGATGATAGCGCTTTCCTAAGGGGGTCAAACCATGTCCCAAAGGTCACCGGATCTGGTGTCAATTTAAAGAAGTAGTCCAGTTACACATTTGTGGGCTTATAACTTGGCTTCTGAATGTCCTAGAGAGATCAGGTTTGTTTTAGTGTACTCCAATCAACAGCCCCCACAACCACAAAAAGGGATGGAGTCATTAGCACTTATGGTTTGTAAATGGCACCCAGAATTATGTTGCACGAAGCACAATTTCACATCATTCTGGGTCCATTTGTGTGAAAACAAGGTCCAGTCAGGCTGAAACGTTACAAGAAGGTAGAATCTATTGAGTTGTAAGTGATCTGAACGTTTCATGATGATAGCACATTCCTATAGGGGGTCAAACCATGTCCCAAAGGTCACCGGGCCTGGTGTCACTTTAAAGAAGTAGTCCAGTTACACCTTTGTGGGCTTATAACTTGGCTTCTGAATGTCCTAGAGAGGTCAGGTTTGTTTTAGTGTACTCCAATCAACAGCCCCTACAACCACAAAAAGGAATGGAGTCATTAGCATTTATGGTTTGTAAATGGCACCCAGAATTATGTTGCACGAAGCACAATTTCACATGATTCTGGGTTCATTTGCGTGACAACAAGGTCCAGACAGGCTGAAACGTTACAGGAAGGTAGAATCTATTTAGATGTAAGTGATCTGAACGTTTCATGATGATAGCGCTTTCCTAAGGGGATCAAACCATGTCCCAAAGGTCACCGGATCTGGTGTCAATTTAAAGAAGTAGTCCAGTTACACATTTGTGGGCTTATAACTTGGCTTCTGAATGTCCTAGAGAGATCAGGTTTGTTTTAGTGTACTCCAATCAACAGCCCCTACAAACACAAAAGGAATGGAGTCATTAGCACTTATGGTTTGTAAATGGCACCCAGAATTATGTTGCACGAAGCACAATTTCACATCATTCTGGGTTCATTTGCGTGAAAACAAGGTCCAATCAGGCTGAAACGTTACAAGAAGGTAGAATCTATTGAGTTGTAAGTGATCTGATCGTTTCATGATGATAGCACTTTCCTAAGGGGGTCAAACCATGTCCCAAAGGTCACCGGATCTGGTGTCATTTTAAAGAAGTAGTCCAGTTACACCTTTGTGGGCTTATAACTTGGCTTCTGAATGTCCTAGAGAGGTCAGGTTTGTTTTAGTGTACTCCAATCAACAGCCCCTACAACCACAAAAAGGAATGGAGTCATTAGCACTTATGGTTTTTAAATGGCACCCAGAATTATGTTGCACGAAGCACAATTTCACATCATTCTGGGTCCATTTGTGTGAAAACAAGGTCCAATCAGGCTGAAACATTACAGGAAGGTAGAATCTATTGAGTTGTAAGTAATCTGAATGTTTCATGATGATAGCACTTTCCTAAGGGGGTCAAACCATGTCCCAAAGGTCACCGGATCTGGTGTCAATTTAAAGAAGTAGTCCAGTTACACATTTGTGGGCTTATAACTTGGCTTCTGAATGTCCTAGAGAGATCAGGTTTGTTTTAGTATACTCCAATCAACAGCCCCTACAACCACAAAAAGGAATGGAGTCATTAGCACTTATGGTTTGTAAATGGCACCCAGAGTTATGTTGCACGAAGCACAATTTCACATCATTCTGGGTCCATTTGTGTGAAAACAAGGTCCAATCAGGCTGAAACGTTACAGGAAGGTAGAATCTATTGAGTTGTAAGTGATCTGAACGTTTCATGATGATAGCACTTTCCTAAGGGGGTCAAACCATGTCCCATATGTCACCGGATCTGGTGTCAATTTAAAGAAGTAGTCCAGTTACAAATTTGTGGGCTTATAACTTGGCTTCTGAATGTCCTAGAGAGATCAGGTTTGTTTTGATGTACTCCAATCAACAGCCCCTTCAACCCAAAAAGGAATGGAGTCA
Organism: Nothobranchius furzeri; assembly: GCF_043380555.1. Classification (NCBI taxonomy): domain Eukaryota; kingdom Metazoa; phylum Chordata; class Actinopteri; order Cyprinodontiformes; family Nothobranchiidae; genus Nothobranchius; species Nothobranchius furzeri. Next base: position 38,104,373 of record NC_091743.1, read on the forward strand.
TTAGCACTTATGGTTTGTAAATGGCACCCAGAATTATGTTGCACGAAGCACAATTTCACATCATTCTGGGTTCATTTGTGTGAAAACAAGGTCCAATCAGGCTGAAACGTTACAGGAAGGTAGAATCTATTTAGTTGTAAGTGATCTGAACGTTTCATGATGATAGCGCTTTCCTAAGGGGATCAAACCATGTCCCAAAGGTCACCGGATCTGGTGTCAATTTAAAGTAGTCCAGTTACACATTTGTGAGCTTATAACTTGGCTTCTGAATGTCCTAGAGAGATCAGGTTTGTTTTAGTGTACTCCAATCAAAAGCCCCTACAACCACAAAAAGGAATGGAGTCATTAGCACTTATGGTTTGTAAATGGCACCCAGAATTATGTTGCACGAAGCACAATTTCACATCACTCTGGGTCCATTTGTGTGAAAACAAGGTCAAATCCGGCTGAAACGCTACAAGAAGGTAGAATCTATTGAGTTGAAAGTGATCTGAACGTTTCAAGATGATCGCACGTTCCTATAGGGGGTCAAACCATGTCCCAAAGGTCACCGGGCCAAGTGTCACTTTAAAGAAGTAGTCCAGTTACACCTTTGTGGGCTTATAACTTGGCTTCTGAATGTCCTAGAGAGGTTAGGTTTGTTTTAGTGTACTCCAATCAACAGCCCCTACAACCACAAAAAGGAATGGAGTCATTAGCACTTATGGTTTGTAAATGGCACCCAGAATTATGTTGCACGAAGCACAATTTCACATCATTCTGGGTCCATTTGTGTGAAAACAAGGTCAAATCCGGCTGAAACGCTACAAGAAGGTAGAATCTATTGAGTTGAAAGTGATCTGAACGTTTCAAGATGATCGCACGTTCCTATAGGGGGTCAAACCATGTCCCAAAGGTCACCGGGCCAAGTGTCACTTTAAAGAAGTAGTCCAGTTACACCTTTGTGGGCTTATAACTTGGCTTCTGAATGTCCTAGAGAGGTTAGGTTTGTTTTAGTGTACTCCAATCAACAGCCCCTACAACCACAAAAAGGAATGGAGTCATTAGCACTTATGGTTTGTAAATGGCACCCAGAATTATTTTGCACGGAGCACAATTTCACATCATTCTGGGTCCATTTGTGTGAAAACAAGGTCCAATCAGGCTGAAATGTTACAGGAAGGTAGAATCTATTGAGTTGTAAGTTATCTGAACATTTCATGATGATAGCGCTTTCCTAAGGGGGTCAAACCATGTCCCAAAGGTCACCGGATCTGGTGTCAATTTAAAGAAGTAGTCCAGTTACACATTTGTGGGCTTATAACTTGGCTTCTGAATGTCCTAGAGAGATCAGGTTTGTTTTAGTGTACTCCAATCAACAGCCCCCACAACCACAAAAAGGGATGGAGTCATTAGCACTTATGGTTTGTAAATGGCACCCAGAGTTATGTTGCACGAAGCACAATTTCACATCATTCTGGGTCCATTTGTGTGAAAACAAGGTCCAATCAGGCTGAAACGTTACAGGAAGGTAGAATCTATTGAGTTGTAAGTGATCTGAACGTTTCATGATGATAGCACTTTCCTAAGGGGGTCAAACCATGTCCCAAATGTCACCGGATCTGGTGTCAATTTAAAGAAGTAGTCCAGTTACAAATTTGTGGGCTTATAACTTGGCTTCTGAATGTCCTAGAGAGATCAGGTTTGTTTTGATGTACTCCAATCAACAGCCCCTTCAACCCAAAAAGGAATGGAGTCATTAGCACTTATGGTTTGTAAATGGCACCCAGAATTATGTTGCACGAAGCACAATTTCACATCATTCTGGGTTCATTTGTGTGAAAACAAGGTCCAATCAGGCTGAAACGTTACAGGAAGGTAGAATCTATTTAGTTGTAAGTGATCTGAACGTTTCATGATGATAGCGCTTTCCTAAGGGGATCAAACCATGTCCCAAAGGTCACCGGATCTGGTGTCAATTTAAAGTAGTCCAGTTACACATTTGTGAGCTTATAACTTGGCTTCTGAATGTCCTAGAGAGATCAGGTTTGTTTTAGTGTACTCCAATCAAAAGCCCCTACAACCACAAAAAGGAATGGAGTCATTAGCACTTATGGTTTGTAAATGGCACCCAGAATTATGTTGCACGAAGCACAATTTCACATCATTCTGGGTCCATTTGTGTGAAAACAAGGTCAAATCCGGCTGAAACGCTACAAGAAGGTAGAATCTATTGAGTTGAAAGTGATCTGAACGTTTCAAGATGATCGCACGTTCCTATAGGGGGTCAAACCATGTCCCAAAGGTCACCGGGCCAAGTGTCACTTTAAAGAAGTAGTCCAGTTACACCTTTGTGGGCTTATAACTTGGCTTCTGAATGTCCTAGAGAGGTTAGGTTTGTTTTAGTGTACTCCAATCAACAGCCCCTACAACCACAAAAAGGAATGGAGTCATTAGCACTTATGGTTTGTAAATGGCACCCAGAATTATTTTGCACGGAGCACAATTTCACATCATTCTGGGTCCATTTGTGTGAAAACAAGGTCCAATCAGGCTGAAATGTTACAGGAAGGTAGAATCTATTGAGTTGTAAGTTATCTGAACATTTCATGATGATAGCGCTTTCCTAAGGGGGTCAAACCATGTCCCAAAGGTCACCGGATCTGGTGTCAATTTAAAGAAGTAGTCCAGTTACACATTTGTGGGCTTATAACTTGGCTTCTGAATGTCCTAGAGAGATCAGGTTTGTTTTAGTGTACTCCAATCAACAGCCCCCACAACCACAAAAAGGGATGGAGTCATTAGCACTTATGGTTTGTAAATGGCACCCAGAATTATGTTGCACGAAGCACAATTTCACATCATTCTGGGTCCATTTGTGTGAAAACAAGGTCCAGTCAGGCTGAAACGTTACAAGAAGGTAGAATCTATTGAGTTGTAAGTGATCTGAACGTTTCATGATGATAGCACATTCCTATAGGGGGTCAAACCATGTCCCAAAGGTCACCGGGCCTGGTGTCACTTTAAAGAAGTAGTCCAGTTACACCTTTGTGGGCTTATAACTTGGCTTCTGAATGTCCTAGAGAGGTCAGGTTTGTTTTAGTGTACTCCAATCAACAGCCCCTACAACCACAAAAAGGAATGGAGTCATTAGCACTTATGGTTTGTAAATGGCACCCAGAATTATGTTGCACGAAGCACAATTTCACATCATTCTGGGTCCATTTGTGTGAAAACAAGGTCCAACCAGGCTGAAACATTACAGGAAGGTAGAATCTATTGAGTTGTAAGTAATCTGAATGTTTCATGATGATAGCACTTTCCTAAGGGGGTCAAACCATGTCCCAAAGATCACCGGATCTGGTGTCAATTTAAAGAAGTAGTCCAGTTACACATTTGTGGGCTCATAACTTGGCTTCTGAATGTCCTAGAGAGATCAGGTTTGTTTTAGTATACTCCAATCAACAGCCCCTACAACCACAAAAAGGAATGGAGTCATTAGCACTTATGGTTTGTAAATGGCACCCAGAATTATGTTGCACGAGGCACAATTTCACATCATTCTGGCTCCATTTGTGTGAAAACAAGGTCCAATCAGGCTGAAACGTTACAAGAAGGTAGAATCTATTGAGTTGTAAGTGATCTGAACGTTTCATGATGATCTCACATTCCTATAGGGGGTCAAACCATGTCCCAAAGGTCACCGGGCCTGGTGTCACTTTAAAGAAGTAGTCCAGTTACACCTTTGTGGGCTTATAACTTGGCTTCTGAATGTCCTAGAGAGGTGAGGTTTGTTTTAGTGTACTCCAATCAACAGCCCCTACAACCACAAAAAGGAATGGAGTCATTAGCACTTAAGGTTTGTAAATGGCACCCAGAATTATGTTGCACGAAGCACAATTTCACATTATTCTGGGTCCATTTGTGTGAAAACAAGGTCCAATCAGGCTGAAACGTTACAGGAAGGTAGAATCTATTGAGTTGTAAGTGATCTGAACGTTTCATGATGATAGCACTTTCCTAAGGGGGTCAAACCATGTCCCAAAGGTCACCGGATCTGGTGTCAATTTAAAGAAGTAGTCCAGTTACACATTTGTGGGCTTATAACTTGGCTTCTGAATGTCCTAGAGAGATCAGGTTTGTTTTAATGTACTCCAATCAACAGCCCCTACAACCACAAAAAGGAATGGAGTCATTAGCACTTATGGTTTGTAAATGGCACCCAGAATTATGTTGCACGAAACACAATTTCACATCATTCTGGGTTCATTTGCGTGAAAACAAGGTCCAATCAGGCTGAAACGTTACAGGAAGGTAGAATCTATTTAGTTGTAAGTGATCTGAACGTTTCATGATGATAGCGCTTTCCTAAGGGGATCAAACCATGTCCCAAAGGTCACCGGATCTGGTGTCAATTTAAAGAAGTAGTCCAGTTACACATTTGTGGGCTTATAACTTGGCTTCTGAATGTCCTAGAGAGATCAGGTTTGTTTTAGTGTACTCCAATCAACAGCCCCTACAACCACAAAAGGAATGGAGTCATTAGCACTTATGGTTTGTAAATGGCACCCAGAATTATGTTGCACGAAGCACAATTTCACATCATTCTGGGTCCATTTGTGTGAAAACAAGGTCCAATCAGGCTGAAACGTTACAAGAAGGTAGAATCTATTGAGTTGTAAGTGATCTGAACGTTTCATGATGATAGCACTTTCCTAAGGGGGTCAAACCATGTCCCAAAGGTCACCGGATCTGGTGTCATTTTAAAGAAGTAGTCCAGTTACACATTTGTTGGCTTATAACTTGGCTTCTGAATGTCCTAGAGAGGTCAGGTTTGTTTTAGTGTACTCCAATCAACAGCCCCTACAACCACAAAAAGGAATGGAGTCATTAGCACTTACGGTTTGTAAATGGCACCCAGAATTATGTTGCACGAAGCACAATTTCACATCATTCTGGGTCCATTTGTGTGAAAACAAGGTCCAATCAGGCTGAAACGTTACAAGAAGGTAGAATCTATTGAGTTGTAAGTGATCTGATCGTTTCATGATGATAGCACTTTCCTAAGGGGGTCAAACCATGTCCCAAAGGTCACCGGATCTGGTGTCATTTTAAAGAAGTAGTCCAGTTACACCTTTGTGGGCTTATAACTTGGCTTCTGAATGTCCTAGAGAGGTCAGGTTTGTTTTAGTGTACTCCAATCAACAGCCCCTACAACCACAAAAAGGAATGGAGTCATTAGCACTTATGGTTTTTAAATGGCACCCAGAATTATGTTGCACGAAGCACAATTTCACATCATTCTGGGTCCATTTGTGTGAAAACAAGGTCCAATCAGGCTGAAACGTTACAAGAAGGTAGAATCTATTGAGTTGTAAGTGATCAGAACGTTTTATGATGATCTCACATTCCTATAGGGGGTCAAACCATGTCCCAAAGGTCACCGGGCCTGGTGTCACTTTAAAGAAGTAGTCCAGTTACACCTTTGTGGGCTTATAACTTGGCTTCTGAATGTCCTAGAGAGGTCAGGTTTGTTTTAGTGTACTCCAATCAACAGCCCCTACAACCACAAAAAGGAATGGAGTCATTAGCACTTAAGGTTTGTAAATGGCACCCAGAATTATGTTGCACGAAGCACAATTTCACATCATTCTGGGTCCATTTGTGTGAAAACAAGGTCCAATCAGGCTGAAACATTACAGGAAGGTAGAATCTATTGAGTTGTAAGTAATCTGAATGTTTCATGATGATAGCACTTTCCTAAGGGGGTCAAACCATGTCCCAAAGGTCACCGGATCTGGTGTCAATTTAAAGAAGTAGTCCAGTTACACATTTGTGGGCTTATAACTTGGCTTCTGAATGTCCTAGAGAGATCAGGTTTGTTTTAGTATACTCCAATCAACAGCCCCTACAACCACAAAAAGGAATGGAGTCATTAGCACTTATGGTTTGTAAATGGCACCCAGAGATATGTTGCACGAAGCACAATTTCACATCATTCTGGGTCCATTTGTGTGAAAACAAGGTCCAATCAGGCTGAAACGTTACAGGAAGGTAGAATCTATTGAGTTGTAAGTGATCTGAACGTTTCATGATGATAGCACTTTCCTAAGGGGGTCAAACCATGTCCCAAATGTCACCGGATCTGGTGTCAATTTAAAGAAGTAGTCCAGTTACAAATTTGTGGGCTTATAACTTGGCTTCTGAATGTCCTAGAGAGATCAGGTTTGTTTTGATGTACTCCAATCAACAGCCCCTTCAACCACAAAAAAGAATGGAGTCATTAGCACTTATGGTTTGTAAATGGCACCCAGAATTATGTTGCACGAAGCACAATTTCACATCATTCTGGGTTCATTTGTGTGAAAACAAGGTCCAATCAGGCTGAAACGTTACAGGAAGGTAGAATCTATTTAGTTGTAAGTGATCTGAACGTTTCATGATGATAGCGCTTTCCTAAGGGGATCAAACCATGTCCCAAAGGTCACCGGATCTGGTGTCAATTTAAAGAAGTAGTCCAGTTACACATTTGTGAGCTTATAACTTGGCTTCTGAATGTCCTAGAGAGATCAGGTTTGTTTTAGTGTACTCCAATCAAAAGCCCCTACAACCACAAAAAGGAATGGAGTCATTAGCACTTATGGTTTGTAAATGGCACCCAGAATTATGTTGCACGAAGCACAATTTCACATCATTCTGGGTCCATTTGTGTGAAAACAAGGTCCAATCCGGCTGAAACGCTACAAGAAGGTAGAATCTATTGAGTTGTAAGTGATCTGAACGTTTCAAGATGATCGCACGTTCCTATAGGGGGTCAAACCATGTCCCAAAGGTCACCGGGCCAAGTGTCACTTTAAAGAAGTAGTCCAGTTACACCTTTGTGGGCTTATAACTTGGCTTCTGAATGTCCTAGAGAGGTTAGATTTGTTTTAGTGTACTCCAATCAACAGCCCCTACAACCACAAAAAGGAATGGAGTCATTAGCACTTATGGTTTGTAAATGGCACCCAGAATTATTTTGCACGGAGCACAATTTCACATCATTCTGGGTTCATTTGTGTGAAAACAAGGTCCAATCAGGCTGAAATGTTACAGGAAGGTAGAATCTATTGAGTTGTAAGTGATCTGAACATTTCATGATGATAGCGCTTTCCTAAGGGGGTCAAACCATGTCCCAAAGGTCACCGGATCTGGTGTCAATTTAAAGAAGTAGTCCAGTTACACATTTGTGGGCTTATAACTTGGCTTCTGAATGTCCTAGAGAGATCAGGTTTGTTTTAGTGTACTCCAATCAACAGCCCCTACAACCACAAAAAGGGATGGAGTCATTAGCACTTATGGTTTGTAAATGGCACCCAGAATTATGTTGCACGAAGCACAATTTCACATCATTCTGGGTCCATTTGTGTGAAAACAAGGTCCAATCAGGCTGAAACGTTACAAGAAGGTAGAATCTATTGAGTTGTAAGTGATCTGAACGTTTCATGATGATAGCTAATTCCTATAGGGGGTCAAACCATGTCCCAAAGGTCACCGGGCCTGGTGTCACTTTAAAGAAGTAGTCCAGTTACACCTTTGCGGGCTTATAACTTGGCTTCTGAATGTCGTAGAGAGGTCAGGTTTGTTTTAGTGTACTCCAATCAACAGCCCCTACAACCACAAAAAGGAATGGAGTCATTAGCACTTATGGTTTGTAAATGGCACCCAGAATTATGTTGCACGAAGCACAATTTCACATCATTCTGGGTCCATTTGTGTGAAAACAAGGTCCAACCAGGCTGAAACATTACAGGAAGGTAGAATCTATTGAGTTGTAAGTAATCTGAATGTTTCATGATGATAGCACTTTCCTAAGGGGGTCAAACCATGTCCCAAAGATCACCGGATCTGGTGTCAATTTAAAGAAGTAGTCCAGTTACACATTTGTGGGCTCATAACTTGGCTTCTGAATGTCCTAGAGAGATCAGGTTTGTTTTAGTATACTCCAATCAACAGCCCCTACAACCACAAAAAGGAATGGAGTCATTAGCACTTATGGTTTGTAAATGGCACCCAGAATTATGTTGCACGAGGCACAATTTCACATCATTCTGGCTCCATTTGTGTGAAAACAAGGTCCAATCAGGCTGAAACGTTACAAGAAGGTAGAATCTATTGAGTTGTAAGTGATCTGAACGTTTCATGATGATCTCACATTCCTATAGGGGGTCAAACCATGTCCCAAAGGTCACCGGGCCTGGTGTCACTTTAAAGAAGTAGTCCAGTTACACCTTTGTGGGCTTATAACTTGGCTTCTGAATGTCCTAGAGAGGTGAGGTTTGTTTTAGTGTACTCCAATCAACAGCCCCTACAACCACAAAAAGGAATGGAGTCATTAGCACTTAAGGTTTGTAAATGGCACCCAGAATTATGTTGCACGAAGCACAATTTCACATTATTCTGGGTCCATTTGTGTGAAAACAAGGTCCAATCAGGCTGAAACGTTACAGGAAGGTAGAATCTATTGAGTTGTAAGTGATCTGAACGTTTCATGATGATAGCACTTTCCTAAGGGGGTCAAACCATGTCCCAAAGGTCACCGGATCTGGTGTCAATTTAAAGAAGTAGTCCAGTTACACATTTGTGGGCTTATAACTTGGCTTCTGAATGTCCTAGAGAGATCAGGTTTGTTTTAATGTACTCCAATCAACAGCCCCTACAACCACAAAAAGGAATGGAGTCATTAGCACTTATGGTTTGTAAATGGCACCCAGAATTATGTTGCACGAAGCACAATTTCACATCATTCTGGGTTCATTTGCGTGAAAACAAGGTCCAATCAGGCTGAAACATTACAGGAAGGTAGAATCTATTTAGTTGTAAGTGATCTGAACGTTTCATGATGATAGCGCTTTCCTAAGGGGATCAAACCATGTCCCAAAGGTCACCGGATCTGGTGTCAATTTAAAGAAGTAGTCCAGTTACACATTTGTGGGCTTATAACTTGGCTTCTGAATGTCCTAGAGAGATCAGGTTTGTTTTAGTGTACTCCAATCAACAGCCCCTACAACCACAAAAGGAATGGAGTCATTAGCACTTATGGTTTGTAAATGGCACCCAGAATTATGTTGCACGAAGCACAATTTCACATCATTCTGGGTCCATTTGTGTGAAAACAAGGTCCAATCAGGCTGAAACGTTACAAGAAGGTAGAATCTATTGAGTTGTAAGTGATCTGAACGTTTCATGATGATAGCACTTTCCTAAGGGGGTCAAACCATGTCCCAAAGGTCACCGGATCTGGTGTCATTTTAAAGAAGTAGTCCAGTTACACATTTGTGGGCTTATAACTTGGCTTCTGAATGTCCTAGAGAGGTCAGGTTTGTTTTAGTGTACTCCAATCAACAGCCCCTACAACCACAAAAAGGAATGGAGTCATTAGCACTTACGGTTTGTAAATGGCACCCAGAATTATGTTGCACGAAGCACAATTTCACATCATTCTGGGTCCATTTGTGTGAAAACAAGGTCCAATCAGGCTGAAACGTTACAAGAAGGTAGAATCTATTGAGTTGTAAGTGATCTGATCGTTTCATGATGATAGCACTTTCCTAAGGGGGTCAAACCATGTCCCAAAGGTCACCGGATCTGGTGTCATTTTAAAGAAGTAGTCCAGTTACACCTTTGTGGGCTAATAACTTGGCTTCTGAATGTCCTAGAGAGGTCAGGTTTGTTTTAGTGTACTCCAATCAACAGCCCCTACAACCACAAAAAGGAATGGAGTCATTAGCACTTATGGTTTTTAAATGGCACCCAGAATTATGTTGCACGAAGCACAATTTCACATCATTCTGGGTCCATTTGTGTGAAAACAAGGTCCAATCAGGCTGAAACATTACAGGAAGGTAGAATCTATTGAGTTGTAAGTAATCTGAATGTTTCATGATGATAGCACTTTCCTAAGGGGGTCAAACCATGTCCCAAAGGTCACCGGATCTGGTGTCAATTTAAAGAAGTAGTCCAGTTACACATTTGTGGGCTTATAACTTGGCTTCTGAATGTCCTAGAGAGATCAGGTTTGTTTTAGTATACTCCAATCAACAACCCCTACAACCACAAAAAGGAATGGAGTCATTAGCACTTATGGTTTGTAAATGGCACCCAGAGTTATGTTGCACGAAGCACAATTTCACATCATTCTGGGTCCATTTGTGTGAAAACAAGGTCCAATCAGGCTGAAACGTTACAGGAAGGTAGAATCTATTGAGTTGTAAGTGATCTGAACGTTTCATGATGATAGCACTTTCCTAAGGGGGTCAAACCATGTCCCAAATGTCACCGGATCTGGTGTCAATTTAAAGAAGTAGTCCAGTTACAAATTTGTGGGCTTATAACTTGGCTTCTGAATGTCCTAGAGAGATCAGGTTTGTTTTGATGTACTCCAATCAACAGCCCCTTCAACCACAAAAAGGAATGGAGTCATTAGCACTTATGGTTTGTAAATGGCACCCAGAATTATGTTGCACGAAGCACAATTTCACATCATTCTGGGTTCATTTGTGTGAAAACAAGGTCCAATCAGGCTGAAACGTTACAGGAAGGTAGAATCTATTTAGTTGTAAGTGATCTGAACGTTTCATGATGATAGCGCTTTCCTAAGGTGATCAAACCATGTCCCAAAGGTCACCGGATCTGGTGTCAATTTAAAGAAGTAGTCCAGTTACACATTTGTGAGCTTATAACTTGGCTTCTGAATGTCCTAGAGAGATCAGGTTTGTTTTAGTGTACTCCAATCAAAAGCCCCTACAACCACAAAAAGGAATGGAGTCATTAGCACTTATGGTTTGTAAATGGCACCCAGAATTATGTTGCACGAAGCACAATTTCACATCATTCTGGGTCCATTTGTGTGAAAACAAGGTCCAATCCGGCTGAAACGCTACAAGAAGGTAGAATCTATTGAGTTGTAAGTGATCTGAACGTTTCAAGATGATCGCACGTTCCTATAGGGGGTCAAACCATGTCCCAAAGGTCACCGGGCCAAGTGTCACTTTAAAGAAGTAGTCCAGTTACACCTTTGTGGGCTTATAACTTGGCTTCTGAATGTCCTAGAGAGGTGAGGTTTGTTTTAGTGTACTCCAATCAACAGCCCCTACAACCACAAAAAGGAATGGAGTCATTAGCACTTAAGGTTTGTAAATGGCACCCAGAATTATGTTGCACGAAGCACAATTTCACATCATTCTTGGTCCATTTGTGTGAAAACAAGGTCCAATCAGGCTGAAACGTTACAGGAAGGTAGAATCTATTGAGTTGTAAGTGATCTGAACGTTTCATGATGATAGCACTTTCCTAAGGGGGTCAAACCATGTCCCAAAGGTCACCGGATCTGGTGTCAATTTAAAGAAGTAGTCCAGTTACACATTTGTGGGCTTATAACTTGGCTTCTGAATGTCCTAGAGAGATCAGGTTTGTTTTAATGTACTCCAATCAACAGCCCCTACAACCACAAAAAGGAATGGAGTCATTAGCACTTATGGTTTGTAAATGGCACCCAGAATTATGTTGCACGAAGCACAATTTCACATCATTCTGGGTTCATTTGCGTGAAAACAAGGTCCAATCAGGCTGAAACGTTACAGGAAGGTAGAATCTATTTAGTTGTAAGTGATCTGAACGTTTCATGATGATAGCGCTTTCCTAAGGGGATCAAACCATGTCCCAAAGGTCACCGGATCTGGTGTCAATTTAAAGAAGTAGTCCAGTTACACATTTGTGGGCTTATAACTTGGCTTCTGAATGTCCTAGAGAGATCAGGTTTGTTTTAGTGTACTCCAATCAACAGCCCCTACAACCACAAAAGGAATGGAGTCATTAGCACTTATGGTTTGTAAATGGCACCCAGAATTATGTTGCACGAAGCACAATTTCACATCATTCTGGGTCCATTTGTGTGAAAACAAGGTCCAATCAGGCTGAAACGTTACAAGAAGGTAGAATCTATTGAGTTGTAAGTGATCTGAACGTTTCATGATGACAGCACTTTCCTAAGGGGGTCAAACCATGTCCCAAAGGTCACCGGATCTGGTGTCATTTTAAACAAGTGGTCCAGTTACACATTTGTGGGCTTATAACTTGGCTTCTGAATGTCCTAGAGAGGTCAGGTTTGTTTTAGTGTACTCCAATCAACAGCCCCTACAACCACAAAAAGGAATGGAGTCATTAGAACTTACGGTTTGTAAATGGCACCCAGAATTATGTTGCACGAAGCACAATTTCACATCATTCTGGGTCCATTTGTGTGAAAACAAGGTCCAATCAGGCTGAAACGTTACAGGAAGGTAGAATCTATTAAGTTGTAAGTGATCTGAACGTTTCATGATGATAGCACTTCCCTAAGGGGGTCAAACCATGTCCCAAAGGTCACCGGATCTGGTGTCTAAAGTAGTCCAGTTACACATTTGTGGGCTTATAACTTGGCTTCTGAATGTCCTAGAGAGATCAGGTTTGTTTTAGTATACTCCAATCAATTCCCCTACAACCACAAAAAGGAATGGAGTCATTAGCACTTATGGTTTTTAAATGGCACCCAGAATTATGTTGCACGAAGCACAATTTCACATCATTCTGGGTTCATTTGTGTGAAAACAAGGTCCAATCAGGCTGAAACGTTACAGGAAGGTAGAATCTATTGAGTTGTAAGTGATCTGAACGTTTCATGATGATAGCACTTTCCTAAGGAGGTCAAACCATGTCCCAAAGGTCACCGGATCTGGTGTCAATTTAAAGAAGTTGTCCAGTTACACATTTGTGGGCTTATAACTTGGCTTCTGAATGTCCTAGAGCGATCAGGTTTGTTTTACTGTACTCCAATCAACAGCCCCTACAACTACAAAAAGGAGTGGAGTCATTAGCACTTATGGTTTTTAAATGGCACCCAGAATTATGTTGCACGAAGCACAATTTCACATCATTCTGGGTTCATTTGTGTGAAAACAAGGTACAGACAGGCTGAAACGTTACAGGAAGGTAGAATCTATTGAGTTGTAAGTGATCTGAACGTTTCATGATGATAGCACTTTCCTAAGGGGATCAAACCATGTCCCAAAGGTCACCGGATCTGGTGTCAATTTAAAGAAGTAGTCCAGTTACACGTTTGTGGGCTTATAACTTGGCTTCTGAATGTCCTAGAGAGATCAGGTTTGTTTTAGTGTACTCCAATCAACAGCCCCTACAACCAGAAACGGAATGGAGTCATTAGCACTTATGGTTTGTAAATGGCACCCAGAATTATGTTGCACGAAGCACAATTTCACATCATTCTGGGTCCATTTGTGTGAAAACAAGGTCCAATCAGGCTGAAACGTTACAAGAAGGTAGAATCTATTGAGTTGTAAGTGATCTGAACGTTTCATGATGATAGCACTTTCCTAAGGGGGTCAAACCATGTCCCAAAGGTCACCGGATCTGGTGTCACTTTAAAGAAGTAGTCCAGTTACACATTTGTGGGCTTATAACTTGGCTTCTGAATGTCCTAGAGAGGTCAGGTTTGTTTTAGTGTACTCCAATCAACAGCCCCTACAACCACAAAAAGGAATGGAGTCATTAGCACTTATGGTTTGTAAATGGCACCCAGAATTATGTTGCACGAAGCACAATTTCACATCATTCTGGGTCCATTTGTGTGAAAACAAGGTCCAATCAGGCTAAAACATTACAGGAAGGTAGAATCTATTAAGTTGTAAGTGATCTGAACGTTTCATGATGATAGCACGTCCCTAAGGGGGTCAAACCATGTCCCAAAGGTCACCGGATTTGGTGTCTAAAGAAGTAGTCCAGTTACACATTTGTGGGCTTATAACTTGGCTTCTGAATGTCCTAGAGAGATCTGGTTTGTTTTAGTATACTCCAATCAACAGCCCCTACAACCACAAAAAGGAATGGAGTCATTAGCACTTATGGTTTTTAAATGGCACCCAGAATTATGTTGCACGAAGCACAATTTCACATCATTCTGGGTTCATTTGTGTGAAAACAAGGTCCAATCAGGCTGAAACGTTACAGGAAGGTAGAATCTATTGAGTTGTAAGTGATCTGAACGTTTCATGATGATAGCACTTTCCTAAGGGGGTCAAACCATGTCCCAAAGGTTACCAGATCTGGTGTCACTTTAAAGAAGTAGTCCAGTTACACATTTGTGGGCTTATAACTTGGCTTCTGAATGTCCTAGAGAGGTCAGGTTTGTTTTAGTGTACTCCAATCAACAGCCCCTACAACCAGAAACGGAATGGAGTCATTAGCACTTATGGTTTGTAAATGGCACCCAGAATTATGTTGTACGAAGCACAATTTCACATCATTCTGGGTCCATTTGTGTGAAAACAAGGTCCAATCAGGCTGAAACGTTACAAGAAGGTAGAATCTATTGAGTTGTAAGTGATCTGAACGTTTCATGATGATAGCACTTTCCTAAGGGGGTCAAACCATGTCCCAAAGGTCACCGGATCTGGTGTCACTTTAAAGAAGTAGTCCAGTTACACATTTGTGGGCTTATAACTTGGCTTCTGAATGTCCTAGAGAGGTCAGGTTTGTTTTAGTGTACTCCAATCAACAGCCCCTACAACCACAAAAAGGAATGGAGTCATTAGCACTTATGGTTTGTAAATGGCACCCAGAATTATGTTGCACGAAGCACAATTTCACATCATTCTGGGTCCATTTGTGTGAAAACAAGGTCCAATCAGGCTGAAACGTTACAGGAAGGTAGAATCTATTTAGTTGTAATTGATCTGAACGTTTCATGATGATAGCACTTTCCTAAGGGGATCAAACCATGTCCCAAAGGTCACCGCATCTGGTGTCAATTTAATGAAGTAGTCCAGTTACACGTTTGTGGGCTTATAACTTGGCTTCTGAATGTCCTAGAGAGATCATGTTTGTTTTAGTGTACTCCAATAAACAGCCCCTACAACCAGAAACGGAATGGAGTCATTAGCACTTATGGTTTGTAAATGGCACCCAGAATTATGTTGTACGAAGCACAATTTCACATCATTCTGGGTCCATTTGTGTGAAAACAAGGTCCAATCAGGCTGAAAAGTTACAAGAAGGTAGAATCTATTGAGTTGTAAGTGATCTGAACGTTTCATGATGATAGCACTTTCCTAAGGGGGTCAAACCATGTCCCAAAGGTCACCGGATCTGGTGTCACTTTAAAGAAGTAGTCCAGTTACACATTTGTGGGCTTATAACTTGGCTTCTGAATGTCCTAGAGAGGTCAGGTTTGTTTTAGTGTACTCCAATCAACAGCCCCTACAACCACAAAAAGGAATGGAGTCATTAGCACTTATGGTTTGTAAATGGCACCCAGAATTATGTTGCACGAAGCACAATTTCACATCATTCTGGGTCCATTTGTGTGAAAACAAGGTCCAATCAGGCTGAAACGTTACAAGAAGGTAGAATCTATTGAGTTGTAAGTGATCTGAACGTTTCATGATGATAGCACTTTCCTAAGGGGGTCAAACCATGTCCCAAAGGTCACCGGATCTGGTGTCATTTTAAAGAAGTAGTCCAGTTACACATTTGTGGGCTTATAACTTGGCTTCTGAATGTCCTAGAGAGGTCAGGTTTGTTTTAGTGTACTCCAATCAACAGCCCCTACAACCACAAAAAGGAATGGAGTCATTAGCACTTACGGTTTGTAAATGGCACCCAGAATTATGTTGCACGAAGCACAATTTCACATCATTCTGGGTCCATTTGTGTGAAAACAAGGTCCAATCAGGCTGAAACATTACAGGAAGGTAGAATCTATTAAGTTGTAAGTGATCTGAACGTTTCATGATGATAGCACTTCCCTAAGGGGGTCAAACCATGTCCCAAAGGTCACCGGATCTGGTGTCTAAAGTAGTCCAGTTACACATTTGTGGGCTTATAACTTGGCTTCTGAATGTCCTAGAGAGATCAGGTTTGTTTTAGTATACTCCAATCAATTTCCCCTACAACCACAAAAAGGAATGGAGTCATTAGCACTTATGTTTTTTAATGGCACCCAGAATTATGTTGCACGAAGCACAATTTCACATCATTCTGGGTTCATTTGTGTGAAAACAAGGTCCAATCAGGCTGAAACGTTACAGGAAGGTAGAATCTATTGAGTTGTAAGTGATCTGAACGTTTCATGATGATAGCACTTACCTAAGGAGGTCAAACCATGTCCCAAAGGTCACCGGATCTGGTGTCAATTTAAAGAAGTTGTCCAGTTACACATTTGTGGGCTTATAACTTGGCTTCTGAATGTCCTAGAGCGATCAGGTTTGTTTTAGTGTACTCCAATCAACAGCCCCTACAACCACAAAAAGGAGTGGAGTCATTAGCACTTATGGTTTTTAAATGGCACCCAGAATTATGTTGCACGAAGCACAATTTCACATCATTCTGGGTTCATTTGTGTGAAAACAAGGTACAGTCAGGCTGAAACGTTACAGGAAGGTAGAATCTATTGAGTTGTAAGTGATCTGAACGTTTCATGATGATAGCACTTTCCTAAGGGGGTCAAACCATGTCCCAAAGGTCACCGGATCTGGTGTCAATTTAAAGTAGTCCAGTTACACATTTGTGGGCTTATAACTTGGCTTCTGAATGTCCTAGAGAGATCAGGTTTGTTTTAATGTACTCCAATCAACAGCCCCTACAACCACAAAAAGGAATGGAGTCATTAGCACTTATGGTTTGTAAATGGTACCCAGAATTATGTTGCACGAAGCACAATTTCACATCATTCTGGGTTCATTTGTGTGAAAACAAGGTCCAATCAGGCTGAAACGTTACAGGAAGGTAGAATCTATTTAGTTGTAATTGATCTGAACGTTTCATTATGATAGCACTTTCCTAAGGGGATCAAACCATGTCCCAAAGGTCACCGGATCTGGTGTCAATTTAAAGAAGTAGTCCAGTTACATGTTTGTGGGCTTATAACTTGGCTTCTGAATGTCCTAGAGAGATCAGGTTTGTTTTAGTGTACTCCAATCAACAGCCCCTACAACCAGAAACGGAATGGAGTCATTAGCACTTATGGTTTGTAAATGGCACCCAGAATTATGTTGTACGAAGCACAATTTCACATCATTCTGGGTCCATTTGTGTGAAAACAAGGTCCAATCAGGCTGAAACGTTACAAGAAGGTAGAATCTATTGAGTTGTAAGTGATCTGAACGTTTCATGATGATAGCACTTTCCTAAGGGGGTCAAACCATGTCCCAAAGGTCACCGGATCTGGTGTCACTTTAAAGAAGTAGTCCAGTTACACATTTGTGGGCTTATAACTTGGCTTCTGAATGTCCTAGAGAGGTCAGGTTTGTTTTAGTGTACTCCAATCCACAGCCCCTACAACCACAAAAAGGAATGGAGTCATTAGCACTTATGGTTTGTAAATGGCACCCAGAATTATGTTGCACGAAGCACAATTTCACATCATTCTGGGTCCATTTGTGTGAAAACAAGGTCCAATCAGGCTAAAACATTACAGGAAGGTAGAATCTATTAAGTTGTAAGTGATCTGAACGTTTCATGATGATAGCACGTCCCTAAGGGGGTCAAACCATGTCCCAAAGGTCACCGGATCTGGTGTCTAAAGAAGTAGTCCAGTTACACATTTGTGGGCTTATAACTTGGCTTCTGAATGTCCTAGAGAGATCTGGTTTGTTTTAGTATACTCCAATCAACAGCCCCTACAACCACAAAAAGGAATGGAGTCATTAGCACTTATGGTTTTTAAATGGCACCCAGAATTATGTTGCACGAAGCACAATTTCACATCATTCTGGGTTCATTTGTGTGAAAACAAGGTCCAATCAGGCTGAAACGTTACAGGAAGGTAGAATCTATTGAGTTGTAAGTGATCTGAACGTTTCATGATGATAGCACTTTCCTAAGGGGGTCAAACCATGTCCCAAAGGTCACCAGATCTGGTGTCACTTTAAAGAAGTAGTCCAGTTACACCTTTGTGGGCTTATAACTTGGCTTCTGAATGTCCTAGAGAGGTGAGGTTTGTTTTAGTGTACTCCAATCAACAGCCCCTACAACCACAAAAAGGAATGGAGTCATTAGCACTTAAGGTTTGTAAATGGCACCCAGAATTATGTTGCACGAAGCACAATTTCACATCATTCTGGGTCCATTTGTGTGAAAACAAGGTCCAATCAGGCTGAAACGTTACAGGAAGGTAGAATCTATTGAGTTGTAAGTGATCTGAACGTTTCATGATGATAGCACTTTCCTAAGGGGGTCAAACCATGTCCCAAAGGTCACCGGATCTGGTGTCAATTTAAAGAAGTAGTCCAGTTACACATTTGTGGGCTTATAACTTGGCTTCTGAATGTCCTAGAGAGATCGGGTTTGTTTTAATGTACTCCAATCAACAGCCCCTACAACCACAAAAAGGAATGGAGTCATTAGCACTTATGGTTTGTAAATGGCACCCAGAATTATGTTGCACGAAGCACAATTTCACATCATTCTGGGTTCATTTGCGTGAAAACAAGGTCCAATCAGGCTGAAACGTTACAGGAAGGTAGAATCTATTTAGTTGTAAGTGATCTGAACGTTTCATGATGATAGCGCTTTCCTAAGGGGATCAAACCATGTCCCAAAGGTCACCGGATCTGGTGTCAATTTATAGAAGTAGTCCAGTTACACATTTGTGGGCTTATAACTTGGCTTCTGAATGTCCTAGAGAGATCAGGTTTGTTTTAGTGTACTCCAATCAACAGCCCCTACAACCACAAAAGGAATGGAGTCATTAGCACTTATGGTTTGTAAATGGCACCCAGAATTATGTTGCACGAAGCACAATTTCACATCATTCTGGGTCCATTTGTGTGAAAACAAGGTCCAATCAGGCTGAAACGTTACAAGAAGGTAGAATCTATTAAGTTGTAATTGATCTGAACGTTTCATGATGATAGCACTTTCCTAAGGGGGTCAAACCATGTCCCAAAGGTCACCGGATCTGGTGTCATTTTAAAGAAGTAGTCCAGTTACACATTCGTGGGCTTATAACTTGGCTTCTGAATGTCCTAGAGAGGTCAGGTTTGTTTTAGTGTACTCCAATCAACAGCCCCTACAACCACAAAAAGGAATGGAGTCATTAGCACTTACGGTTTGTAAATGGCACCCAGAATTATGTTGCACGAAGCACAATTTCACATCATTCTGGGTCCATTTGTGTGAAAACAAGGTCCAATCAGGCTGAAACATTACAGGAAGGTAGAATCTATTAAGTTGTAAGTGATCTGAACGTTTCATGATGATAGCACTTCCCTAAGGGGGTCAAACCATGTCCCAAAGGTCACCGGATCTGGTGTCAATTTAAAGTAGTCCAGTTACACATTTGTGGGCTTATAACTTGGCTTCTGAATGTCCTAGAGAGATCAGGTTTGTTTTAATGTACTCCAATCAACAGCCCCTACAACCACAAAAAGGAATGGAGTCATTAGCACTTATGGTTTGTAAATGGTACCCAGAATTATGTTGCACGAAGCACAATTTCACATCATTCTGGGTTCATTTGTGTGAAAACAAGGTCCAATCAGGCTGAAACGTTACAGGAAGGTAGAATCTATTTAGTTGTAATTGATCTGAACGTTTCATTATGATAGCACTTTCCTAAGGGGATCAAACCATGTCCCAAAGGTCACCGGATCTGGTGTCAATTTAAAGAAGTAGTCCAGTTACACGTTTGTGGGCTTATAACTTGGCTTCTGAATGTCCTAGAGAGATCAGGTTTGTTTTAGTGTACTCCAATCAACAGCCCCTACAACCAGAAACGGAATGGAGTCATTAGCACTTATGGTTTGTAAATGGCACCCAGAATTATGTTGTACGAAGCACAATTTCACATCATTCTGGGTCCATTTGTGTGAAAACAAGGTCCAATCAGGCTGAAACGTTACAAGAAGGTAGAATCTATTGAGTTGTAAGTGATCTGAACGTTTCATGATGATAGCACTTTCCTAAGGGGGTCAAACCATGTCCCAAAGGTCACCGGATCTGGTGTCACTTTAAAGAAGTAGTCCAGTTACACATTTGTGGGCTTATAACTTGGCTTCTGAATGTCCTAGAGAGGTCAGGTTTGTTTTAGTGTACTCCAATCCACAGCCCCTACAACCACAAAAAGGAATGGAGTCATTAGCACTTATGGTTTGTAAATGGCACCCAGAATTATGTTGCACGAAGCACAATTTCACATCATTCTGGGTCCATTTGTGTGAAAACAAGGTCCAATCAGGCTAAAACATTACAGGAAGGTAGAATCTATTAAGTTGTAAGTGATCTGAACGTTTCATGATGATAGCACGTCCCTAAGGGGGTCAAACCATGTCCCAAAGGTCACCGGATCTGGTGTCTAAAGAAGTAGTCCAGTTACACATTTGTGGGCTTATAACTTGGCTTCTGAATGTCCTAGAGAGATCTGGTTTGTTTTAGTATACTCCAATCAACAGCCCCTACAACCACAAAAAGGAATGGAGTCATTAGCACTTATGGTTTTTAAATGGCACCCAGAATTATGTTGCACGAAGCACAATTTCACATCATTCTGGGTTCATTTGTGTGAAAACAAGGTCCAATCAGGCTGAAACGTTACAGGAAGGTAGAATCTATTGAGTTGTAAGTGATCTGAACGTTTCATGATGATAGCACTTTCCTAAGGGGGTCAAACCATGTCCCAAAGGTCACCAGATCTGGTGTCACTTTAAAGAAGTAGTCCAGTTACACCTTTGTGGGCTTATAACTTGGCTTCTGAATGTCCTAGAGAGGTGAGGTTTGTTTTAGTGTACTCCAATCAACAGCCCCTACAACCACAAAAAGGAATGGAGTCATTAGCACTTAAGGTTTGTAAATGGCACCCAGAATTATGTTGCACGAAGCACAATTTCACATCATTCTGGGTCCATTTGTGTGAAAACAAGGTCCAATCAGGCTGAAACGTTACAGGAAGGTAGAATCTATTGAGTTGTAAGTGATCTGAACGTTTCATGATGATAGCACTTTCCTAAGGGGGTCAAACCATGTCCCAAAGGTCACCGGATCTGGTGTCAATTTAAAGAAGTAGTCCAGTTACACATTTGTGGGCTTATAACTTGGCTTCTGAATGTCCTAGAGAGATCGGGTTTGTTTTAATGTACTCCAATCAACAGCCCCTACAACCACAAAAAGGAATGGAGTCATTAGCACTTATGGTTTGTAAATGGCACCCAGAATTATGTTGCACGAAGCACAATTTCACATCATTCTGGGTTCATTTGCGTGAAAACAAGGTCCAATCAGGCTGAAACGTTACAGGAAGGTAGAATCTATTTAGTTGTAAGTGATCTGAACGTTTCATGATGATAGCGCTTTCCTAAGGGGATCAAACCATGTCCCAAAGGTCACCGGATCTGGTGTCAATTTAAAGAAGTAGTCCAGTTACACATTTGTGGGCTTATAACTTGGCTTCTGAATGTCCTAGAGAGATCAGGTTTGTTTTAGTGTACTCCAATCAACAGCCCCTACAACCACAAAAGGAATGGAGTCATTAGCACTTATGGTTTGTAAATGGCACCCAGAATTATGTTGCACGAAGCACAATTTCACATCATTCTGGGTCCATTTGTGTGAAAACAAGGTCCAATCAGGCTGAAACGTTACAAGAAGGTAGAATCTATTAAGTTGTAATTGATCTGAACGTTTCATGATGATAGCACTTTCCTAAGGGGGTCAAACCATGTCCCAAAGGTCACCGGATCTGGTGTCATTTTAAAGAAGTAGTCCAGTTACACATTCGTGGGCTTATAACTTGGCTTCTGAATGTCCTAGAGAGGTCAGGTTTGTTTTAGTGTACTCCAATCAACAGCCCCTACAACCACAAAAAGGAATGGAGTCATTAGCACTTACGGTTTGTAAATGGCACCCAGAATTATGTTGCACGAAGCACAATTTCACATCATTCTGGGTCCATTTGTGTGAAAACAAGGTCCAATCAGGCTGAAACATTACAGGAAGGTAGAATCTATTAAGTTGTAAGTGATCTGAACGTTTCATGATGATAGCACTTCCCTAAGGGGGTCAAACCATGTCCCAAAGGTCACCGGATCTGGTGTCTAAAGTAGTCCAGTTACACATTTGTGGGCTTATAACTTGGCTTCTGAATGTCCTAGAGAGATCAGGTTTGTTTTAGTATACTCCAATCAATTTCCCCTACAACCACAAAAAGGAATGGAGTCATTAGCACTTATGGTTTTTAAATGGCACCCAGAATTATGTTGCACGAAGCACAATTTCACATCATTCTGGGTTCATTTGTGTGAAAACAAGGTCCAATCAGGCTGAAACGTTACAGGAAGGTAGAATCTATTGAGTTGTAAGTGATCTGAACGTTTCATGATGATAGCACTTTCCTAAGGAGGTCAAACCATGTCCCAAAGGTCACCGGATCTGGTGTCAATTTAAAGAAGTTGTCCAGTTACACATTTGTGGGCTTATAACTTGGCTTCTGAATGTCCTAGAGCGATCAGGTTTGTTTTAGTGTACTCCAATCAACAGCCCCTACAACCACAAAAAGGAGTGGAGTCATTAGCACTTATGGTTTTTAAATGGCACCCAGAATTATGTTGCACGAAGCACAATTTCACATCATTCTGGGTTCATTTGTGTGAAAACAAGGTACAGTCAGGCTGAAACGTTACAGGAAGGTAGAATCTATTGAGTTGTAAGTGATCTGAACGTTTCATGATGATAGCACTTTCCTAAGGGGGTCAAACCATGTCCCAAATGTCACCGGATCTGGTGTCAATTTAAAGTAGTCCAGTTACACATTTGTGGGCTTATAACTTGGCTTCTGAATGTCCTAGAGAGATCAGGTTTGTTTTAATGTACTCCAATCAACAGCCCCTACAACCACAAAAAGGAATGGAGTCATTAGCACTTATGGTTTGTAAATGGTACCCAGAATTATGTTGCACGAAGCACAATTTCACATCATTCTGGGTTCATTTGTGTGAAAACAAGGTCCAATCAGGCTGAAACGTTACAGGAAGGTAGAATCTATTTAGTTGTAATTGATCTGAACGTTTCATTATGATAGCACTTTCCTAAGGGGATCAAACCATGTCCCAAAGGTCACCGGATCTGGTGTCAATTTAAAGAAGTAGTCCAGTTACACGTTTGTGGGCTTATAACTTGGCTTCTGAATGTCCTAGAGAGATCAGGTTTGTTTTAGTGTACTCCAATCAACAGCCCCTACAACCAGAAACGGAATGGAGTCATTAGCACTTATGGTTTGTAAATGGCACCCAGAATTATGTTGTACGAAGCACAATTTCACATCATTCTGGGTCCATTTGTGTGAAAACAAGGTCCAATCAGGCTGAAACGTTACAAGAAGGTAGAATCTATTGAGTTGTAAGTGATCTGAACGTTTCATGATGATAGCACTTTCCTAAGGGGGTCAAACCATGTCCCAAAGGTCACCGGATCTGGTGTCACTTTAAAGAAGTAGTCCAGTTACACATTTGTGGGCTTATAACTTGGCTTCTGAATGTCCTAGAGAGGTCAGGTTTGTTTTAGTGTACTCCAATCAACAGCCCCTACAACCACAAAAAGGAATGGCGTCATTAGCACTTATGGTTTGTAAATGGCACCCAGAATTATGTTGCACGAAGCACAATTTCACATCATTCTGGGTCTATTTGTTTGAAAACAATGTCCAATCAGGCTAAAACATTACAGGAAGGTAGAATCTATTAAGTTGTAAGTGATCTGAACGTTTCATGATGATAGCACGTCCCTAAGGGGGTCAAACCATGTCCCAAAGGTCACCGGATCTGGTGTCTAAAGAAGTAGTCCAGTTACACATTTGTGGGCTTATAACTTGGCTTCTGAATGTCCTAGAGAGATCTGGTTTGTTTTAGTATACTCCAATCAACAGCCCCTACAACCACAAAAAGGAATGGAGTCATTAGCACTTATGGTTTTTAAATGGCACCCAGAATTATGTTGCACGAAGCACAATTTCACATCATTCTGGGTTCATTTGTGTGAAAACAAGGTCCAATCAGGCTGAAACGTTACAGGAAGGTAGAATCTATTGAGTTGTAAGTGATCTGAACGTTTCATGATGATAGCACTTTCCTAAGGGGGTCAAACCATGTCCCAAAGGTCACCAGATCTGGTGTCACTTTAAAGAAGTAGTCCAGTTACACCTTTGTGGGCTTATAACTTGGCTTCTGAATGTCCTAGAGAGGTGAGGTTTGTTTTAGTGTACTCCAATCAACAGCCCCTACAACCACAAAAAGGAATGGAGTCATTAGCACTTAAGGTTTGTAAATGGCACCCAGAATTATGTTGCACGAAGCACAATTTCACATCATTCTGGGTCCATTTGTGTGAAAACAAGGTCCAATCAGGCTGAAACGTTACAGGAAGGTAGAATCTATTGAGTTGTAAGTGATCTGAACGTTTCATGATGATAGCACTTTCCTAAGGGGGTCAAACCATGTCCCAAAGGTCACCGGATCTGGTGTCAATTTAAAGAAGTAGTCCAGTTACACATTTGTGGGCTTATAACTTGGCTTCTGAATGTCCTAGAGAGATCAGGTTTGTTTTAATGTACTCCAATCAACAGCCCCTACAACCACAAAAAGGAATGGAGTCATTAGCACTTATGGTTTGTAAATGGCACCCAGAATTATGTTGCACGAAGCACAATTTCACATCATTCTGGGTTCATTTGCGTGAAAACAAGGTCCAATCAGGCTGAAACGTTACAGGAAGGTAGAATCTATTTAGTTGTAAGTGATCTGAACGTTTCATGATGATAGCGCTTTCCTAAGGGGATCAAACCATGTCCCAAAGGTCACCGGATCTGGTGTCAATTTAAAGAAGTAGTCCAGTTACACATTTGTGGGCTCATAACTTGGCTTCTGAATGTCCTAGAGAGATCAGAATTGTTTTAGTGTACTCCAATCAACAGCCCCTACAACCACAAAAGGAATGGAGTCATTAGCACTTATGGTTTGTAAATGGCACCCAGAATTATGTTGCACGAAGCACAATTTCACATCATTCTGGGTCCATTTGTGTGAAAACAAGGTCCAATCAGGCTGAAACGTTACAAGAAGGTAGAATCTATTGAGTTGTAATTGATCTGAACGTTTCATGATGATAGCACTTTCCTAAGGGGGTCAAACCATGTCCCAAAGGTCACCGGATCTGGTGTCATTTTAAAGAAGTAGTCCAGTTACACATTCGTGGGCTTATAACTTGGCTTCTGAATGTCCTAGAGAGGTCAGGTTTGTTTTAGTGTACTCCAATCAACAGCCCCTACAACCACAAAAAGGAATGGAGTCATTAGCACTTACGGTTTGTAAATGGCACCCAGAATTATGTTGCACGAAGCACAATTTCACATCATTCTGGGTCCATTTGTGTGAAAACAAGGTCCAATCAGGCTGAAACATTACAGGAAGGTAGAATCTATTAAGTTGTAAGTGATCTGAACGTTTCATGATGATAGCACTTCCCTAAGGGGGTCAAACCATGTCCCAAAGGTCACCGGATCTGGTGTCTAAAGTAGTCCAGTTACACATTTGTGGGCTTATAACTTGGCTTCTGAATGTCCTAGAGAGATCAGGTTTGTTTTAGTATACTCCAATCAATTTCCCCTACAACCACAAAAAGGAATGGAGTCATTAGCACTTATGGTTTTTAAATGGCACCCAGAATTATGTTGTACGAAGCACAATTTCACATCATTCTGGGTCCATTTGTGTGAAAACAAGGTCCAATCAGGCTGAAACGTTACAAGAAGGTAGAATCTATTGAGTTGTAAGTGATCTGAACGTTTCATGATGATAGCACTTTCCTAAGGGGGTCAAACCATGTCCCAAAGGTCACCGGATCTGGTGTCACTTTAAAGAAGTAGTCCAGTTACACCTTTGTGGGCTTATAACTTGGCTTCTGAATGTCCTAGAGAGGTCAGGTTTGTTTTAGTGTACTCCAATCAACAGCCCCTACAACCACAAAAAGGAATGGAGTCATTAGCACTTATGGTTTGTAAATGGCACCCAGAATTATGTTGCACGAAGCACAATTTCACATCATTCTGGGTCCATTTGTGTGAAAACAAGGTACAGTCAGGCTGAAACGTTACAGGAAGGTAGAATCTATTGAGTTGTAAGTGATCTGAACGTTTCATGATAATAGCACTTTCCTAAGGGGGTCAAACCATGTCCCAAAGGTCACCGGATCTGGTGTCAATTTAAAGTAGTCCAGTTACACATTTGTGGGCTTATAACTTGGCTTCTGAATGTCCTAGAGAGATCAGGTTTGTTTTAGTGTACTCCAATAAACAGCCCCTACAACCAGAAACGGAATGGAGTCATTAGCACTTATGGTTTGTAAATGGCACCCAGAATTATGTTGCACGAAGCACAATTTCACATCATTCTGGGTCCATTTGTGTGAAAACAAGGTCCAATCAGGCTGAAACGTTACAAGAAGGTAGAATCTATTGAGTTGTAAGTGATCTGAACGTTTCATGATGATAGCACTTTCCTAAGGGGGTCAAACCATGTCCCAAAGGTCACCGGATCTGGTGTCACTTTAAAGAAGTAGTCCAGTTACACATTTGTGGGCTTATAACTTGGCTTCTGAATGTCCTAGAGAGGTCAGGTTTGTTGTAGTGTACTCCAATCAACAGCCCCTACAACCACAAAAAGGAATGGAGTCATTAGCACTTATGGTTTGTAAATGGCACCCAGAATTATGTTGCACGAAGCACAATTTCACATCATTCTGGGTCCATTTGTGTGAAAACAAGGTCCAATCAGGCTGAAACGTTACAAGAAGGTAGAATCTATTGAGTTGTAAGTGATCTGAACGTTTCATGATGATAGCACTTCCCTAAGGGGGTCAAACCATGTCCCAAAGGTCACCGGATCTGGTGTCTAAAGTAGTCCAGTTACACATTTGTGGGCTTATAACTTGGCTTCTGAATGTCCTAGAGAGATCAGGTTTGTTTTAGTATACTCCAATCAATTTCCCCTACAACCACAAAAAGGAATGGAGTCATTAGCACTTATGGTTTTTAAATGGCACCCAGAATTATGTTGCACGAAGCACAATTTCACATCATTCTGGGTTCATTTGTGTGAAAACAAGGTCCAATCAGGCTGAAACGTTACAGGAAGGTAGAATCTATTGAGTTGTAAGTGATCTGAACGTTTCATGATGATAGCACTTTCCTAAGGAGGTCAAACCATGTCCCAAAGGTCACCGGATCTGGTGTCAATTTAAAGAAGTTGTCCAGTTACACATTTGTGGGCTTATAACTTGGCTTCTGAATGTCCTAGAGCGATCAGGTTTGTTTTAGTGTACTCCAATCAACAGCCCCTACAACCACAAAATGGAGTGGAGTCATTAGCACTTATGGTTTTTAAATGGCACCCAGAATTATGTTGCACGAAGCACAATTTCACATCATTCTGGGTTCATTTGTGTGAAAACAAGGTACAGTCAGGCTGAAACGTTACAGGAAGGTAGAATCTATTGAGTTGTAAGTGATCTGAACGTTTCATGATGATAGCACTTTCCTAAGGGGGTCAAACCATGTCCCAAAGGTCACCGGATCTGGTGTCAATTTAAAGTAGTCCAGTTACACATTTGTGGGCTTATAACTTGGCTTCTGAATGTCCTAGAGAGATCAGGTTTGTTTTAATGTACTCCAATCAACAGCCCCTACAACCACAAAAAGGAATGGAGTCATTAGCACTTATGGTTTGTAAATGGCACCCAGAATTATGTTGCACGAAGCACAATTTCACATCATTCTGGGTTCATTTGTGTGAAAACAAGGTCCAATCAGGCTGAAACGTTACAGGAAGGTAGAATCTATTTAGTTGTAATTGATCTGAACGTTTCATGATGATAGCACTTTCCTAAGGGGATCAAACCATGTCACAAAGGTCACCGGATCTGGTGTCAATTTAAAGAAGTAGTCCAGTTACACGTTTGTGGGCTTATAACTTGGCTTCTGAATGTCCTAGAGAGATCAGGTTTGTTTTAGTGTACTCCAATCAACAGCCCCTACAACCAGAAACAGAATGGAGTCATTAGCACTTATGGTTTGTAAATGGCACCCAGAATTATGTTGTACGAAGCACAATTTCACATCATTCTGGGTCCATTTGTGTGAAAACAAGGTCCAATCAGGCTGAAACGTTACAAGAAGGTAGAATCTATTGAGTTGTAAGTGATCTGAACGTTTCATGATGATAGCACTTTCCTAAGGTAGAATCTATTTAGTTGTAAGTGATCTGAACGTTTCATGATGATAGCGCTTTCCTAAGGGGATCAAACCATGTCCCAAAGGTCACCGGATCTGGTGTCAATTTAAAGAAGTAGTCCAGTTACACATTTGTGGGCTTATAACTTGGCTTCTGAATGTCCTAGAGAGATCAGGTTTGTTTTAGTGTACTCCAATCAACAGCCCCTACAACCACAAAAGGAATGGAGTCATTAGCACTTATGGTTTGTAAATGGCACCCAGAATTATGTTGCACGAAGCACAATTTCACATCATTCTGGGTCCATTTGTGTGAAAACAAGGTCCAATCAGGCTGAAACGTTACAAGAAGGTAGAATCTATTGAGTTGTAAGTGATCTGAACGTTTCATGATGATAGCACTTTCCTAAGGGGGTCAAACCATGTCCCAAAGGTCACCGGATCTGGTGTCATTTTAAAGAAGTAGTCCAGTTACACATTCGTGGGCTTATAACTTGGCTTCTGAATGTCCTAGAGAGGTGAGGTTTGTTTTAGTGTACTCCAATCAACAGCCCCTACAACCACAAAAAGGAATGGAGTCATTAGCACTTACGGTTTGTAAATGGCACCCAGAATTATGTTGCACGAAGCACAATTTCACATCATTCTGGGTCCATTTGTGTGAAAACAAGGTCCAATCAGGCTGAAACATTACAGGAAGGTAGAATCTATTAAGTTGTAAGTGATCTGAACGTTTCATGATGATAGCACTTCCCTAAGGGGGTCAAACCATGTCCCAAAGGTCACCGGATCTGGTGTCTAAAGTAGTCCAGTTACACATTTGTGGGCTTATAACTTGGCTTCTGAATGTCCTAGAGAGATCAGGTTTGTTTTAGTATACTCCAATCAATTTCCCCTACAACCACAAAAAGGAATGGAGTCATTAGCACTTATGGTTTTTAAATGGCACCCAGAATTATGTTGCACGAAGCACAATTTCACATCATTCTGGGTTCATTTGTGTGAAAACAAGGTCCAATCAGGCTGAAACGTTACAGGAAGGTAGAATCTATTGAGTTGTAAGTGATCTGAACGTTTCATGATGATAGCACTTTCCTAAGGGGATCAAACCATGTCCCAAAGGTCACCGGATCTGGTGCCAATTTAAAGAAGTAGTCCAGTTACACGTTTGTGGGCTTATAACTTGGCTTCTGAATGTCCTAGAGAGATCAGGTTTGTTTTAGTGTACTCCAATCAACAGCCCCTACAACCAGAAACGGAATGGAGTCATTAGCACTTATGGTTTGTAAATGGCACCCAGAATTATGTTGTACGAAGCACAATTTCACATCATTCTGGGTCCATTTGTGTGAAAACTAGGTCCAATCAGGCTGAAACGTTACAAGAAGGTAGAATCTATTGAGTTGTAAGTGATCTGAACGTTTCATGATGATAGCACTTTCCTAAGGGGGTCAAACCATGTCCCAAAGGTCACCGGATCTGGTGTCAATTTAAAGTAGTCCAGTTACACATTTGTGGGCTTATAACTTGGCTTCTGAATGTCCTAGAGAGATCAGGTTTGTTTTAGTATACTCCAATCAATTTCCCCTACAACCACAAAAAGGAATGGAGTCATTAGCACTTACGGTTTGTAAATGGCACCCAGAATTATGTTGCACGAAGCACAATTTCACATCATTCTGGGTCCATTTGTGTGAAAACAAGGTCCAATCAGGCTGAAACATTACAGGAAGGTATAATCTATTAAGTTGTAAGTGATCTGAACGTTTCATGATGATAGCACTTCCCTAAGGGGGTCAAACCATGTCCCAAAGGTCACCGGATCTGGTGTCTAAAGTAGTCCAGTTACACATTTGTGGGCTTATAACTTGGCTTCTGAATGTCCTAGAGAGATCAGGTTTGTTTTAGTATACTCCAATCAATTTCCCCTACAACCACAAAAAGGAATGGAGTCATTAGCACTTATGGTTTTTAAATGGCACCCAGAATTATGTTGCACGAAGCACAATTTCACATCATTCTGGGTTCATTTGTGTGAAAACAAGGTCCAATCAGGCTGAAACGTTACAGGAAGGTAGAATCTATTGAGTTGTAAGTGATCTGAACGTTTCATGATGATAGCACTTTCCTAAGGGGATCAAACCATGTCCCAAAGGTCACCGGATCTGGTGTCAATTTAAAGAAGTAGTCCAGTTACACGTTTGTGGGCTTATAACTTGGCTTCTGAATGTCCTAGAGAGATCAGGTTTGTTTTAGTGTACTCCAATCAACAGCCCCTACAACCAGAAACGGAATGGAGTCATTAGCACTTATGGTTTGTAAATGGCACCCAGAATTATGTTGTACGAAGCACAATTTCACATCATTCTGGGTCCATTTGTGTGAAAACTAGGTCCAATCAGGCTGAAACGTTACAAGAAGGTAGAATCTATTGAGTTGTAAGTGATCTGAACGTTTCATGATGATAGCACTTTCCTAAGGGGGTCAAACCATGTCCCAAAGGTCACCGGATCTGGTGTCAATTTAAAGTAGTCCAGTTACACATTTGTGGGCTTATAACTTGGCTTCTGAATGTCCTAGAGAGGTCAGGTTTGTTTTAGTGTACTCCAATCAACAGCCCCTACAACCACAAAAAGGAATGGAGTCATTAGCACTTATGGTTTGTAAATGGCACCCAGAATTATGTTGAACGAAGCACAATTTCACATCATTCTGGGTCCATTTGTGTGAAAACAAGGTCCAATCAGGCTAAAACATTACAGGAAGGTAGAATCTATTAAGTTGTAAGTTATCTGAACGTTTCATGATGATAGCACGTCCCTAAGGGGGTCAAACCATGTCCCAAAGGTCACCGGATCTGGTGTCTAAAGAAGTAGTCCAGTTACACATTTGTGGGCTTATAACTTGGCTTCTGAATGTCCTAGAGAGATCTGGTTTGTTTTAGTATACTCCAATCAACAGCCCCTACAACCATAAAAAGGAATGGAGTCATTAGCACTTATGGTTTTTAAATGGCACCCAGAATTATGTTGCACGAAGCACAATTTCACATCATTCTGGGTTCATTTGTGTGAAAACAAGGTCCAATCAGGCTGAAACGTTACAGGAAGGTAGAATCTATTGAGTTGTAAGTGATCTGAACGTTTCATGATGATAGCACTTTCCTAAGGGGGTCAAACCATGACCCAAAGGTCACCAGATCTGGTGTCACTTTAAAGAAGTAGTCCAGTTACACATTTGTGGGCTTATAACTTGGCTTCTGAATGTCCTAGAGATGTCAGGTTTGTTTTAGTGTACTCCAATCAAAAGCCCCTACACCCACAAAAAGGAATGGAGTCATTAGCACTTATGGTTTGTAAATGGCACCCAGAATTATGTTGCACAAAGCACAATTTCACATCATTCTGGGTTCATTTGTGTGAAAACAAGGTCCAATCAGGCTGAAACGTTACAGGAAGGTAGAATCTATTTAGTTGTAAGTGATCTGAACGTTTCATGATGATAGCGCTTTCCTAAGGGGATCAAACCATGTCCCAAAGGTCACCGGATCTGGTGTCAATTTAAAGAAGTAGTCCAGTTACACGTTTGTGGGCTTATAACTTGGCTTCTGAATGTCCTAGAGAGATCAGGTTTGTTTTAGTGTACTCCAATCAACAGCCCCTACAACCAGAAACGGAATGGAGTCATTAGCACTTATGGTTTGTAAATGGCACCCAGAATTATGTTGTACGAAGCACAATTTCACATCATTCTGGGTCCATTTGTGTGAAAACAAGGTCCAATCAGGCTGAAACGTTACAAGAAGGTAGAATCTATTGAGTTGTAAGTGATCTGAACGTTTCATGATGATAGCACTTTCCTAAGGTAGAATCTATTTAGTTGTAAGTGATCTGAACGTTTCATGATGATAGCGCTTTCCTAAGGGGATCAAACCATGTCCCAAAGGTCACCGGATCTGGTGTCAATTTAAAGAAGTAGTCCAGTTACACATTTGTGGGCTTATAACTTGGCTTCTGACTGTCCTAGAGAGATCAGGTTTGTTTTAGTGTACTCCAATCAACAGCCCCTACAACCACAAAAGGAATGGAGTCATTAGCACTTATGGTTTGTAAATGGCACCCAGAATTATGTTGCACGAAGCACAATTTCACATCATTCTGGGTCCATTTGTGTGAAAACAAGGTCCAATCAGGCTGAAACG
This sequence comes from Nothobranchius furzeri, assembly GCF_043380555.1. Classification (NCBI taxonomy): domain Eukaryota; kingdom Metazoa; phylum Chordata; class Actinopteri; order Cyprinodontiformes; family Nothobranchiidae; genus Nothobranchius; species Nothobranchius furzeri. The sequence goes on from NC_091743.1 coordinate 38,136,856, forward strand.
TTACAAGAAGGTAGAATCTATTGAGTTGTAAGTGATCTGAACGTTTCATGATGATAGCACTTTCCTAAGGGGGTCAAACCATGTCCCAAATGTCACCGGATCTGGTGTCATTTTAAAGAAGTAGTCCAGTTACACATTCGTGGGCTTATAACTTGGCTTCTGAATGTCCTAGAGAGGTGAGGTTTGTTTTAGTGTACTCCAATCAACAGCCCCTACAACCACAAAAAGGAATGGAGTCATTAGCACTTACGGTTTGTAAATGGCACCCAGAATTATGTTGCACGAAGCACAATTTCACATCATTCTGGGTCCATTTGTGTGAAAACAAGGTCCAATCAGGCTGAAACATTACAGGAAGGTAGAATCTATTAAGTTGTAAGTGATCTGAACGTTTCATGATGATAGCACTTCCCTAAGGGGGTCAAACCATGTCCCAAAGGTCACCGGATCTGGTGTCTAAAGTAGTCCAGTTACACATTTGTGGGCTTATAACTTGGCTTCTGAATGTCCTAGAGAGATCAGGTTTGTTTTAGTATACTCCAATCAATTTCCCCTACAACCACAAAAAGGAATGGAGTCATTAGCACTTATGGTTTTTAAATGGCACCCAGAATTATGTTGCACGAAGCACAATTTCACATCATTCTGGGTTCATTTGTGTGAAAACAAGGTCCAATCAGGCTGAAACGTTACAGGAAGGTAGAATCTATTGAGTTGTAAGTGATCTGAACGTTTCATGATGATAGCACTTTCCTAAGGGGATCAAACCATGTCCCAAAGGTCACCGGATCTGGTGTCAATTTAAAGAAGTAGTCCAGTTACACGTTTGTGGGCTTATAACTTGGCTTCTGAATGTCCTAGAGAGATCAGGTTTGTTTTAGTGTACTCCAATCAACAGCCCCTACAACCAGAAACGGAATGGAGTCATTAGCACTTATGGTTTGTAAATGGCACCCAGAATTATGTTGTACGAAGCACAATTTCACATCATTCTGGGTCCATTTGTGTGAAAACTAGGTCCAATCAGGCTGAAACGTTACAAGAAGGTAGAATCTATTGAGTTGTAAGTGATCTGAACGTTTCATGATGATAGCACTTTCCTAAGGGGGTCAAACCATGTCCCAAAGGTCACCGGATCTGGTGTCAATTTAAAGTAGTCCAGTTACACATTTGTGGGCTTATAACTTGGCTTCTGAATGTCCTAGAGAGGTCAGGTTTGTTTTAGTGTACTCCAATCAACAGCCCCTACAACCACAAAAAGGAATGGAGTCATTAGCACTTATGGTTTGTAAATGGCACCCAGAATTATGTTGAACGAAGCACAATTTCACATCATTCTGGGTCCATTTGTGTGAAAACAAGGTCCAATCAGGCTAAAACATTACAGGAAGGTAGAATCTATTAAGTTGTAAGTTATCTGAACGTTTCATGATGATAGCACGTCCCTAAGGGGGTCAAACCATGTCCCAAAGGTCACCGGATCTGGTGTCTAAAGAAGTAGTCCAGTTACACATTTGTGGGCTTATAACTTGGCTTCTGAATGTCCTAGAGAGATCTGGTTTGTTTTAGTATACTCCAATCAACAGCCCCTACAACCATAAAAAGGAATGGAGTCATTAGCACTTATGGTTTTTAAATGGCACCCAGAATTATGTTGCACGAAGCACAATTTCACATCATTCTGGGTTCATTTGTGTGAAAACAAGGTCCAATCAGGCTGAAACGTTACAGGAAGGTAGAATCTATTGAGTTGTAAGTGATCTGAACGTTTCATGATGATAGCACTTTCCTAAGGGGGTCAAACCATGACCCAAAGGTCACCAGATCTGGTGTCACTTTAAAGAAGTAGTCCAGTTACACATTTGTGGGCTTATAACTTGGCTTCTGAATGTCCTAGAGATGTCAGGTTTGTTTTAGTGTACTCCAATCAAAAGCCCCTACACCCACAAAAAGGAATGGAGTCATTAGCACTTATGGTTTGTAAATGGCACCCAGAATTATGTTGCACAAAGCACAATTTCACATCATTCTGGGTTGATTTGTGTGAAAACAAGGTCCAATCAGGCTGAAACGTTACAGGAAGGTAGAATCTATTTAGTTGTAAGTGATCTGAACGTTTCATGATGATAGCGCTTTCCTAAGGGGATCAAACCATGTCCCAAAGGTCACCGGATCTGGTGTCAATTTAAAGAAGTAGTCCAGTTACACGTTTGTGGGCTTATAACTTGGCTTCTGAATGTCCTAGAGAGATCAGGTTTGTTTTAGTGTACTCCAATCAACAGCCCCTACAACCAGAAACGGAATGGAGTCATTAGCACTTATGGTTTGTAAATGGCACCCAGAATTATGTTGTACGAAGCACAATTTCACATCATTCTGGGTCCATTTGTGTGAAAACAAGGTCCAATCAGGCTGAAACGTTACAAGAAGGTAGAATCTATTGAGTTGTAAGTGATCTGAACGTTTCATGATGATAGCACTTTCCTAAGGTAGAATCTATTTAGTTTTAAGTGATCTGAACGTTTCATGATGATAGCGCTTTCCTAAGGGGATCAAACCATGTCCCAAAGGTCACCGGATCTGGTGTCAATTTAAAGAAGTAGTCCAGTTACACATTTGTGGGCTTATAACTTGGCTTCTGAATGTCCTAGAGAGATCAGGTTTGTTTTAGTGTACTCCAATCAACAGCCCCTACAACCACAAAAGGAATGGAGTCATTAGCACTTATGGTTTGTAAATGGCACCCAGAATTATGTTGCACGAAGCACAATTTCACATCATTCTGGGTCCATTTGTGTGAAAACAAGGTCCAATCAGGCTGAAACGTTACAAGAAGGTAGAATCTATTGAGTTGTAAGTGATCTGAACGTTTCATGATGATAGCACTTTCCTAAGGGGGTCAAACCATGTCCCAAAGGTCACCGGATCTGGTGTCATTTTAAAGAAGTAGTCCAGTTACACATTCGTGGGCTTATAACTTGGCTTCTGAATGTCCTAGAGAGGTGAGGTTTGTTTTAGTGTACTCCAATCAACAGCCCCTACAACCACAAAAAGGAATGGAGTCATTAGCACTTACGGTTTGTAAATGGCACCCAGAATTATGTTGCACGAAGCACAATTTCACATCATTCTGGGTCCATTTGTGTGAAAACAAGGTCCAATCAGGCTGAAACATTACAGGAAGGTAGAATCTATTAAGTTGTAAGTGATCTGAACGTTTCATGATGATAGCACTTCCCTAAGGGGGTCAAACCATGTCCCAAAGGTCACCGGATCTGGTGTCTAAAGTAGTCCAGTTACACATTTGTGGGCTTATAACTTGGCTTCTGAATGTCCTAGAGAGATCAGGTTTGTTTTAGTATACTCCAATCAATTTCCCCTACAACCACAAAAAGGAATGGAGTCATTAGCACTTATGGTTTTTAAATGGCACCCAGAATTATGTTGCACGAAGCACAATTTCACATCATTCTGGGTTCATTTGTGTGAAAACAAGGTCCAATCAGGCTGAAACGTTACAGGAAGGTAGAATCTATTGAGTTGTAAGTGATCTGAACGTTTCATGATGATAGCACTTTCCTAAGGGGATCAAACCATGTCCCAAAGGTCACCGGATCTGGTGTCAATTTAAAGAAGTAGTCCAGTTACACGTTTGTGGGCTTATAACTTGGCTTCTGAATGTCCTAGAGAGATCAGGTTTGTTTTAGTGTACTCCAATCAACAGCCCCTACAACCAGAAACGGAATGGAGTCATTAGCACTTATGGTTTGTAAATGGCACCCAGAATTATGTTGTACGAAGCACAATTTCACATCATTCTGGGTCCATTTGTGTGAAAACAAGGTCCAATCAGGCTGAAACGTTACAAGAAGGTAGAATCTATTGAGTTGTAAGTGATCTGAACGTTTCATGATGATAGCACTTTCCTAAGGGGGTCAAACCATGTCCCAAAGGTCACCGGATCTGGTGTCAATTTAAAGTAGTCCAGTTACACATTTGTGGGCTTATAACTTGGCTTCTGAATGTCCTAGAGAGGTCAGGTTTGTTTTAGTGTACTCCAATCAACAGCCCCTACAACCACAAAAAGGAATGGAGTCATTAGCACTTATGGTTTGTAAATGGCACCCAGAATTATGTTGAACGAAGCACAATTTCACATCATTCTGGGTCCATTTGTGTGAAAACAAGGTCCAATCAGGCTAAAACATTACAGGAAGGTAGAATCTATTAAGTTGTAAGTTATCTGAACGTTTCATGATGATAGCACGTCCCTAAGGGGGTCAAACCATGTCCCAAAGGTCACCGGATCTGGTGTCTAAAGAAGTAGTCCAGTTACACATTTGTGGGCTTATAACTTGGCTTCTGAATGTCCTAGAGAGATCTGGTTTGTTTTAGTATACTCCAATCAACAGCCCCTACAACCACAAAAAGGAATGGAGTCATTAGCACTTATGGTTTTTAAATGGCACCCAGAATTGTGTTGCACGAAGCACAATTTCACATCATTCTGGGTTCATTTGTGTGAAAACAAGGTCCAATCAGGCTGAAACGTTACAGGAAGGTAGAATCTATTGAGTTGTAAGTGATCTGAACGTTTCATGATGATAGCACTTTCCTAAGGGGGTCAAACCATGTCCCAAAGGTCACCAGATCTGGTGTCACTTTAAAGAAGTAGTCCAGTTACACATTTGTGGGCTTATAACTTGGCTTCTGAATGTCCTAGAGATGTCAGGTTTGTTTTAGTGTACTCCAATCAAAAGCCCCTACACCCACAAAAAGGAATGGAGTCATTAGCACTTATGGTTTGTAAATGGCACCCAGAATTATGTTGCACAAAGCACAATTTCACATCATTCTGGGTTCATTTGTGTGAAAACAAGGTCCAATCAGGCTGAAACGTTACAGGAAGGTAGAATCTATTTAGTTGTAAGTGATCTGAACGTTTCATGATGATAGCGCTTTCCTAAGGGGATCAAACCATGTCCCAAAGGTCACCGGATCTGGTGTCAATTTAAAGAAGTAGTCCAGTTACACATTTGTGGGCTTATAACTTGGCTTCTGAATGTCCTAGAGAGATCAGGTTTGTTTTAGTGTACTCCAATCAACAGCCCCTACAACCACAAAAAGGAATGGAGTCATTAGCACTTATGGTTTGTAAATGGCACCCAGAATTATGTTGCACGAAGCACAATTTCACATCATTCTGGGTCCATTTGTGTGAAAACAAGGTCCAATCAGGCTGAAACGTTACAAGAAGGTAGAATCTATTGAGTTGTAAGTGATCTGAACGTTTCATGATGATAGCACTTTCCTAAGGGGGTCAAACCATGTCCCAAAGGTCACCGGATCTGGTGTCACTTGAAAGAAGTAGTCCAGTTACACATTTGTGGGCTTATAACTTGGCTTCTGAATGTCCTAGAGAGGTCAGGTTTGTTTTAGTGTACTCCAATCAACAGCCCCTACAACCACAAAAAGGAATGGAGTCATTAGCACTTATGGTTTGTAAATGGCACCCAGAATTATGTTGCACGAAGCACAATTTCACATCATTCTGGGTCCATTTGTGTGAAAACAAGGTCCAATCAGGCTGAAACATTACAGGAAGGTAGAATCTATTAAGTTGTAAGTGATCTGAACGTTTCATGATGATAGCACTTCCCTAAGGGGGTCAAACCATGTCCCAAAGGTCACCGGATCTGGTGTCTAAAGAAGTAGTCCAGTTACACATTTGTGGGCTTATAACTTGGCTTCTGAATGTCCTAGAGAGATCAGAATTGTTTTAGTATACTCCAATCAACAGCCCCTAAAACCACAAAAAGGAATGGAGTCATTAGCACTTATGGTTTTTAAATGGCACCCAGAATTATGTTGCACGAAGCACAATTTCACATCATTCTGGGTTCATTTGTGTGAAAACAAGGTCCAATCAGGCTGAAACGTTACAAGAAGGTAGAATCTATTGAGTTGTAAGTGATCTGAACGTTTCATGATGATCGCACATTCCTATAGGGGGTCAAATCATGTCCCAAAGGTCACCGGGCCTGGTGTCACTTTAAAGAAGCAGTCCAGTTACACCTTTGTGGGCTTATAACTTGGCTTCTGAATGTCCTAGAGAGATCAGGTTTGTTTTAGTGTACTCCAATCAACAGCCCCTACAACCACAAAAAGGAATGGAGTCATTAGCACTTATGGTTTGTAAATGGCACCCAGAATTATGTTGCACGAAGCACAATTTCACATCATTCTGGGTCCATTTGTGTGAAAACAAGGTCCAATCAGGCTGAAACGTTACAAGAAGGTAGAATCTATTGAGTTGTAAGTGATCTGAACGTTTCATGATGATCTCACATTCCTATAGGGGGTCAAACCATGTCCCAAAGGTCACCGGGCCTGGTGTCACTTTAAAGAAGTAGTCCAGTTACACGTTTGTGGGCTTATAACTTGGCTTCTGAATGTCCTAGAGAGGTCAGGTTTGTTTTAGTGTACTCCAATCAACAGCCCCTACAACCACAAAAAGGAATGGAGTCATTAGCACTTATGGTTTTTAAATGGCACCCAGAATTATGTTGCACGAAGCACAATTTCACATCATTCTGGGTCCATTTGTGTGAAAACAAGGTCCAATCAGGCTGAAACGTTACATGAAGGTAGAATCTATTGAGTTGTAAGTGATCTGAACGTTTCATGATGATAGCACTTTCCTAAGGGTGTCAAACCATGTCCCAAAGGTCACCGGATCTGGTGTCAATTTAAAGAAGTAGTCCAGTTACACATTTGTGGGCTTATAACTTGGCTTCTGAATGTCCTAGAGAGATCAGGTTTGTTTTAATGTACTCCAATCAACAGCCCCTACAACCACAAAAAGGAATGGAGTCATTAGCACTTATGGTTTGTAAATGGCACCCAGAATTATGTTGCACGAAGCACAATTTCACATCATTCTGGGTCCATTTGTGTGAAAACAAGGTCCAATCAGGCTGAAACGTTATAAGAAGGTAGAATCTATTGAGTTGTAAGTGATCTGAACGTTTCATGATGATCGCACATTCCTATAGGGGGTCAAATCATGTCCCAAAGGTCACCGGGCCTGGTGTCACTTTAAAGAAGTAGTCCAGTTACACCTTTGTGGGCTTATAACTTGGCTTCTGAATGTCCTAAAGAGATCAGGTTTGTTTTAGTATATTCCAATCAACAGCCCCTACAACCACAAAAAGGAATGGAGTCATTAGCACTTATGGTTTTTAAATGGCACCCAGAATTATGTTGCACGAAGCACAATTTCAAATCATTCTGGGTTCATTTGTGTGAAAACAAGGTCCAATCAGGCTGAAACGTTACAGGAAGGTAGAATCTATTGAGTTGTAAGTGATCTGAACGTTTCATGATGATAGCACTTTCCTAAGGGTGTCAAACAATGTCCCAAAGGTCACCGGATCTGGTGTCAATTTAAAGAAGTAGTCCAGTTACACATTTGTGGGCTTATAACTTGGCTTCTGAATGTCCTAGAGAGATCAGGTTTGTTTTAATGTACTCCAATCAACAGCCCCTACAACCACAAAAAGGAATGGAGTCATTAGCACTTATGGTTTGTAAATGGCACCCAGAATTATGTTGCACGAAGCACAATTTCACATCATTCTGGGTCCATTTGTGTGAAAACAAGGTCCAATCAGGCTGAAACGTTATAAGAAGGTAGAATCTATTGAGTTGTAAGTGATCTGAACGTTTCATGATGATCGCACATTCCTATAGGGGGTCAAATCATGTCCCAAAGGTCACCGGGCCTGGTGTCACTTTAAAGAAGTAGTCCAGTTACACCTTTGTGGGCTTATAACTTGGCTTCTGAATGTCCTAAAGAGATCAGGTTTGTTTTAGTATATTCCAATCAACAGCCCCTACAACCACAAAAAGGAATGGAGTCATTAGCACTTATGGTTTTTAAATGGCACCCAGAATTATGTTGCACGAAGCACAATTTCAAATCATTCTGGGTTCATTTGTGTGAAAACAAGGTCCAATCAGGCTGAAACGTTACAGGAAGGTAGAATCTATTAAGTTGTAAGTGATCTGAACGTTTCATGATGATAGCACTTCCCTAAGGGGGTCAAACCATGTCCCAAAGGTCACCGGATCTGGTGTCTAAAGAAGTAGTACAGTTACACATTTGTGGGCTTATAACTTGGCTTCTGAATGTCCTAGAGAGATCAGAATTGTTTTAGTATACTCCAATCAACAGCCCCTAAAAACACAAAAAGGAATGGAGTCATTAGCACTTATGGTTTTTAAATGGCACCCAGAATTATGTTGCACGAAGCACAATTTCACATCATTCTGGGTTCATTTGTGTGAAAACAAGGTCCAATCAGGCTGAAACGTTACAAGAAGGTAGAATCTATTGAGTTGTAAGTGATCTGAACGTTTCATGATGATCGCACATTCCTATAGGGGGTCAAATCATGTCCCAAAGGTCACCGGGCCTGGTGTCACTTTAAAGAAGTAGTCCAGTTACACCTTTGTGGGCTTATAACTTGGCTTCTGAATGTCCTAGAGAGATCAGGTTTGTTTTAGTGTACTCCAATCAACAGCCCCTACAACCACAAAAAGGAATGGAGTCATTAGCACTTATGGTTTGTAAATGGCACCCAGAATTATGTTGCACGAAGCACAATTTCACATCATTCTGGGTCCATTTGTGTGAAAACAAGGTCCAATCAGGCTGAAACGTTACAAGAAGGTAGAATCTATTGAGTTGTAAGTGATCTGAACGTTTCATGATGATCTCACATTCCTATAGGGGGTCAAACCATGTCCCAAAGGTCACCGGGCCTGGTGTCACTTTAAAGAAGTAGTCCAGTTACACATTTGTGGGCTTATAACTTGGCTTCTGAATGTCCTAGAGAGATCAGGTTTGTTTTAATGTACTCCAATCAACAGCCCCTACAACCACAAAAAGGAATGGAGTCATTAGCACTTATGGTTTGTAAATGGCACCCAGAATTATGTTGCACGAAGCACAATTTTACATCATTCTGGGTTCATTTGTGTGAAAACAAGGTCCAATCAGGCTGAAACGTTACAGGAAGGTAGAATCTATTTAGTTGTAATTCATCTGAACGTTTCATGATGATAGCGCTTTCCTAAGGGGATCAAACCATGTCCCAAAGGTCACCGGATCTGGTGTCTAAAGAAGTAGTCCAGTTACACATTTGTGGGCTTATAACTTGGCTTCTGAATGTCCTAGAGAGATCTGGTTTGTTTTAGTATACTCCAATCAACAGCCCCTACAACCACAAAAAGGAATGGGGTCATTAGCACTTATGGTTTTTAAATGGCACCCAGAATTATGTTGCACGAAGCACAATTTCACATCATTCTGGGTCCATTTGTGTGAAAACAAGGTCCAATCAGGCTGAAACGTTACAGGAAGGTAGAATCTATTGAGTTGTAAGTGATCTGAAGGTTTCATGATGATAGCACTTTCCTAAGGGGGTCAAACCATGTCCCAAATGTCACCGGATCTGGTGTCACTTTAAAGAAGTAGTCCAGTTACACATTTGTGGGCTTATAACTTGGCTTCTGAATGTCCTAGAGATGTCAGGTTTGTTTTAGTGTACTCCAATCAACAGCCCCTACAACCACAAAAAGGAATGGAGTCATTAGCACTTATGGTTTGTAAATGGCACCCAGATTTATTTTGCACGGAGCACAATTTCACATCATTCTGGGTTCATTTGTGTGAAAACAAGGTCCAATCAGGCTGAAACGTTACAGGAAGGTAGAATCTATTGAGTTGTAAGTGATCTGAACGTTTCATGATGATAGCGCTTTCCTAAGGGGGTCAAACCATGTCCCAAAGGTGACCGGATCTGGTGTCAATTTAAAGAAGTAGTCCAGTTACACATTTGTGGGCTTATAACTTGGCTTCTGAATGTCCTAGAGAGATCAGGTTTGTTTTAGTGTACTCCAATCAACAGCCCCTACAACCACAAAAAGGAAGGGAGTCATTAGCACTTATGGTTTGTAAATGGCACCCAGAATTATGTTGCACAAAGCACAATTTCACATCATTCTGGGTCCATTTGTGTGAAAACAAGGTCCAATCAGGCTGAAACGTTACAAGAAGGTAGAATCTATTGAGTTGTAAGTGATCTGAACATTTCATGATGATTGCACATTCCTATAGGGGGTCAAACCATGTCCCAAAGGTCACCGGGCCTGGTGTCACTTTAAAGAAGTAGTCCAGTTACACCTTTGTGGGCTTATAACTTGGCTTCTGAATGTCCTAGAGAGGTCAGGTTTGTTTTAGTGTACTCCAATCAACAGCCCCTACAACCACAAAAAGGAATGGAGTCATTAGCACTTATGGTTTTTAAATGGCACCCAGAATTATGTTGCACGAAGCACAATTTCACATCATTCTGGGTCCATTTGTGTGAAAACAAGGTCCAATCAGGCTGAAACATTACAGGAAGGTAGAATCTATTGAGTTGTAAGTAATCTGAATGTTTCATGATGATAGCACTTTCCTAAGGGGGTCAAACCATGTCCCAAAGGTCACCGGATCTGGTGTCAATTTAAAGAAGTAGTCCAGTTACACATTTGTGGGCTTATAACTTGGCTTCTGAATGTCCTAGAGAGATCAGGTTTGTTTTAGTATACTCCAATCAACAGCCCCTACAACCACAAAAAGGAATGGAGTCATTAGCACTTATGGTTTGTAAATGGCACCCAGAGTTATGTTGCACGAAGCACAATTTCACATAATTCTGGGTCCATTTGTGTGAAAACAAGGTCCAATCAGGCTGAAACGTTACAGGAAGGTAGAATCTATTGAGTTGTAAGTGATCTGAACGTTTCATGATGATAGCACTTTCCTAAGGGGGTCAAACCATGTCCCAAATGTCACCGGATCTGGTGTCAATTTAAAGAAGTAGTCCAGTTACAAATTTGTGGGCTTATAACTTGGCTTCTGAATGTCCTAGAGAGATCAGGTTTGTTTTGATGTACTCCAATCAACAGCCCCTTCAACCACAAAAAGGAATGGAGTCATTAGCACTTATGGTTTTTAAATGGCACCCAGAATTATGTTGCACGAAGCACAATTTCACATCATTCTGGGTTCATTTGTGTGAAAACAAGGTCCAATCAGGCTGAAACGTTACAGGAAGGTAGAATCTATTTAGTTGTAAGTGATCTGAACGTTTCATGATGATAGCGCTTTCCTAAGGGGATCAAACCATGTCCCAAAGGTCACCGGATCTGGTGTCAATTTAAAGAAGTAGTCCAGTTACACATTTGTGGTCTTATAACTTGGCTTCTGAATGTCCTAGAGAGATCAGGTTTGTTTTAGTGTACTCCAATCAACAGCCCCTACAACCACAAAAGGAATGGAGTCATTAGCACTTATGGTTTGTAAATGGCACCCAGAATTATGTTGCACGAAGCACAATTTCACATCATTCTGGGTCCATTTGTGTGAAAACAAGGTCCAATCAGGCTGAAACGTTACAAGAAGGTAGAATCTATTGAGTTGTAAGTGATCTGAACATTTCATGATGATCGCACATTCCTATAGGGGGTCAAACCATGTCCCAAAGGTCACCGGGCCTGGTGTCACTTTAAAGAAGTAGTCCAGTTACACCTTTGTGGGCTTATAACTTGGCTTCTGAATGTCCTAGAGAGGTTAGGTTTGTTTTAGTGTACTCCAATCAACAGCCCCTACAACCACAAAAAGGAATGGAGTCATTAGCACTTATGGTTTGTAAATGGCACCCAGAATTATTTTGCACGGAGCACAATTTCACATCATTCTGGGTTTATTTGTGTGAAAACAAGGTCCAATCAGGCTGAAATGTTACAGGAAGGTAGAATCTATTGAGTTGTAAGTGATCTGAACATTTCATGATGATAGCGCTTTCCTAAGGGGGTCAAACCATGTCCCAAAGGTCACCGGATCTGGTGTCAATTTAAAGAAGTAGTCCAGTTACACATTTGTGGGCTTATAACTTGGCTTCTGAATGTCCTAGAGAGATCAGGTTTGTTTTAGTATACTCCAATCAACAGCCCCTACAACCACAAAAAGGAATGGAGTCATTAGCACTTATGGTTTGTAAATGGCACCCAGAATTATGTTGCACGAAGCACAATTTCACATCATTCTGTGTCCATTTGTGTGAAAACAAGGTCCAATCCGGCTGAAACGCTACAAGAAGGTAGAATCTATTGAGTTGTAAGTGATCTGAACGTTTCAAGATGATCGCACGTTCCTATAGGGGGTCAAACCATGTCCCAAAGGTCACCGGGCCAAGTGTCACTTTAAAGAAGTAGTCCAGTTACACCTTTGTGGGCTTATAACTTGGCTTCTGAATGTCCTAGAGAGGTTAGGTTTGTTTTAGTGTACTCCAATCAACAGCCCCTACAACCACAAAAAGGAATGGAGTCATTAGCACTTATGGTTTGTAAATGGCACCCAGAATTATTTTGCACGGAACACAATTTCACATCATTCTGGGTTTATTTGTGTGAAAACAAGGTCCAATCAGGCTGAAATGTTACAGGAAGGTAGAATCTATTGAGTTGTAAGTGATCTGAACATTTCATGATGATAGCGCTTTCCTAAGGGGGTCAAACCATGTCCCAAAGGTCACCGGATCTGGTGTCAATTTAAAGAAGTAGTCCAGTTACACATTTGTGGGCTTATAACTTGGCTTCTGAATGTCCTAGAGAGATCAGGTTTCTTTTAGTGTACTCCAATCAACAGCCCCTACAACCACAAAAAGGAATGGAGTCATTAGCACTTATGGTTTGTAAATGGCACCCAGAATTATGTTGCACGAAGCACAATTTCACATCATTCTGGGTCCATTTGTGTGAAAACAAGGTCCAATCAGGCTGAAACATTACAGGAAGGTAGAATCTATTGAGTTGTAAGTAATCTGAATGTTTCAGGATGATAGCACTTTCCTAAGGGGGTCAAACCATGTCCCAAAGATCACCGGATCTGGTGTCAATTTAAAGAAGTAGTCCAGTTACACATTTGTGGGCTCATAACTTGGCTTCTGAATGTCCTAGAAAGATCAGGTTTGTTTTAGTATACTCCAATCAACAGCCCCTACAACCACAAAAAGGAATGGAGTCATTAGCACTTATGGTTTGTAAATGGCACCCAGATTTATGTTGCACGAAGCACAATTTCACATCATTCTGGGTCCATTTGTGTGAAAACAAGGTCCAATCAGGCTGAAACGTTACAAGAAGGTAGAATCTATTGAGTTGTAAGTGATCTGAACGTTTCATGATGATCTCACATTCCTAAAGGGGGTCAAACCATGTCCCAAAGGTCACCGGGCCTGGTGTCACTTTAAAGAAGTAGTCCAGTTACACCTTTGTGGGCTTATAACTTGGCTTCTGAATGTCCTAGAGAGGTCAGGTTTGTTTTAGTGTACTCCAATCAACAGCCCCTACAACCACAAAAAGGAATGGAGTCATTAGCACTTATGGTTTGTAAATGGCACCCAGAATTATGTTGCACGAAGCACAATTTCACATCATTCTGGGTCCATTTGTGTGAAAACAAGGTCCAATCAGGCTGAAACGTTACAGGAAGGTAGAATCTATTGAGTTGTAAGTGATGTGAACGTTTCATGATGATAGCCTTTTCCTAAGGGGGTCAAACCATGTCCCAAAGGTCACCGGATCTGGTGTCAATTTAAAGAAGTAGTCCAGTTACACATTTGTGGGCTTATAACTTGGCTTCTGAATGTCCTAGAGAGATCAGGTTTGTTTTAATGTACTCCAATCAACAGCCCCTACAACCACAAAAAGGAATGGAGTCATTAGCACTTATGGTTTGTAAATGGCACCCAGAATTATGTTGCACGAAGCACAATTTCACATCATTCTGGGTTCATTTGCGTGAAAACAAGGTCCAATCAGGCTGAAACGTTACAGGAAGGTAGAATCTATTTAGTTGTAAGTGATCTGAACGTTTCATGATGATAGCGCTTTCCTAAGGGGATCAAACCATGTCCCAAAGGTCACCGGATCTGGTGTCAATTTAAATAAGTAGTCCAGTTACACATTTGTGGGCTTATAACTTGGCTTCTGAATGTCCTAGAGAGATCAGGTTTGTTTTAGTGTGCTCCAATCAACAGCCCCTACAACCACAAAAGGAATGGAGTCATTAGCACTTATGGTTTGTAAATGGCACCCAGAATTATGTTGCACGAAGCACAATTTCACATCATTCTGGGTCCATTTGTGTGAAAACAAGGTCCAATCAGGCTGAAACGTTACAAGAAGGTAGAATCTATTGAATTGAAAGTGATCTGAACGTTTCATGATGATAGCACTTTCATAAGGGGGTCAAACCATGTCCCAAAGGTCACTGGATCTGGTGTCACTTTAAAGAAGTAGTCCAGTTACACATTTGTGGGCTTATAACTTGGCTTCTGAATGTCCTAGAGAGGTCAGGTTTGTTTTAGTGTACTCCATTCAACAGCCCCTACAACCACAAAAAGGAATGGAGTCATTAGCACTTATGGTTTGTAAATGGCACCCAGAATTATGTTGCACGAAGCACAATTTCACATCATTCTGGGTCCATTTGTGTGAAAACAAGGTCCAATCAGGCTGAAACATTACAGGAAGGTAGAATCTATTAAGTTGTAAGTGATCTGAACGTTTCATGATGATAGCACTTCCCTAAGGGGGTCAAACCATGTCCCAAAGGTCACCGGATCTGGTGTCTAAAGAAGTAGTCCAGTTACACATTTGTGGGCTTATAACTTGGCTTCTGAATGTCCTAGAGAGATCAGGTTTGTTTTAGTATACTCCAATCAATTTCCCCTACAACCACAAAAAGGAATGGAGTCATTAGCACTTATGGTTTTTAAATGGCACCCAGAATTATGTTGCACGAAGCACAATTTCACATCATTCTGGGTTCATTTGTGTGAAAACAAGGTCCAATCAGGCTGAAACGTTACAGGAAGGTAGAATCTATTGAGTTGTAAGTGATCTGAACGTTTCATGATGATAGCACTTTCCTAAGGAGGTCAAACCATGTCCCAAAGGTCACCGGATCTGGTGTCAATTTAAAGAAGTTGTCCAGTTACACATTTGTGGGCTTATAACTTGGCTTCTGAATGTCCTAGAGCGATCAGGTTTGTTTTAGTGTACTCCAATCAACAGCCCCTACAACCACAAAAAGGAATGGAGTCATTAGCACTTATGGTTTTTAAATGGCACCCAGAATGATGTTGCACGAAGCACAATTTCACATCATTCTGGGTTCATTTGTGTGAAAACAAGGTCCAGTCAGGCTGAAACGTTACAGGAAGGTAGAATCTATTGAGTTGTAAGTGATCTGAACGTTTCATGATGATAGCACTTTCCTAAGGGGGTCAAACCATGTCCCAAAGGTCACCGGATCTGGTGTCAATTTAAAGAAGTAGTCCAGTTACACATTTGTGGGCTTATAACTTGGCTTCTGAATGTCCTAGAGAGATCAGGTTTGTTTTAGTGTACTCCAATCAACAGCCCCTACAACCCAAAAAGGAATGGAGTCATTAGCACTTATGGTTTGTAAATGGCACCCAGAATTATGTTGCACGAAGCACAATTTCACATCATTCTGGGTTCATTTGTGTGAAAACAAGGTCCAATCAGGCTGAAACGTTACAATAAGGTAGAATCTATTGAGTTGTAAGTGATCTGAATGTTTCATGATGATCGCACATTCCTATAGGGGGTCAAACCATGTCCCAAAGGTCACCGGGCCTGGTGTCACTTTAAAGAAGTAGTCCAGTTACACCTTTGTGGGCTTATAACTTGGCTTCTGAATGTCCTAGAGAGATCAGGTTTGTTTTAGTGTACTCCAATCAACAGCCCCTACAACCACAAAAAGTAATGGAGTCATTAGCACTTATGGTTTGTAAATGGCACCCAGAATTATGTTGCACAAAGCACAATTTCACATCATTCTGGGTCCATTTGTGTGAAAACAAGGTCCAATCAGGCTGAAACATTACAGGAAGGTAGAATCTTTTGAGTTGTAAGTAATCTGAATGTTTCATGATGATAGCACTTTCCTAAGGGGGTCAAACCATGTCCCAAAGGTCACCGGATCTGGTGTCAATTTAAAGAAGTAGTCCAGTTACACATTTGTGGGCTTATAACTTGGCTTCTGAATGTCCTAGAGAGATCAGGTTTGTTTTAGTATACTCCAATCAACAGCCCCTACAACCACAAAAAGGAATGGAGTCATTAGCACTTATGGTTTGTAAATGGCACCCAGAAATATGTTGCACGAAGCACAATTTCACATCATTCTGGGTCCATTTGTGTGAAAACAAGGTCCAATCAGGCTGAAACGTTACAAGAAGGTAGAATCTATTGAGTTGTAAGTGATCTGAACGTTTCAGGAGGATCTCACATTCCTATAGGGGGTCAAACCATGTCCCAAAGGTCACCGGGCCTGGTGTCACTTTAAAGAAGTAGTCCAGTTACACCTTTGTGGGCTTATAACTTGGCTTCTGAATGTCCTAGAGAGGTCAGGTTTGTTTTAGTGTACTCCAATCAACAGCCCCTACAACCACAAAAAGGAATGGAGTCATTAGCACTTATGGTTTGTAAATGGCACCCAGAATTATTTTGCATGAAGCACAATTTCACATCATTCTGGGTCCATTTGTGTGAAAACAAGGTCCAATCAGGCTGAAACGTTACATGAAGGTAGAATCTATTGAGTTGTAAGTGATCTGAACGTTTCATGATGATAGCACTTTCCTAAGGGTGTCAAACCATGTCCCAAAGGTCACCGGATCTGGTGTCAATTTAAAGAAGTAGTCCAGTTACACATTTGTGGGCTTATAACTTGGCTTCTGAATGTCCTAGAGAGATCAGGCTTGTTTTAATGTACTCCAATCAACAGCCCCTACAACCACAAAAAGGAATGGAGTCATTAGCACTTTTGGTTTGTAAATGGCACCCAGAATTATGTTGCACGAAGCACAATTTCACATCATTCTGGGTCCATTTGTGTGAAAACAAGGTCCAATCAGGCTGAAACATTATAAGAAGGTAGAATCTATTGAGTTGTAAGTGATCTGAACATTTCATAATGAAAGCACTTTCCTAAGGGGGTCAAACCATGTCCCAAAGGTCACCGGATCTGGTGTCAATTTAAAGAAGTTGTCCAGTTACACATTTGTGGGCTTATAACTTGGCTTCTGAATGTCCTAGAGCGATCAGGTTTGTTTTAGTGTACTCCAATCAACAGCCCCTACAACCACAAAAAGGAATGGAGTCATTAGCACTTATGGTTTTTAAATGGCACCCAGAATGATGTTGCACGAAGCACAATTTCACATCATTCTGGGTTCATTTGTGTGAAAACAAGGTCCAGTCAGGCTGAAACGTTACAGGAAGGTAGAATCTATTGAGTTGTAATTGATCTGAACGTTTCATGATGATAGCGCTTTCCTAAGGGGATCAAACCATGTCCCAAAGGTCACCGGATCTGGTGTCAATTTATAGAAGTAGTCCAGTTACACATTTGTGGGCTTATAACTTGGCTTCTGAATGTCCTAGAGAGATCAGGTTTGTTTTAGTGTACTCCAATCAACAGCCCCTACAACCAGAAACGGAATGGAGTCATTAGCACTTATGGTTTGTAAATGGCACCCAGAATTATGTTGTACGAAGCACAATTTCACATCATTCTGGGTCCATTTGTGTGAAAACAAGGTCCAATCAGGCTGAAACGTTACAAGAAGGTAGAATCTATTGAGTTGTAAGTGATCTGAACGTTTCATGATGATAGCACTTTCCTAAGGGGGTCAAACCATGTCCCAAAGGTCACCGGATCTGGTGTCACTTTAAAGAAGTAGTCCAGTTACACATTTGTGGGCTTATAACTTGGCTTCTGAATGTCCTAGAGAGGTCAGGTTTGTTTTAGTGTACTCCAATCAACAGCCCCTACAACCACAAAAAGGAATGGAGGGCTTAGCACTTATGGTTTGTAAATGGCACCCAGATTTATGTTGCACGAAGCACAATTTCACATCATTCTGGGTCCATTTGTGTGAAAACAAGGTCCAATCAGGCTAAAACATTACAGGAAGGTAGAATCTATTAAGTTGTAAGTGATCTGAACGTTTCATGATGATAGCACTTCCCTAAGGGGGTCAAACCATGTCCCAAAGGTCACCGGATCTGGTGTCACTTTAAAGAAGTAGTCCAGTTACACATTTGTGGGCTTATAACTTGGCTTCTGAATGTCCTAGAGAGATCAGAATTCTTTTAGTATACTCCAATCAACAGCCCCTAAAACCACAAAAAGGAATGGAGTCATTAGCACTTATGGTTTTTAAATGGCACCCAGAATTATGTTGCACGAAGCACAATTTCACATCATTCTGGGTTCATTTGTGTGAAAACAAGGTCCAATCAGGCTGAAACGTTACAATAAGGTAGAATCTATTGAGTTGTAAGTGATCTGAACGTTTCATGATGATCGCACATTCCTATACGGGGTCAAACCATGTCCCAAAGGTCACCGGGCCTGGTGTCACTTTAAAGAAGTAGTCCAGTTACACCTTTGTGGGCTTATAACTTGGCTTCTGAATGTCCTAGAGAGATCAGGTTTGTTTTAGTGTACTCCAATCAACAGCCCCTACAACCACAAAAAGTAATGGAGTCATTAGCACTTATGGTTTGTAAATGGCACCCAGAATTATGTTGCACAAAGCACAATTTCACATCATTCTGGGTCCATTTGTGTGAAAACAAGGTCCAATCAGGCTGAAACATTACAGGAAGGTAGAATCTTTTGAGTTGTAAGTAATCTGAATGTTTCATGATGATAGCACTTTCCTAAGGGGGTCAAACCATGTCCCAAAGGTCACCGGATCTGGTGTAAATTTAAAGAAGTAGTCCAGTTACACATTTGTGGGCTTATAACTTGGCTTCTGAATGTCCTAGAGAGATCAGGTTTGTTTTAGTATACTCCAATCAACAGCCCCTACAACCACAAAAAGGAATGGAGTCATTAGCACTTATGGTTTGTAAATGGCACCCAGAATTATGTTGCACGAAGCACAATTTCACATCATTCTGGGTCCATTTGTGTGAAAACAAGGTCCAATCAGGCTGAAACGTTACAAGAAGGTAGAATCTATTGAGTTGTAAGTGATCTGAACGTTTCATGAGGATCTCACATTCCTATAGGGGGTCAAACCATGTCCCAAAGGTCACCGGGCCTGGTGTCACTTTAAAGAAGTAGTCCAGTTACACCTTTGTGGGCTTATAACTTGGCTTCTGAATGTCCTAGAGAGGTCAGGTTTGTTTTAGTTTACTCCAATCAACAGCCCCTACAACCACAAAAAGGAATGGAGTCATTAGCACTTATGGTTTGTAAATGGCACCCAGAATTATTTTGCACGAAGCACAATTTCACATCATTCCGGGTCCATTTGTGTGAAAACAAGGTCCAATCAGGCTGAAACGTTACAGGAAGGTAGAATCTATTTAGTTGTAAGTGATCTGAAAGTTTCATGATGATAGCGCTTTCCTAAGGGGATCAAACCATGTCCCAAAGGTCACCGGATCTGGTGTCAATTTAAAGAAGTAGTCCAGTTACACATTTGTGGGCTTATAACTTGGTGTTGAGGGTCTGACCTCATGAGGAAATTACTATGCAGTGATTTTCCCCAAAATGACTGTGCTTAAATTGCTCTGAAAAGCAAATAATCACATCAGCGCCAAGAAACTTCATTTCCCATGATGCT
This sequence comes from Nothobranchius furzeri, assembly GCF_043380555.1. Classification (NCBI taxonomy): domain Eukaryota; kingdom Metazoa; phylum Chordata; class Actinopteri; order Cyprinodontiformes; family Nothobranchiidae; genus Nothobranchius; species Nothobranchius furzeri. The sequence goes on from NC_091743.1 coordinate 38,156,646, forward strand.
TTGCACACGGAAGCATTGTGATGACGTCACCGCCTAGTACCAGAAACACGTTCTGCGCATGTGCGGGAAGCCGTGGAGCTTTTCCCGCAAACTAAGACCATAAATCTTCAGCAGAGACAAAGAAACCTCGTTCTTTTGCCCAGGATACCTGGCGGTAAGGACACGCTTGTCAACGCTCCGACAACTTGAGCACGCGGAAGCTCTAAGTGCCAAGTTGAGCCCACGGAACTGCTGGAAACTAAACTGCAAGCCCATCAGATCTGCTCGTTTCTGCTCCCCTCCAGCTGATGTTTGAGGACACAGAACTGCGGAGGAAAGCAACAACTCCATCAAGCACGCTGTAAGTTATAACTCAGCACAGAAAGAAACTTTGCTGTCTCTGTCCAGCCCGTGGAGAAACACTCGTGGAGGTAAACAACGGAGAAAGCATCAAACCGACGGACGACGCCAAACTGCGGAGAAACACGGAGAACCGTCAAATCAAAACAGTGAGGGACGCTTCACTGTTCTGGTGATCAGAAACTCATCTCTTTCTCTCATTCTTTCCTTCTCCCGTTTCCTCTATAGTCTCGAATAAGCAATAAACCGCGTCTATTGCTTAAAAAGTAGCTTCGTGCTTTCCTCTTTCGTCCCAAACACGTCAGTCGGGTCATTTTGAAAGAATAAACTGCTTATTGATCATTGTTTGGTATCTTAAAATGGTTTCTGTCATGGCCAGGCTGAAACTAAAAGATATTAATTTGTGATTAATCTTTTGTGTTGTTTCATGATCTTTTGAAATGTTTTGAGTGATTTAAGGTTAAGTTACTACTGATTCTAAGTGCTTTGGAAGTTAAAGTGCAAGTTGCCACCCACACTTTAGCCAGACAAAGGGGTCAGCCATCTTGTATTCAAGACTCCATTTTGAATCCATACACACGCACACACACACACACACACACACACACACACACACACACACTACTCCTTTGTGAGAACAAAGGACCCCATTCATACATCCTCCATCACATACAAACACATCCATCTTCAATCATATCACACGGTTATTATTCATCTATTCCACTGTTTATTCATTTGACAAATTGTTAATTAAATGTTATAAAATTCAGATTTTTGTGTCCAGTAGCTTTGTTGTGTCGAAGAGAAGTCTCTGCTCCAAGGATTCTACGAACTTCAAGAAAGACTGATAAGAGTTTTGGATTCAATTTTTCCCCGGAAAAAGGGGAATGGTGCCCCGTATATCTAAGAATATCTTAATTAATTAATAAATCAGTAAATATTCCCATATTTACAGAATTTATTGAAGAATCCAAAAGTAAGTTGAAGCTTACTAATTGTTCGCTCCTAATAACCCCAACATTTTATTGGTGAGCCCGTGTGAGGCTTGGATACACAGAGATTTCTATCCGGCACAAACAAACAAATAAATCCAAAGAGCTTGAATTAAAAATAATCCGTTGTTCAGCCTTGAACCAGCAACAGAGTGGTGCTGATTTCGCTGAGCAGGAAGCTGCATCGAACTCTCACCAGTAACTCAGTGCTTCTTTAAAGGTGCAACGTGTAAATTAATTCTGGTTAACCTTTTAGGTTAAAATTCAGCTTTTCCTTAAAGGTGCAACGTGTAATTAATTCTGGCTAACCTTTTAGGTTAAAATTCAGTTTTTCCTTAAAGGTGCAACGTGTAATTAATTCTGGCTAACCTTTTAGGTTAAAATTCAGTTCCTCATTAAAGGTGCAGCGTGTAAGTAATTCTGACTAACCCTTTTAGGCTAAAATTAACTGCTAATTTAGCGACTTTAACTCACAGTGGCTATTGTAACTAACTGAAACCTTCACTCAAAGACTGATAACACCTTGTTTGCTAATATTCTGAAGGAATAACTAGCATATTTAACACTGCAAGTGTTGTAAGACGTTGCTACGGCAACGCACCAGCTTTTGCTAAAATACTGAAAGGAATAGTATTTTAAGCGTCAGTCACGGCATTCCGTGCAATCTTAAAACGCTAAAACCTGTGCGCACAAAGGTTAATTTAGTGTTTTTCTGCTACAAAGCTAGCAGTTGCTGCCAAAGGTGCAGCCTTGAGCTATCTGCAGAAGCTCTACTAGGCTATTTTTGGTTCGGTTGTTAAAAATGGAGGGACAGAGTAGTGAACTGACCAACTCCCAGCAACCAGGTGGCGCTGCGGCCCACGACTATGAACCTGGCCTACTTTCTGGACAAATATTGTCCAAACTGGTCGCGGTTGCTCGAGAACCCGACTACCCTTCTAGGGATTTCACTGAAGAACAGCGTAGCGACGAGCTAGAAGCTGTAATCGATCAAATAGAAAACCCGGATGGTACAAAACCAATCCAGGTTCACTTAGCTAAGTTAGCCCTGATCCTCTATCAGAGAGGACTCCAACGTGGTCAGAAGATCATGAACCTCCAGAGTATGCTAGCTGAAAAACAGCAAAATGGAAGGCTGATCGAGGAAGACGACACCCGCACCGATTCTGGGGAAGATGGGGAGGAGACCCCGCCCCCCTCTGCTGATGACAACAGACAGTGGGAAGGGGGGAAACACCATGATTCTCTGGACGGACGCACGCCGCAGGGGAGAGATGAAGCTCATCTGTCCCAACCTTCGGTCCCGTTCCCTACACACACTCTAGGGCATTCAGGACCACCTAGGGGCCGAGGGCAATTCGCCCTCGAACCCCAGGTTGGACCACCACCCTCATCTTCACGGCCTTCTCAATCAGTGAGAAGTCGACCAGCTGAGCGGCACCTCTATTTAGACCGCTCCCCCAGTCCACGAAGGGTGCAAGGTGCCGGCTGGGGTTATGCACAAGCCCAACCTGCACCTCCACCATCCACCCATCCTAGCTACTCCGGTATTCGGCATGCCGATAACCAGCTGCAGGACAAAGCATCATACGCCAGTCCGTATCCGGACAAAGTGTATTACGCAGAAGCCCCAGTTGAAAGACGCAGGCTGCACTACGCAGACGTGCTCCGGGAGGAGGACCTCCCAAGACACCCACGTGACGTGCCAGCAGCCCGCCACAACATGCCGGACCCCGATTTGGGCCCCAGGAGTCAACATTGGGAGCCCAGAGCACACCAGCGATATCCAGCGCCTTCTGAGACAGACCGTGGGTCAGAGTCAGAGGATGACGCGCCGTACCGTGAGTCAGGGCTCCGTGTACGTCAAATTGAATCGCTAGCTAAAGACATAGAACGCTTTGATCCTAACACCAATGAATCCAACGTCGACGATTATCTCAGGGAGATAGAACGTTGTCTGCTTGATCTTCCAGCACCCTCTTCAAGGGAAAAGCTCAAGCTAATTTGGAAAACCACATCTAGAACGGTGCACGGTTTCATGGAAACTCTACCACCTGACATTCGTGATCGGTACTCCTCGCTCTGCCGAGCGTTGAGAGATGAATTCGCCACGTATGCAGACTCTGCGTCAGCTACAATGGGGGCCTTCTCCATCAAACACGGGAGGAACGAACCCCCCAGAGAGTATTATCGCCGACTCAAAAGTGCTTATTTCCAAGGTCGAAACGGCCCTGGGCTCGAGGAAGACCCTGCCTTCAGATCCCTGTTCATTCACAACCTGCACGAGTGTGTTCGCTCCGAAGTCTCAATGTATTGTCGGATGAAAAAACTGACAACTCAGGAGATTAGGAGATACGCTCAACAGGCTTGGGAAGCCGGCGGAAAGCCCCAAAAGCCTGACGCACATCACCGCGTCATGCACCTAGCTCCCGACGCCGAGCCGCGTTTGGAGCTTGAAGGCACAGAAGCTCCACCCACTAAGCCAAAATCTGCTAAACCTAGACCTGTTAAACCGCGAGAGCAGTCCCAATCTCCTCAACAGGGGAAGGGGGGTGCTAATCGGCCGCCTAGGTCTGGACAATCAGACAGGAAGTGGCCCAACCAAAACCAACGGCAGGTAGGTTGGAACAGTGGAAGGTTTAAGGAGCGCCGCCCACAGGTAGGTCCCGAACACAAGTCCGCAGGTGAGTACTTGACCAAAGCCGACCTCCAGGAGATGTTTCAGCAGTTCCTAGCTAAACAGAAGGAACAGCTGAGATCTGCAGGAGAGACCCCTGCACCAAAGTCTTCTTCTAAGAAGCCAGACCCAGAGCCAACGTCCGCATGACTAGGCGTGGCTCAACCTCCCAGCGTGGCCAGGACCTACCTGATCAGCTGGGGGAACACTACTGGTAGATCACAGGAGTCTCCTGAAATCTACCCCCCAGAGAAACCTGATACTAAATTTCTGAAGTTCCTTGGTGACTTAACAAACCATGATCATGCTCGCCGTTTGTACTGTAGCACCAACGTAGGTGGGTGCATACAGGTTGATGCTCTGCTGGATACCGGCTCAGAAATCACCCTGATGTGCTCCACATTGTTCCATCGCGTGTCTGACACCATGCGGTCGCTCGGGAAACCAGTCCAGGTTGAACCTTGTGACCTGAAAATCACCAGCTACACCCAGACCCGGGAGTGTATCACTCACCGGGCGTGGCTGGATATCACCTTCCAAGACATGACTCTGGTTCACCCGTTTTATGTCTGCCAGCTAGACACTGAACCACTTCTCATTGGTCAGGACCTGCTTGAACGTCTAGCTCCCCTCATCGACTGCCAGAAGGGTCAACTGTGGGCCCAGGTGGACACACCTAAGCCCTGGAACCCGGATAGCAGCCGACCATCCTCCATTCTTGAAGTCAGCATAAGTGAGCAGCAAAACCCTTGTTCCAAGGTCATGCCCCTCCCTACGGCTCCCACAGACGATGACCGCCTGCAAAGGCATGAAACCGCTCCTGGAACTCCGTTCCGCACACATTCATCTTTTCTCTGCTCGCTGAAGAACGTCAGCCTGCAGCCATATGCACCACACATAGTTGGTGGTCTTACCATCAACTGCACCCACATCTCAGATGTTCGCCTTGCCCTTTGGTCTGAAAAGTCAGCCATCAGCCAGCAGACGTTTGAACACCTGCGTCAGAAGGACCCCCTTCTGGTCAGCGTGACACGTAGCCATCGGCTCTTGTCACCTACTTGGCCGCAGAGGCTCCTGAAAGCGCCAGAAGTCTGCTCTCTGACTATCCAACTTGGAGCAAGACAGGTCACACATACATTCAGCATCATACCACAGCTTGATCCACCTGCACTCATTGGAGCAGATCTGCTGGTTCGACTCGGTGCCCAGCTGGACACTTGCAATCAAGTCCTTTGGGCCCGAGCCACACCATCCTCTGAGCCTCGCTCAGAAGGCCGTGAACACTTGCTGTCCGGTCAGACCATTCCACAGGCCTGCCGTGCAGTGGTTGAGGCCAGCACGGTTCTGCCCCCACTGGTCAAAGGAGTGCCTGTTCGTCTGACTCTGATGAAGCATCAGAAGCTGCCAGGCACACAGGCCTTCTTCCAGCCATCACCACACTTCTTGGAGCTCAACTTAGCCGTCTGTGGCACGCCACTCTTGGAGCTGAACAATCGTTCTGCGTACTTGTTGGTCGAAAATCCGACCCAGAGTCCTATCCACCTGCCGGCAGGAAAGCCCTTGGGCATGCTGATAGATAGCTCATTCCATGACTTCGAACTTTCAGTCCCCGTGATCGGACAACTTCCGTTGTTCTTGAACGACAGACAGGTTGGTGTAGACACATTCAGTACTTTCCCTTCACAAATGATTACCATCAAGCGGCATGAAGCCCTTCCTAAGGAACCCATTTGCAGTGCAACCTTAGATACTGACAGCGGTCAGTGTCTAACGGTTTTTGCAATAAATACTCAACCCTCTGAGTCACCGGTTGAAAGCCCGGAACACCAGAGACCCTCCTCCTCTGAACCTTATGACGGCTTCGAGGCCGAAGTCAGCCAGCAGCTTGACAAAGCGGATGCGCTGGAGTCAGAGGAGCAGAGAGCAGAGCTTAGAAGCCTGTTCTATGAGTTTCAGTCCGTCTTATCCAGGGACTCCCTGGACTGTGGACTCACAAACCTGCACACGGTTCGCATTCCGACGAACCCGAATGCCCCTCCTACTTTTGTACGTCAGTACAAGATTCCCCTCGCTGCTTATGAGTCGATCCAGGAGATCCTCGATCAGCTGAAGGAGAAAAACATCATCAGAGAGTGTAACTCCACTTACAACTCTCCCATCTGGCCGGTTCTGAAACCGACTGGGAAATGGCGTCTCACCATAGACTATCGTGCACTGAACAAACAAGTACCTCTCTCCAGGTGGCCTATGATCCATTTAGATCAGGAGCTAGCCAGAGTCAGAGATGCTCGTTTCTTCTCTACGGTTGACGTAGCCAACGGCTTCTGGACCATGAAGGTTGAGCCGGCGGACCAGTATAAACTGGCTTTCTCCTTTGGAAATCGCCAATATACTTGGAACCGCTGCCCCTTTGGCTACTCTAACTCACCTGCCGAGTTCAACATCTTCCTCCACAAAGCCATGTCAGATGCTGCTTCCAGAGGGAACCTCATATATGTCGATGACATCTTGATGAGGAGTCGAACCTTCGAGGAGCACCTGGCCGAACTCCGTCACGTGCTGCAACAGCTCGCTGACGCCGGAGCTAAATTGGCGATTCTCAAGGGACAGTGGTGTCGAACCAAAGTGGAGTATGTTGGACTGCTGGTTGGCCCTAATGGAGTCGAGCCCCAAGCGGGACGCATTAGAGCCATTCAGGACATCAAAGCCCCAGCTAATCTGACCGAACTCAGGAGCTTCCTCGGAGTCTGCAACTACTCCAGGCAGTTCATTGAGGAGTACGCTGAAATAGCGAGGCCCCTCACTGAGCTGCTTCAGAACGACACACCTTTCGTGTGGGACAGACCCCAAGAACACTCCTTCCAGTTCCTAAAACAGAAGTTGGCGTCCGCACCCTGTCTGGCTTACCCAGACAAGGATAACGAGTTCTACATAGAGGCTACTTTCTCCTCTCACTGCCTGAGCGCTGCTTTGAAGCAGAAACACGATCAGGACATGAGAGTTGTGGCATACGCCAGCAAGCCTCTGAGCAAGGTGGAACTCCAGTTCTCAGACTGCGAGAGAGCTCTCCTCTCTACAGTCTGGGCCGTCGAACACTTTCGTAGTTACATCGGTGGACAGAAAGTGATCATTGAAACGTGTCATCAGCCTGTTACCTTCCTAAACAGCCAGCGTCTGCGCGAAGGAAGAGTGTCAAACAGCCGCATTGCGACGTGGATGATGGTGCTCCAAGGATATAACATTGAGGTCAAGTATGGTCAGAACACCAAGCTAGCGCTAGGACAAGGGCTAGCAGGCTGCCAGCACTGTGACTCTGACTCCGTCATGGGCCCCCTGGACACACCTGCCGCAGTCTACCCAACCGCATCCAATCATCGCTACTTTGATGAGAATGTTTGCCAAGGGCTTCCGAAGGTTTACACTGACGGATGCGCCTACCTTCACGAAGGCCAGCTCCGTGCTGGGGTTGGAGTCGTTTGGGTGGACTGTGACACCAAGCAACCAAATCACTACCGGTTGGGCCAAAAGTCTAGTCAGTACGCCGAAATCGCTGCAGTGTTGATAACCCTCCAGCAGGCAGCAGCCTTGGACATCACTCAAATCGTCCTTTGCTCAGATTCAAACTACGCTAGACACAGCTTCATATCTCACTTCCCCATGTGGAAGGAGAACAACATGAAAAATGCCAGGAACAGAGATGTGAAACACTCGGAGTTATTCCTAGCGTGTGATCTGCTCACCACTGAGAAAGGCATAATGGTCTACTGGAAAAAGGTCAAAGGTCACTCCAGGACCATAGGTCCGGAGAAAGATGGTAATGACGAAGCTGACCGCCTTGCTAAGCTCGGTGCTGACCAGGGAACCTGCTGGGAATTCAAAGACGAGTGGCTTCTTCCCAAGGCCGTTCACGAGGTCTGTGCGATTACTCGTCGCCATGCTAAACAGGCAGACGAACCTCAGAAGATTGGGGTACCCGTGTTTCTAGGCAGACAACCACATGACGCGGACCTAGTCACCATGCAGGAACAAGATCCTGACCTGAAGCTCATCCGCGAGCTTCTCCAAAAGGGCCCGATGTCTAAACAACCATCACCACCTATTGGTGCAAGCCAAGATTTGGTAACCCTGCATCGTCAACTCGCGCATCTGAAACTACAAAACGATTTGTTAATTTACATACGTGACGATCACAGCCCGCCGCGCTGGGTTGTTCCACTCGACCACAGAGGAGTGATGCTTGCCTACGCCCACGACACTCCGGTTGGAGGTCACCGCGGAACAAAAGCTACCCTCGCGTCACTGACAGAAGTAGCATATTGGCCATCGATGTCCAAGGATGTACACAGCTATGTCCAAGGCTGCCTCATCTGTGCCCAGTTTCAACCCTCCCAGCCGCTTGCTAGAGCACCACTGAGACGCAGGGGAATAACCTTCCCTTGGTCCCACCTGCAGATCGACTGGGTTGGACCGGTTCCCAAATCGGCAAGAGGAAACAAATATATGCTAACTGTAACTTGCAGTTTCACAAAGTGGGTTGAGTGCCTTCCAGCGCCAAACGATACAGCCGTCACAACCGCTGTACTGCTGACTAACCACGTTTTCAGTCGATGGGGACTTCCACTCTGCATTGACTCTGACCGAGGAACTCATTTCACATCCAGTGTAATGACGTCCCTGTTTGAACTTTTGGGAGTGGAAGTGAGATTCCACCTCCCCTATCACCCACAGTCATCCGGACAGGTCGAACGGATGAACCGCACGGTCGTCTTTATGCTCAAAAAGTACGTCTGCTCCACTGGGAAGGACTGGGACGTCAAGCTCCTTCTGGTCCTGATGGCCATACGGTCCACTCCACAGCGATCCACGGGGGTTACGCCCTTTGAGATGATGACCGGCAGACTGATGACTCTACCACTGCATCTCCTGTATCACCCAGAGGATGTCAGTGTTGCCACTGCCTATACCGCTCATCAGTATGTGGCAGACTTGAAAACACACCTCAGAGCTACGTTCGCGCACGCTCAGAAGAAACTGGAAACCAACGTAGAAGGCGCTAAAGCCTACTACGACCAAAAGACAACCAGCCGCGAATACGAGGTGGGTGACAAAGTATTCTACTTTCGGTTCGCCCAACCGGCACGCAAAGCTAAGAAGTTCCTGCCCTGCTGGTCAGGACCATTTGAGATCGTGGCAAAACTCTCTCCAGTTGCATACAGGTTACGCATCACCAAAGCGAGACAGGAGCCTGTCTACAAATGGGTGCATGCAAACCAAATCAAACCCTACGTCAAACCATCCCCGCGGGTACAGAGACCAGACTCCCCGCAGGAGGTAGACGTAGTCTCGACATAGTTCTATGCATGGAAATGGAAAGGGGGGGAAAGTGCACGTTTAACCCACTAACATGTACTAACCGACAAAGAACCAGGCCCCCCCCCCGCCGTCACTTTCACTAACCAAGAGAAACTCCTTCCTAGACCGCTAACAGGATGTACCTACTAAAACCTTACAGAGTACTCTGGTACTTATACTAGGCTCTGATTAATGAATCTCTACGTGCAATCAAGACTTTGTCTGAAACCATACATCAGGATATTGTGTACACACGAGTGGTGAGAGATTTCATGCAGGACCTGCTCAGGGAAGTAAGTTCCACGCTGGACAGCTTGGTTGAAAGTCGTATTTCCCCGTACTTGGTACCACTGGACCTGCTCAAAGTTAGCTTGACAGCTGCTACCCCTCTACTGTGCACCTTTCACAAATCCACCTAGCGTACAGCCTAGGTAGTGCAATTCCCATTCACGTTGATGCAGAAAATTAGAACTCGGTTTCCTGTTACATGTTCCCATAATTGTGACACCTCACATCTATAGGTTTAAGTCGATGCTGAACATTGGTATTTGAAAGGACGGTAGGCATTTCCACTTTGAACTAGAAACCTGACACTCCATCACCTCAACCTCGAACAGCATGACTCAGAGATTGAGATCATGGACGCTTTCCGGGGTTGTAACTTTGCCTTCGATTTAGAAATTGACCAACAATTACTGATTGAAGGAACCAAATTTGCTAAGTTCACACAAAACCCGCGTGAACTTACTTTGACGCCCAAGACGCTACATTGACACAGATTATACGACTTTAATCTGCACATTGGTCGCCCTGGGGATGGAATGGCTCATCACGGCCGTGATAGCTTATTCCGCCTACAGGCGTGTTAATAAACTCCAAGATAAGATGCACTTGCTCACCTACGGTGTGCCTCGTAACCGCGTTCGGGGAGACTCCAAGCGTGAATGTACCACACCTGTCTAAAGGGGGTGAGCAACATTTTCTTTGTTATTCTGTAAACCTAAGAGTAGTTCTCAATTTAGTCTACCTCACATTTTTATCTGAGTGTTGCATTATGTCACATTCTTTATAAGCTACACACTGAATGTATGACCTAAGAATGTATTTTATGAGACCTCAAGGTTGCTATGAATTTTCTTGGATGTTATATGTTACATGTTTTTTTTGGGGGGTTTTCTGTATTTTTTGTTTCTTACTTGGTCACATATTGACTAGTGGTTATGTGCCGGCCCAGCTCAGTCTGTCAATGACTCTGTCTGACACACCAGCACATTGTAGTACCTCTTAGTTTTATGGTCCTTGTTTTAGCCCAAAGACTGTCCTGATCCACCCTTTGGACCAAAAAGGGGGGAATCTTGGGACCACATAGGTCAATGCGCGTTTGCGAACTATGGACCTCGTACATCACCGCGTGCTCCATAAACTGAACTGTATGGCCGGCGGTGAGATGCCTTTGTGTCCACTCGTGGAGTTAACCGCCCACCGACCTTCCTCCTTCTACACTACTACCTCTCGCATGGACGACATCATCATTGCGTACCACCTGCGTGAGTGGCTTCTTCTCGTTATGCGCGTTGGGGACTATCCCGTTTCCTATCCTCTTTGTGCCTGACCAGGATCAAAGACCAAAGGCGCCAGGATCCAAGACAAAGACCAAAGACAAAGGCGTCCAAGGAGACCAACGTCCAAAGGGACAAACCCACCTGTGCTTCCGACAATCAAGTCGACCTACGTTCATGAGGAACAAACCCATCTGTGCTTCCGACGATCGAGCTTTGGGCGCGATCCCCGAAACCAAAAGGGGGAATGTTGAGGGTCTGACCTCATGAGGAAATTACTATGCAGTGATTTTCCCCAAAATGACTGTGCTTAAATTGCTCTGAAAAGCAAATAATCACATCAGCGCCAAGAAACTTCATTTCCCATGATGCTTTGCACACGGAAGCATTGTGATGACGTCACCGCCTAGTACCAGAAACACGTTCTGCGCATGTGCGGGAAGCCGTGGAGCTTTTCCCGCAAACTAAGACCATAAATCTTCAGCAGAGACAAAGAAACCTCGTTCTTTTGCCCAGGATACCTGGCGGTAAGGACACGCTTGTCAACGCTCCGACAACTTGAGCACGCGGAAGCTCTAAGTGCCAAGTTGAGCCCACGGAACTGCTGGAAACTAAACTGCAAGCCCATCAGATCTGCTCGTTTCTGCTCCCCTCCAGCTGATGTTTGAGGACACAGAACTGCGGAGGAAAGCAACAACTCCATCAAGCACGCTGTAAGTTATAACTCAGCACAGAAAGAAACTTTGCTGTCTCTGTCCAGCCCGTGGAGAAACACTCGTGGAGGTAAACAACGGAGAAAGCATCAAACCGACGGACGACGCCAAACTGCGGAGAAACACGGAGAACCGTCAAATCAAAACAGTGAGGGACGCTTCACTGTTCTGGTGATCAGAAACTCATCTCTTTCTCTCATTCTTTCCTTCTCCCGTTTCCTCTATAGTCTCGAATAAGCAATAAACCGCGTCTATTGCTTAAAAAGTAGCTTCGTGCTTTCCTCTTTCGTCCCAAACACGTCAGTCGGGTCATTTTGAAAGAATAAACTGCTTATTGATCATTGTTTGGTATCTTAAAATGGTTTCTGTCATGGCCAGGCTGAAACTAAAAGATATTAATTTGTGATTAATCTTTTGTGTTGTTTCATGATCTTTTGAAATGTTTTGAGTGATTTAAGGTTAAGTTACTACTGATTCTAAGTGCTTTGGAAGTTAAAGTGCAAGTTGCCACCCACACTTTAGCCAGACAAAGGGGTCAGCCATCTTGTATTCAAGACTCCATTTTGAATCCATACACACGCACACACACACACACACACACACACACACACACACACACACACTACTCCTTTGTGAGAACAAAGGACCCCATTCATACATCCTCCATCACATACAAACACATCCATCTTCAATCATATCACACGGTTATTATTCATCTATTCCACTGTTTATTCATTTGACAAATTGTTAATTAAATGTTATAAAATTCAGATTTTTGTGTCCAGTAGCTTTGTTGTGCCGAAGAGAAGTCTCTGCTCCAAGGATTCTACGAACTTCAAGAAAGACTGATAAGAGTTTTGGATTCAATTTTTCCCCGGAAAAAGGGGAATGGTGCCCCGTATATCTAAGAATATCTTAATTAATTAATAAATCAGTAAATATTCCCATATTTACAGAATTTATTGAAGAATCCAAAAGTAAGTTGAAGCTTACTAATTGTTCGCTCCTAATAACCCCAACATTTGCTTCTGAATGTCCTAGAGAGATCAGGTTTGTTTTAGTGTACTCCAATCAACAGCCCCTACAACCACAAAAAGGAATGGAGTCATTAGCACTTATGGTTTGTAAATGGCACCCAGAATTATGTTGCACGAAGCACAATTTCACATCATTCTGGGTCCATTTGTGTGAAAACAAGGTCCAATTAGGCTGAAACATTACAGGAATGTAGAATCTATTAAGTTGTAAGTGATCTGAACGTTTCATGATGATAGCACTTCCCTAAGGGGGTCAAACCATGTCCCAAAGCTCACCGGATCTGGTGTCTAAAGAAGTAGTCCAGTTACACATTTGTGGGCTTATAACTTGGCTTCTAAATGTCCTAGAGAGATCAGAATTGTTTTAGTAAACTCCAATCAACAGCCCCTAAAACCACAAAAAGGAATGGAGTCATTAGCACTTAAGGTTTTTAAATGGCACCCAGAATTATGTTGCACGAAGCACAATTTCACATCATTCTGGGTTCATTTGTGTGAAAACAAGGTCCAATCAGGCTGAAACGTTACAAGAAGGTAGAATCTATTGAGTTGTAAGTGATCTGAACGTTTCATGATGATCGCACATTCCTATAGGGGGTCAAACCATGTCCCAAAGGTCACCGGGCCTGGTGTCACTTTAAAGAAGTAGTCCAGTTACACCTTTGTGGGCTTATAACTTGGCTTCTGAATGTCCTAGAGAGATCAGGTTTGTTTTAGTGTACTCCAATCAACAGCCCCTACAACCACAAAAAGTAATGGAGTCATAAGCACTTATGGTTTGTAAATGGCACCCAGAATTATGTTGCACAAAGCACAATTTCACATCATTCTGGGTCCATTTGTGTGAAAACAAGGTCCAATCAGGCTGAAACATTACAGGAAGGTAGAATCTATTGAGTTGTAAGTGATCTGAACGTTTCATGATGATAGCACTTTCCTAAGGGTGTCAAACCATGTCCCAAAGGTCACCGGATCTGATGTCAATTTAAAGAAGTAGTCCAGTTACACATTTGTGGGCTTATAACTTGGCTTCTGAATGTCCTAGAGAGATCAGGTTTGTTTTAGTATACTCCAATCAACAGCCCCTACAACCACAAAAAGGAATGGAGTCATTAGCACTTATGGTTTGTAAATGGCACCCAGAATTATGTTGCACGAAGCACAATTTCACATCATTCTGGGTCCATTTGTGTGAAAACAAGGTCCAATCGGGCTGAAACGTTACAAGAAGGTAGAATCTATTGAGTTGTAAGTGATCTGAACGTTTCATGAGGATCTCACATTCCTATAGGGGGTCAAACCATGTCCCAAAGGTCACCGGGCCTGGTGTCACTTTAAAGAAGTAGTCCAGTTACACCAGTGTGGGCTTATAACTTGGCTACTGAATGTCCTAGAGAGGTCAGGTTTGTTTTAGTGTACTCCAATCAACAGCCCCTACAACCAATAAAAGGAATGGAGTCATTAGCACTTATGGTTTGTAAATGGCACCCAGAATTATGTTGCACGAAGCACAATTTCACATCATTCTGGGTCCATTTGTGTGAAAACAAGGTCCAATCAGGCTGAAACGTTACATGAAGGTAGAATCTATTGAGTTGTAAGTGATCTGAACGTTTCATGATGATAGCACTTTCCTAAGGGTGTCAAACCATGTCCCAAAGGTCACCGGATCTGGTGTCAATTTAAAGAAGTAGTCCAGTTACACATTTGTGGGCTTATAACTTGGCTTCTGAATGTCCTAGAGAGATCAGGTTTGTTTTAATGTACTCCAATCAACAGCCCCTACAACCACAAAAAGGAATGGAGTCATTAGCACTTATGGTTTGTAAATGGCACCCAGAATTATGTTGCACGAAGCACAATTTCACATCATTCTGGGTCCATTTGTGTGAAAACAAGGTCCAATCAGGCTGAAACGTTATAAGAAGGTAGAATCTATTGAGTTGTAAGTGATCTGAACATTTCATGATGAAAGCACTTTCCTAAGGGGGTCAAACCATGTCCCAAAGGTCACCGGATCTGGTGTCAATTTAAAGAAGTAGTCCAGTTACACATTTGTGGGCTTATAACTTGGCTTCTGAATGTCCTAGAGAGGTCAGGTTTATTTTAGTGTACTCCAATCAACAGCCCCTACAACCACAAAAAGGAATGGAGTCATTAGCACTTATGGTTTATAAATGGCACCCAGAATTATGTTGCACGAAGCACAATTTCACATCATTCTGGGTCCATTTGTGTGAAAACAAGGTCCAATCAGGCTGAAACATTACAGGAAGGTAGAATATATTAAGTTGTAAGTGATCTGAACGTTTCATGATGATAGCACTTCCCTAAGGGGGTCAAACCATGTCCCAAAGGTCAACGGATCTGGTGTCTAAAGAAGTAGTCCAGTTACACATTTGTGGGCTTATAACTTGGCTTCTGAATGTCCTAGAGAGATCAGGTTTGTTTTAGTATATTCCAATCAACAGCCCCTACAACCACAAAAAGGAATGGAGTCATTAGCACTTATGGTTTTTAAATGGCACCCAGAATTATGTTGCACGAAGCACAATTTCAAATCATTCTGGGTTCATTTGTGTGAAAACAAGGTCCAATCAGGCTGAAACGTTACAGGAAGGTAGAATCTATTGAGTTGTAAGTGATCTGAACGTTTCATGATGATAGCACTTTCCTAAGGGGGTCAAACCATGTCCCAAAGGTCACCGGAACTGGTGTCAATTTAAAGAAGTAGTCCAGTTACACATTTGTTGGCTTATAACTTGGCTTCTGAATGTCCTAGAGAGATCAGGTTTGTTTTAATGTACTCCAATCAACAGCCCCTACAACCACAAAAAGGAATGGAGTCATTAGCACTTATGGTTTGTAAATGGCACCCAGAATTATGTTGCACGAAGCACAATTTCACATCATTCTGGGTCCATTTGTGTGAAAACAAGGTCCAATCAGGCTGAAACATTACAGGAAGGTAGAATCTATTAAGTTGTAAGTGATCTGAACGTTTCATGATGATAGCACTTCCCTAAGGGGGTCAAACCATGTCCCAAAGGTCACCGGATCTGGTGTCTAAAGAAGTAGTCCAGTTACACATTTGTGGGCTTATAACTTGGCTTCTGAATGTCCTAGAGAGATCAGGTTTGTTTTAGTAAACTCCAATGAATAGCCCCTACAACCACAAAAAGGAATGGAGTCATTAGCACTTATGGTTTTTAAATGGCACCCAGAATTATGTTGCACGAAGCACAATTTCACATCATTCTGGGTTCATTTGTGTGAAAACAAGGTCCAATCAGGCTGAAACGTTACAGGAAGGTAGAATCTATTGAGTTGTAAGTGATCTGAACGTTTCATGATGATAGCACTTTCCTAAGGGGGTCAAACCATGTCCCAAAGGTCACCGGATCTGGTGTCTAAAGAAGTAGTCCAGTTACACATTTGTGGGCTTATAACTTGGCTTCTGAATGTCCTAGAGAGATCTGGTTTGTTTTAGTATACTCCAATCAACAGGCCCTACAACCACAAAAAGGAATGGAGTCATTAGCACTTATGGTTTTTAAATGGCACCCAGAATTATGTTGCACGAAGCACAATTTCACATCATTCTGGGTCCATTTGTGTGAAAACAAGGTCCAATCAGGCTGAAACGTTACAGGAAGGTAGAATCTATTGAGTTGTATGTGATCTGAACGTTTCATGATGATAGCACTTTCCTAAGGGGGTCAAACCATGTCCCAAATGTCACTGGATCTGGTGTCACTTTAAAGAAGTAGGCCAGTTACACATTTGTGGGCTTATAACTTGGCTTCTGAATGTCCTAGAGATGTCAGGTTTGTTTTAGTGTACTCCAATCAACAGCCCCTACAACCACAAAAAGGAATGGAGTCATTAGCACTTATGGTTTTTAAATGGCACCCAGAATTATGTTGCACGAAGCACAATTTCACATCATTCTGGGTTCATTTGTGTGAAAACAAGGTCCAATCAGGCTGAAACATTACAGGAAGTTAGAATCTATTGAGTTGTAAGTGATCTGAACGTTTCATGATGATAGCACTTTCCTAAGGGGGTCAAACCATGTCCCAAAGGTCACCGGATCTGGTGTCACTTGAAAGAAGTAGTCCAGTTACACATTTGTGGGCTTATAACTTGGCTTCTGAATGTCCTAGAGAGGTCAGGTTTGTTTTAGTGTACTCCAATCAACAGCCCCTACAACCACAAAAAGGAATTGAGTCATTAGCACTTATGGTTTGTAAATGGCACCCAGAATTATGTTGCACGAAGCACAATTTCACATCATTCTGGGTCCAATTGTGTGAAAACAAGGTCCAATCAGGCTGAAACATTACAGGAAGGTAGAATCTATTAAGTTGTAAGTGATCTGAACGTTTCATGATGATAGCACTTCCCTAAGGGGGTCAAACCATGTCCCAAAGGTCACCGGATCTGGTGTCTAAAGAAGTAGTCCAGTTACACATTTGTGGGCTTATAACTTGGCTTCTGAATGTCCTAGAGAGATCTGGTTTGTTTTAGTATACTCCAATCAACAGCCCCTACAACCACAAAAAGGAATGGAGTCATTAGCACTTATGGTTTTTAAATGGCACCCAGAATTATGTTGCACGAAGCACAATTTCACATCATTCTGGGTTCATTTGTGTGAAAACAAGGTCCAATCAGGCTGAAAAGTTACAGGAAGGTAGAATCTATTGAGTTGTAAGTGATCTGAACGTTTCATGATGATTGCACTTTCCTAAGGGGGTCAAACCATGTCCCAAAGGTCACCGGATCTGGTGTCACTTTAAAGAAGTAGTCCATTTACACATTTGTGGGCTTATAACTTGGCTTCTGAATGTCCTAGAGAGGTCAGGTTTGTTTTAGTGTACTCCAATCAACAGCCCCTACAACCACAAAAAGGAATGGAGTCATTAGCACTTATGGTTTGTAAATGGCACCCAGAATTATGTTGCACGAAGCACAATTTCACATCATTCTGGGTCCATTTGTGTGAAAACAAGGTCCAATCAGGCTGAAACGTTACAAGAAGGTAGAATCTATTGAGTTGTAAGTGATCTGAACGTTTCATGATGATAGCACTTTCCTAAGGGGGTCAAACCATGTCCCAAAGGTCACCGGATCTGGTGTCACTTGAAAGAAGTAGTCCAGTTACACATTTGTGGGCTTATAACTTGGCTTCTGAATGTCCTAGAGAGGTCAGGTTTGTTTTAGTGTACTCCAATCAACAGCCCCTACAACCACAAAAAGGAATGGAGTCATTAGCACTTATGGTTTGTAAATGGCACCCAGAATTATGTTGCACGAAGCACATTTTCACATCATTCTGGGTCCATTTGTGTGAAAACAAGGTCCAATTAGGCTGAAACATTACAGGAATGTAGAATCTATTAAGTTGTAAGTGATCTGAACGTTTCATGATGATAGCACTTCCCTAAGGGGGTCAAACCATGTCCCAAAGCTCACCGGATCTGGTGTCTAAAGAAGTAGTCCAGTTACACATTTGTGGGCTTATAACTTGGCTTCTGAATGTCCTAGAGAGATCAGAATTGTTTTAGTATACTCCAATCAACAGCCCCTAAAACCACAAAAAGGAATGGAGTCATTAGCACTTATGGTTTTTAAATGGCACCCAGAATTATGTTGCACGAAGCACAATTTCACATCATTCTGGGTTCATTTGTGTGAAAACAAGGTCCAATCAGGCTGAAACGTTACAAGAAGGTAGAATCTATTGAGTTGTAAGTGATCTGAACGTTTCATGATGATCGCACATTCCTATAGGGGGTCAAACCTTGTCCCAAAGGTCACCGGGCCTGGTGTCACTTTAAAGAAGTAGTCCAGTTACACCTTTGTGGGCTTATAACTTGGCTTCTGAATGTCCTAGAGAGATCAGGTTTGTTTTAGTGTACTCCAATCAACAGCCCCTACAACCACAAAAAGTAATGGAGTCATTAGCACTTATGGTTTGTAAATGGCACCCAGAATTATGTTGCACAAAGCACAATTTCACATCATTCTGGGTCCATTTGTGTGAAAACAAGGTCCAATCAGGCTGAAACATTACAGGAAGGTAGAATCTATTGAGTTGTAAGTGATCTGAACGTTTCATGATGATAGCACTTTCCTAAGGGTGTCAAACCATGTCCCAAAGGTCACCGGATCTGGTGTCAATTTAAAGAAGTAGTCCAGTTACACATTTGTGGGCTTATAACTTGGCTTCTGAATGTCCTAGAGAGATCAGGTTTGTTTTAGTATACTCCAATCAACAGCCCCTACAACCACAAAAAGGAATGGAGTCATTAGCATTTATGGTTTGTAAATGGCACCCAGAATTATGTTGCACGAAGCACAATTTCACATCATTCTGGGTCCATTTGTGTGAAAACAAGGTCCAATCAGGCTGAAACGTTACAAGAAGGTAGAATCTATTGAGTTGTAAGTGATCTGAACGTTTCATGAGGATCTCACATTCCTATAGGGGGTCAAACCATGTCCCAAAGGTCACCGGGCCTGGTGTCACTTTAAAGAAGTAGTCCAGTTACACCAGTGTGGGCTTATAACTTGGCTTCTGAATGTCCTAGAGAGGTCAGGTTTGTTTTAGTGTACTCCAATCAACAGCCCCTACAACCACAAAAAGGAATGGAGTCATTAGCACTTATGGTTTGTAAATGGCACCCAGAATTATGTTGCACGAAGCACAATTTCACATCATTCTGGGTCCATTTGTGTGAAAACAAGGTCCAATCAGGCTGAAACGTTACATGAAGGTAGAATCTATTGAGTTGTAAGTGATCTGAACGTTTCATGATGATAGCACTTTCCTAAGGGTGTCAAACCATGTCCCAAAGGTCACCGGATCTGGTGTCAATTTAAAGAAGTAGTCCAGTTACACATTTGTGGGCTTATAACTTGGCTTCTGAATGTCCTAGAGAGATCAGGTTTGTTTTAATGTACTCCAATCAACAGCCCCTACAACCACAAAAAGGAATGGAGTCATTAGCACTTATGGTTTGTAAATGGCACCCAGAATTATGTTGCACGAAGCACAATTTCACATCATTCTGGGTCCATTTGTGTGAAAACAAGGTCCAATCAGGCTGAAACGTTATAAGAAGGTAGAATCTATTGAGTTGTAAGTGATCTGAACATTTCATGATGAAAGCACTTTCCTAAGGCGGTCAAACCATGTCCCAAAGGTCACCGGATCTGGTGTCAATTTAAAGAAGTAGTCCAGTTACACATTTGTGGGCTTATAACTTGGCTTCTGAATGTCCTAGAGAGGTCAGGTTTATTTTAGTGTACTCCAATCAACAGCCCCTACAACCACAAAAAGGAATGGAGTCATTAGCACTTATGGTTTGTAAATGGCACCCAGAATTATGTTGCACGAAGCACAATTTCACATCATTCTGGGTCCATTTGTGTGAAAACAAGGTCCAATCAGGCTGAAACATTACAGGAAGGTAGAATCTATTAAGTTGTAAGTGATCTGAACGTTTCATGATGATAGCACTTCCCTAAGGGGGTCAAACCATGTCCCAAAGGTCACCGGATCTGGTGTCTAAAGAAGTAGTCCAGTTACACATTTGTGGGCTTATAACTTGGCTTCTGAATGTCCTAGAGAGATCAGGTTTGTTTTAGTATATTCCAATCAACAGCCCCTACAACCACAAAAAGGAATGGAGTCATTAGCACTTATGGTTTTTAAATGGCACCCAGAATTATGTTGCACGAAGCACAATTTCAAATCATTCTGGGTTCATTTGTGTGAAAACAAGGTCCAATCAGGCTGAAACGTTACAGGAAGGTAGAATCTATTGAGTTGTAAGTGATCTGAACGTTTCATGATGATAGCACTTTCCTAAGGGGGTCAAACCATGTCCCAAAGGTCACCGGAACTGGTGTCAATTTAAAGAAGTAGTCCAGTTACACATTTGTGGGCTTATAACTTGGCTTCTGAATGTCCTAGAGAGATCAGGTTTGTTTTAATGTACTCCAATCAACAGCCCCTACAACCACAAAAAGGAATGGAGTCATTAGCACTTATGGTTTGTAAATGGCACCCAGAATTATGTTGCACGAAGCACAATTTCACATCATTCTGGGTCCATTTGTGTGAAAACAAGGTCCAATCAGGCTGAAACATTACAGGAAGGTAGAATCTATTAAGTTGTAAGTGATCTGAACGTTTCATGATGATAGCACTTCCCTAAGGGGGTCAAACCATGTCCCAAAGGTCACCGGATCTGGTGTCTAAAGAAGTAGTCCAGTTACACATTTGTGGGCTTATAACTTGGCTTCTGAATGTCCTAGAGAGATCAGGTTTGTTTTAGTAAACTCCAATGAATAGCCCCTACAACCACAAAAAGGAATGGAGTCATTAGCACTTATGGTTTTTAAATGGCACCCAGAATTATGTTGCACGAAGCACAATTTCACATCATTCTGGGTTCATTTGTGTGAAAACAAGGTCCAATCAGGCTGAAACGTTACAGGAAGGTAGAATCTATTGAGTTGTAAGTGATCTGAACGTTTCATGATGATAGCACTTTCCTACGGGGGTCAAACCATGTCCCAAAGGTCACCGGATCTGGTGTCTAAAGAAGTAGTCCAGTTACACATTTGTGGGCTTATAACTTGGCTTCTGAATGTCCTAGAGAGATCTGGTTTGTTTTAGTATACTCCAATCAACAGGCCCTACAACCACAAAAAGGAATGCAGTCATTAGCACTTATGGTTTTTAAATGGCACCCAGAATTATGTTGCACGAAGCACAATTTCACATCATTCTGGGTCCATTTGTGTGAAAACAAGGTCCAATCAGGCTGAAACGTTACAGGAAGGTAGAATCTATTGAGTTGTATGTGATCTGAACGTTTCATGATGATAGCACTTTCCTAAGGGGGTCAAACCATGTCCCAAATGTCACCGGATCTGGTGTCACTTTAAAGAAGTAGTCCAGTTACACATTTGTGGGCTTATAACTTGGCTTCTGAATGTCCTAGAGATGTCAGGTTTGTTTTAGTGTACTCCAATCAACAGCCCCTACAACCACAAAAAGGAATGGAGTCATTAGCACTTATGGTTTTTAAATGGCACCCAGAATTATGTTGCACGAAGCACAATTTCACATCATTCTGGGTTCATTTGTGTGAAAACAAGGTCCAATCAGGCTGAAACGTTACAGGAAGTTAGAATCTATTGAGTTGTAAGTGATCTGAACGTTTCATGATGATAGCACTTTCCTAAGGGGGTCAAACCATGTCCCAAAGGTCACCGGATCTGGTGTCACTTTAAAGAAGTAGTCCAGTTACACATTTGTGGGCTTATAACTTGGCTTCTGAATGTCCTAGAGAGGTCAGGTTTGTTTTAGTGTAGTCCAATCAACAGCCCCTACAACCACAAAAAGGAATGGAGTCATTAGCACTTATGGTTTGTAAATGGCACCCAGAATTATGTTGCACGAAGCACAATTTCACATCATTCTGGGTCCATTTGTGTGAAAACAAGGTCCAATCAGGCTGAAACGTTACAAGAAGGTAGAATCTATTGAGTTGTAAGTGATCTGAACGTTTCATGATGATAGCACTTTCCTAAGGGGGTCAAACCATGTCCCAAAGGTCACCGGATCTGGTGTCACTTTAAAGAAGTAGTCCAGTTACACATTTGTGGGCTTATAACTTGGCTTCTGAATGTCCTAGAGAGGTCAGGTTTGTTTTAGTGTAGTCCAATCAACAGCCCCTACAACCACAAAAAGGAATGGAGTCATTAGCACTTATGGTTTGTAAATGGCACCCAGAATTATGTTGCACGAAGCACAATTTCACATCATTCTGGGTCCATTTGTGTGAAAACAAGGTCCAATCAGGCTGAAACGTTACAAGAAGGTAGAATCTATTGAGTTGTAAGTGATCTGAACGTTTCATGATGATAGCACTTTCCTAAGGGGGTCAAACCATGTCCCAAAGGTCACCGGATCTGGTGTCACTTGAAAGAAGTAGTCCAGTTACACATTTGTGGGCTTATAACTTGGCTTCTGAATGTCCTAGAGAGGTCAGGTTTGTTTTAGTGTACTCCAATCAACAGCCCCTACAACCACAAAAAGGAATGGAGTCATTAGCACTTATGGTTTGTAAATGGCACCCAGAATTATGTTGCACGAAGCACAATTTCACATCATTCTGGGTCCAATTGTGTGAAAACAAGGTCCAATCAGGCTGAAACATTACAGGAAGGTAGAATCTATTAAGTTGTAAGTGATCTGAACGTTTCATGATGATAGCACTTCCCTAAGGGGGTCAAACCATGTCCCAAAGGTCACCGGATCTGGTGTCTAAAGAAGTAGTCCAGTTACACATTTGTGGGCTTATAACTTGGCTTCTGAATGTCCTAGAGAGGTCAGGTTTGTTTTAGTGTACTCCAATCAACAGCCCCTACAACCACAAAAAGGAATGGAGTCATTAGCACTTATGGTTTGTAAATGGCACCCAGAATTATGTTGCACGAAGCACAATTTCACATCATTCTGGGTCCATTTGTGTGAAAACAAGGTCCAATCAGGCTGAAACATTACAGGAAGGTAGAATCTATTAAGTTGTAAGTGATCTGAACGTTTCATGATGATAGCACTTCCCTAAGGGGGTCAAACCATGTCCCAAAGGTCACCGGATCTGGTGTCTAAAGAAGTAGTCCAGTTACACATTTGTGGGCTTATAACTTGGCTTCTGAATGTCCTAGAGAGATCAGGTTTGTTTTAGTAAACTCCAATGAATAGCCCCTACAACCACAAAAAGGAATGGAGTCATTAGCACTTATGGTTTTTAAATGGCACCCAGAATTATGTTGCACGAAGCACAATTTCACATCATTCTGGGTTCATTTGTGTGAAAACAAGATCCAGTCAGGCTGAAACGTTACAGGAAGGTAGAATCTATTGAGTTGTAAGTGATCTGAACGTTTCATGATGATAGCACTTTCCTAAGGGGGTCAAACCATGTCCCAAAGGTCACCGGATCTGGTGTCACTTTAAAGAAGTAGTCCAGTTACACATTTGTGGGCTTATAACTTGGCTTCTGAATGTCCTAGAGAGGTCAGGTTTGTGTTAGTGTACTCCAATCAACAGCCCCTACAACCACAAAAAGGAATGGAGTCATTAGCACTTATGGTTTGTAAATGGCACCCAGAATTATGTTGCACGAAGCACAATTTCACATCATTCTGGGTCCATTTGTGTGAAAACAAGGTCCAATCAGGCTGAAACGTAACAAGAAGGTAGAATCTATTGAGTTGTAAGTGATCTGAACGTTTCATGATGATAGCACTTTCCGAAGGGGGTCAAACCATGTCCCAAAGGTCACCGGATCTGGTGTCACTTGAAAGAAGTAGTCCAGTTACACATTTGTGGGCTTATAACTTGGCTTCTGAATGTCCTAGAGAGGTCAGGTTTGTTTTAGTGTACTCCAATCAACAGCCCCTACAACCACAAAAAGGAATGGAGTCATTAGCACTTATGGTTTGTAAATGGCACCCAGAATTATGTTGCACGAAGCACAATTTCACATCATTCTGGGTCCATTTGTGTGAAAACAAGGTCCAATCAGGCTGAAACATTACAGGAAGGTAGAATCTATTAAGTTGTAAGTGATCTGAACGTTTCATGATGATAGCACTTCCCTAAGGGGGTCAAACCATGTCCCAAAGGTCACCGGATCTGGTGTCTAAAGAAGTAGTCCAGTTACACATTTGTGGGCTTATAACTTGGCTTCTGAATGTCCTAGAGAGATCAGGTTTGTTTCAGTAAACTCCAATGAATAGCCCCTACAACCACAAAAAGGAATGAAGTCATTAGCACTTATGGTTTTTAAATGGCACCCAGAATTATGTTGCACGAAGCACAATTTCACATCATTCTGGGTTCATTTGTGTGAAAACAAGGTCCAATCAGGCTGAAACGTTACAGGAAGGTAGAATCTATTGAGTTGTAAGTGATCTGAACGTTTCATGATGATAGCACTTTCCTAAGGGGGTCAAACCATGTCCCAAAGGTCACCGGATCTGGTGTCACTTTAAAGAAGTAGTCCAGTTACACATTTGTGGGCTTATAACTTGGCTTCTGAATGTCCTAGAGAGGTCAGGTTTGTTTTAATGTACTCCAATCAACAGCCCCTACAACCACAAAAAGGAATGGAGTCATTAGCACTTATGGTTTGTAAATGGCACCCAGAATTATGTTGCACGAAGCACAATTTCACATCATTCTGGGTCCATTTGTGTGAAAACAAGGTCCAATCAGGCTGAAACATTACAGGAAGGTAGAATCTATTAAGTTGTAAGTGATCTGAACGTTTCATGATGATAGCACTTCCCTAAGGGGGTTAAACCATGTCCCAAAGGTCACCGGATCTGGTGTCTAAAGAAGTAGTCCAGTTACACATTTGTGGGCATATAACTTGGCTTCTGAATGTCCTAGAGAGATCTGGTTTGTTTTAGTATACTCCAATCAACAGCCCCTACAACCACAAAAAGGAATGGAGTCATTAGCACTTATGGTTTTTAAATGGCACCCAGAATTATGTTGCACGAAGCACAATTTCACATCATTCTGGGTCCATTTGTGTGAAAACAAGGTCCAATCAGGCTGAAACGTTACAGGAAGGTAGAATCTATTGAGTTGTATGTGATCTGAACGTTTCATGATGATAGCACTTTCCTAAGGGGGTCAAACCATGTCCCAAATGTCACCGGATCTGGTGTCACTTTAAAGAAGTAGTCCAGTTACACATTTGTGGGCTTATAACTTGGCTTCTGAATGTCCTAGAGATGTCAGGTTTGTTTTAGTGTACTCCAATCAACAGCCCCTACAACCACAAAAAGGAATGGAGTCATTAGCCCTTATGGTTTTTAAATGGCACCCAGAATTATGTTGCACGAAGCACAATTTCACATCATTCTGGGTTCATTTGTGTGAAAACAAGGTCCAATCAGGCTGAAACGTTACAGGAAGGTAGAATCTATTGAGTTGTAAGTGATCTGAACGTTTCATGATGATAGCACTTTCCTAAGGGGGTCAAACCATGTCCCAAAGGTCACCGGATCTGGTGTCACTTTAAAGAAGTAGTCCAGTTACACATTTGTGGGCTTATAACTTGGCTTCTGAATGTCCTAGAGAGGTCAGGTTTGGTTTAGTGTACTCCAATCAACAGCCCCTACAACCTCAAAAAGGAATGGAGTCATTAGCACTTATGGTTTGTAAATGGCACCCAGAATTATGTTGCACGAAGCACAATTTCACATCATTCTGGGTTCATTTGTGTGAAAACAAGGTCCAATCAGGCTGAAACGTTACAGGAAGGTAGAATCTATTGAGTTGTAAGTGATCTGAACGTTTCATGATGATAGCACTTTCCTACGGGGGTCAAACCATGTCCCAAAGGTCACCGGATCTGGTGTCTAAAGAAGTAGTCCAGTTACACATTTGTGGGCTTATAACTTGGCTTCTGAATGTCCTAGAGAGATCTGGTTTGTTTTAGTATACTCCAATCAACAGGCCCTACAACCACAAAAAGGAATGGAGTCATTAGCACTTATGGTTTTTAAATGGCACCCAGAATTATGTTGCACGAAGCACAATTTCACATCATTCTGGGTCCATTTGTGTGAAAACAAGGTCCAATCAGGCTGAAACGTTACAGGAAGGTAGAATCTATTGAGTTGTATGTGATCTGAACGTTTCATGATGATAGCACTTTCCTAAGGGGGTCAAACCATGTCCCAAATGTCACCGGATCTGGTGTCACTTTAAAGAAGTAGTCCAGTTACACATTTGTGGGCTTATAACTTGGCTTCTGAATGTCCTAGAGATGTCAGGTTTGTTTTAGTGTACTCCAATCAACAGCCCCTACAACCACAAAAAGGAATGGAGTCATTAGCACTTATGGTTTTTAAATGGCACCCAGAATTATGTTGCACGAAGCACAATTTCACATCATTCTGGGTTCATTTGTGTGAAAACAAGGTCCAATCAGGCTGAAACGTTACAGGAAGTTAGAATCTATTGAGTTGTAAGTGATCTGAACGTTTCATGATGATAGCACTTTCCTAAGGGGGTCAAACCATGTCCCAAAGGTCACCGGATCTGGTGTCACTTTAAAGAAGTAGTCCAGTTACACATTTGTGGGCTTATAACTTGGCTTCTGAATGTCCTAGAGAGGTCAGGTTTGTTTTAGTGTAGTCCAATCAACAGCCCCTACAACCACAAAAAGGAATGGAGTCATTAGCACTTATGGTTTGTAAATGGCACCCAGAATTATGTTGCACGAAGCACAATTTCACATCATTCTGGGTCCATTTGTGTGAAAACAAGGTCCAATCAGGCTGAAACGTTACAAGAAGGTAGAATCTATTGAGTTGTAAGTGATCTGAACGTTTCATGATGATAGCACTTTCCTAAGGGGGTCAAACCATGTCCCAAAGGTCACCGGATCTGGTGTCACTTTAAAGAAGTAGTCCAGTTACACATTTGTGGGCTTATAACTTGGCTTCTGAATGTCCTAGAGAGGTCAGGTTTGTTTTAGTGTAGTCCAATCAACAGCCCCTACAACCACAAAAAGGAATGGAGTCATTAGCACTTATGGTTTGTAAATGGCACCCAGAATTATGTTGCACGAAGCACAATTTCACATCATTCTGGGTCCATTTGTGTGAAAACAAGGTCCAATCAGGCTGAAACGTTACAAGAAGGTAGAATCTATTGAGTTGTAAGTGATCTGAACGTTTCATGATGATAGCACTTTCCTAAGGGGGTCAAACCATGTCCCAAAGGTCACCGGATCTGGTGTCACTTGAAAGAAGTAGTCCAGTTACACATTTGTGGGCTTATAACTTGGCTTCTGAATGTCCTAGAGAGGTCAGGTTTGTTTTAGTGTACTCCAATCAACAGCCCCTACAACCACAAAAAGGAATGGAGTCATTAGCACTTATGGTTTGTAAATGGCACCCAGAATTATGTTGCACGAAGCACAATTTCACATCATTCTGGGTCCAATTGTGTGAAAACAAGGTCCAATCAGGCTGAAACATTACAGGAAGGTAGAATCTATTAAGTTGTAAGTGATCTGAACGTTTCATGATGATAGCACTTCCCTAAGGGGGTCAAACCATGTCCCAAAGGTCACCGGATCTGGTGTCTAAAGAAGTAGTCCAGTTACACATTTGTGGGCTTATAACTTGGCTTCTGAATGTCCTAGAGAGGTCAGGTTTGTTTTAGTGTACTCCAATCAACAGCCCCTACAACCACAAAAAGGAATGGAGTCATTAGCACTTATGGTTTGTAAATGGCACCCAGAATTATGTTGCACGAAGCACAATTTCACATCATTCTGGGTCCATTTGTGTGAAAACAAGGTCCAATCAGGCTGAAACATTACAGGAAGGTAGAATCTATTAAGTTGTAAGTGATCTGAACGTTTCATGATGATAGCACTTCCCTAAGGGGGTCAAACCATGTCCCAAAGGTCACCGGATCTGGTGTCTAAAGAAGTAGTCCAGTTACACATTTGTGGGCTTATAACTTGGCTTCTGAATGTCCTAGAGAGATCAGGTTTGTTTTAGTAAACTCCAATGAATAGCCCCTACAACCACAAAAAGGAATGGAGTCATTAGCACTTATGGTTTTTAAATGGCACCCAGAATTATGTTGCACGAAGCACAATTTCACATCATTCTGGGTTCATTTGTGTGAAAACAAGATCCAGTCAGGCTGAAACGTTACAGGAAGGTAGAATCTATTGAGTTGTAAGTGATCTGAACGTTTCATGATGATAGCACTTTCCTAAGGGGGTCAAACCATGTCCCAAAGGTCACCGGATCTGGTGTCACTTTAAAGAAGTAGTCCAGTTACACATTTGTGGGCTTATAACTTGGCTTCTGAATGTCCTAGAGAGGTCAGGTTTGTGTTAGTGTACTCCAATCAACAGCCCCTACAACCACAAAAAGGAATGGAGTCATTAGCACTTATGGTTTGTAAATGGCACCCAGAATTATGTTGCACGAAGCACAATTTCACATCATTCTGGGTCCATTTGTGTGAAAACAAGGTCCAATCAGGCTGAAACGTAACAAGAAGGTAGAATCTATTGAGTTGTAAGTGATCTGAACGTTTCATGATGATAGCACTTTCCGAAGGGGGTCAAACCATGTCCCAAAGGTCACCGGATCTGGTGTCACTTGAAAGAAGTAGTCCAGTTACACATTTGTGGGCTTATAACTTGGCTTCTGAATGTCCTAGAGAGGTCAGGTTTGTTTTAGTGTACTCCAATCAACAGCCCCTACAACCACAAAAAGGAATGGAGTCATTAGCACTTATGGTTTGTAAATGGCACCCAGAATTATGTTGCACGAAGCACAATTTCACATCATTCTGGGTCCATTTGTGTGAAAACAAGGTCCAATCAGGCTGAAACATTACAGGAAGGTAGAATCTATTAAGTTGTAAGTGATCTGAACGTTTCATGATGATAGCACTTCCCTAAGGGGGTCAAACCATGTCCCAAAGGTCACCGGATCTGGTGTCTAAAGAAGTAGTCCAGTTACACATTTGTGGGCTTATAACTTGGCTTCTGAATGTCCTAGAGAGATCAGGTTTGTTTTAGTAAACTCCAATGAATAGCCCCTACAACCACAAAAAGGAATGAAGTCATTAGCACTTATGGTTTTTAAATGGCACCCAGAATTATGTTGCACGAAGCACAATTTCACATCATTCTGGGTTCATTTGTGTGAAAACAAGGTCCAATCAGGCTGAAACGTTACAGGAAGGTAGAATCTATTGAGTTGTAAGTGATCTGAACGTTTCATGATGATAGCACTTTCCTAAGGGGGTCAAACCATGTCCCAAAGGTCACCGGATCTGGTGTCACTTTAAAGAAGTAGTCCAGTTACACATTTGTGGGCTTATAACTTGGCTTCTGAATGTCCTAGAGAGGTCAGGTTTGTTTTAATGTACTCCAATCAACAGCCCCTACAACCACAAAAAGGAATGGAGTCATTAGCACTTATGGTTTGTAAATGGCACCCAGAATTATGTTGCACGAAGCACAATTTCACATCATTCTGGGTCCATTTGTGTGAAAACAAGGTCCAATCAGGCTGAAACATTACAGGAAGGTAGAATCTATTAAGTTGTAAGTGATCTGAACGTTTCATGATGATAGCACTTCCCTAAGGGGGTTAAACCATGTCCCAAAGGTCACCGGATCTGGTGTCTAAAGAAGTAGTCCAGTTACACATTTGTGGGCATATAACTTGGCTTCTGAATGTCCTAGAGAGATCTGGTTTGTTTTAGTATACTCCAATCAACAGCCCCTACAACCACAAAAAGGAATGGAGTCATTAGCACTTATGGTTTTTAAATGGCACCCAGAATTATGTTGCACGAAGCACAATTTCACATCATTCTGGGTCCATTTGTGTGAAAACAAGGTCCAATCAGGCTGAAACGTTACAGGAAGGTAGAATCTATTGAGTTGTATGTGATCTGAACGTTTCATGATGATAGCACTTTCCTAAGGGGGTCAAACCATGTCCCAAATGTCACCGGATCTGGTGTCACTTTAAAGAAGTAGTCCAGTTACACATTTGTGGGCTTATAACTTGGCTTCTGAATGTCCTAGAGATGTCAGGTTTGTTTTAGTGTACTCCAATCAACAGCCCCTACAACCACAAAAAGGAATGGAGTCATTAGCCCTTATGGTTTTTAAATGGCACCCAGAATTATGTTGCACGAAGCACAATTTCACATCATTCTGGGTTCATTTGTGTGAAAACAAGGTCCAATCAGGCTGAAACGTTACAGGAAGGTAGAATCTATTGAGTTGTAAGTGATCTGAACGTTTCATGATGATAGCACTTTCCTAAGGGGGTCAAACCATGTCCCAAAGGTCACCGGATCTGGTGTCACTTTAAAGAAGTAGTCCAGTTACACATTTGTGGGCTTATAACTTGGCTTCTGAATGTCCTAGAGAGGTCAGGTTTGGTTTAGTGTACTCCAATCAACAGCCCCTACAACCTCAAAAAGGAATGGAGTCATTAGCACTTATGGTTTGTAAATGGCACCCAGAATTATGTTGCACGAAGCACAATTTCACATCATTCTGGGTCCATTTGTGTGAAAACAAGGTCCAATCAGGCTGAAACGTTACAAGAAGGTAGAATCTATTGAGTTGTAAGTGATCTGAACGTTTCATGATGATAGCACTTTCCTAAGGGGGTCAAACCATGTCCCAAAGGTCACCGGATCTGGTGTCACTTGAAAGAAGTAGTCCAGTTACACATTTGTGGGCTTATAACTTGGCTTCTGAATGTCCTAGAGAGGTCAGGTTTGTTTTAGTGTACTCCAATCAACAGCCCCTACAACCACAAAAAGGAATGGAGTCATTAGCACTTATGGTTTGTAAATGGCACCCAGAATTATGTTGCACGAAGCACAATTTCACATCATTCTGGGTCCATTTGTGTGAAAACAAGGTCCAATCAGGCTGAAACATTACAGGAAGGTAGAATCTATTAAGTTGTAAGTGATCTGAACGTTTCATGATGATAGCACTTCCCTAAGGGGGTCAAACCATGTCCCAAAGGTCACCGGATCTGGTGTCTAAAGAAGTAGTCCAGTTACACATTTGTGGGCTTATAACTTGGCTTCTGAATGTCCTAGAGAGATCAGGTTTGTTTTAGTAAACTCCAATGAATAGCCCCTACAACCACAAAAAGGAATGAAGTCATTAGCACTTATGGTTTTTAAATGGCACCCAGAATTATGTTGCACGAAGCACAATTTCACATCATTCTGGGTTCATTTGTGTGAAAACAAGGTCCAATCAGGCTGAAACGTTACAGGAAGGTAGAATCTATTGAGTTGTAAGTGATCTGAACGTTTCATGATGATAGCACTTTCCTAAGGGGGTCAAACCATGTCCCAAAGGTCACCGGATCTGGTGTCACTTTAAAGAAGTAGTCCAGTTACACATTTGTGGGCTTATAACTTGGCTTCTGAATGTCCTAGAGAGGTCAGGTTTGTTTTAATGTACTCCAATCAACAGCCCCTACAACCACAAAAAGGAATGGAGTCATTAGCACTTATGGTTTGTAAATGGCACCCAGAATTATGTTGCACGAAGCGAAATTTCACATCATTCTGGGTCCATTTGTGTGAAAACAAGGTCCAATCAGGCTGAAACATTACAGGAAGGTAGAATCTATTAAGTTGTAAGTGATCTGAACGTTTCATGATGATAGCACTTCCCTAAGGGGGTTAAACCATGTCCCAAAGGTCACCGGATCTGGTGTCTAAAGAAGTAGTCCAGTTACACCTTTGTGGGCTTATAACTTGGCTTCTGAATGTCCTAGAGAGGTCAGGTTTGTTTTAGTGTACTCCAATCAACAGCCCCTACAACCACAAAAAGGAATGGAGTCATAAGCACTTATGGTTTGTAAATGGCACCCAGAATTATGTTGCACGAAGCACAATTTCACATCATTCTGGGTCCATTTGTGTGAAAACAAGGTCCAATCAGGCTGAAACGTTACAGGAAGGTAGAATCTATTGAGTTGTAAGTGATCTGAAGGTTTCATGATGATAGCACTTTCCTAAGGGGGTCAAACCATGTCCCAAAGGTCACCGGATCTGGTGTCAATTTAAAGAAGTAGTCCAGTTACACATTTGTGGGCTTATAACTTGGCTTCTGAATGTCCTAGAGAGATCAGGTTTGTTTTAATGTACTCCAATCAACAGCCCCTACAACCACAAAAAGGAATGGAGACATTAGCACTTATGGTTTTTAAATGGCACCGAGAATTATGTTGCACGAAGCACAATTTCACATCATTCTGGGTTCATTTGTGGAAAATCAAGGTCCAATCAGGCTGAAACAATACAGGAAGGTAGAATATATTGCGTTGTAAGCGATCTGAACGTTTCATGATGATAGCACTTTCCTAAGGGGGTCAAACCATGTCCCAAAGGTCACCGGATCTGGTGTCAATTTAAAGAAGTAGTCCAGTTACACATTTGTGGGCTTAAACCCTGGCTTCTGAATGTCCTAGAGCGATCAGGTTTGTTTTAGTGTACTCCAATCAACAGCCCCTACAACCACAAAAAGGAATGGAGACATTAGCACTTATGGTTTTTAAATGGAACCTAGAATTATGTTGCACGAAGTACAATTTCACATCATTCTGGGTTCATTTGTGTAAAAACAAGGTCCAATCAGGCTGAAACAATACAGGAAGGTAGAATCTATTGAGTTGTAAGTAATCTGAACGTTTCAAGATGATCGCACATTCCTATAGGGGGTCAAACCATGTCCCAAAGGTCACCGGGCCTGGTGTCACTTTAAAGAAGTAGTCCAGTTACACCTTTGTGGGCTTATAACTTGGCTTCTGAATGTCCCAGAGAGGTTAGGTTTGTTTTAGTGTACTCCAATCAAAAGCCCCTACAACCACAAAAAGGAATGGAGTCATTTGCACTTATGGTTTGTAAATGGCACCCAGAATTATGTTGCACGAAGCACAATTTCACATCATTCTGGGTTCATTTGTATGAAAACAAGGTCCAATCAGGCTGAAACGTTACAGGAAGGTAGAATGTAAGAGTTGTAAGTGATCTGAACGTTTCATGATGATAGCACTTTCCTAAGGGGGTCAAACCCTGTCCCAAAGGTCTCCGGATCTGGAGTCAATTTAAAGAAGTTGTCCAGTTAAACATTTGTGGGCTTATAACTTGGCTTCTGAATGTCCTAGAGCGATCAGGTTTGTTTTAGTGTACTCCAATCAACAGCCCCTACAACCACAAAAAGGAATGGAGTAATTACCACTTATGGTTTTTAAATGGCACCCAGAATTATGTTGCACGAAGCATAATTTCACATCATTCTGGGTTCATTTGTGTGAAAACAAGGTCCAGTCAGGCTGAAACGTTGCAGGAAGGTAGAATCTATTGAGTTGTAAGTGATCTGAACGTTTCATGATGATAGCACTTTCCTAAGGGGGTCAAACCATGTCCCAAAGGTCACCGGATCTGGTGTCAATTTAAAGAAGTAGTCCAGTTACACATTTGTGGGCTTATAACTTGGCTTCTGAATGTCCTAGAGAGATCAGGTTTGTTTTAGTGTACTCCAATCAACAGCCCCTACAACCACAAAAAGGAATGCAGTCATTAGCACTTATGGTTTGTAAATGGCACCCAGAATTATGTTGCACGAAGCCCAATTTCACATCATTCTGGGTCCATTTGTGTGAAAACAAGGTCCAATCAGGCTGAAACATTACAGGAAGGTAGAATCTATTAAGTTGTAAGTGATCTGAACGTTTCATGATGATAGCGCTTTCCTAAGGGGATCAAACCATGTCCCAAAGGTCACCGGATCTGGTGTCAATTTAAAGAAGTAGTCCAGTTACACATTTGTGGGCTTATAACTTGGCTTCTGAATGTCCTAGAGAGATCAGGTTTGTTTTAGTGTACTCCAATCAACAGCCCCTACAACCACAAAAGGAATGGAGTCATTAGCACTTATGGTTTGTAAATGGCACCCAGAATTATGTTGCACGAAGCACAATTTCACATCATTCTGGGTCCATTTGTGTGAAAACAAGGTCCAATCAGGCTGAAACGTTACAGGAAGGTAGAATCTATTGAGTTGTAAGTGATCTGAACGTTTCATGATGATAGCACGTTCCTAAGGGGGTCAAACCATGTCCCAAAGGTCACCGGATCTGGTGTCACTTTAAAGAAGTAGTCCAGTTACACATTTGTGGGCTTATAACTTGGCTTCTGAATGTCCTAGAGAGGTCAGGTTTGTTTTAGTGTACTCCAATCAACAGCCCCTACAACCACAAAAAGGAATGGAGTCATTAGCACTTATGGTTTGTAAATGGCACCCAGAATTATGTTGCACAAAGCACAATTTCACATCATTCTGGGTTCATTTGTGTGAAAACAAGGTCCAATCAGGCTGAAACGTTACAGGAAGGTAGAATCTATTGAGTTGTAAGTGATCTGAACGTTTCATGATGATAGCGCTTTCCTAAGGGGATCAAACCATGTCCCAAAGGTCACCGGATCTGGTGTCAATTTAAAGAAGTAGTCCAGTTACACATTTGTGGGCTTATAACTTGGCTTCTGAATGTCCTAGAGAGATCAGGTTTGTTTTAATGTACTCCAATCAACAGCCCCTACAACCACAAAAGGAATGGAGTCATTAGCACTTATGGTTTTTAAATGGCACCCAGAATTATGTTGCACGAAGCACAATTTCACATCATTCTGGGTCCATTTGTGTGAAAACAAGGTCCAATCAGGCTGAAACGTTACAAGAAGGTAGAATCTATTGAGTTGTAAGTGATCTGAATGTTTCATGATGATAGCACTTTCCTAAGGGGGTCAAACCATGTCCCAAAGGTCACCGGATCTGGTGTCACTTGAAAGAAGTAGTCCAGTTACACATTTGTGGGCTTATAACTTGGCTTCTGAATGTCCTAGAGAGGTCAGGTTTGTTTTAGTGTACTCCAATCAACAGCCCCTACAACCACAAAAAGGAATGGAGTCATTAGCACTTATGGTTTGTAAATGGCACCCAGAATTATGTTGCACGAAGCACAATTTCACATCATTCTGGGTCCATTTGTGTGAAAACAAGGTCCAATCAGGCTGAAACATTACAGGAAGGTAGAATCTATTAAGTTGTAAGTGATCTGAACGTTTCATGATGATAGCACTTCCCTAAGGGGGTCAAACCATGTCCCAAAGGTCACCGGATCTGGTGTCTAAAGTAGTCCAGTTACACATTTGTGGGCTTATAACTTGGCTTCTGAATGTCCTAGAGAGATCAGGTTTGTTTTAGTAAACTCCAATCAATAGCTCCTACAACCACAAAAAAGAAATGGAGTCATTAGCACTTATGGTTTTTAAGTGGCACCCAGAATTATGTTGCACGAAGCACAATTTCACATCATTCTGGGTTCATTTGTGTGAAAACAAGGTCCAATCAGGCTGAAACGTTACAGGAAGGTAGAATCTATTGAGTTGTAAGTGATCTGAACGTTCCATCATGATAGCACTTTCCTAAGGGGGTCAAACCATGTCCCAAAGGTCACCGGATCTGGTGTCACTTTAAAGAAGTAGTCCAGTTACACATTTGTGGGCTTATAACTTGGCTTCTGAATGTCCTAGAGAGGTCAGGTTTGTTTTAGTGTACTCCAATCAACAGCCCCTACAACCACAAAAAGGAATGGAGTCATTAGCACTTATGGTTTGTAAATGGCACCCAGAATTATGTTGCACAAAGCACAATTTCACATCATTCTGGGTTCATTTGTGTGAAAACAAGGTCCAATCAGGCTGAAACGTTACAGGAAGGTAGAATCTATTGAGTTGTAAGTGATCTGAACGTTTCATGATGATAGCGCTTTCCTAAGGGGATCAAACCATGTCCCAAAGGTCACCGGATCTGGTGTCAATTTAAAGAAGTAGTCCAGTTACACATTTGTGGGCTTATAACTTGGCTTCTGAATGTCCTAGAGAGATCAGGTTTGTTTTAGTGTACTCCAATCAACAGCCCCTACAACCACAAAAGGAATGGAGTCATTAGCACTTATGGTTTTTAAATGGCACCCAGAATTATGTTGCACGAAGCACAATTTCACATCATTCTGGGTCCATTTGTGTGAAAACAAGGTCCAATCAGGCTGAAACGTTACAAGAAGGTAGAATCTATTGAGTTGTAAGTGATCTGAATGTTTCATGATGATAGCACTTTACTAAGGGGGTCAAACCATGTCCCAAAGGTCACCGGATCTGGTGTCACTTGAAAGAAGTAGTCCAGTTACACATTTGTGGGCTTATAACTTGGCTTCTGAATGTCCTAGAGAGGTCAGGTTTGTTTTAGTGTACTCCAATCAACAGCCCCTACAACCACAAAAAGGAATGGAGTCATTAGCACTTATGGTTTGTAAATGGCACCCAGAATTATGTTGCACGAAGCACAATTTCACATCATTCTGGGTCCATTTGTGTGAAAACAAGGTCCAATCAGGCTGAAACATTACAGGAAGGTAGAATCTATTAAGTTGTAAGTGATCTGAACGTTTCATGATGATAGCACTTCCCTAAGGGGGTCAAACCATGTCCCAAAGGTCACCGGATCTGGTGTCTAAAGTAGTCCAGTTACACATTTGTGGGCTTATAACTTGGCTTCTGAATGTCCTAGAGAGATCAGGTTTGTTTTAGTGTACTCCAATCAATAGCTCCTACAACCACAAAAAGGAATGGAGTCATTAGCACTTATGGTTTTTAAGTGGCACCCAGAATTATGTTGCACGAAGCACAATTTCACATCATTCTGGGTTCATTTGTGTGAAAACAAGGTCCAATCAGGCTGAAACGTTACAGGAAGGTAGAATCTATTGAGTTGTAAGTGATCTGAACGTTTCATCATGATAGCACTTTCCTAAGGGGGTCAAACCATGTCCCAAAGGTCACCGGATCTGGTGTCACTTTAAAGAAGTAGTCCAGTTACACATTTGTGGGCTTATAACTTGGCTTCTGAATGTCCTAGAGAGGTCAGGTTTGTTTTATTGTACTCCAATCAACAGCCCCTACAACCACAAAAAGGAATGGAGTCATTAGCACTTATGGTTTGTAAATGGCACCCAGAATTATGTTGCACGAAGCACAATTTCACATCATTCTGGGTCCATTTGTGTGAAAACAAGGTCCAATCAGGCTGAAACATTACAGGAAGGTAGAATCTATTAAGTTGTAAGTGATCTGAACGTTTCATGATGATAGCACTTCCCTAAGGGGGTCAAACCATGTCCCAAAGGTCACCGGATCTGGTGTCTAAAGAAGTAGTCCAGTTACACATTTGTGGGCTTATAACTTGGCTTCTGAATGTCCTAGTGAGATCAGGTTTGTTTTAGTATACTCCAATTAACAGCCCCTACAACCACAAAAAGGAATGGAGTCATTAGCACTTATGGTTTTTAAATGGCACCCAGAATTATGTTGCACGAAGCACAATTTCACATCATTCTGGGTTCATTTGTGTGAAAACAAGGTCCAATCAGGCTGAAACGTTACAGGAAGGTAGAATCTATTGCGTTGTAAGTGATCTGAACGTTTCATGATGATAGCACTTTCCTAAGGGGGTCAAACCATGTCCCAAAGGTCACCGGATCTGGTGTCTAAAGAAGTAGTCCAGTTACACATTTGTGGGCTTATAACTTGGCTTCTGAATGTCCTAGAGAGATCAGGTTTGTTTTAGTATACTCCAATCAACAGCCCCTAAAACCACAAAAAGGGATGGAGTCATTAGCACTTATGGTTTTTAAATGGCACCCAGAATTATGTTGCACGAAGCACAATTTCACATCATTCTGGGTTCATTTGTGTGAAAACAAGGTCCAATCAGGCTGAAACGTTACAAGAAGGTAGAATCTATTGAGTTGTAAGTGATCTGAACGTTTCATGATGATCGCACATTCCTATAGGGGGTCAAACCATGTCCCAAAGGTCACTGGGCCTGGTGTCACTTTAAAGAAGTAGTCCAGTTACACCTTTGTGGGCTTATAACTTGGCTTCTGAATGTCCTAGAGAGATCAGGTTTGTTTTAGTGTACTCCAATCAACAGCCCCTACAACCACAAAAAGGAATGGAGCCATTAGCACTTATGGTTTGTAAATGGCACCCAGAATTACGTTGCACGAAGCACAATTTCACATCATTCTGGGTCCATTTGTGTGAAAACAAGGTCCAATCAGGCTGAAACATTACAGGAAGGTAGAATCTTTTGAGTTGTAAGTAATCTGAATGTTTCATGATGATAGCACTTTCCTAAGGGGGTCAAACTATGTCCCAAAGGTCACCGGATCTGGTGTCAATTTAAAGAAGTAGTCCAGTTACACATTTGTGGGCTTATAACTTGGCTTCTGAATGTCCTAGAGAGATCAGGTTTGTTTTAGTATACTCCAATCAACAGCTCCTACAACCACAAAAAGGAATGGAGTCATTAGCACTTATGGTTTGTAAATTGCACCCAGAATTACGTTGCACGAAGCACAATTTCACATCATTCTGGGTCCATTTGTGTGAAAACAAGGTCCAATCAGGCTGAAACATTACAGGAAGGTAGAATCTTTTGAGTTGTAAGTAATCTGAATGTTTCATGATGATAGCACTTTCCTAAGGGGGTCAAACCATGTCCCAAAGGTCACCGGATCTGGTGTCAATTTAAAGAAGTAGTCCAGTTACACATTTGTGGGCTTATAACTTGGCTTCTGAATGTCCTAGAGAGATCAGGTTTGTTTTAGTATACTCCAATCAACAGCTCCTACAACCACAAAAAGGAATGGAGTCATTAGCACTTATGGTTTGTAAATGGCACCCAGAATTATGTTGCACGAAGCACAATTTCACTTCATTCTGGGTCCATTTGTGTGAAAACAAGGTCCAATCAGGCTGAAACGTTACAAGAAGGTAGAATCTATTGAGTTGTAAGTGATCTGAACGTTTCATGATGATCTCACATTCCTATAGGGGGTCAAACCATGTCCCAAAGGTCACCGGGCCTGGTGTCACTTTAAAGAAGTAGTCCAGTTACACCTTTGTGGGCTTATAACTTGGCTTCTGAATGTTCTAGAGGGGTCAGGTTTGTTTTAGTGTACTCCAATCAACAGCCCCTACAACCACAAAAAGGAATGGAGTCATTAGCACTTATGGTTTGTAAATGGCACCCAGAATTATGTTGCACGAAGCACAATTTCACATCATTCTGGGTCCATTTGTGTGAAAACAAGGTCCAATCAGGCTGAAACGTTACAGGAAGGTAGAATCTATTGAGTTGTAAGTGATCTGAAGGTTTCATGATGATAGCACTTTCCTAAGGGGGTCAAACCATGTCCCAAAGGTCACCGGATCTGGTGTCAATTTAAAGAAGTAGTCCAGTTACACATTTGTGGGCTTATAACTTGGCTTATGAATGTCCTAGAGAGATCAGGTTTGTTTTAATGTACTCCAATCAACAGCCCCTACAACCACAAAAAGGAATGGAGACATTAGCACTTATGGTTTTTAAATGGCACCGAGAATTATGTTGCACGAAGCACAATTTCACATCATTCTGGGTTCATTTGTGTAAAAACAAGGTCCAATCAGGCTGAAACAATACAGGAAGGTAGAATATATTGCGTTGTAAGCGATCTGAACGTTTCATGATGATAGCACTTTCCTAAGGGGGTCAAACCATGTCCCAAAGGTCACTGGATCTGGTGTCAATTTAAAGAAGTAGTCCAGTTACACATTTGTGGGCTTAAACCTTGGCTTCTGAATGTCCTAGAGCGATCAGGTTTGTTTTAGTGTACTCCAATCAACAGCCCCTACAACCACAAAAAGGAATGGAGACATTAGCACTTATGGTTTTTAAATGGCACCGAGAATTATGTTGCACGAAGCACAATTTCACATCATTCTGGGTTCATTTGTGTAAAAACAAGGTCCAATCAGGCTGAAACAATACAGGAAGGTAGAATCTATGGAGTTGTAAGTAATCTGAACGTTTCAAGATGATCGCACATTCCTATAGGGGGTCAAACCATGTCCCAAAGGTCACCGGGCCTGGTGTCACTTTAAAGAAGTAGTCCAGTTACACCTTTGTGGGCTTATAACTTGGCTTCTGAATGTCCTAGAGAGGTTAGGTTTGTTTTAGTGTACTCCAATCAAAAGCCCCTACAACCACAAAAAGGAATGGAGTCATTAGCACTTATGGTTTGTAAATGGCACCCAGAATTATGTTGCACGAAGCACAATTTCACATCATTCTGGGTTCATTTGTATGAAAACAAGGTCCAATCAGGCTGAAACGTTACAGGAAGGTAGAATGTATGAGTTGTAAGTGATCTGAACGTTTCATGATGATAGCACTTTCCTAAGGGGGTCAAACCATGTCCCAAAGGTCTCCGGATCTGGAGTCAATTTAAAGAAGTTGTCCAGTTACACATTTGTGGGCTTATAACTTGGCTTCTGAATGTCCTAGAGCGATCAGGTTTGTTTTAGTGTACTCCAATCAACAGCCCCTACAACCACAAAAAGGAATGGAGTCATTAGCACTTATGGTCTTTAAATGGCACCCAGAATTATGTTGCACGAAGCACAATTTCACATCATTCTGGGTTCATTTGTGTGAAAACAAGGTCCAGTCAGGCTGAAACGTTGCAGGAAGGTAGAATCTATTGAGTTGTAAGTGATCTGAACGTTTCATGATGATAGCACTTTCCTAAGGGGGTCAAACCATGTCCCAAAGGTCACCGGATCTGGTGTCAATTTAAAGAAGTAGTCCAGTTACACATTTGTGGGCTTATAACTTGGCTTCTGAATGTCCTAGAGAGATCAGGTTTGTTTTAGTGTACTCCAATCAACAGCCCCTACAACCACAAAAAGGAATGCAGTCATTAGCACTTATGGTTTGTAAATGGCACCCAGAATTATGTTGCACGAAGCCCAATTTCACATCATTCTGGGTCCATTTGTGTGAAAAGAAGGTCCAATCAGGCTGAAACATTACAGGAAGGTAGAATCTATTAAGTTGTAAGTGATCTGAACGTTTCATGATGATAGCACTTCCCTAAGGGGGTCAAACCATGTCCCAAAGGTCACCGGATCTGGTGTCTAAAGAAGTAGTCCAGTTACACATTTGTGGGCTTATAACTTGGCTTCTGAATGTCCTAGAGAGGTCAGGTTTGTTTTAGTGTACTCCAATCAACAGCCCCTACAACCACAAAAAGGAATGGAGTCATTAGCACTTATGGTTTGTAAATGGCACCCAGAATTATGTTGCACGAAGCACAATTTCACATGATTCTGGGTCCATTTGTGTGAAAACAAGGTCCAATCAGGCTGAAACGTTACAGGAAGGTAGAATCTATTGAGTTGTAAGTGATCTGAACGTTTCCTGATGATAGCACTTTCCTAAGGGGGTCAAACCATGTCCCAAATGTCACCGGATCTGGTGTCAATTTAAAGAAGTAGTCCAGTTACACATTTGTGGGCTTATAACTTGGCTTCTGAATGTCCTAGAGAGATCAGGTTTGTTTTAATGTACTCCAATCAACAGCCCCTACAACCACAAAAAGGAATGGAGTCATTAGCACTTATGGTTTGTAAATGGCACCCAGAATTATGTTGCACGAAGCACAATTTCACATCATTCTGGGTTCATTTGTGTGAAAACAAGGTCCAATCAGGCTGAAACGTTACAGGAAGGTAGAATCTATTTAGTTGTAAGTGATCTGAACGTTTCATGATGATAGCGCTTTCCTAAGGGGATCAAACCATGTCCCAAAGGTCACCGGCTCTGGTGTCAATTTAAAGAAGTAGTCCAGTTACACATTTGTGGGCTTATAACTTGGCTTCTGAATGTCCTAGAGAGATCAGGTTTGTTTTAGTGTACTCCATTCAACAGCCCCTACAACCACAAAAGGAATGGAGTCATTAGCACTTATGGTTTGTAAATGGCACCCAGAATTATGTTGCACGAAGCACAATTTCACATCATTCTGGGTCCATTTGTGTGAAAACAAGGTCCAATCAGGCTGAAACGTTACAAGAAGGTAGAATCTATTGAGTTGTAAGTGATCTGAACGTTTCATGATGAAAGCACTTTCCTAAGGGGGTCAAACCATGTCCCAAAGGTCACCGGATCTGGTGTCACTTTAAAGAAGTAGTCCAGTTACACATTTGTGGGCTTATAACTTGGCTTCTGAATGTCCTAGAGAGGTCAGGTTTGTTTTAGTGTACTCCAATCAACAGCCCCTACAACCACAAAAAGGAATGGAGTCATTAGCACTTATGGTTTGTAAATGGCACCCAGAATTATGTTGCACGAAGCACAATTTCACATCATTCTGGGTCCATTTGTGTGAAAACAAGGTCCAATCAGGCTGAAACGTTACAAGAAGGTAGAATCTATTGAGTTGTAAGTGATCTGAACGTTTCATGATGATAGCACTTTCCTAAGGGGGTCAAACCATGTCCCAAAGGTCACCGGATCTGGTGTCACTTCAAAGAAGTAGTCCAGTTACACATTTGTGGGCTTATAACTTGGCTTCTGAATGTCCTAGAGAGGTCAGGTTTGTTTTAGTGTACTCCAATCAACAGCCCCTACAACCACAAAAAGGAATGGAGTCATTAGCACTTATGGTTTGTAAATGGCACCCAGAATTATGTTGCACGAAGCACAATTTCACATCATTCTGGGTCCATTTGTGTGAAAACAAGGTCCAATCAGGCTGAAACATTACAGAACGGTAGAATCTATTAAGTTGTAAGTGATCTGAACGTTTCATGATGATAGCACT
This sequence comes from Nothobranchius furzeri, assembly GCF_043380555.1. Lineage (NCBI taxonomy): Eukaryota > Metazoa > Chordata > Actinopteri > Cyprinodontiformes > Nothobranchiidae > Nothobranchius > Nothobranchius furzeri. Next base: position 38,199,729 of record NC_091743.1, read on the forward strand.
TCCCTAAGGGGGTCAAATCATGTCCCAAAGGTCACCGGATCTGGTGTCTAAAGAAGTAGTCCAGTTACACATTTGTGGGCTTATAACTTGGCTTCTGAATGTCCTAGAGAGGTCAGGTTTGTTTTAGTGTACTCCAATCAACAGCCCCTACAACCACAAAAAGGAATGGAGTCATTAGCACTTATGGTTTGTAAATGGCACCCAGAATTATGTTGCACGAAGCACAATTTCACATCATTCTGGGTCCATTTGTGTGAAAACAAGGTCCAATCAGGCTGAAACATTACAGGAAGGTAGAATTTATTAAGTTGTAAGTGATCTGAACGTTTCATGATGATAGCACTTCCCTAAGGGGGTCAAACCATGTCCCAAAGGTCACCGGATCTGGTGTCTAAAGAAGTAGTCCAGTTACACATTTGTGGGCTTATAACTTGGCTTCTGAATGTCCTAGAGAGATCAGGTTCGTTTTAGTAAACTCCAATCAATAGCCCCTACAACCACAAAAAGGAATGTAGTCATTAGCACTTATGGTTTTTAAATGGCACCCAGAATTATGTTGCACGAATCACAATTTCACATCATTCTGGGTTCATTTGTGTGAAAACAAGGTCCAATCAGGCTGAAACGTTACAGGAAGGTAGAATCTATTGAGTTGTAAGTGATCTGAACGTTTCATCATGATAGCACTTTCCTAAGGGGGTCAAACCATGTCCCAAAGGTCACCGGATCTGGTGTCAATTTAAAGAAGTAGTCCAGTTACACATTTGTGGGCTTATAACTTGGCTTCTGAATGTCCTAGAGAGGTCAGGTTTGTTTTAGTGTACTCCAATCAACAGCCCCTACAACCACAAAAAGGAATGGAGTCATTAGCACTTATGGTTTGTAAATGGCACCCAGAATTATGTTGCACGAAGCACAATTTCACATCATCCTGGGTCCATTTGTGTGAAAACAAGGTCCAATCAGGTTGAAACATTACAGGAAGGTAGAATCTATTAAGTTGTAAGTGATCTGAACGTTTCATGATGATAGCACTTCCCTAAGGGGGTCAAACCATGTCCCAAAGGTCACCGGATCTGGTGTCTAAAGAAGTAGTCCAGTTAAACATTTGTGGGCTTATAACTTGGCTTCTGAATGTCCTAGTGAGAACAGGTTTGTTTTAGTATACTCCAATCAACAGCCCCTACAACCACAAAAAGGAATGGAGTCATTAGCACTTATGGTTTTTAAATGGCACCCAGAATTATGTTGTACGAAGCACAATTTCACATCATTCTGGGTTCATTTGTGTGAAAACAAGGTCCAATCAGGCTGAAACGTTACAGGAAGGTAGAATCTATTGCGTTGTAAGCGATCTGAACATTTCATGATGATAGCACTTTCCTAAGGGGGTCAAACCATGTCCCAAAGGTCACCGGATCTGGTGTCAATTTAAAGAAGTAGTCCAGTTACACATTTGTCGGCTTAAACCTTGGCTTCTGAATGTCCTAGAGCGATCAGGTTTGTTTTAGTGTACTCCAATCAACAGCCCCTACAACCACAAAAAGGGATGGTGACATTAGCACTTATGGTTTTTAAATGGCACCGAGAATTATGTTGCACGAAGCACAATTTCACATCATTCTGGGTTCATTTGTGTAAAAACAAGGTCCAATCAGGCTGAAACAATACAGGAAGGTAGAATCTATTGAGTTGTAAGTAATCTGAACGTTTCAAGATGATCGCACATTCCTATAGGGGTCAAACCATGTCCCAAAGGTCACCGGGCCTGGTGTCACTTTAAAGAAGTAGTCCAGTTACACCTTTGTGGGCTTATAACTTGGCTTCTGAATTTCCTAGAGAGATCAGGTTTGTTTTAGTGTACTCCAATCAACAGCCCCTACAACCACAAAAAGGAATGGAGTCATTAGCACTTATGGTTTGTAAATGGCACCCAGAATTATGTTGCACGAAGCACAATTTCACATCATTCTGGGTTCATTTGTATGAAAACAAGGTCCAATCAGGCTGAAACGTTACAGGAAGGTAGAATCTATGAGTTGTAAGTGATCTGAACGTTTCATGATGATAGCACTTTCCTAAGGGGGTCAAACCATGTCCCAAAGGTCACCGGATCTGGTGTCAATTTAAAGAAGTTGTCCAGTTACACATTTGTGGGCTTATAACTTGGCTTCTGAATGTCCTAGAGCGATCAGGTTTGTTTTAGTGTACTCCAATCAACAGCCCCTACAACCACAAAAAGGAATGGAGTCATTAGCACTTATGGTTTTTAAATGGCACCCAGAATTATGTTGCACGAAGCACAATTTCACATCATTCTGGGTTCATTTGTGTGAAAACAAGGTCCAGTCAGGCTGAAACGTTACAGGAAGGTAGAATCAATTGAGTTGTAAGTGATCTGAACGTTTCATGATCATAGCACTTTCCTAAGGGGGTCAAACCATGTCCCAAAGGTCACCGGATCTGGTGTCAATTTAAAGAAGTAGTCCAGTTACACATTTGTGGGCATATAACTTGGCTTATGAATGTCCTAGAGAGATCAGGTTTGTTTTAGTGTACTCCAATCAACAGCCCCTACAACCACAAAAAGGAATGCAGTCATTAGCACTTATGGTTTGTAAATGGCACCCAGAATTATGTTGCACGAAGCACAATTTCACATCATTCTGGGTCCATTTGGGTGAAAACAAGGTCCAATCAGGCTGAAACATTACAGGAAGGTAGAATCTATTAAGTTGTAAGTTATCTGAACGTTTCATGATGATAGCACTTCCCTAAGGGGGTCAAACCATGTCCCAAAGGTCACCGGATCTGGTGTCTAAAGAAGTAGTCCAGTTACACATTTGTGGGCTTATAACTTGGCTTCTGAATGCCCTAGAGAGATCAGGTTTGTTTTAGTATACTCAAATCAACAGCCCCTAAAACCACAAAATGGAATGGAGTCATTAGCACTTATGGTTTTTAAATGGCACCCAGAATTATGTTGCACGAAGCACAATTTCACATCATTCTGGGTTCATTTGTGTGAAAACAAGGTCCAATCAGGCTGAAACGTTACAAGAAGGTAGAATCGATTGAGTTGTAAGTGATCTGAACGTTTCATGATGATCGCACATTCCTATTGGGGGTCAAACCATGTCCCAAAGGTCACCGGGCCTGGTGTCACTTTAAAGAAGTAGCCCAGTTACACCTTTGTGGGCTTATAACTTGGCTTCTGAATTTCCTAGAGAGATCAGGTTTGTTTTAGTGTACTCCAATCAACAGCCCCTACAACCACAAAAAGGAATGGAGTCATTAGCACTTATGGTTTGTAAATGGCATCCAGAATTATGTTGCACGAAGCACAATTTCACATCATTCTGGGTCCATTTGTGTGAAAACAAGGTCCAATCAGGCTGAAACGTTACAAGAAGGTAGAATCTATTGAGTTTTAAGTGATCTGAACGTTTCATGATGATCTCACATTCCTATAGGGGGTCAAACCATGTCCCAAAGGTCACCGGGCCTGGTGTCACTTTAAAGAAGTAGTCCAGTTACACCTTTGTGGGCTTATAACTTGGCTTCTGAATGTCCTAGAGAGATCAGGTTTTTTTTAGTGTACTCCAATCAACAGCCCCTACAACCACAAAAGGAATGGAGTCATTAGCACTTATGGTTTGTAAATGGCACCCAGAATTATGTTGCAGGAAGCACATTTTCAAATCATTCTGGGTCCATTTGTGTGAAAACAAGGTCCAATCAGGCTGAAACGTTACAAGAAGGTAGAATCTATTGAGTTGTAAGTGATCTGAACGTTTCATGATGAAAGCACTTTCCTTAAGGGGTCAAACCATGTCCCAAAGGTCACCGGATCTGGTGTCAATTTAAAGACGTTGTCCAGTTACACATTTGTGGGCTTATAACTTGGCTTCTGAATGTCCTAGAGCGATCAGGTTTGTTTTAGTGTACTCCAATCAACAGCCCCTACAACCACAAAAAGGAATGGAGTCATTAGCACTTATGGTTTTTAAATGGCACCCAGAATTATGTTGCACGAAGCACAATTTCACATCATTCTGGGTTCATTTGTGTGAAAACAAGGTCCAGTCAGGCTGAAACGTTACAGGAAGGTAGAATCAATTGAGTTGTAAGTGATCTGAACGTTTCATGATCATAGCACTTTCCTAAGGGGGTCAAACCATGTCCCAAAGGTCACCGGATCTGGTGTTAATTTAAAGAAGTAGTCCAGTTACACATTTGTGGGCTTATAACTTGGCTTCTGAATGTCCTAGAGATGTCAGGTTTGTTTTAGTGTACTCAAATCAACAGCCCCTACAACCACAAAAAGGAATGGAGTCATTAGCACTTATGGTTTTTAAATGGCACCCAGAATTATGTTGCACGAAGCACAATTTCACATCATTCTGGGTTCATTTGTGTGAAAACAAGGTCCAGTCAGGCTGAAACGTTACAGGAAGGTAGAATCAATTGAGTTGTAAGTGATCTGAACGTTTCATGATCATAGCACTTTCCTAAGGGGGTCAAACCATGTCCCAAAGGTCACCGGATCTGGTGTCTAAAGAAGTAGTCCAGTTACACATTTGTGGGCTTATAACTTGGCTTCTGAATGCCCTAGAGAGATCAGGTTTGTTTTAGTATACTCAAATCAACAGCCCCTAAAACCACAAAATGGAATGGAGTCATTAGCACTTATGGTTTTTAAATGGCACCCAGAATTATGTTGCACGAAGCACAATTTCACATCATTCTGGGTTCATTTGTGTGAAAACAAGGTCCAATCAGGCTGAAACGTTACAAGAAGGTAGAATCTATTGAGTTGTAAGTGATTTGAACGTTTCATGATGATCGCACATTCCTATTGGGGGTCAAACCATGTCCCAAAGGTCACCGGGCCTGGTGTCACTTTAAAGAAGTAGCCCAGTTACACCTTTGTGGGCTTATAACTTGGCTTCTGAATTTCCTAGAGAGATCAGGTTTGTTTTAGTGTACTCCAATCAACAGCCCCTACAACCACAAAAAGGAATGGAGTCATTAGCACTTATGGTTTGTAAATGGCATCCAGAATTATGTTGCACGAAGCACAATTTCACATCATTCTGGGTCCATTTGTGTGAAAACAAGGTCCAATCAGGCTGAAACGTTACAAGAAGGTAGAATCTATTGAGTTTTAAGTGATCTGAACGTTTCATGATGATCTCACATTCCTATAGGGGGTCAAACCATGTCCCAAAGGTCACCGGGCCTGGTGTCACTTTAAAGAAGTAGTCCAGTTACACCTTTGTGGGCTTATAACTTGGCTTCTGAATGTCCTAGAGAGATCAGGTTTTTTTTAGTGTACTCCAATCAACAGCCCCTACAACCACAAAAGGAATGGAGTCATTAGCACTTATGGTTTGTAAATGGCACCCAGAATTATGTTGCAGGAAGCACATTTTCAAATCATTCTGGGCACATTTGTGTGAAAACAAGGTCCAATCAGGCTGAAACGTTACAAGAAGGTAGAATCTATTGAGTTGTAAGTGATCTGAACGTTTCATGATGAAAGCACTTTCCTTAAGGGGTCAAACCATGTCCCAAAGGTCACCGGATCTGGTGTCAATTTAAAGAAGTTGTCCAGTTACACATTTGTGGGCTTATAACTTGGCTTCTGAATGTCCTAGAGCGATCAGGTTTGTTTTAGTGTACTCCAATCAACAGCCCCTACAACCACAAAAAGGAATGGAGTCATTAGCACTTATGGTTTTTAAATGGCACCCAGAATTATGTTGCACGAAGCACAATTTCACATCATTCTGGGTTCATTTGTGTGAAAACAAGGTCCAGTCAGGCTGAAACGTTACAGGAAGGTAGAATCAATTGAGTTGTAAGTGATCTGAACGTTTCATGATCATAGCACTTTCCTAAGGGGGTCAAACCATGTCCCAAAGGTCACCGGATCTGGTGTTAATTTAAAGAAGTAGTCCAGTTACACATTTGTGGGCTTATAACTTGGCTTCTGAATGTCCTAGAGAGATCAGGTTTGTTTTAGTGTACTCCAATCAACAGCCCCTACAACCACAAAAAGGAATGCAGTCATTAGCACTTATGGTTTGTAAATGGCACCCAGAATTATGTTGCACGAAGCACAATTTCACATCATTCTGGGTCCATTTGTGTGAAAACAAGGTCCAATCAGGCTGAAACATTACAGGAAGGTAGAATCTATTAAGTTGTAAGTTATCTGAACGTTTCATGATGATAGCACTTCCCTAAGGGGGTCAAACCATGTCCCAAAGGTCACCGGATCTGGTGTCTAAAGAAGTAGTCCAGTTACACATTTGTGGGCTTATAACTTGGCTTCTGAATGTCCTAGAGAGATCAGGTTTGTTTTAGTATACTCAAATCAACAGCCCCTAAAACCACAAAATGGAATGGAGTCATTAGCACTTATGGTTTTTAAATGGCACCCAGAATTATGTTGCACGAAGCACAATTTCACATCATTCTGGGTTCATTTGTGTGAAAACAAGGTCCAATCAGGCTGTAACGTTACAAGAAGGTAGAATCTATTGAGTTGTAAGTGATCTGAACGTTTCATGATGATCGCACATTCCTATTGGGGGTCAAACCATGTCCCAAAGGTCACCGGGCCTGGTGTCACTTTAAAGAAGTAGCCCAGTTACACCTTTGTGGGCTTATAACTTGGCTTCTGAATTTCCTAGAGAGATCAGGTTTGTTTTAGTGTACTCCAATCAACAGCCCCTACAACCACAAAAAGGAATGGAGTCATTAGCACTTATGGTTTGTAAATGGCATCCAGAATTATGTTGCACGAAGCACAATTTCACATCATTCTGGGTCCATTTGTGTGAAAACAAGGTCCAATCAGGCTGAAACGTTACAAGAAGGTAGAATCTATTGAGTTGTAAGTGATCTGAACGTTTCATGATGATCTCACATTCCTATAGGGGGTCAAACCATGTCCCAAAGGTCACCGGGCCTGGTGTCACTTTAAAGAAGTAGTCCAGTTACACCTTTGTGGGCTTATAACTTGGCTTCTGAATGTCCTAGAGAGATCAGGTTTTTTTAGTGTACTCCAATCAACAGCCCCTACAACCACAAAAGGAATGGAGTCATTAGCACTTATGGTTTGTAAATGGCACCCAGAATTATGTTGCAGGAAGCACATTTTCAAATCATTCTGGGTCAATTTGTGTGAAAACAAGGTCCAATCAGGCTGAAACGTTACAAGAAGGTAGAATCTATTGAGTTGTAAGTGATCTGAACGTTTCATGATGAAAGCACTTTCCTTAAGGGGTCAAACCATGTCCCAAAGGTCACCGGATCTGGTGTCAATTTAAAGAAGTTGTCCAGTTACACATTTGTGGGCTTATAACTTGGCTTCTGAATGTCCTAGAGCGATCAGGTTTGTTTTAGTGTACTCCAATCAACAGCCCCTACAACCACAAAAAGGAATGGAGTCATTAGCACTTATGGTTTTTAAATGGCACCCAGAATTATGTTGCACGAAGCACAATTTCACATCATTCTGGGTTCATTTGTGTGAAAACAAGGTCCAGTCAGGCTGAAACGTTACAGGAAGGTAGAATCAATTGAGTTGTAAGTGATCTGAACGTTTCATGATCATAGCACTTTCCTAAGGGGGTCAAACCATGTCCCAAAGGTCACCGGATCTGGTGTTAATTTAAAGAAGTAGTCCAGTTACACATTTGTGGGCTTATAACTTGGCTTCTGAATGTCCTAGAGAGATCAGGTTTGTTTTAGTGTACTCCAATCAACAGCCCCTACAACCACAAAAAGGAATGCAGTCATTAGCACTTATGGTTTGTAAATGGCACCCAGAATTATGTTGCACGAAGCACAATTTCACATCATTCTGGGTCCATTTGTGTGAAAACAAGGTCCAATCAGGCTAAAACATTACAGGAAGGTAGAATCTATTAAGTTGTACGTTATCTGAACGTTTCATGATGAAAGCACTTTCCTTAAGGGGTCAAACCATGTCCCAAAGGTCACCGGATCTGGTGTCAATTTAAAGAAGTTGTCCAGTTACACATTTGTGGGCTTATAACTTGGCTTCTGAATGTCCTAGAGCGATCAGGTTTGTTTTAGTGTACTCCAATCAACAGCCCCTACAACCACAAAAAGGAATGGAGTCATTAGCACTTATGGTTTTTAAATGGCACCCAGAATTATGTTGCACGAAGCACAATTTCACATCATTCTGGGTTCATTTGTGTGAAAACAAGGTCCAGTCAGGCTGAAACGTTACAGGAAGGTAGAATCAATTGAGTTGTAAGTGATCTGAACGTTTCATGATCATAGCACTTTCCTAAGGGGGTCAAACCATGTCCCAAAGGTCACCGGATCTGGTGTTAATTTAAAGAAGTAGTCAAGTTACACATTTGTGGGCTTATAACTTGGCTTCTGAATGTCCTAGAGAGATCAGGTTTGTTTTAGTGTACTCCAATCAACAGCCCCTACAACCACAAAAAGGAATGCAGTCATTAGCACTTATGGTTTGTAAATGGCACCCAGAATTATGTTGCACGAAGCACAATTTCACATCATTCTGGGTCCATTTGTGTGAAAACAAGGTCCAATCAGGCTGAAACATTACAGGAAGGTAGAATCTATTAAGTTGTAAGTTATCTGAACGTTTCATGATGATAGCACTTCCCTAAGGGGGTCAAACCATGTCCCAAAGGTCACCGGATCTGGTGTCTAAAGAAGTAGTCCAGTTACACATTTGTGGGCTTATAACTTGGCTTCTGAATGTCCTAGAGAGATCAGGTTTGTTTTAGTATACTCAAATCAACAGCCCCTAAAACCACAAAATGGAATGGAGTCATTAGCACTTATGGTTTTTAAATGGCACCCAGAATTATTTTGCACGAAGCACAATTTCACATCATTCTGGGTTCATTTGTGTGAAAACAAGGTCCAATCAGGCTGAAACGTTACAAGAAGGTAGAATCTATTGAGTTGTAAGTGATCTGAACGTTTCATGATGATCGCACATTCCTATTGGGGGTCAAACCATGTCCCAAAGGTCACCGGGCCTGGTGTCACTTTAAAGAAGTAGCCCAGTTACACCTTTGTGGGCTTATAACTTGGCTTCTGAATGTCCTAGAGAGATCAGGTTTGTTTTAGTGTACTCCAATCAACAGCCCCTACAACCACAAAAAGGAATGGAGTCATTAGCACTTATGGTTTGTAAATGGCACCCAGAATTATGTTGCACGAAGCACAATTTCACATCATTCTGGGTCCATTTGTGTGAAAACAAGGTCCAATCAGGCTGAAACGTTACAAGAAGGTAGAATCTATTGAGTTGTAAGTGATCTGAACATTTCATGATGATCTCACATTCCTATAGGGGGTCAAACCATGTCCCAAAGGTCACCGGGCCTGGTGTCACTTTAAAGAAGTAGTCCAGTTACACCTTTGTGGGCTTATAACTTGGCTTCTGAATGTCCTAGAGATGTCAGGTTTGTTTTAGTGTACTCCAATCAACAGCCCCTACAACCACAAAAAGGAATGGAGTCATTAGCACTTATGGTTTGTAAATGGCACCCAGATTTATGTTGCACGAAGCACAATTTCACATCATTCTGGGTCCATTTGTGTGAAAACAAGGTCCAATCAGGCTGAAACGTTACAGGAAGGTAGAATCTATTTAGTTGTAAGTGATCTGAACGTTTCATGATGATAGCGCTTTCCTAAGGGGATCAAACCATGTCCCAAAGGTCACCGGATCTGGTGTCAATTTAAAGTAGTCCAGTTACACATTTGTGGGCTTATAACTTGGCTTCTGAATGTCCTAGAGAGATCAGTTTTTTTAGTGTACTCCAATCAACAGCCCCTACAACCACAAAAGGAATGGAGTCATTAGCACTTATGGTTTGTAAATGGCACCCAGAATTATGTTGCACGAAGCACATTTTCAAATCATTCTGGGTCCATTTGTGTGAAAACAAGGTCCAATCAGGCTGAAACGTTACAAGAAGGTAGAATCTATTGAGTTGTAAGTGATCTGAACGTTTCATGATGAAAGCACTTTCCTTAAGGGGTCAAACCATGTCCCAAAGGTCACCGGATCTGGTGTCACTTTAAAGAAGTAGTCCAGTTACACATTTGTGGGCTTATAACTTGGCTTCTGAATGTCCTAGAGAGGTCAGGTTTGTTTTAGTGTACTCCAATCAACAGCCCCTACAACCACAAAAAGGAATGGAGTCATTAGCACTTATGGTTTGTAAATGGCACCCAGAATTATGTTGCACGAAGCACAATTTTACATCATTCTGGGTCCATTTGTGTGAAAACAAGGTCCAATAAGTCTGAAACAGTACAGGAAGGTAGAATCTATTAAGTTGTAAGTGATCTGAACGTTTCATGATGATTGCACTTCCCTAAGGGGGTCAAACCATGTCCCAAAGGTCACCGGATCTGGTGTCTAAAGAAGTAGTCCAGTTACACATTTGTGGGCTTATAACTTGGCTTCTGAATGTCCTAGAGAGATCAGGTTTGTTTTAGTATACTCCAATCAACAGTCCCTACAACCACAAAAAGGAATGGAGTCATTAGCACTTATGGTTTGTAAATGGCACCCAGAATTATGTTGCACGAAGCACAATTTCACATCATTCTGGGTTCATTTGTGTAAAAACAAGGTCCAATCAGGCTGAAACAATACAGGAAGGTAGAATCTATTGAGTTGTAAGTAATCTGAATATTTCAAGATGATCGCACATTCCTATAGGGGTCAAACCATGTCCCAAAGGTCACCGGGCCTGGTGTCAATTTAAAGAAGTAGTCCAGTTACACCTTTGTGGGCTTATAACTTGGCTTCTGAATGTCCTAGAGAGGTTAGGTTTGTTTTAGTGTACTCCAATCAAAAGCCCCTACAACCACAAAAAGGAATGGAGTCATTAGCACTTATGGTTTGTAAATGGCACCCAGAATTATGTTGCACGAAGCACAATTTCACATCATTCTGGGTTCATTTGTATGAAAACAAGGTCCAATCAGGCTGAAACGTTACAGGAAGGTAGAATCTATGAGTTGTAAGTGATCTGAACGTTTCATGATGATAGCACTTTCCTAAGGGGGTCAAACCATGTCCCAAAGGTCACCGGATCTGGTGTCAATTTAAAGAAGTTGTCCAGTTACACATTTGTGGGCTTATAACTTGGCTTCTGAATGTCCTAGAGCGATCAGGTTTGTTTTAGTTTACTCCAATCAACAGCCCCTACAACCACAAAAAGGAATGGAGTCATTAGCACTTATGGTTTTTAAATGGCACCCAGAATTATGTTGCACGAAGCACAATTTCACATCATTCTGGGTTCATTTGTGTGAAAACAAGGTCCAGTCAGGCTGAAACGTTACAGGAAGGTAGAATCAATTGAGTTGTAAGTGATCTGAACGTTTCATGATCATAGCACTTTCCTAAGGGGGTCAAACCATGTCCCAAAGGTCACCGGATCTGGTGTCAATTTAAAGAAGTAGTCCAGTTACACATTTGTGGGCTTATAACTTGGCTTCTGAATATCCTAGAGAGATCCGGTTTGTTTTAGTGTACTCCAATCCACAGCCCCTACAACCACAAAAAGGAATGCAGTCATTAGCACTTATGGTTTGTAAATGGCACCCAGAATTATGTTGCACGAAGCACAATTTCACATCATTCTGGGTCCATTTGTGTGAAAACAAGGTCCAATCAGGCTGAAACATTACAGGAAGGTAGAATCTATTAAGTTGTAAGTTATCTGAACGTTTCATGATGATAGCACTTCCCTAAGGGGGTCAAACCATGTCCCAAAGGTCACCGGATCTGGTGTCTAAAGAAGTAGTCCAGTTACACATTTGTGGGCTTATAACTTGGCTTCTGAATGTCCTAGAGAGATCAGGTTTGTTTTAGTATACTCAAATCAACAGCCCCTAAAACCCCAAAATGGAATGGAGTCATTAGCACTTATGGTTTTTAAATGGCACCCAGAATTATGTTGCACGAAGCACAATTTCACATCATTCTGGGTTCATTTGTGTGAAAACAAGGTCCAATCAGGCTGAAACGTTACAAGAAGGTAGAATCTATTGAGTTGTAAGTGATCTGAACGTTTCATGATGATCGCACATTCCTATTGGGGGTCAAACCATGTCCCAAAGGTCACCGGGCCTGGTGTCACTTTAAAGAAGTAGCCCAGTTACACCTTTGTGGGCTTATAACTTGGCTTCTGAATGTCCTAGAGAGATCAGGTTTGTTTTAGTGTACTCCAATCAACAGCCCCTACAACCACAAAAAGGAATGGAGTCATTAGCACTTATGGTTTGTAAATGGCACCCAGAATTATGTTGCACGAAGCACAATTTCACATCATTCTGGGTCCATTTGTGTGAAAACAAGGTCCAATCAGGCTGAAACGTTACAAGAAGGTAGAATCTATTGAGTTGTAAGTGATCTGAACGTTTCATGATGATCTCACATTCCTATAGGGGGTCAAACCATGTCCCAAAGGTCACCGGGCCTGGTGTCACTTTAAAGAAGTAGTCCAGTTACACCTTTGTGGGCTTATAACTTGGCTTCTGAATGTCCTAGAGATGTCAGGTTTGTTTTAGTGTACTCCAATCAACAGCCCCTACAACCACAAAAAGGAATGGAGTCATTAGCACTTATGGTTTGTAAATGGCACCCAGAATTATGTTGCACGAAGCACAATTTCACATCATTCTGGGTTCATTTGTGTGAAAACAAGGTCAAATCAGGCTGAAACGTTACAGGAAGGTAGAATCTATTTAGTTGTAAGTGATCTGAACGTTTCATGATGATAGAGCTTTCCTAAGGGGATCAAACCATGTCCCAAAGGTCACCGGATCTGGTGTCAATTTAAAGAAGTAGTCCAGTTACACATTTGTGGGCTTATAACTTGGCTTCTGAATGTCCTAGAGAGATCAGGTTTGTTTTAGTGTACTCCAATCAACAGCCCCTACAACCACAAAAGGAATAGAGTCATTAGCACTTATGGTTTGTAAATGGCACCCAGAATTATGTTGCACGAAGCACAATTTCACATCTTTCTGTGTCCATTTGTGTGAAAACAAGGTCCAATCAGGCTGACACATTACAGGAAGGTAGAATCTATTAAGTTGTAAGTGATCTGAACGTTTCATGAGAATAGCACTTCCCTAAGGGGGTCTAACCATGTCCCAAAGGTCACCGGATCTGGTGTCTAAAGAAGTAGTCCAGTTACACATTTGTGGGCTTATAACTTGGCTTCTGAATGTCCTAGAGAGATCAGGTTTGTTTTAGTATACTCCAATCAACAGCCCCTACAACCACAAAAAGGAATGGAGTCATTAGCACTTATGGTTTTTAAATGGCACCCAGAATTATGTTGCACGAAGCACAATTTCACATCATTCTGGGTTCATTTGTGTGAAAACAAGGTCCAATCAGGCTGAAACGTTACAGGAAGGTAGGATCTATTGAGATGTAAGTTATCTGAATGTTTCATAATGATAGCACTTTCCTAAGGGGGTCAAACCATGTCCCAAAGGTCACCGGATCTGGTGTCACTTTAAAGAAGTAGTCCAGTTACACATTTGTGGGCTTATAACTTGGCTTCTGAATGTCCTAGAGAGGTCAGGTTTGTTTTAGTGTACTCCAATCAACAGCCCCTACAACCACAAAAAGGAATGGAGTCATTAGCACTTATGGTTTGTAAATGGCACCCAGAATTATGTTGCACGAAGCACAATTTCACATCATTCTGGGTCCATTTGTGTGAAAACAAGGTCCAATCAGGCTAAAACATTACAGGAAGGTAGAATCTATTAAGTTGTAAGTGATCTGAACGTTTCATGATGATAGCACTTCCCTAAGTGGGTCAAACCATGTCCCAAAGGTCACCGGATCTGGTGTCTAAAGAAGTAGTCCAGTTACACATTTGTGGGCTTATAACTTGGCTTCTGAATGTCCTAGAGAGATCAGGTTTGTTTTAGTATACTCCAATCAACAGCCCCTACAACCACAAAAAGGAATGGAGTCATTAGCACATATGGTTTTTAAATGGCACCCAGAATTATGTTGCACGAAGCACAATTTCACATCATTCTGGGTTCATTTGTGTGAAAACAAGGTCCAATCAGGCTTAAACGTTACAGGAAGGTAGAATCTATTGCGTTGTAAGTGATCTGAACGTTTCATGATGATAGCACTTTCCCAAGGGGGTCAAACCATGTCCCAAAGGTCACCGGATCTGGTGTCAATTTAAAGAAGTATTCCAGTTACACATTTGTGGGCTTAAACCTTAGCTTCTGAATGTCCTAGAGCGATCAGGTTTGTTTTAGTGTACTCCAATCAACAGCCCCTACAACCACAAAAAGGAATGGAGACATTAGCACTTATGGTTTTTAAATGGCACCGAGAATTATGTTGCACAAAGCAGAATTTCACATCATTCTGGGTTCATTTGTGTAAAAACAAGGTCCAATCAGGCTGAAACAATACAGGAAGGTAGAATCTATTGAGTTGTAAGTGATCTGAACATTTCAAGATGATCGCACATTCCTATAGGGGGTCAAACCATGTCCCAACGGTCACCGGGCCTGGTGTCACTTTAAAGAAGTAGTCCAGTTACACCTTTGTGGGCTTATAACTTGGCTTCTGAATGTCCTAGAGAGGTTAGGTTTGTTTTAGTGTACTCCATTCAAAAGCCCCTACAACCACAAAAAGGAATGGAGTGTGGGCTTATAACTTGGCTTCTGATTGTCCTAGAGAGATCAGGGTTGTTTTAGTGTACTCCAATCAACAGCCCCTACAACCTCAAAAAGGAATGGAGTCATTAGCACTTATGGTTTTTAAATGGCACCCAGAATTATGTTGCACGAAGCACAATTTCACATCATTCTGGGTCCATTTGTGTGAAAACAAGGTCCAATCAGGCTGAAACATTACAGGAAGGTAGAATCTATTAAGTTGTAAGTGATCTGAACGTTTCATGATGATAGCACTTCCCTAAGGGGGTCAAACCATGTCCCAAAGGTCACCGGATCTGATGTCTAAAGAAGTAGTCCAGTTACACAATTGTGGGCTTATAACTTGGCTTCTGAATGTCCTAGAGAGATCAGGTTTGTTTTAGTATACTCCAATCAACAGCCCCTACAACCACAAAAAGGAATGGAGTCATTAGCACTTATGGTTTTTAAATGGCACCCAGAATTATGTTGCACGAAGCACAATTTCACATCATTCTGGGTTCATTTGTGTCAAAACAAGGTCCAATCAGGCTGAAACGTTACAGGAAGGTAGAATCTATTGAGTTGTAAGTGATCTGAACGTTTCATGATGATAGCACTTTCCTAAGGGGTCAAACCATGTCCCAAAGGTCACCGGATCTGGTGTTAATTTAAAGAAGTAGTCCAGTTACACATTTGTGGGCTTATAACTTGGCTTCTGAATGTCCTAGAGAGATCAGGTTTGTTTTAGTGTACTCCAATCAACAGCCCGTACAACCACAAAAAGGAATGGAGTCATTAGCACTTATGGTTTTTAATTGGCACCCAGAATTATGTTGCATGAAGCACAATTTCACATCATTCTGGGTTCATTTGTGTGAAAACAAGGTCCAATCAGGCTGAAACGTTACAGGAAGGTAGAATCTACTGAGTTGTAAGTGATCTGAACGTTTCATGATGATAGCACTTTCCTTAGGGGGTCAAACCATGTCCCAAAGGTCACTGGATCTGGTGTCAATTTAAAGAAGTAGTCCAGTTACACATTTGTGGGCTTATAACTTGGCTTCTGAATGTCCTAGAGAGATCAGGTTTGTTTTAGTGTACTCCAATCAACAGCCCCTACAACCACAAAAGGAATGGAGTCATTAGCACTTATGGTTTGTAAATGGCACCCAGAATTATGTTGCACGAAGCACAATTTCACATCATTCTGGGTCCATTTGTGTGAAAACAAGGTCCAATCAGGCTGAAACATTACAGGAAGGTAGAATCTATTAAGTTGTAAGTGATCTGAACGTTTCATGATGATAGCACTTCCCTAAGGGGGTCAAACAATGTCCCAAAGGTCACCGGATCTGGTGTCTAAAGAAGTAGTCCAGTTACACATTTGTGGGCTTATAACTTGGCTTCTGAATGTCCTAGAGAGATCAGGTTTGTTTTAGTATACTCCAATCAACAGCCCCTACAACCACAAAAAGGAATGGAGTCATTAGCACTTATGGTTTTTAAATGGCACCCAGAATTATGTTGCAAGAAGCACAATTTCACATCATTCTGGGTTCATTTGTGTGAAAACAAGGTCCAATCAGGCTGAAACGTCACAGGAAGGTAGAATCTATTGAGTTGTAAGTGATCTGAACGTTTCATGATGATAGCACTTTCCTAAGGGGGTCAAACCATGTCCCAAAGGTCACCGGATCTGGTGTCAATTTAAAGAAGTAGTCCAGTTACACATTTGTGGGCTTATAACTTGGCTTCTGAATGTCCTAGAGAGGTCAGGTTTAATTTAGTGTACTCCAATCAACAGCCCCTACAACCACAAAAAGGAATGGAGTCATTAGCACTTATGGTTTGTAAATGGCACCCAGAATTATGTTGCACGAAGCACAATTTCACATCATTCTGGGTCCATTTGTGTGAAAACAAGGTCCAATCAGGCTGAAACATTACAGGAAGGTAGAATCTATTAAGTTGTAAGTGATCTGAACGTTTCATGATGATAGCACTTCCCTAAGGGGGTCAAACCATGTCCCAAAGGTCACCGGATCTGGTGTCTAAAGAAGTAGTCCAGTTACACATTTGTGGGCTTATAACTTGGCTTCTGAATGTCCTAGAGAGATCAGGTTTGTTTTAGTACTCCAATCAACAGCCCCTACAACCACAAAAAGGAATGGAGTCATTAGCACTTATGGTTTTTAAATGGCACCCAGAATTATGTTGCACGAAGCACAATTTCACATCATTCTGGGTTCATTTGTGTGAAAACAAGGTCCAATCAGGCTGAAACGTTACAGGAAGGTAGAATCTATTGCGTTGTAAGTGATCTGAACGTTTCATGATGATAGCACTTTCCTAAGGGGGTCAAACCATGTCCCAAAGGTCACCGGATCTGGTGTCAATTTAAAGAAGTAGTCCAGTTACACATTTGCGGGCTTAAACCTTGGCTTCTGAATGTCCTAGTGCGATCAGGTTTGTTTTAGTGTACTCCAATCAACAGCCCCTACAACCACAAAAAGGAATGGAGACATTAGCACTTATGGTTTTTAAATGGCACCGAGAATTATGTTGCACGAAGCACAATTTCACATCATTCTGGGTTCATTTGTGTAAAAACAAGGTCCAATCAGGCTGAAACAATACAGGAAGGTAGAATCTATTGAGTTGTAAGTGATCTGAACGTTTCAAGATGATCGCACATTCCTATAGGGGGTCAAACCATGTCCCAAAGGTCACCGGGCCTGGTGTCACTTTAAAGAAGTAGTCCAGTTACACCTTTGTGGGCTTATAACTTGGCTTCTGAATGTCCTAGAGAGGTTAGGTTTGTTTTAGTGTACTCCAATCAAAAGCCCCTACAAACACAAAAAGGAATGGAGTCATTAGCACTTATGGTTTGTAAATGGCACCCAGATTTATGTTGCACGAAGCACAATTTCACATCATTCTGGGTTCATTTGTGTGAAAACAAGGTCCAATCAGGCTGAAACGTTACAGGAAGGTAGAATCTATTGCGTTGTAAGTGATCTGAACGTTTCATGATGATAGCACTTTCCTAAGGGGGTCAAACCATGTCCCAAAGGTCACTGGATCTGGTGTCAATTTAAAGAAGTAGTCCAGTTACACATTTGTGGGCTTATAACTTGGCTTCTGAATGTCCTAGAGAGATCAGGTTTGTTTTAGTGTACTCCAATCAAAAGCCCCTACAACCACAAAAAGGAATGGAGTGTGGGCTTATAACTTGGCTTCTGAATGTCCTAGAGAGATCAGGTTTGTTTTAGTGTACTCCAATCAACAGCCCCTACAACCACAAAAAGGAATGCAGTCATTAGCACTTATGGTTTGTAAATGGCACCCAGAATTATGTTGCACGAAGCACATTTTCACATCATTCTGGGTCCATTTGTGTGAAAACAAGGTCCAATCAGGCTGAAACATTACAGGAAGGTAGAATCTATTAAGTTGTAAGTGATCTGAACGTTTCATGATGATAGCACTTCCCTAAGGGGGTCAAACCATGTCCCAAAGGTCACCGGATCTGGTGTCTAAAGAAGTAGTCCAGTTACACATTTGTGGGCTTATAACTTGGCTTCTGAATGTCCTAGAGAGATCAGGTTTGTTTTAGTATACTCCAATCAACAGCCCCTACAACCACAAAAAGGAATGGAGTCATTAGCACTTATGGTTTTTAAATGGCACCCAGAATTATGTTGCACGAAGCACAATTTCACATCATTCTGGGTTCATTTGTGTGAAAACAAGGTCCAATCAGGGTGAAACGTTACAGGAAGGTAGAATCTATTGAGTTGTAAGTGATCTGAACGTTTCATGATGATAGCACTTTCCTAAGGGGGTCAAACCATGTCCCAAAGGTCACCGGATCTGGTGTCAATTTAAAGAAGTAGTCCAGTTACACATTTGTGGGCTTATAACTTGGCTTCTGAATGTCCTAGAGAGATCAGGTTTGTTTTAGTGTACTCCAATCAACAGCCCGTACAACCACAAAAAGGAATGGAGTCATTAGCACTTATGGTTTTTAAATGGCACCCAGAATTATGTTGCATGAAGCACAATTTCACATCATTCTGGGTTCATTTGTGTGAAAACAAGGTCCAATCAGGCTGAAACGTTACAGGAAGGTAGAATCTACTGAGTTGTAAGTGATCTGAACGTTTCATGATGATAGCACTTTCCTTAGGGGGTCAAACCATGTCCCAAAGGTCACTGGATCTGGTGTCAATTTAAAGAAGTAGTCCAGTTACACATTTGTGGGCTTATAACTTGGCTTCTGAATGTCCTAGAGAGATCAGGTTTTTTTTGTGTACTCCAATCAACAGCCCCTACAACCACAAAAGGAATGGAGTCATTAGCACTTATGGTTTGTAAATGGCACCCAGAATTATGTTGCACGAAGCACAATTTCACATCATTCTGGGTCCATTTGTGTGAAAACAAGGTCCAATCAGGCTGAAACATTACAGGAAGGTAGAATCTATTAAGTTGTAAGTGATCTGAACGTTTCATGATGATAGCACTTCCCTAAGGGGGTCAAACAATGTCCCAAAGGTCACCGGATCTGGTGTCTAAAGAAGTAGTCCAGTTACACATTTGTGGGCTTATAACTTGGCTTTTGAATGTCCTAGAGAGATCAGGTTTGTTTTAGTATACTCCAATCAACAGCCCCTACAACCACAAAAAGGAATGGAGTCATTAGCACTTATGGTTTTTAAATGGCACCCAGAATTATGTTGCACGAAGCACTATTTCACATCATTCTGGGTTCATTTGTGTGAAAACAAGGTCCAATCAGGCTGAAACGTTACAAGAAGGTAGAATCTATTGAGTTGTAAGTGATCTGAACGTTTCAAGATGATCGCACATTCCTATAGGGGGTCAAACCATGTCCCAAAGGTCACCGGGCCTGGTGTCACTTTAAAGAAGTAGTCCAGTTACACCTTTGTGGGCTTATAACTTGGCTTCTGAATGTCCTAGAGAGGTTAGGTTTGTTTTAGTGTACTCCAATCAAAAGCCCCTACAAACACAAAAAGGAATGGAGTCATTAGCACTTATGGTTTTTAAATGGCACCCAGAATTATGTTGCACGAAGCACAATTTCACATCATTCTGGGTTCATTTGTGTGAAAACAAGGTCCAATCAGGCTGAAACGTTACAGGAAGGTAGAATCTATTGCGTTGTAAGTGATCTGAACGTTTCATGATGATAGCACTTTCCTAAGGGGGTCAAACCATGTCCCAAAGGTCACCGGATCTGGTGTCAATTTAAAGAAGTAGTCCAGTTACACATTTGTGGGCTTAAACCTTGGCTTCTGAATGTCCTAGTGCGATCAGGTTTGTTTTAGTGTACTCCAATCAACAGCCCCTACAACCACAAAAAGGAATGGAGACATTAGCACTTATGGTTTTTAAATGGCACCGAGAATTATGTTGCACGAAGCACAATTTCACATCATTCTGGGTTCATTTGTGTAAAAACAAGGTCCAATCAGGCTGAAACAATACAGGAAGGTAGAATCTATTGAGTTGTAAGTGATCTGAACGTTTCAAGATGATCGCACATTCCTATAGGGGGTCAAACCATGTCCCAAAGGTCACCGGGCCTGGTGTCACTTTAAAGAAGTAGTCCAGTTACACCTTTGTGGGCTTATAACTTGGCTTCTGAATGTCCTAGAGAGGTTAGGTTTGTTTTAGTGTACTCCAATCAAAAGCCCCTACAAACACAAAAAGGAATGGAGTCATTAGCACTTATGGTTTGTAAATGGCACCCAGATTTATGTTGCACGAAGCACAATTTCACATCATTCTGGGTTCATTTGTGTGAAAACAAGGTCCAATCAGGCTGAAACTTTACAGGAAGGTAGAATCTATTGCGTTGTAAGTGATCTGAACGTTTCATGATGATAGCACTTTCCTAAGGGGGTCAAACCATGTCCCAAAGGTCACTGGATCTGGTGTCAATTTAAAGAAGTAGTCCAGTTACACATTTGTGGGCTTATAACTTGGCTTCTGAATGTCCTAGAGAGATCAGGTTTGTTTTAGTGTACTCCAATCAAAAGCCCCTACAACCACAAAAAGGAATGGAGTGTGGGCTTATAACTTGGCTTCTGAATGTCCTAGAGAGATCAGGTTTGTTTTAGTGTACTCCAATCAACAGCCCCTACAACCACAAAAAGGAATGCAGTCATTAGCACTTATGGTTTGTAAATGGCACCCAGAATTATGTTGCACGAAGCACATTTTCACATCATTCTGGGTCCATTTGTGTGAAAACAAGGTCCAATCAGGCTGAAACATTACAGGAAGGTAGAATCTATTAAGTTGTAAGTGATCTGAACGTTTCATGATGATAGCACTTCCCTAAGGGGGTCAAACCATGTCCCAAAGGTCACCGGATCTGGTGTCTAAAGAAGTAGTCCAGTTACACATTTGTGGGCTTATAACTTGGCTTCTGAATGTCCTAGAGAGATCAGGTTTGTTTTAGTATACTCCAATCAACAGCCCCTACAACCACAAAAAGGAATGGAGTCATTAGCACTTATGGTTTTTAAATGGCACCCAGAATTATGTTGCACGAAGCACAATTTCACATCATTCTGGGTTCATTTGTGTGAAAACAAGGTCCAATCAGGCTGAAACGTTACAGGAAGGTAGAATCTATTGAGTTGTAAGTGATCTGAACGTTTCATGATGATAGCACTTTCCTAAGGGGGTCAAACCATGTCCCAAAGGTCACCGGATCTGGTGTCAATTTAAAGAAGTAGTCCAGTTACACATTTGTGGGCTTATAACTTGGCTTCTGAATGTCCTAGAGAGATCAGGTTTGTTTTAGTGTACTCCAATCAACAGCCCGTACAACCACAAAAAGGAATGGAGTCATTAGCACTTATGGTTTTTAAATGGCACCCAGAATTATGTTGCATGAAGCACAATTTCACATCATTCTGGGTTCATTTGTGTGAAAACAAGGTCCAATCAGGCTGAAACGTTACAGGAAGGTAGAATCTACTGAGTTGTAAGTGATCTGAACGTTTCATGATGATAGCACTTTCCTTAGGGGGTCAAACCATGTCCCAAAGGTCACTGGATCTGGTGTCAATTTAAAGAAGTAGTCCAGTTACACATTTGTGGGCTTATAACTTGGCTTCTGAATGTCCTAGAGAGATCAGGTTTTTTTTGTGTACTCCAATCAACAGCCCCTACAACCACAAAAGGAATGGAGTCATTAGCACTTATGGTTTGTAAATGGCACCCAGAATTATGTTGCACGAAGCACAATTTCACATCATTCTGGGTCCATTTGTGTGAAAACAAGGTCCAATCAGGCTGAAACATTACAGGAAGGTAGAATCTATTAAGTTGTAAGTGATCTGAACGTTTCATGATGATAGCACTTCCCTAAGGGGGTCAAACAATGTCCCAAAGGTCACCGGATCTGGTGTCTAAAGAAGTAGTCCAGTTACACATTTGTGGGCTTATAACTTGGCTTTTGAATGTCCTAGAGAGATCAGGTTTGTTTTAGTATACTCCAATCAACAGCCCCTACAACCACAAAAAGGAATGGAGTCATTAGCACTTATGGTTTTTAAATGGCACCCAGAATTATGTTGCACGAAGCACTATTTCACATCATTCTGGGTTCATTTGTGTGAAAACAAGGTCCAATCAGGCTGAAACGTTACAAGAAGGTAGAATCTATTGAGTTGTAAGTGATCTGAACGTTTCAAGATGATCGCACATTCCTATAGGGGGTCAAACCATGTCCCAAAGGTCACCGGGCCTGGTGTCACTTTAAAGAAGTAGTCCAGTTACACCTTTGTGGGCTTATAACTTGGCTTCTGAATGTCCTAGAGAGGTTAGGTTTGTTTTAGTGTACTCCAATCAAAAGCCCCTACAAACACAAAAAGGAATGGAGTCATTAGCACTTATGGTTTGTAAATGGCACCCAGATTTATGTTGCACGAAGCACAATTTCACATCATTCTGGGTTCATTTGTGTGAAAACAAGGTCCAATCAGGCTGAAACGTTACAGGAAGGTAGAATCTATTGCGTTGTAAGTGATCTGAACGTTTCATGATGATAGCACTTTCCTAAGGGGGTCAAACCATGTCCCAAAGGTCACTGGATCTGGTGTCAATTTAAAGAAGTAGTCCAGTTACACATTTGTGGGCTTATAACTTGGCTTCTGAATGTCCTAGAGAGATCAGGTTTGTTTTAGTGTACTCCAATCAAAAGCCCCTACAACCACAAAAAGGAATGGAGTGTGGGCTTATAACTTGGCTTCTGAATGTCCTAGAGAGATCAGGTTTGTTTTAGTGTACTCCAATCAACAGCCCCTACAACCACAAAAAGGAATGCAGTCATTAGCACTTATGGTTTGTAAATGGCACCCAGAATTATGTTGCACGAAGCACATTTTCACATCATTCTGGGTCCATTTGTGTGAAAACAAGGTCCAATCAGGCTGAAACATTACAGGAAGGTAGAATCTATTAAGTTGTAAGTGATCTGAACGTTTCATGATGATAGCACTTCCCTAAGGGGGTCAAACCATGTCCCAAAGGTCACCGGATCTGGTGTCTAAAGAAGTAGTCCAGTTACACATTTGTGGGCTTATAACTTGGCTTCTGAATGTCCTAGAGAGATCAGGTTTGTTTTAGTATACTCCAATCAACAGCCCCTACAACCACAAAAAGGAATGGAGTCATTAGCACTTATGGTTTTTAAATGGCACCCAGAATTATGTTGCACGAAGCACAATTTCACATCATTCTGGGTTCATTTGTGTGAAAACAAGGTCCAATCAGGCTGAAACGTTACAGGAAGGTAGAATCTATTGAGTTGTAAGTGATCTGAACGTTTCATGATGATAGCACTTTCCTAAGGGGGTCAAACCATGTCCCAAAGGTCACCGGATCTGGTGTCAATTTAAAGAAGTAGTCCAGTTACACATTTGTGGGCTTATAACTTGGCTTCTGAATGTCCTAGAGAGATCAGGTTTGTTTTAGTGTACTCCAATCAACAGCCCGTACAACCACAAAAAGGAATGGAGTCATTAGCACTTATGGTTTTTAAATGGCACCCAGAATTATGTTGCACGAAGCACAATTTCACATCATTCTGGGTTCATTTGTGTGAAAACAAGGTCCAATCAGGCTGAAACGTTACAGGAAGGTAGAATCTACTGAGTTGTAAGTGATCTGAACGTTTCATGATGATAGCACTTTCCTTAGGGGGTCAAACCATGTCCCAAAGGTCACTGGATCTGGTGTCAATTTAAAGAAGTAGTCCAGTTACACATTTGTGGGCTTATAACTTGGCTTCTGAATGTCCTAGAGAGATCAGGTTTTTTTGTGTACTCCAATCAACAGCCCCTACAACCACAAAAGGAATGGAGTCATTAGCACTTATGGTTTGTAAATGGCACCCAGAATTATGTTGCACGAAGCACAATTTCACATCATTCTGGGTCCATTTGTGTGAAAACAAGGTCCAATCAGGCTGAAACATTACAGGAAGGTAGAATCTATTAAGTTGTAATTGATCTGAACGTTTCATGATGATAGCACTTCCCTAAGGGGGTCAAACAATGTCCCAAAGGTCACCGGATCTGGTGTCTAAAGAAGTAGTCCAGTTACACATTTGTGGGCTTATAACTTGGCTTTTGAATGTCCTAGAGAGATCAGGTTTGTTTTAGTATACTCCAATCAACAGCCCCTACAACCACAAAAAGGAATGGAGTCATTAGCACTTATGGTTTTTAAATGGCACCCAGAATTATGTTGCACGAAGCACTATTTCACATCATTCTGGGTTCATTTGTGTGAAAACAAGGTCCAATCAGGCTGAAACGTTACAGGAAGGTAGAATCTATTGAGTTGTAAGTGATCTGAACGTTTCATGATGATAGCACTTTCGCAAGGGGGTCAAACCATGTCCCAAAGGTCACCAGATCTGGTGTCAATTTAAAGAAGTAGTCCAGTTACACATTTGTGGGCTTATAACTTGGCTTCTGAATGTCCTAGAGAGATCAGGTTTGTTTTAATGTACTCCAATCAACAGCCCCTACAACCACAAAAAGGAATGGAGTCATTAGCACTTATGGTTTGTAAATGGCACCCAGAATTATGTTGCACGAAGCACAATTTCACTTCATTCTGGGTCCATTTGTGTGAAAACAAGGTCCAATCAGGCTGAAACGCTACAAGAAGGTAGAATCAATTGAGTTGTAAGTGATCTGAACGTTTCAAGATGATCGCACATTCCTATAGGGGGTAAAACCATGTCCCAAAGGTCACCGGGCCTGGTGTCACTTTAAAGAAGTAGTCCAGTTACATCTTTGTGGGCTTATAACTTGGCTTCTGAATGTCCTATAGAGGTTAGGTTTGTTTTAGTGTACTCCAATCAACAGCCCCTACAACCACAAAAAGGAATGGAGTCATTAGCACTTATGGTTTGTAAATGGCACCCAGAATTATGTTGCACGAAGCACAATTTCACATATTTCTGGGTTCATTTGTGTGAAAACAAGGTCCAATCAGGCTGAAACGTTACAAGAAGGTAGAATCTATTGAGTTGTAAGTGATCTGAACGTTTCATGATGATCGCACATTCCTATAGGGGGTCAAACCATGTCCCAAACGTCACCGGGCCTGGTGTTACTTTAAAGAAGTAGTCCAGTTACACCTTTGTGGGCTTACAACTTGGCTTCTGAATGTCCTAGAGAGGTCAGGTTTGTTTTAGTGTACTCCAATCAACAGCCCCTACAACCACAAAAAGGAATGGAGTCATTAGCACTTATGGTTTGTAAATGGCACCCAGAATTATGTTGCACGAAGCACAATTTCACATCATTCTGGGTTCATTTGTGTGAAAACAAGGTCCAATCAGGCTGAAACGTCACAGGAAGGTAGAATCTATTGAGTTGTAAGTGATCTGAACGTTTCATGATGATAGCACTTTCCTAAGGAGGTCAAACCATGTCCCAAAGGTCACCGGATCTGGTGTCAATTTAAAGAAGTAGTCCAGTTACACATTTGTGGGCTTATAACTTGGCTTCTGAATGTCCTAGAGAGATCAGGTTTGTTTTAATGTACTCCAATCAACAGCCCCTACAACCACAAAAAGGAATGGAGTCATTAGCACTTATGGTTTGTAAATGGCACCCAGAATTATGTTGCACGAAGCACAATTTCACTTCATTCTGGGTCCATTTGTGTGAAAACAAGGTCCAATCAGGCTGAAACGCTACAAGAAGGTAGAATCAATTGAGTTGTAAGTGATCTGAACGTTTCAAGATGATCGCACATTCCTATAGGGGGTAAAACCATGTCCCAAAGGTCACCGGGCATGGTGTCACTTTAAAGAAGTAGTCCAGTTACATTTTTGTGGGCTTATAACTTGGCTTCTGAATGTCCTATAGAGGTTAGGTTTGTTTTAGTGTACTCCAATCAACAGCCCCTACAACCACAAAAAGGAATGGAGTCATTAGCACTTATGGTTTGTAAATGGCACCCAGAATTATGTTGCACGAAGCACAATTTCACATCTTTCTGGGTCCATTTGTGTGAAAACAAGGTCCAATCAGGCTGAAACGTTACAAGAAGGTAGAATCTATTGAGTTGTAAGTGATCTGAACGTTTCATGATGATCGCACATTCCTATAGGGGGTCAAACCATGTCTCAAAGGTCACCGGGCCTGGTGTCACTTTAAAGAAGTAGTCCAGTTACACCTTTGTGGGCTTACAACTTGGCTTCTGAATGTCCTAGAGAGGTCAGGTTTGTTTTAGTGTACTCCAATCAACAGCCCCTACAACCAAAAAAAGGAATGGAGTCATTAGCACTTATGGTTTGTAAATGGCACCCAGAATTATGTTGCACGAAGCACAATTTCACATCATTCTGGGTTCATTTGTGTGAAAACAAGGTCCAATCAGGCTGAAACATTACAGGAAGGTAGAATCTATTAAGTTGTGAGTGATCTGAACGTTTCATGATGATAGCACTTCCCTAAGGGGGTCAAACAATGTCCCAAAGGTCACCGGATCTGGTGTCTAAAGAAGTAGTCCAGTTACACATTTGTGGGCTTATAACTTGGCTTTTGAATGTCCTAGAGAGATCAGGTTTGTTTTAGTATACTCCAATCAACAGCCCCTACAACCACAAAAAGGAATGGAGTCATTAGCACTTATGGTTTTTAAATGGCACCCAGAATTATGTTGCACGAAGCACTATTTCACATCATTCTGGGTTCATTTGTGTGAAAACAAGGTCCAATCAGGCTGAAACGTTACAGGAAGGTAGAATCTATTGAGTTGTAAGTGATCTGAACGTTTCATGATGATAGCACTTTCGCAAGGGGGTCAAACCATGTCCCAAAGGTCACCAGATCTGGTGTCAATTTAAAGAAGTAGTCCAGTTACACATTTGTGGGCTTATAACTTGGCTTCTGAATGTCCTAGAGAGATCAGGTTTGTTTTAATGTACACCAATCAACAGCCCCTACAACCACAAAAAGGAATGGAGTCATTAGCACTTATGGTTTGTAAATGGCACCCAGAATTATGTTGCACGAAGCACAATTTCACTTCATTCTGGGTCCATTTGTGTGAAAACAAGGTCCAATCAGGCTGAAACGCTACAAGAAGGTAGAATCAATTGAGTTGTAAGTGATCTGAACGTTTCATGATGATCGCACATTCCTATAGGGGGTCAAACCATGTCCCAAAGGTCACCGGGCCTGGTGTCACTTTAAAGAAGTAGTCCAGTTACACCTTTGTGGGCTTACAACTTGGCTTCTGAATGTCCTAGAGAGGTCAGGTTTGTTTTAGTGTACTCCAATAAACAGCCCCTACAACCACAAAAAGGAATGGAGTCATTAGCACTTATGGTTTGTAAATGGCACCCAGAATTATGTTGCACGAAGCACAATTTCACATCATTCTGGGTTCATTTGTGTGAAAACAAGGTCCAATCAGGCTGAAACGTCACAGGAAGGTAGAATCTATTGAGTTGTAAGTGATCTGAACGTTTCATGATGATAGCACTTTCCTAAGGAGGTCAAACCATGTCCCAAAGGTCACCAGATCTGGTGTCAATTTAAAGAAGTAGTCCAGTTACACATTTGTGGGCTTATAACTTGGCTTCTGAATGTCCTAGAGAGATCAGGTTTGTTTTAATGTACTCCAATCAACAGCCCCTACAACCACAAAAAGGAATGGAGTCATTAGCACTTATAGTTTGTAAATGGCACCCAGAATTATGTTGCACGAAGAACAATTTCACTTCATTCTGGGTCCATTTGTGTGAAAACAAGGTCCAATCAGGCTGAAACGCTACAAGAAGGTAGAATCAATTGAGTTGTAAGTGATCTGAACGTTTCAAGATGATCGCACATTCCTATAGGGGGTAAAACCATGTCCCAAAGGTCACCGGGCCTGGTGTCACTTTAAAGAAGTAGTCCAGTTACATCTTTGTGGGCTTATAACTTGGCTTCTGAATGTCCTATAGAGGTTAGGTTTGTTTTAGTGTACTCCAATCAACAGCCCCTACAACCACAAAAAGGAATGGAGTCATTAGCACTTATGGTTTGTAAATGGCACCCAGAATTATGTTGCACGAAGCACAATTTCACATCTTTCTGGGTTCATTTGTGTGAAAACAAGGTCCAATCAGGCTGAAACGTTACAAGAAGGTAGAATCTATTGAGTTGTAAGTGATCTGAACGTTTCATGATGATCGCACATTCCTATAGGGGGTCAAACCATGTCCCAAAGGTCACCGGGCCTGGTGTCACTTTAAAGAAGTAGTCCAGTTACACCTTTGTGGGCTTACAACTTGGCTTCTGAATGTCCTAGAGAGGTCAGGTTTGTTTTAGTGTACTCCAATCAACAGCCCCTACAACCACAAAAAGGAATGGAGTCATTAGCACTTATGGTTTGTAAATGGCACCCAGAATTATGTTGCACGAAGCACAATTTCACATCATTCTGGGTTCATTTGTGTGAAAACAAGGTCCAATCAGGCTGAAACGTCACAGGAAGGTAGAATCTATTGAGTTGTAAGTGATCTGAACGTTTCATGATGATAGCACTTTCCTAAGGAGGTCAAACCATGTCCCAAAGGTCACCGGATCTGGTGTCAATTTAAAGAAGTAGTCCAGTTACACATTTGTGGGCTTATAACTTGGCTTCTGAATGTCCTAGAGAGATCAGGTTTGTTTTAGTATACGCCAATCAACAGCCCCTACAACCACAAAAAGGAATGGAGTCATTAGCACTTATTGTTTTTAAATGGCACCCAGATTTATGTTGCACGAAGCACAATTTCACATCATTCTGGGTTCATTTGTGTGAAAACAAGGTCCAATCAGGCTGAAACGTTACAGGAAGGTAGAATCTATTGAGTTGTAAGTGATCTGAACGTTTCATGATGATAGCACTTTCGTAAGGGGGTCAAACCATGTCCCAAAGGTCACCGGATCTGGTGTCAATTTAAAGAAGTAGTCCAGTTACAAATTTGTGGGCTTATAACTTGGCTTCTGAATGTCCTAGAGAGATCAGGTTTGTTTTAATGTACTCCAATCAACAGCCCCTACAACGACAAAAAGGAATGGAGTCATTAGCACTTATGGTTTGTAAATGGCACCCAGAATTATGTTGCACGAAGCACAATTTCACATCATTCTGGGTTCATTTGTGTGAAAACAAGGTCCAATCAGGCTGAAATGTTACAGGAAGGTAGAATCTATTGAGTTGTAAGTGATCTGAATGTTTCATGATGATAGCACTTTCCTAAGGGGGTCAAACCATGTCCCAAATGTCACCGGATCTGGTGTCAATTTAAAGAAGTAGTCCAGTTACACATTTGTGGGCTTATAACTTGGCTTCTGAATGTCCTAGAGAGATAAGGTTTGTTTTAGTGTACTCCAATCAACAGCCCCTACAACCACAAAAAGGAATGGAGTCATTAGCACTTATGGTTTGTAAATGGCACCCAGAATTATGTTGCACGAAGCACAATTTCACTTCATTCTGGGTCCATTTGTGTGAAAACAAGGTCCAATCAGGCTGAAACGCTACAAGAAGGTAGAATCTATTGAGTTGTAAGTGATCTGAACGTTTCAAGATGATCGCACATTCCTATAGGGGGTCAAACCATGTCCCAAAGGTCACTGGGCCTGGTGTCACTTTAAAGAAGTAGTCCAGTTACACATTTGTGGGCTTATAACTTGGCTTCTGAATATCCTAGAGCGATCAGGTTTGTTTTAGTGTACTCCAATCAACAGCCCCTACAACCACAAAAAGGAATTGAGTCATTAGCACTTATGATTTTTAAATGGCACCCAGAATTATGTTGCCCGAAGCACAATTTCACATCATTCTGGGTTCATTTGTGTGAAAACAAGGTCCAATCAGGCTGAAACGTTACAGGAAGGTAGAATCTATTGAGTTGTAAGTGATCTGAACGTTTCATGATGATAGCACTTTCCTAAGGGGGTCAAACCATGTCCCAAAGGTCACCGGATCTGGTGTCAATTTAAAGTAGTCCAGTTACACATTTGTGGGCTTATAACTTGGCTTCTGAATGTCCTAGAGAGATCAGGTTTGTTTTAGTGTACTCCAATCAACAGCCCCTACAACCACAAAAAGGAATGGAGTCATTAGCACTTATGGTTTGTAAATGGCACCCAGAATTATGTTGCACGAAGCACAATTTCACTTCATTCTGGGTCCATTTGTGTGAAAACAAGGTCCAATCAGGCTGAAACGCTACAAGAAGGTAGAATCAATTGAGTTGTAAGTGATCTGAATGTTTCAAGATGATCGCACATTCCTATAGGGGGTCAAACCATGTCCCAAAGGTCACCGGGCCTGGTGTCACTTTAAAGAAGTAGTCCAGTTACATCTTTGTGGGCTTATAACTTGGCTTCTGAATGTCTATAGAGGTTAGGTTTGTTTTAGTGTACTCCAATCAACAGCCCCTACAACCACAAAAAGGAATGGAGTCATTAGCACTTATGGTTTGTAAATGGCACCCAGAATTATGTTGCACGAAGCACAATTTCACATCACTCTGGGTTCATTTGTGTGAAAACAAGGTCCAATCAGGCTGAAACGTTACAAGAACATAGAATCTATTGAGTTGTAAGTGATCTGAACGTTTCATGATGATCGCACATTCCTATAGGGGGTCAAACCATGTCCCAAAGGTCACCGGGCCTGGTGTCACTTTAAAGAAGTAGTCCAGTTACACCTTTGTGGGCTTATAACTTGGCTTCTGAAAGTCCTAGAGAGGTCAGGTTTGTTTAAGTGTACTCCAATCAACAGCCCCTACAACCACAAAAAGGAATGGAGTCATTAGCACTTATGGTTTGTAAATGGCACCCAGAATTATGTTGCACGAAGCACAATTTCACATCATTCTGGGTTCATTTGTGTGAAAACAAGGTCCAATCAGGCTGAAACGTCACAGGAAGGTAGAATCTATCGAGTTGTAAGTGATCTGAACGTTTCATGATGATAGCACTTTCCTAAGGGGGTCAAACCATGTCCCAAAGGTCACCGGATCTGGTGTCAATTTAAAGAAGTAGTCCAGTTACACATTTGTGGGCTTATAACTTGGCTTCTGAATGTCCTAGAGAGATCAGGTTTGTTTTAGTATACTCCAATCAACAGCCCCTACAACCACAAAAAGGAATGGAGTCATTAGCACTTATGGTTTTTAAATGGCACCCAGAATTATGTTGCGCGAAGCACAATTTCACATCATTCTGGGTTCATTTGTGTGAAAACAAGGTCCAATCAGGCTGAAACTTTACAGGAAGGTAGAATCTATTGAGTTGTAAGTGATCTGAACGTTTCATGATGATAGCACTTTCCTAAGGGGGTCAAACCATGTCCCAAATGTCACCGGATCTGGTGTCAATTTAAAGAAGTAGTCCAGTTACACATTTGTGGGCTTATAACTTGGCTTCTGAATGTCCTAGAGAGGTCAGGTTTGTTTTAATGTACTCCAATCAACAGCCCCTACAACCACAAAAAGGAATGGAGTCATTAGCACTTATGGTTTGTAAATGGCACCCAGAATTATGTTGCACGAAGCACAATTTCACATCATTCTGGGTTCATTTGTGTGAAAACAAGGTCCAATCAGGCTGAAACGTCACAGTAAGGTAGAATCTATTGAGTTGTAAGTGATCTGAACGTTTCATGATGATAGCACTTTCCTAAGGAGGTCAAACCATGTCCCAAAGGTCACCGGATCTGGTGTCAATTTAAAGAAGTAGTCCAGTTACACATTTGTGGGCTTATAACTTGGCTTCTGAATGTCCTAGAGAGATCAGGTTTGTTTTAATGTACTCCAATCAACAGCCCCTACAACCACAAAAAGGAATGGAGTCATTAGCACTTATGGTTTGTAAATGGCACCCAGAATTATGTTGCACGAAGAACAATTTCACTTCATTCTGGGTCCATTTGTGTGAAAACAAGGTCCAATCAGGCTGAAACGCTACAAGAAGGTAGAATCAATTGAGTTGTAAGTGATCTGAACGTTTCAAGATGATCGCACATTCCTATAGGGGGTAAAACCATGTCCCAAAGGTCACCGGGCCTGGTGTCACTTTAAAGAAGTAGTCCAGTTACATCTTTGTGGGCTTATAACTTGGCTTCTGAATGTCCTATAGAGGTTAGGTTTGTTTTAGTATACTCCAATCAACAGCTCCTACAACCACAAAAAGGAATGGAGTCATTAGCACTTATGGTTTGTAAATGGCACCCAGAATTATGTTGCACGAAGCACAATTTCACATCATTCTGGGTTCATTTGTGTGAAAACAAGGTCCAATCAGGCTGAAACGTTACAAGAAGGTAGAATCTATTGAGTTGTAAGTGATCTGAACGTTTCATGATGATCGCACTTTCCTAAGGAGGTCAAACCATGTCCCAAAGGTCACCGGATCTGGTGTCAATTTAAAGAAGTAGTCCAGTTACACATTTGTGGGCTTATAACTTGGCTTCTGAATGTCCTAGAGAGATCAGGTTTGTTTTAGTATACGCCAATCAACAGCCCCTACAACCACAAAAAGGAATGGAGTCATTAGCACTTATTGTTTTTAAATGGCACCCAGATTTATGTTGCACGAAGCACAATTTCACATCATTCTGGGTTCATTTGTGTGAAAACAAGGTCCAATCAGGCTGAAACGTTACAGGAAGGTAGAATCTATTGAGTTGTAAGTGATCTGAACGTTTCATGATGATAGCACTTTCGTAAGGGGGTCAAACCATGTCCCAAAGGTCACCGGATCTGGTGTCAATTTAAAGAAGTAGTCCAGTTACACATTTGTGGGCTTATAACTTGGCTTCTGAATGTCCTAGAGAGATCAGGTTTGTTTTAATGTACTCCAATCAACAGCCCCTACAACCACAAAAAGGAATGGAGTCATTAGCACTTATGGTTTGTAAATGGCACCCAGAATTATGTTGCACGAAGCACAATTTCACATCATTCTGGGTTCATTTGTGTGAAAACAAGGTCCAATCAGGCTGAAATGTTACAGGAAGGTAGAATCTATTGAGTTGTAAGTGATCTGAATGTTTCATGATGATAGCACTTTCCTAAGGGGGTCAAACCATGTCCCAAATGTCACCGGATCTGGTGTCAATTTAAAGAAGTAGTCCAGTTACACATTTGTGGGCTTATAACTTGGCTTCTGAATGTCCTAGAGAGATAAGGTTTGTTTTAGTGTACTCCAATCAACAGCCCCTACAACCACAAAAAGGAATGGAGTCATTAGCACTTATGGTTTGTAAATGGCACCCAGAATTATGTTGCACGAAGCACAATTTCACTTCATTCTGGGTCCATTTGTGTGAAAACAAGGTTCAATCAGGCTGAAACGCTACAAGAAGGTAGAATCTATTGAGTTGTAAGTGATCTGAACGTTTCCAGATGATCGCACATTCCTATAGGGGGTCAAACCATGTCCCAAAGGTCACTGGGCCTGGTGTCACTTTAAAGAAGTAGTCCAGTTACACATTTGTGGGCTTATAACTTGGCTTCTGAATATCCTAGAGCGATCAGGTTTGTTTTAGTGTACTCCAATCAACAGCCCCTACAACCACAAAAAGGAATTGAGTCATTAGCACTTATGGTTTTTAAATGGCACCCAGAATTATGTTGCCCGAAGCACAATTTCACATCATTCTGGGTTCATTTGTGTGAAAACAAGGTCCAATCAGGCTGAAACGTTACAGGAAGGTAGAATCTATTGTGTTGTAAGTGATCTGAACGTTTCATGATGATAGCACTTTCCTAAGGGGGTCAAACCATGTCCCAAAGGTCACCGGATCTGGTGTCAATTTAAAGTAGTCCAGTTACACATTTGTGGGCTTATAACTTGGCTTCTGAATGTCCTAGAGAGATCAGGTTTGTTTTAGTGTACTCCAATCAACAGCCCCTACAACCACAAAAAGGAATGGAGTCATTAGCACTTATGGTTTGTAAATGGCACCCAGAATTATGTTGCACGAAGCAAAATTTCACTTCATTCTGGGTCCATTTGTGTGAAAACAAGGTCCAATCAGGCTGAAACGCTACAAGAAGGTAGAATCAATTGAGTTGTAAGTGATCTGAATGTTTCAAGATGATCGCACATTCCTATAGGGGGTCAAACCATGTCCCAAAGGTCACCGGGCCTGGTGTCACTTTAAAGAAGTAGTCCAGTTACATCTTTGTGGGCTTATAACTTGGCTTCTGAATGTCTATAGAGGTTAGGTTTGTTTTAGTGTACTCCAATCAACAGCCCCTACAACCACAAAAAGGAATGGAGTCATTAGCACTTATGGTTTGTAAATGGCACCCAGAATTATGTTGCACGAAGCACAATTTCACATCATTCTGGGTTCATTTGTGTGAAAACAAGGTCCAATCAGGCTGAAACGTTACAAGAACATAGAATCTATTGAGTTGTAAGTGATCTGAACGTTTCATGATGATCGCACATTCCTATAGGGGGTCAAACCATGTCCCAAAGGTCACCGGGCCTGGTGTCACTTTAAAGAAGTAGTCCAGTTACACTTTTGTGGGCTTATAACTTGGCTTCTGAAAGTCCTAGAGAGGTCAGGTTTGTTTAAGTGTACTCCAATCAACAGCCCCTACAACCACAAAAAGGAATGGAGTCATTAGCACTTATGGTTTGTAAATGGCACCCAGAATTATGTTGCACGAAGCACAATTTCACATCATTCTGGGTTCATTTGTGTGAAAACAAGGTCCAATCAGGCTGAAACGTCACAGGAAGGTAGAATCTATCGAGTTGTAAGTGATCTGAACGTTTCATGATGATAGCACTTTCCTAAGGGGGTCAAACCATGTCCCAAAGGTCACCGGATCTGGTGTCAATTTAAAGAAGTAGTCCAGTTACACATTTGTGGGCTTATAACTTGGCTTCTGAATGTCCTAGAGAGATCAGGTTTGTTTTAGTATACTCCAATCAACAGCCCCTACAACCACAAAAAGGAATGGAGTCATTAGCACTTATGGTTTTTAAATGGCACCCAGAATTATGTTGCGCGAAGCACAATTTCACATCATTCTGGGTTCATTTGTGTGAAAACAAGGTCCAATCAGGCTGAAACGTTACAGGAAGGTAGAATCTATTGAGTTGTAAGTGATCTGAACGTTTCATGATGATAGCACTTTCCTAAGGGGGTCAAACCATGTCCCAAATGTCACCGGATCTGGTGTCAATTTAAAGAAGTAGTCCAGTTACACATTTGTGGGCTTATAACTTGGCTTCTGAATGTCCTAGAGAGGTCAGGTTTGTTTTAATGTACTCCAATCAACAGCCCCTACAACCACAAAAAGGAATGGAGTCATTAGCACTTATGGTTTGTAAATGGCACCCAGAATTATGTTGCACGAAGCACAATTTCACATCATTCTGGGTCCATTTGTGTGAAAACAAGGTCCAATCAGGCTGAAACGTTACAAGAAGGTAAAATCTATTGAGTTGTAAGTGATCTGAACGTTTCATGATGATCTCACATTCCTATAGGGGGTCAAACCATGTCCCAAAGGTCACCGGGCCTGGTGTCAATTTAAAGAAGTAGTCCAGTTACACATTTGTGGGATTATAACTTGGCTTCTGAATATCCTAGAGAGGTCAGGTTTGTTTTAGAGTAGTCCAATAACAGCCCCCATTACCCCAAATAGGAATGGAGTCATTAGCGATTATGGTTTTTAAATGGCACCCAGAATTATGTTGCAAGAAGCACAATTTCACATCATTCTGGGTTCATTTGTGTGAAAACAAGGTCCAATCAGCCTGAAACGTTACAGGAAGGTAGAATCTATTGAGTTGTAAGTGATCTGAACGTTTCATGATGATAGCGCTTTCCTAAGGGGGTCAAACCATGTCCGAAAGGTCACCGGATCTGGTGTCAATTTGAAGATGTAGTCCAGTTACACCTTTGTGGGCTTATAACTTGGCTTCTGAATATCCTAGAGAGGTCAGGTTTGTTTGAGTGTACTCCAATCAACAGCCCCTACAACCACAAAAAGGAATGGAGTCATTAGCACTTATGATTTGTAAATGGCACCCAGAATTATGTTGCACGAAGCACAATTTCACATCATTCTGGGTCGATTTGTGTGAAAACAATGTCCAATCAGGCTGAAACGTTACAAGAAGGTAGAATCTGTTGAGTTGTAAGTGATCTGAACGTTTCATGATGATCGCACATTCCTATAGGGGGTCAAACCATGTCCCAAAGGTCACCGGGCCTGGTGTCAATTTAAAGAAGTAGTCCAGTTACACATTTGTGGGATTATAACTTGGCTTCTGAATATCCTAGAGAGGTCAGGTTTGTTTTAGTATACTCAAATCAACAGCCCCTACAACCACAAAAGGAATGGAGTCATTAGCACTTATGGTTTGTAAGTGGCACCCAGAATTATGTTGCACGAAGCACAATTTCACATCATTCTGGGTCCATTTGTGTGAAAACAAGGTCCAATCCGGCTGAAACGCTACAAGAAGGTAGAATCTATTGAGTTGTAAGTGATCTGAACGTTTCAAGATGATCGCACATTCCTAAGGGGGTCAAACCATGTCCCAAAGGTCACCGGGCCAAGTGTCACTTTAAAGATGTAGTCCAGTTACACCTTTGTGGGCTTATAACTTGGCTTCTGAATATCCTAGAGAGGTCAGGTTTGTTTGAGTGTACTCCAATCAACAGCCCCTACAACCACAAAAAGGAATGGAGTCATTAGCACTTATGATTTGTAAATGGTACCCAGAATTATGTTGCACGAAGCACAATTTCACATCATTCTGGGTCCATTTGTGTGAAAACAAGGTCCAATCAGGCTGAAACGTTACAGGAAGGTAGAATCTATTGAGTTGTAAGTGATCTGAACGTTTCATGATGATAGCACTTTCCTAAGGAGGTCAAACCATGTCCCAAAGGTCACCGGATCTGGTGTCAATTTAAAGAAGTATTCCAGTTACACATTTGTGGGCTTATAACTTGGCTTCTGAATGTCCTAGAGCAATCAGGTTTATTTTAGTGTACTCCAATCCTCAGCCCCTACAACCACAAAAAGGAATGGAGTCATTAGCACTTATGGTTTGTAAATGGTACCCAGAATTATGTTGCACGAAGCACAATTTCACATCATTCTGGGTCCATTTGTGTGAAAACAAGGTCCAATCAGGCTGAAACGTTACAGGAAGGTAGAATCTATTGAGTTGTAAGTGATCTGAACGTTTCATGATGATCGCACATTCCTAAGGAGGTCAAACCATGTCCCAAAGGTCACCGGATCTGGTGTCAATTTAAAGAAGTATTCCAGTTACACATTTGTGGGCTTATAACTTGGCTTCTGAATGTCCTAGAGCAATCAGGTTTATTTTAGTGTACTCCAATCCTCAGCCCCTACAACCACAAAAAGGAATGGAGTCATTAGCATTTATGGTTTTTAAATGGCACCCAGAATTATGTTGCACAAAGCACAATTTCACATCATTCTGGGTTCATTTGTGTGAAAACAAGGTCCAATCAGGCTGAAACGTTACAGGAAGGTAGAATCTATTGAGTTGTAAGTGATCTGAACGTTTCATGATGATAGCACTTTCCTAAGGGGGTCAAACCATGTCCCAAAGGTCACCGGATCTGGTGTCACTTTAAAGAAGTAGTCCAGTTACACATTTGTGGGCTTATAACTTGGCTTCTGAATGTCCTAGAGAGATCAGGTTTGTTTTAGTGTACTCCAATCAACAGCCCCTACAACCACTAAAAGGAATGGAGTCATTAGCACTTATGGTTTGTAAATGGCACCCAGAATTATGTTGCACGAAGCACAATTTCACATCATTCTGGGTTCATTTGTGTGAAAACAAGGTCCAATCAGGCTGAAATGTTACAGGAAGGTAGAATCTATTGAGTTGTAAGTGATCTGAACGTTTCATGATGATCGCACATTCCTATAGGGGGTCAAACCATGTCCCAAAGGTCACCGGATCTGGTGTCAATTTAAAGAAGTAGTCCAGTTACACATTTGTGGGCTTATAACTTGGCTTCTGAATGTCCTAGAGAGATCAGGTTTGTTTTAGTGTACTCCAATCAACAGCCCCTACAACCACAAAAAGGAATGGAGTCATTAGCACTTATGGTTTGTAAATGGCACCCAGAATTATGTGGCAAGAAGCACAATTTCACATCATTCTGGGCCCATTTGTGTAAAAACAAGGTCCAATCAGGCTGAAACGTTACAAGAAGGTAGAATCTATTGAGTTGTAAGTGATCTGAACGTTTCATGATGATCGCACATTCCTAAGGGGGTCAAACCATGTCCCAAAGGTCACCGGGCCTGGTGTCACTTTAAAGAAGTAGTGCAGTTACACCTTTGTGGGCTTATAACTTGGCTTCTGAATATCCTAGAGAGGTCAGGTTTAATTTAGAGTACTCCAATTAACAGCCCCCATTAACCCAAAAAGGAATGGTGTCATTAGCACTTATGGTTTGGAAATGGCACCCATAATTATGTTGCACGAAGCACAATTTCACATCATTCTGGGTCCATTTGTGTGAAAACAAGGTCCAATCAGGCTGAAACGTTACAAGAAGGTAGAATCTATTGAGTTGTAAGTGATATGAACATTTCATGATGATCGCACATTCCTATAGGGGGTCAAACCATGTCCCAAAGGTCACCGGGCCTGGTGTCACTTTAAAGAAGTAGTCCAGTTACACTTTTGTGGGCTTATAAATTGGCTTCTGAATGTCCTAGAGAGGTCAGGTTTGTTTTAGTGTACTCCAATCAACAGCCCCTACAACCACAAAAAGGAATGGAGTCATTAGCACTTATGGTTTGTAAATGGTACCCAGAATTATGTTGCACGAAGCATAATTTCACATCATTCTGGGTCCATTTGTGTGAAAACAAGGTCCAATCAGGCTGAAACGTTACAAGAAGGTAGAATCTATTGAGTTGTAAGTGATCTGAACTTTTCATGATGATAGCACTTTCCTAAGGGGGTCAAACCATGTCCCAAAGGTCACCGGGCCTGGTGTCACTTTAAAGAAGTAGTCCAGTTACACCTTTGTGGGCTTATAACTTGGCTTCTGAATATCCTAGAGAGGTCAGGTTTAATTTAGAGTACTCCAATTAACAGCCCCCATTACCCCAAAAAGGAATGGAGTCATTAGCACTTATGGTTTTTAAATGGCACCCAGAATTATGTTGCACGAAGCACAATTTCACATTATTCTGGGTTCATTTGTGTGAAAACAAGGTCCAATCAGGCTGAAACGTTACAGGAAGGTAGAATCTATTGAGTTGTAAGTGATCTGAATGATTCATGATGATCGCACATTCCTATAGGGGGTAAAACCATGTCCCAAAGGTCACCGGGCCTGGTGTCACTTTAAAGAAGTAGTCCAGTTACACCTTTGTGGGTTTATAACCTGGCTTCTGAATGTCCTAGAGAGGTCAGGTTTGTTTTAGTGTACTCCAATCAACAGCCCCTACAACCACATAAAGGAATGGAGTCATTAGCACTTATGGTTCTTAAATGGCACCCAGAATTATGTTGCACGAAGCACAATTTCACATCATTCTGGGTCCATTTGTGTGAAAACAAGGTCCAATCAGGCTGAAACGTTACAAGAAGGTAGAATCTATTGAGTTGTAATTGATCTGAATGTTTCATGATGATCGCACATTCCTATAGGGAGTAAAACCATGTCCCAAAGGTCACCGGGCCTTTTGTCACCTTAAAGAAGTAGTCCAGTTACACCTTTGTGGGCTTATAACTTGGCTTCTGAATGTCCTAGAGAGGTCAGGTTTGTTTTAGTGTACTCCAATCAACAGCCCCTACAACCACAAAAAGGAATGCAGTCATTAGCACTTATGGTTTTTAAATGGCACCCAGAATTATATTGCACCAAGCACAATTTCACATCATTCTGGGTTCATTTGTGTGAAAACAAGGTCCAATCAGGCTGAAACGTTACAGGAAGGTAGAATCTATTGAGTTGTAAGTGATCTGAACGTTTCATGATGATCGCACATTCCTATAGGGGGTCAAACCATGTCCCAAGGGTCACCGGATCTGGTGTCAATTTAAAGAAGTAGTCCAGTTACACATTTGTGGGCTTATAACTTGGCTTCTGAATGTCCTAGAGAGATCAGGTTTGTTTTAGTGTACTCCAATCAACAGCCCCTACAACCACAAAAAGGAATGGAGTCATTAGCACTTATGGTTTGTAAATGGCACCCAGAATTATGTGGCACGAAGCACAATTTCACATCATTCTGGGTTCATTTGTGTGAAAACAAGGTCCAATCAGGCTGAAACTTTACAAGAAGGTAGAATCTATTGAGTTGTAAGTGATCTGAACGTTTCATGATGATCGCACATTCCTATAGGGGGTCAAACCATGTCCCAAAGGTCATCGGGCCTGGTGCCACTTTAAAGAAGTAGTCCAGTTACACCTTTGTGGGCTTATAACTTGGCTTCTAAATGTCCTAGAGAGATCAGATTTGTTTTAGTGTACTCCAATCAACAGCCCCTACAACCACAAAAAGGAATGGAGTCATTAGCACTTATGGTTTTTAAATGGCACCCAGATTTATGTTGCACGAAGCACAATTTCACATCATTCTGGGTTCATTTGTGTGAAAACAAGGTCCAATCAGCCTGAAACGTTACAGGAAGGTAGAATCTATTGAGTTGTAAGTGATCTGAACGTTTCATGATGATAGCGCTTTCCTAAGGGTGTCAAACCATGTCCCAAAGGTCACCGGATCTGGTGTCAATTTGAAGATGTAGTCCAGTTACACCTTTGTGGGCTTATAACTTGGCTTCTGAATATCCTAGAGAGGTCAGGTTTGTTTGAGTGTACTCCAATCAACAGCCCCTACAACCACAAAAAGGAATGGAGTCATTAGCACTTATGATTTGTAAATGGCACCCAGAATTATGTTGCACGAAGCACAATTTCACATCATTCTGGGTCGATTTGTGTGAAAACAAGGTCCAATCAGGCTGAAACGTTACAGGAAGGTAGAATCTATTGAGTAGTACGTGGTCTGAACATTTCAAGATGATCGCACATTCCTATAGGGGGTAAAACCATGTCCCAAAGGTCATTGGGCCTGGTGTCACTTTAAAGAAGTAGTCCAGTTACATCTTTGTGGGCTTATAACTTGGCTTCTGAATGTCCTAGAGAGGTTAGGTTTGTTTTAGTGTACTCCAATCAACAGCCCCTACAACCACAAAAAGGAATGGAGTCATTAGGACTTATGGTTTGTAATTGCCACCCAGAATTTTGTTGCACGAAGCACAATTTCACATCATTCTGGGTTCATTTGTGTGAAAACAAGGTCCAATCAGGCTGAAACGTTACAAGAAGGTAGAATCTATTGAGTTGTAAGTGATCTGAACGTTTCATGATGATGGCACATTCCTATAGGGGGTCAAACCATGTCCCAAAGGTCACCGGGCCTGGTGTCAATTTAAAGAAGTAGTCCAGTTACACATTTGTGGGCTTATAACTTGGCTTCTGAATGTCCTAGAGCAATCAGGTTTGTTTTAGTGTACTCCAATCAACAGCCCCTACAACCACAAAAAGGAATGGAGTCATTAGCACTTATGGTTTTTAATTGGCACCCAGAATTATGTTGCACGAAGCACAATTTCACATCATTCTGGGTTCATTTGTGTAAAAACAAGGTCCAATCAGGCTGAAACGTTACAGAAAGGTAGAATCTATTGAGTTGTAAGTGATCTGAACGTTTCATGATGATAGCAATTTCCTAAGGGGGTCAAACCATGTCCCAAAGGTCACCGGATCTGGTGTCAATTTAAAGAAGTAGTCCAGTTACACATTTATGGGCTTATAACTTGGCTTCTGAATGTCCTAGAGAGATCAGGTTTGTTTTAGTGTACTCCAATCAACAGCCCCCATTACCCCAAAAAGGAATGGAGTCATTAGCACTTATGGTTTTTAAATGGCACCCAGAATTATGTTGCACGAAGCACAATTTCACATTATTCTGGGTTCATTTGTGTGAAAACAAGGTCCAATCAGGCTGAAACGTTACAGGAAGGTAGAATCTATTGAGTTGTAAGTGATCTGAACGTTTCATGATGATCGCACATTCCTATAGGGGGTCAAACCATGTCCCAAAGGTCACCGGATCTGGTGTCAATTTAAAGAAGTAGTCCAGTTACACATTTGTGGGCTTATAACTTGGCTTCTGAATGTCCTAGAGAGATCAGGTTTGTTTTAGTGTACTCCAATCAACAGCCCCTACAACCACAAAAAGGAATGGAGTCATTAGCACTTATGGTTTGTAAATGGCACCCAGAATTATGTGGCAAGAAGCACAATTTCACATCATTCTGGGCCCATTTGTGTAAAAACAAGGTCCAATCAGGCTGAAACGTTACAAGAAGGTAGAATCTATTGAGTTGTAAGTGATCTGAACGTTTCATGATGATCGCACATTCCTAAGGGGGTCAAACCATGTCCCAAAGGTCACCGGGCCTGGTGTCACTTTAAAGAAGTAGTGCAGTTACACCTTTGTGGGCTTATAACTTGGCTTCTGAATATCCTAGAGAGGTCAGGTTTAATTTAGAGTACTCCAATTAACAGCCCCCATTACCCCAAAAAGGAATGGAGTCATTAGCACTTATGGTTTGGAAATGGCACCCATAATTATGTTGCACGAAGCACAATTTCACATCATTCTGGGTCCATTTGTGTGAAAACAAGGTCCAATCAGGCTGAAACGTTACAAGAAGGTAGAATCTATTGAGTTGTAAGTGATATGAACATTTCATGATGATCGCACATTCCTATAGGGGGTCAAACCATGTCCCAAAGGTCACCGGGCCTGGTGTCACTTTAAAGAAGTAGTCCAGTTACACTTTTGTGGGCTTATAAATTGGCTTCTGAATGTCCTAGAGAGGTCAGGTTTGTTTTAGTGTACTCCAATCAACAGCCCCTACAACCACAAAAAGGAATGGAGTCATTAGCACTTATGGTTTGTAAATGGTACCCAGAATTATGTTGCACGAAGCACAATTTCACATCATTCTGGGTCCATTTGTGTGAAAACAAGGTCCAATCAGGCTGAAACGTTACAAGAAGGTAGAATCTATTGAGTTGTAAGTGATCTGAACTTTTCATGATGATAGCACTTTCCTAAGGGGGTCAAACCATGTCCCAAAGGTCACCGGGCCTGGTGTCACTTTAAAGAAGTAGTCCAGTTACACCTTTGTGGGCTTATAACTTGGCTTCTGAATATCCTAGAGAGGTCAGGTTTAATTTAGAGTACTCCAATTAACAGCCCCCATTACCCCAAAAAGGAATGGAGTCATTAGCACTTATGGTTTTTAAATGGCACCCAGAATTATGTTGCACGAAGCACAATTT
The DNA here is from genome assembly GCF_043380555.1 of Nothobranchius furzeri. Taxonomy (NCBI): domain Eukaryota; kingdom Metazoa; phylum Chordata; class Actinopteri; order Cyprinodontiformes; family Nothobranchiidae; genus Nothobranchius; species Nothobranchius furzeri. The sequence continues at coordinate 38,243,430 of NC_091743.1, forward strand.
CACATTATTCTGGGTTCATTTGTGTGAAAACAAGGTCCAATCAGGCTGAAACGTTACAGGAAGGTAGAATCTATTGAGTTGTAAGTGATCTGAATGATTCATGATGATCGCACATTCCTATAGGGGGTAAAACCATGTCCCAAAGGTCACCGGGCCTGGTGTCACTTTAAAGAAGTAGTCCAGTTACACCTTTGTGGGTTTATAACCTGGCTTCTGAATGTCCTAGAGAGGTCAGGTTTGTTTTAGTGTACTCCAATCAACAGCCCCTACAACCACAAAAAGGAATGGAGTCATTAGCACTTATGGTTCTTAAATGGCACCCAGAATTATGTTGCACGAAGCACAATTTCACATCATTCTGGGTCCATTTGTGTGAAAACAAGGTCCAATCAGGCTGAAACGTTACAAGAAGGTAGAATCTATTGAGTTGTAATTGATCTGAATGTTTCATGATGATCGCACATTCCTATAGGGAGTAAAACCATGTCCCAAAGGTCACCGGGCCTTTTGTCACCTTAAAGAAGTAGTCCAGTTACACCTTTGTGGGCTTATAACTTGGCTTCTGAATGTCCTAGAGAGGTCAGGTTTGTTTTAGTGTACTCCAATCAACAGCCCCTACAACCACAAAAAGGAATGCAGTCATTAGCACTTATGGTTTTTAAATGGCACCCAGAATTATATTGCACCAAGCACAATTTCACATCATTCTGGGTTCATTTGTGTGAAAACAAGGTCCAATCAGGCTGAAACGTTACAGGAAGGTAGAATCTATTGAGTTGTAAGTGATCTGAACGTTTCATGATGATCGCACATTCCTATAGGGGGTCAAACCATGTCCCAAGGGTCACCGGATCTGGTGTCAATTTAAAGAAGTAGTCCAGTTACACATTTGTGGGCTTATAACTTGGCTTCTGAATGTCCTAGAGAGATCAGGTTTGTTTTAGTGTACTCCAATCAACAGCCCCTACAACCACAAAAAGGAATGGAGTCATTAGCACTTATGGTTTGTAAATGGCACCCAGAATTATGTGGCACGAAGCACAATTTCACATCATTCTGGGTTCATTTGTGTGAAAACAAGGTCCAATCAGGCTGAAACTTTACAAGAAGGTAGAATCTATTGAGTTGTAAGTGATCTGAACGTTTCATGATGATCGCACATTCCTATAGGGGGTCAAACCATGTCCCAAAGGTCATCGGGCCTGGTGCCACTTTAAAGAAGTAGTCCAGTTACACCTTTGTGGGCTTATAACTTGGCTTCTAAATGTCCTAGAGAGATCAGATTTGTTTTAGTATACTCCAATCAACAGCCCCTACAACCACAAAAAGGAATGGAGTCATTAGCACTTATGGTTTTTAAATGGCACCCAGAATTATGTTGCACGAAGCACAATTTCACATCATTCTGGGTTCATTTGTGTGAAAACAAGGTCCAATCAGCCTGAAACGTTACAGGAAGGTAGAATCTATTGAGTTGTAAGTGATCTGAACGTTTCATGATGATAGCGCTTTCCTAAGGGTGTCAAACCATGTCCCAAAGGTCACCGGATCTGGTCTCAATTTGAAGATGTAGTCCAGTTACACCTTTGTGGGCTTATAACTTGGCTTCTGAATATCCTAGAGAGGTCAGGTTTGTTTGAGTGTACTCCAATCAACAGCCCCTACAACCACAAAAAGGAATGGAGTCATTAGCACTTATGATTTGTAAATGGCACCCAGAATTATGTTGCACGAAGCACAATTTCACATCATTCTGGGTCGATTTGTGTGAAAACAAGGTCCAATCAGGCTGAAACGTTACAGGAAGGTAGAATCTATTGAGTAGTACGTGGTCTGAACATTTCAAGATGATCGCACATTCCTATAGGGGGTAAAACCATGTCCCAAAGGTCATTGGGCCTGGTGTCACTTTAAAGAAGTAGTCCAGTTACATCTTTGTGGGCTTATAACTTGGCTTCTGAATGTCCTAGAGAGGTTAGGTTTGTTTTAGTGTACTCCAATCAACAGCCCCTACAACCACAAAAAGGAATGGAGTCATTAGGACTTATGGTTTGTAATTGCCACCCAGAATTTTGTTGCACGAAGCACAATTTCACATCATTCTGGGTTCATTTGTGTGAAAACAAGGTCCAATCAGGCTGAAACGTTACAAGAAGGTAGAATCTATTGAGTTGTAAGTGATCTGAACGTTTCATGATGATGGCACATTCCTATAGGGGGTCAAACCATGTCCCAAAGGTCACCGGGCCTGGTGTCAATTTAAAGAAGTAGTCCAGTTACACATTTGTGGGCTTATAACTTGGCTTCTGAATGTCCTAGAGCAATCAGGTTTGTTTTAGTGTACTCCAATCAACAGCCCCTACAACCACAAAAAGGAATGGAGTCATTAGCACTTATGGTTTTTAAATGGCACCCAGAATTATGTTGCACGAAGCACAATTTCACATCATTCTGGGTTCATTTGTGTAAAAACAAGGTCCAATCAGGCTGAAACGTTACAGGAAGGTAGAATCTATTGAGTTGTAAGTGATCTGAACGTTTCATGATGATAGCAATTTCCTAAGGGGGTCAAACCATGTCCCAAAGGTCACCGGATCTGGTGTCAATTTAAAGAAGTAGTCCAGTTACACATTTATGGGCTTATAACTTGGCTTCTGAATGTCCTAGAGAGATCAGGTTTGTTTTAGTGTACTCCAATCAACAGCCCCTACAACCACAAAAAGGAATGGAGTCATTAGCACTTATGGTTTGTAAATGGCACCCAGAATTATGTTGCACGAAGCACAATTTCACATAATTCTGGGTTCATTTGTGTGAAAACAAGGTCCAATCAGGCTGAAACGTTACAGGAAGGTAGAATCTATTGAGTTGTAAGTGATCTGAACGTTTCATGATGATAGCACTTTCCTAAGGGGGTCAAACCATGTCCCAAAGGTCACCGGATCTGGTGTCAATTTAAAGAAGTAGTCCAGTTACACATTTGTGGGCTTATAACTTGGCTTCTGAATGTCCTAGAGAGATCAGGTTTGTTTTAGTATACTCCAATCAACAGCCCCTACAACCACAAAAAGGAATGGAGTCATTAGCACTTATGGTTTTTAAATGGCACCCAGAATTATGTTGCACGAAGCACAATTTCACATCATTCTGGGTTCATTTGTGTGAAAACAAGGTCCAATCAGGCTGAAACGTTACAGGAAGGTAGAATCTTATGAGTTGTAAGTGATCTGAACGTTTCATGATGATAGCACTTTCCTAAGGGGGTCAAACCATGTCCCAAAAGTCACCGGATCTGGTGTCAATTTAAAGAAGTGGTCCAGTTACACATTTGTGGGCTTATAACTTGGCTTCTGAATGTCCTAGAGAGATCAGGTTTGTTTTAGTGTACTCCCATGAACAGCCACTACAATCACAAAAAGGAATGGAGTCATTAGCACTTTTGGTTTGGAAATGGCACCCAGAATTATGTTGCACGAAGCACAATTTCACATCATTCTGGGTCCATTTGTGTGAAAACAAGGTCCAATCAGGCTGAAACGTTACAAGAAGGTAGAATCTATTGAGTTGTAAGTGATCTGAACATTTCATGATTATCGCACATTCCTATAGTGGGTCAAACCATGTCCCAAAGGTCACCGGGCCTGGTGTCACTTTAAAGAAGTAGTCCAGTTACACCTTTGTGGGCTTATAACTTGGCTTCTGAATGTCCTAGAGAGGTCAGGTTTGTTTTATTGTACTCCAATCAACGGCCCCTACAACCACAAAAAGGAATGGAGTCATTAGCACTTATGGTTTGTAAATGGCACCCAGAATTATGTGGCACAAAGCACAATTTCACATCATTCTGGGTTCATTTGTGTGAAAACAAGGTCCAATCAGGCTGAAACGTTACAAGAAGGTAGAATCTATTGAGTTGTAAGTGATCTGAACGTTTCATGATGATCGCACATTCCTATAGGGGGTCAAACCATGTCCCAAAGGACACCGGGCCTGGTGTCACTTTAAAGAAGAAGTCCAGTTACACATTTGTTGGCTTATAACTTGGCTTCTGAATGTCCTAGAGCAATCAGGTTTATTTTAGTGTACTCCAATCCTCAGCCCCTACAACCACAAAAAGGAATGGAGTCATTAGCATTTATGGTTTTTAAATGACACCCAGAATTATGTTGCACAAAGCACAATTTCACATCATTCTGGGTTCATTTGTGTGAAAACAAGGTCCAATCAGGCTGAAACGTTACAGGAAGGTAGAATCTATTGAGTTGTAAGTGATCTGAACGTTTCATGATGATAGCACTTTCCTAAGGGGGTCAAACCATGTCCCAAAGGTCACCGGATCTGTTGTCACTTTAAAGAAGTAGTCCAGTTACACATTTGTGGGCTTATAACTTGGCTTCTGAATGTCCAAGAGAGATCAGGTTTGTTTTAGTGTACTCCAATCAACAGCCCCTACAACCACAAAAAGGAATGGAGTCATTAGCACTTATGGTTTGTAAATGGCACCCAGAATTATGTTGCACGAAGCACAATTTCACAACATTCTGGGTCCATTTGTGTGAAAACAAGGTCCAATCAGGCTTAAACGTTACAAGAAGGTAGACTCTATTGAGTTGTAAGTGATCTGAACATTTCATGATGATCGCACATTCCTATAGGGGGTCAAACCATGTCCCAAAGGTCACCGGATCTGGTGTCAATTTAAAGAAGTAGTCCAGTTACACATTTGTGGGCTTATAACTTGGCTTCTGAATGTCCTAGAGAGATCAGGTTTGTTTTAGTGTACTCCAATCAACAGCCCCTACAACCACAAAAAGGAATGGAGTCATTAGCACTTATGGTTTGTAAATGGCACCCAGAATTATGTGGCACGAAGCACAATTTCACATCATTCTGGGTTCATTTGTGTGAAAACAAGGTCCAATCAGGCTGAAACTTTACAAGAAGGTAGAATCTATTGAGTTGTAAGTGATCTGAACGTTTCATGATGATCACACATTCCTATAGGGGGTCAAACCATGTCCCAAAGGTCATCGGGCCTGGTGCCACTTTAAAGAAGTAGTCCAGTTACACCTTTGTGGGCTTATAACTTGGCTTCTAAATGTCCTAGAGAGATCAGATTTGTTTTAGTGTACTCCAATCAACAGCCCCTACAACCACAAAAAGGAATGGAGTCATTAGCACTTATGGTTTTTAAATGGCACCCAGAATTATGTTGCACGAAGCACAATTTCACATCATTCTGGGTTCATTTGTGTGAAAACAAGGTCCAATCAGCCTGAAACGTTACAGGAAGGTAGAATCTATTGAGTTGTAAGTGATCTGAACGTTTCATGATGATAGCGCTTTCCTAAGGGGGTCAAACCATGTCCCAAAGGTCACCGGATCTGGTGTCAATTTGAAGATGTAGTCCAGTTACACCTTTGTGGGCTTATAACTTGGCTTCTGAATATCCTAGAGAGGTCAGGTTTGTTTGAGTGTACTCCAATCAACAGCCCCTACAACCACAAAAAGGAATGGAGTCATTAGCACTTATGATTTGTAAATGGCACCCAGAATTATGTTGCACGAAGCACAATTTCACATCATTCTGGGTCGATTTGTGTGAAAACAATGTCCAATCAGGCTGAAACGTTACAAGAAGGTAGAATCTGTTGAGTTGTAAGTGATCTGAATGTTTCATGATGATCGCACATTCCTAAGGGGGTCAAACCATGTCCCAAAGGTCACCGGGCCTGGTGTCACTTTAAAGAAGTAGTGCAGTTACACCTTTGTGGGCTTATAACTTGGCTTCTGAATATCCTAGAGAGGTCAGGTTTAATTTACAGTACTCCAATTAACAGCCCCCATTACCCCAAAAAGGAATGGAGTCATTAGCACTTATGGTTTTTAAATGGCACCCAGAATTATGTTGCACGAAGCACAATTTCACATTATTCTGGGTTCATTTGTGTGAAAACAAGGTCCAATCAGGCTGAAACGTTACAGGAAGGTAGAATCTATTGAGTTATAAGTGATCTGAATGATTCATGATGATCGCACATTCCTATAGGGGGTAAAACCATGTCCCAAAGGTCACCGGGCCTGGTGTCACTTTAAAGAAGTAGTCCAGTTACACCTTTGTGGGTTTATAACCTGGCTTCTGAATGTCCTAGAGAGGTCAGGTTTGTTTTAGTGTACTCCAATCAACAGCCCCTACAACCACAAAAAGGAATGGAGTCATTAGCACTTATGGTTATTAAATGGCACCCAGAATTATGTTGCACGAAGCACAATTTCACATCATTCTGGGTCCATTTGTGTGAAAACAAGGTCCAATCAGGCTGAAACTTTACAAGAAGGTAGAATCTATTGAGTTGTAAGTGATCTGAACATTTCATGATGATCGCACATTCCTATAGGGGGTCAAACCATGTCCCAAAGGTCATCGGGCCTGGTGCCACTTTAAAGAAGTAGTCCAGTTACACCTTTGTGGGCTTGTAACTTGGCTTCTGAATGTCCTAGAGAGATCAGGTTTGTTTTAGTGTACTCCAGTCAACAGCCCCTACAACCACAAAAAGGAATGGAGTCATTAGCACTTATGGTTTTTAAATGGCACCAAGAATTATGTTGCATGAAGCACAATTTCACATCATTCTGGGTTCATTTGTGTGAAAACAAGGTCCAGTCAGACTGAAACGTTACAGGAAGGTAGAATCTATTGAGTTGTAAGTGATCTGAACGTTTCATGATGATAGCACTTTCCTAAGGGGGTCAAACCATGTAACAAAGGTCACCGGATCTGGTGTCAATTTAAAGAAGTAGTCCAGTTACACCTTTGTGGGCTTATAACTTGGCTTCTGAATATCCTAGAGAGGTCAGGTTTGTTTTAGAGTACTCCAATAACAGCCCCCATTACCCCAAATAGGAATGGAGTCATTAGCGATTATGGTTTTTAAATGGCACCCAGAATTATGTTGCAAGAAGCACAATTTCACATCATTCTGGGTTCATTTGTGTGAAAACAAGGTCCAATCAGCCTGAAACGTTACAGGAAGGTAGAATCTATTGAGTTGTAAGTGATCTGAACGTTTCATGATGATAGCGCTTTCCTAAGGGGGTCAAACCATGTCCCAAAGGTCACCGGATCTGGTGTCAATTTGAAGATGTAGTCCAGTTACACCTTTGTGGGCTTATAACTTGGCTTCTAAATATCCTAGAGAGGTCAGGTTTGTTTGAGTGTACTCCAATCAACAGCCCCTACAACCACAAAAAGGAATGGAGTCATTAGCACTTATGATTTGTAAATGGCACCCAGAATTATGTTGCACGAAGCACAATTTCACATCATTCTGGGTCGATTTGTGTGAAAACAATGTCCAATCAGGCTGAAACGTTACAAGAAGGTAGAATCTGTTGAGTTGTAAGTGATCTGAACGTTTCATGATGATCGCACATTCCTATAGGGGGTCAAACCATGTCCCAAAGGTCACCGGGCCTGGTGTCAATTTAAAGAAGTAGTCCAGTTACACATTTGTGGGATTATAACTTGGCTTCTGAATATCCTAGAGAGGTCAGGTTTGTTTTAGAGTACTCCAATAACAGCCCCCATTACCCCAAATAGGAATGGAGTCATTAGCGATTATGGTTTTTAAATGGCACCCAGAATTATGTTGCACGAAGCACAATTTCACATCATTCTGGGTTCATTTGTGTGAAAACACGGTCCAATCAGGCTGAAACGTTACAGGAAGGTAGAATCTATTGAGTTGTAAGTGATCTGAACGTTTCATGATGATAGCACTTTCCTAAGGGGGTCAAACCATGTCCCAAAGGTCACCGGCTCTGGTGTCAATTTAAAGAAGTAGTCCAGTTACACATTTGTGGGCTTATAACTTGGCTTCTAAATGTCCTAGAGAGATCAGGTTTGTTTTAGTGTACTCCAATCAACAGCCTCTACAACCACAAAAAGGAATGGAGTCATTAGCACTTATGGTTTTTAAATGGCACCCAGAATTATGTTGCACGAAGCACAATTTCACATCATTCTGGGTTCATTTGTGTGAAATCATTCTGGGTCCATTTTGTGTGAAAACAAGGTCCAATCAGGCTGAAACTTTACAAGAAGGTAGAATCTATTGAGTTGTAAGTGATCTGAACGTTTCATGATGATCGCACATTCCTATAGGGGGTCAAACCATGTCCCAAAGGTCACCGTGCCTGGTGTCACTTTAAAGAAGTAGTCCAGTTACACCTTTGTGGCCTTATAACTTGGCTTCTGAATGTCCTAGAGAGATCAGGTTTGTTTTAGTGTACTCCATTCAACAGCCCCTACAACCACAAAAAGGAATGGAGTCATTAGCCCTTATGGTTTGGAAAAGGCACCCAGAATTATGTTGCAAGAAGCACAATTTCACATCATTCTGGGTCCATTTGTGTGAAAACAAGGTCCAATCAGGCTGAAACGTTACAAGAAGGTAGAATCTATTGAGTTGTAAGTGATCTGAACGTTTCATGATGATCGCACATTCCTATAGGGGGTCAAACCATGTCCCAAAGGTCACCGGGCCTGGTGTCACTTTAAAGTAGTCCATTTACACATTTGTAGGCTTATAACTTGGCTTCTGAATATCCTGGAGAGGTCAGGTTTGTTTTAGTGTACTCCAATCAACAGCCCCTACAACCACAAAAAAAATGGAGTCATTAGCACTTATGGTTTGTAAATGGCACCCAGAATTATGTTGCACGAAGCACAATTTCACATCATTCTGGGTCCATTTGTGTGAAAACAAGGTCCAATCAGGCTGAAACGTTACAAGAAGGTAGAATCTATTGAGTTGTAAGTGATCTGAAAGTTTCATGATGATCGCACATTCCTATAGGGGGTCAAACCATGTCCCAAAGGTCACCGGGCCTGGTGTCACTTTAAAGAAGTAACCCAATTACACATTTGTGGGATTATAACTTGGCTTCTGAAGATCCTAGAGAGGTCAGGTTTGTTTTAGAGTACTCCAATTAACAGCCCCCATTACCCCAAATAGGAATGGAGTCATTAGCGCTTATGGTTTTTAAATGGCACCCAGAATTATGTTGCACGAAGCACAATTTCACATCATTCTGGGTTCATTTGTGTGAAAACAAGGTCCAATCAGGCGGAAACGTTACAGGAAGGTAGAATCTATTGAGTTGTAAGTGATCTGAACGTTTCATGATGATAGCACTTTCCTAAGGGGGTCAAACCATGTCCCAAAGGTCACCGGATCTGGTGTAAATTAAAAGAAGTGGTCCAGTTACACCTTTGTGGGCTTATAACTTGGCTTCTGAATATCCTAGAGAGGTCAGGTTTGTTTTAGTGTACTCCAATCAACAGCCCCTACAACCACAAAAAGGAATGGAGTCATTAGCATAAGGTTTGTAAATGGCACCCAGAATTATGTTGCAGGAAGCACAATTTCACATCATTCTGGGTTCATTTGTGTGAAAACAAGGTCCAATAAGGCTGAAACGTTACAGGAAGGTAGAATCTATTGAGTTGTAAGTGATCTGAACGTTTCATGATGATCGCACATTCCTATAGGGGGTCAAACCATGTCCCAAAGGTCACTGGGCCTGGTGTCACTTTAAAGAAGTAGTCCATTTAGACATTTGTGGGCTTATAACTTGGCTTCTGATTATCCTAGAGAGGTCAGGTTTGTTTTAGAGTACTCCAATTAACAGCCCCTATTACCTCAAAAAGGAATGGAGTCATTAGCCCTTATGGTTTTTAAATGGCACCCAGAATTATGTTGCACGAAGCACAATTTCACATCATTCTGGGTTCATTTGTGTGAAAACAAGGTCCAATCAGGCTGAAACGTTACAGGAAGGTAGAATCTACTGAGTTGTAAGTGATCTGAACGTTTCATGATGATCGCAAATTCCTATAGGGGGTCAAACCATGTCCCAAAGGTCACCGGGCCTGGTGTCACTTTAAAGAAGTAGTCCATTTACACATTTGTGGGCTTATAACTTGGCTTCTGAATATCCTGGAGAGGTCAGGTTTGTTTTAGTGTACTCCAGTCAACAGCCCCTACAACCACAAAAAGGAATGGAAACATTAGCACTCATGGTTTGTAAATGGCACCCAGAATTATGTTGCACGAAGCACAATTTCACATCATTCTGGGTCCATTTGTGTGAAAACAAGGTCCAATCAGGCTGAAATGTTACAAGAAGGTAGAATCAATTGAGTTGTAAGTGATCTGAACGTTTCATGATGATCGCACATTCTTATAGGGGGTCAAACCATGTCCCAAAGGTCACCGGATCTGGTGTCAATTTAAAGAAGTAGTCCAGTTACACCTTTGTGGCCTTATAACTTGGCTTCTGAATGTCCTAGAGAGATCAGGTTTGTTTTAGTGTACTCCATTCAACAGCCCCTACAACCACAAAAAGGAATGGAGTCATTAGCCCTTATGGTTTGGAAAAGGCACCCAGAATTATGTTGCAAGAAGCACAATTTCACATCATTCTGGGTCCATTTGTGTGAAAACAAGGTCCAATCAGGCTGAAACGTTACAAGAAGGTAGAATCTATTGAGTTGTAAGTGATCTGAACGTTTCATGATGATCGCACATTCCTATAGGGGGTCAAACCATGTCCCAAAGGTCACCGGGCCTGGTGTCACTTTAAAGAAGTAGTCCATTTACACATTTGTAGGCTTATAACTTGGCTTCTGAATATCCTGGAGAGGTCAGGTTTGTTTTAGTGTACTCCAATCAACAGCCCCTACAACCACAAAAAGGAATGGAGTCATTAGCACTTATGGTTTTTAAATGGCACCCAGAATTATGTTGCACGAAGCACAATTTCACATCATTCTGGGTCCATTTGTGTGAAAACAAGGTCCAATCAGGCTGAAACGTTACAAGAAGGTAGAATCAATTGAGTTGTAAGTGATCTGAACGTTTCATGATGATCGCACATTCTTATAGGGGGTCAAACCATGTCCCAAAGGTCACCGGATCTGGTGTCAATTTAAAGAAGTAGTCCAGTTACACCTTTGTGGGCTTATAACTTGGCTTCTGAATGTCCTAGAGAGATCAGGCTTGTTTTAGTGTACTCCATTCAGCAGCCCCTACAACCACAAAAAGGAATGGAGTCATTAGCCCTTATGGTTTGGAAAAGGCACCCAGAATTATGTTGCAAGAAGCACAATTTCACATCATTCTGGGTCAATTTGTGTGAAAACAAGGTCCAATCAGGCTGACACGTTACAAGAAGGTAGAATCTATTGAGTTGTAAGTGATCTGAACGTTTCATGAAGATCGCACATTCCTATAGGGGGTCAAACCATGTCCCAAAGGTCACCGGTACTGCTGTCACTTTAAAGAAGTAGTCCAGTTACACCTTTGTTGGCTTGTAACTTGGCTTTTGAATATCCTAGAGAGGTCAGGTTTCTTTTAGAGTACTCCAATTAACAGCCCCCATTACCCCAAAAAGGAATGGAGTCATTAGCACTTATGGTTTTTAAATGGCACCCAGAATTATTTTGCACGAAGCACAATTTCACATCATTCTGTGTTCATTTGTGTGAAAACAAGGTCCAATCAGGCTGAAACGTTACAGGAAGGTAGAATCTATTGAGTTGTAAGTGATCTGAACGTTTCATGATGATAGCACTTTCCTAAGGGGGTCAAACCATGTCCCAAAAGTCACCGGATCTGGTGTCAATTTAAAGAAGTGGTCAAGTTACACATTTGTGGGCTTATAACTTGGCTTCTGAATGTCCTAGAGAGATCAGGTTTGTTTGAGTGTACTCCAATCAACAGCCCCTACAACCACAAAAAGGAATGGAGTCATTAGTACTTATGATTTGGAAATGGCACCCAGAATTATGTTGCACGAAGCACAATTTCACATCATTCTGGGTCCATTTGTATGAAAACAAGGTCCAATCAGGCTGAAACGTTACAAGAAGGTAGAATCTATTGAGTTGTAAGTGATCTGAACGTTTCATGATGATCGCACATTCCTATAGGGGGTAAAACCATGTCCCAAAGGTCACCGGGCCTGGTGTCAATTTAAAGAAGTAGTCCAGTTACACCTTTGTGGGCTTATTTACTTGGCTTCTGAATGCCCTAGAGAGGTCAGGTTTGTTTAAGTGTACTCCAATCAACAACCCCCATTACCCCAAAAAGGAATGGAGTCATTAGCACTTATGGTTTTTAAATGGCACCCAGAATTATGTTGCACGAAGCACAATTTCACAACATTCTGGATCCATTTGTGTGAAAACAAGGTCCGGTCAGGCTGAAACGTTACAAGAAGGTAGAATCTATTGAGTTGGAAGTGATCTGAACGTTTCATGATGATCGCACATTCCTATCGGGGGTCAAACCATGTCCCAAAGGTCACCGGGCCTGGTGTCACTTTAAAGAAGTAGTCCAGTTTCACATTTGTGGGCTTATAACTTCGCTTCTGAATGTCCTAGAGAGGTCAGGTTTGTTTTAGTGTACTCCAATCAACAGCCCCTACAACCACAAAAATGAATGGAGTCATTAGCACTTATGGTTTGTAAATGGCACCCAGAATTATGTTGCACGAAGCACAATTTCACATCATTCTGGGTCCATTTGTGTAAAAACAAGGTCCAATCAGGCTGAAACGTTACAGGAAGGTAGAATCTATGGAGTTGTAAGTGATCTGAACGTTTCATGATGATAGCACTTTCCTAAGGGGGTCAAACCATGTCCCAAAGGTCACCGGGCCTGGTGTCAATTTAAAGAAGTAGTCCAGTTACACCTTTGTGGGCTTATTTACTTGGCTTCTGAATGCCCTAGAGAGGTCAGGTTTGTTTAAGTGTACTCCAATCAACAACCCCCATTACCCCAAAAAGGAATGGAGTCATTAGCACTTATGGTTTTTAAATGGCACCCAGAATTATGTTGCACGAAGCACAATTTCACAACATTCTGGGTCCATTTGTGTGAAAACAAGGTCCGGTCAGGCTGAAACGTTACAAGAAGGTAGAATCTATTGAGTTGTAAGTGATCTGAACGTTTCATGATGATCGCACATTCCTATAGGGGGTCAAACCATGTCCCAAAGGTCACCGGGCCTGGTGTCACTTTAAAGAAGTAGTCCAGTTTCACATTTGTGGGCTTATAACTTCGCTTCTGAATGTCCTAGAGAGGTCAGGTTTGTTTTAGTGTACTCCAATCAACAGCCCCTACAACCACAAAAATGAATGGAGTCATTAGCACTTATGGTTTGTAAATGGCACCCAGAATTATGTTGCACGAAGCACAATTTCACATCATTCTGGGTCCATTTGTGTAAAAACAAGGTCCAATCAGGCTGAAACGTTACAGGAAGGTAGAATCTATTGAGTTGTAAGTGATCTGAACGTTTCATGATGATAGCACTTTCCTAAGGGGGTCAAACCATGTCCCAAAGGTCACCGGATCTGGTGTCAATTTAAAGAAGTGGTCCAGTTACACATTTGTGGGCTTATAACTTGGCTTCTGAATGTCCTAGAGAGATCAGGTTTGTTTTAGTGTACTCCAATCAACAGCCCCTCCAACCACAAAAAGGAATGGAGCCATTAGCACTTATGGTTTTTAAATGGCACCAAGAATTATGTTGCACGAAGCACAATTTCACATCATTCTGGGTTCATTTGTGTGAAAACAAGGTCCAATCAGGCTGAAACGTTACAGGAAGGTAGAATCTATTGAGTTGTAAGTGATCTGAACGTTTCATGATGATAGCACTTTCCTAAGGGGGTCAAACCATGTCCCAAAGGTCACCGGATCTGGTGTCAATTTAAAGAAGTAGTCCAGTTACACCTTTGTGGGCTCATAACTTGGCTTCTAAATGTCCTAGAGAGATCATGTTTGTTTTAGTGTACTCCAATCAACAGCCCTTACAACCACAAAAAGGAATGGAGTCATTAGCACTTATGGTTTGTAAATGGCACCCAGAATTATGTTGCACGAAGCACAATTTCACATCATTCTGGGTCCATTTGTGTAAAAACAAGGTCCAATCAGGAACAAGGTCCAATCAGGCTGAAACGTTACAAGAAGGTAGAATCTATTGAGTTGTAAGTAATCTGAATGTTTCATGATGATCGCACATTCCTATAGGGGGTAAAACCATGTCCCAAAGGTCAACGGGCCTGGTGTCACCTTAAAGAAGTAGTCCAGTTACACGTTTAAGGGCTTATAACTTGGCTTCTGAATGTCCTAGAGAGGTCAGGTTTGTTTTTAGTGAACTCCAATCAACAGCCCCTACAACCACAAAAAGGAATGGAGTCATTAGCACTTATGATTTGTAAATGGCACCCAGAATTATGTTGCAGGAAGCAAAATTTCACATCATTCTAGGTCCATTTGTTTGAAAACAAGGTCCAATCAGGCTGAAACGTTACAAGAAGGTAGAATCTATTGAGTTGTAAGTGATCTGAACGTTTCATGATGATCACACATTCCTATAGGGGGTCAAACCATGTCCCAAAGGTCACCGGGCCTGGTGTCACTTTAAAGAAGTAGTCCATTTACACATTTGTGGGCTTATAACTTGGCTTCTGAATATCCTGGAGAGGTCAGGTTTGTTTTAGTGTACTCCAATCAACAGCCCCTACAACCACAAAAAGGAATGGAAACATTAGCACTCATGGTTTGTAAATGGCACCCAGAATTATGTTGCACGAAGCACAATTTCACATCATTCTGGGTCCATTTGTGTGAAAACAAGGTCCAATCAGGCTGAAAAGTTACAAGAAGTTAGAATCAATTGAGTTGTAAGTGATCTGAACGTTTCATGATGATCGCACATTCTTATAGGGGGTCAAACCATGTCCCAAAGGTCACCGGATCTGGTGTCAATTTAAAGAAGTAGTCCATTTACACATTTGTAGGCTTATAACTTGGCTTCTGAATATCCTGGAGAGGTCAGGTTTGTTTTAGTGTACCCCAATCAACAGCCCCTACAACCACAAAAAGGAATGGAGTCATTAGCACTTATGGTTTGTAAATGGCATCCAGAATTATGTTGCACGAAGCACAATTTCACATCATTCTGGGTCCATTTGTGTGAAAACAAGGTCCAATCAGGCTGAAACGTTACAAGAAGGTAGAATCAATTGAGTTGTAAGTGATCTGAACGTTTCATGATGATCGCACATTCTTATAGGGGGTCAAACCATGTCCCAAAGGTCACCGGATCTGGTGTCAATTTAAAGAAGTAGTCCAGTTACACATTTGTGGGCTTATAACTTGGCTTCTGAATGTCCTAGAGAGATCAGGTTTGTTTTAGTGTACTCCATTCAACAGCCCCTACAACCACAAAAAGGAATGGAGTCATTAGCCCTTATGGTTTGGAAAAGGTACCCAGAATTATGTTGCAAGAAGCACAATTTCACATCATTCTGGGTCAATTTGTGTGAAAACAAGGTCCAATCAGGCTGAAACGTTACAAGAAGGTAGAATCTATTGAGTTGTAAGTGATCTGAACGTTTCATGATGATCGCACATTCCTATAGGGGGTCAAACCATGTCCCAAAGGTAACCGGACCTGTTGTCACTTTAAAGAAGTAGTCCAGTTACACATTTGTGGGATTATAACTTGGCTTCTGATTATCCTAGAGAGGTCAGGTTTGTTTTAGAGTACTCCAATTAACAGCCCCCATTACCCCAAATAGGAATGGAGTCATTAGCGCTTATGGTTTTTAAATGGCACCCAGAATTATGTTGCACGAAGCACAATTTCACATCATTCTTGGTTCATTTGTGTGAAAACAAGGTCCAATCAGGCGGAAACGTTACAGGAAGGTAGAATCTATTGAGTTGTAAGTGATCTGAACGTTTCATGATGATAGCACTTTCCTAAGGGGGTCAAACCATGTCCCAAAGGTCACCGGATCTGGTGTAAATTAAAAGAAGTAGTCCAGTTACACCTTTGTGGGCTTATAACTTGGCTTCTGAATATCCTAGAGAGGTCAGGTTTGTTTTAGTGTACTCCAATCAACAGCCCCTACAACCGCAAAAAGGAATGGAGTCATTAGCATAAGGTTTGTAAATGGCACCCAGAATTATGTTGCAGGAAGCACAATTTCACATCATTCTGGGTTCATTTGTGTGAAAACAAGGTCCAATCAGGCTGAAACGTTACAGGAAGGTAGAATCTATTGAGTTGTAAGTGATCTGAACATTTAATGATGATCGCACATTCCTATAGGGGGTCAAACCATGTCCCAAAGGTCACTGGGCCTGGTGTCACTTTAAAGAAGTAGTCCATTTAGACATTTGTGGGCTTATAACTTGGCTTCTGATTATCCTAGAGAGGTCAGGTTTGTTTTAGAGTACTCCAATTAACAGCCCCTATTACCTCAAAAAGGAATGGAGTCATTAGCTCTTATGGTTTTTAAATGGCACCCAGAATTATGTTGCACGAAGCACAATTTCACATCATTCTGGGTTTATTTGTGTGAAAACAAGGTCCAATCAGGCTGAAACGTTACAGGAAGGTAGAATCTATTCAGTTGTAAGTGATCTAAAGGTTTCATGATGATAGCACTTTCCTAAGGGGGTCAAACCATGTCCCAAAGGTCACCGGATCTGGTGTCAATTTAAAGAAGTAGTCCAGTTACACATTTGTGGGCTTATAACTTGGCTTATGAATGTCCTAGAGAGATCAGGTTTGTTTTAGTGTACTCAAATCAACAGCCCCTACAACCATAAAAAGGAATGGAGTCATTAGAACTTATAGTTTGTAAATGGCACCCAGAATTATGTTGCACGAAGCACAATTTCACATCATTCTGGGTCCATTTGTGTGAAAACAAGGTCCAATCAGGCTGAAACGTTACAAGAAGGTAGAATCAATTGAGTTGTAAGTGATCTGAACGTTTCATGATGATCGCACATTCTTATAGGGGGTCAAACCATGTCCCAAAGGTCCCCGGATCTGGTGTCAATTTAAAGAAGTAGTCCAGTTACACCTTTGTGGGCTTATAACTTGGCTTCTGAATGTCCTAGAGAGATCAGGTTTGTTTTAGTGTACTCCATTCAACAGCCCCTACAACCACAAAAAGGAATGGAGTCATTAGCCCTTATGGTTTGGAAAAGGCACCCAGAATTATGTTGCAAGAAGCACAATTTAACATCATTCTGGGTCAATTTGTGTGAAAACAAGGTCCAATCAGGCTGAAACGTTACAAGAAGATAGAATCTATTGAGTTGTAAGTGATCTGAACGTTTCATGATGATCGCACATTCCTATAGGGGGTCAAACCATGTCCCAAAGGTCACTGGGCCTGGTGTCACTTTAAAGAAGTAGTCCAGTTACACATTTGTGGGATTATAACTTGGCTTCTGAATATCCTAGAGAGGTCAGGTTTGTTTTAGAGTACTCCAATTAACAGCCCCCATTACCCCATATAGGAATGGAGTCATTAGCGCTTATGGTTTTTAAATGGCACCCAGAATTATGTTGCACGAAGCACAATTTCACATCATTCTTGGTTCATTTGTGTGAAAACAAGGTCCAATCAGGCGGAAACGTTACAGGAAGGTAGAATCTATTGAGTTGTAAGTGATCTGAACGTTTCATGATGATAGCACTTTCCTAAGGGGGTCAAACCATGTCCCAAAGGTCACCGGATCTGGTGTAAATTAAAAGAAGTGGTCCAGTTACACCTTTGTGGGCTTATAACTTGGCTTCTGAGTATCCTAGAGAGGTCAGGTTTGTTTTAGTGTACTCCAATCAACAGCCCCTACAACCACAAAAAGGAATGGAGTCATTAGCATAAGGTTTGTAAATGGCACCCAGAATTATGTTGCAGGAAGCACAATTTCACATCATTCTGGGTTCATTTGTGTGAAAACAAGGTCCAATCAGGCTGAAACGTTACAGGAAGGTAGAATCTATTGAGTTGTAAGTGATCTGAACGTTTCATGATGATCGCACATTCCTATAGGGGGTCAAACCATGTCCCAAAGGTCACTGGGCCTGGTGTCACTTTAAAGAAGTAGTCCATTTAGACATTTGTGGGCTTATAACTTGGCTTCTGATTATCCTAGAGAGGTCAGGTTTGTTTTAGAGTGCTCCAATTAACAGCCCCTATTACCTCAAAAAGGAATGGAGTCATTAGCCCTTATGGTTTTTAAATGGCACCCAGAATTATGTTGCACGAAGCACAATTTCACATCATTCTGGGTCCATTTGTGTGAAAACAAGGTCCAATCAGGCTGAAACGTTACAAGAAGGTAGAATCAATTGAGTTGTAAGTGATCTGAACGTTTCATGATGATCGCACATTCTTCTAGGGGCTCAAACCATGTCCCAAAGGTCACCGGATCTGGTGTCAATTTAAAGAAGTAGTCCAGTTACACCTTTGTGGGCATATAACTTGGCTTCTGAATGTCCTAGAGAGATCAGGTTTGTTTTAGTGTACTCCATTCAGCAGCCCCTACAACCACAAAAAGGAATGGAGTCATTAGCCCTTATGGTTTGGAAAAGGCACCCAGAATTATGTTGCAAGAAGCACAATTTCACATCATTCTGGGTCAATTTGTGTGAAAACAAGGTCCAATCAGGCTGAAACGTTACAAGAAGGTAGAATCTATTGAGTTGTAAGTGATCTGAACGTTTCATGATGATCGCACATTCCTATAGGGGGTCAAACCATGTCCCAAAGGTCACTGGGCCTGGTGTCACTTTAAAGAAGTAGTCCAGTTACACATTTGTGGGATTATAACTTGGCTTCTGAATATCCTAGAGAGGTCAGGTTTGTTTTAGAGTACTCCATTTAACAGCCCCCATTACCCCAAATAGGAATGGAGTCATTCGCGTTAATGGTTTTTAAATGGCACCCAGAATTATGTTGCACGAAGCACAATTTCACATCATTCTGGGTTCATTTGTGTGAAAACAAGGTCCAATCAGGCGGAAACATTACAGGAAGGTAGAATCTATTGAGTTGTAAGTGATCTGAACGTTTCATGATGATAGCACTTTCCTAAGGGGGTCAAACCATGTCCCAAAGGTCACCGGATCTGGTGTCAATTTAAAGAAGTGGTCCAGTTACACCTTTGTGGGCTTATAACTTGGCTTCTGAATATCCTAGAGAGGTCAGGTTTGTTTTAGTGTACTCCAATCAACAGCCCCTACAACCACAAAAAGGAATGGAGTCATTAGCATAAGGTTTGTAAATGGCACCCAGAATTATGTTGCAGGAAGCACAATTTCACATCATTCTGGGTTCATTTGTGTGAAAACAAGGTCCAATCAGGCTGAAACGTTACAGGAAGGTAGAATCTATTGAGTTGTAAGTGATCTGAACGTTTCATGATGATCGCACATTCCTATAGGGGGTCAAACCATGTCCCAAAAGTCACTGGGCCTGGTGTCACTTTAAAGAAGTAGTCCATTTAGACATTTGTGGGCTTATAACTTGGCTTCTGATTATCCTAGAGAGGTCAGGTTTGTTTTAGAGTACTCCAATTAACAGCCCCTATTACCTCAAAAAGGAATGGAGTCATTAGCACTTATGGTTTTTAAATGGCACCCAGAATTATGTTGCACGAAGCACAATTTCACATCATTCTGGGTTCATTTGTGTGAAAACAAGGTCCAATCAGGCTGAAACGTTACAGGAAGGTAGAATCTATTGAGTTGTAAGTGATCTGAAGGTTTCATGATGATAGCACTTTCCTAAGGGGGTCAAACCATGTCCCAAAGGTCACCGGATCTGGTGTCAATTTAAAGAAGTAGTACAGTTACACATTTGTGGGCTTATAACTTGGCTTATGAATGTCCTAGAGAGATCAGGTTTGTTTTAGTGTACCCCAATCAACAGCCCCTACAACCACAAAAAGGAATGGAGTCATTAGCACTTATGGTTTGTAAATGGCATCCAGAATTATGTTGCACGAAGCACAATTTCACATCATTCTGGGTCCATTTGTGTGAAAACAAGGTCCAATCAGGCTGAAACGTTACAAGAAGGTAGAATCAATTGAGTTATAAGTGATCTGAACGTTTCATGATGATCGCACATTCTTATAGGGGGTCAAACCATGTCCCAAAGGTCACCGGATCTGGTGTCAATTTAAAGTAGTAGTCCAGTTACACATTTGTGGGCTTATAACTTGGCTTCTGAATGTCCTAGAGAGATCAGGTTTGTTTTAGTGTACTCCATTCAACAGCCCCTACAACCACAAAAAGGAATGGAGTCATTAGCCCTTATGGTTTGGAAAAGGCACCCAGAATTATGTTGCAAGAAGCACAATTTCACATCATTCTGGGTCAATTTGTGTGAAAACAAGGTCCAATCAGGCTGAAACGTTACAAGAAGGTAGAATCTATTGAGTTGTAAGTGATCTGAACGTTTCATGATGATCGCACATTCCTATAGGGGGTCAAACCATGTCCCAAAGGTCACTGGACCTGGTGTCACTTTAAAGAAGTAGTCCAGTTACACATTTGTGGGATTATAACTTGGCTTCTGAATATCCTAGAGAGGTCAGGTTTGTTTTAGAGTACTCCAATTAACAGCCCCCATTACCCCAAATAGGAATGGAGTCATTAGCGCTTATGGTTTTTAAATGGCACCCAGAATTATGTTGCACGAAGCACAATTTCACATCATTCTTGGTTCATTTGTGTGAAAACAATGTCCAATCAGGCGGAAACGTTACAGGAAGGTAGAATCTATTGAGTTGTAAGTGATCTGAACGTTTCATGATGATAGCACTTTCCTAAGGGGGTCAAACCATGTCCCAAAGGTCACCGGATCTGGTGTAAATTAAAAGAAGTAGTCCAGTTACACCTTTGTGGGCTTATAACTTGGCTTCTGAATGTCCTAGAGAGATCAGGTTTGTTTTAGTGTACTCCATTCAACAGCCCCTACAACCACAAAAAGGAATGGAGTCATTAGCCCTTATGGTTTGGAAAAGGCACCCAGAATTATGTTGCAAGAAGCACAATTTCACATCATTCTGGGTCAATTTGTGTGAAAACAAGGTCCAATCAGGCTGAAACGTTACAAGAAGGTAGAATCTATTGAGTTGTAAGTGATCTGAACGTTTCATGATGATCGCACATTCCTATAGGGGGTCAAACCATGTCCCAAAGGTCACTGGACCTGGTGTCACTTTAAAGAAGTAGTCCAGTTACACATTTGTGGGATTATAACTTGGCTTCTGAATATCCTAGAGAGGTCAGGTTTGTTTTAGAGTACTCCAATTAACAGCCCCCATTACCCCAAATAGGAATGGAGTCATTAGCGCTTATGGTTTTTAAATGGCACCCAGAATTATGTTGCACGAAGCACAATTTCACATCATTCTTGGTTCATTTGTGTGAAAACAAGGTCCAATCAGGCGGAAACGTTACAGGAAGGTAGAATCTATTGAGTTGTAAGTGATCTGAACGTTTCATGATGATAGCACTTTCCTAAGGGGGTCAAACCATGTCCCAAAGGTCACCGGATCTGGTGTAAATTAAAAGAAGTAGTCCAGTTACACCTTTGTGGGCTTATAACTTGGCTTCTGAATATCCTAGAGAGGTCAGGTTTGTTTTAGTGTACTCCAATCAACAGCCCCTACAACCGCAAAAAGGAATGGAGTCATTAGCATAAGGTTTGTAAATGGCACCCAGAATTATGTTGCAGGAAGCACAATTTCACATCATTCTGGGTTCATTTGTGTGAAAACAAGGTCCAATCAGGCTGAAACGTTACAGGAAGGTAGAATCTATTGAGTTGTAAGTGATCTGAACATTTCATGATGATCGCACATTCCTATAGGGGGTCAAACCATGTCCCAAAGGTCACTGGGCCTGGTGTCACTCTAAAGAAGTAGTCCATTTAGACATTTGTGGGCTTATAACTTGGCTTCTGATTATCCTAGAGAGGTCAGGTTTGTTTTAGAGTACTCCAATTAACAGCCCCTATTACCTCAAAAAGGAATGGAGTCATTAGCCCTTATGGTTTTTAAATGGCACCCAGAATTATGTTGCACGAAGCACAATTTCACATCATTCTGGGTTCATTTGTGTGAAAACAAGGTCCAATCAGGCTGAAACGTTACAGGAAGGTAGAATCTATTGAGTTGTAAGTGATCTAAAGGTTTCATGATGATAGCACTTTCCTAAGGGGGTCAAACCATGTCCCAAAGGTCACCGGATCTGGTGTCAATTTAAAGAAGTAGTCCAGTTACACATTTGTGGGCTTATAACTTGGCTTATGAATGTCCTAGAGAGATCAGGTTTGTTTTAGTGTACTCAAATCAACAGCCCCTACAACCACAAAAAGGAATGGAGTCATTAGAACTTATAGTTTGTAAATGGCACCCAGAATTATGTTGCACGAAGCACAATTTCACATCATTCTGGGTCCATTTGTGTGAAAACAAGGTCCAATCAGGCTGAAACGTTACAAGAAGGTAGAATCTATTGAGTTGTAAGTGATCTGAACGTTTCATGATGATCGCACATTCTTATAGGGGGTCAAACCATGTCCCAAAGGTCACCGGATCTGGTGTCAATTTAAAGAAGTAGTCCAGTTACACCTTTGTGGGCTTATAACTTGGCTTCTGAATGTCCTAGAGAGATCAGGTTTGTTTTAGTGTACTCCATTCAACAGCCCCTACAACCACAAAAAGGAATGGAGTCATTAGCCCTTATGGTTTGGAAAAGGCACCCAGAATTATGTTGCAAGAAGCACAATTTAACATCATTCTGGGTCAATTTGTGTGAAAACAAGGTCCAATCAGGCTGAAACGTTACAAGAAGGTAGAATCTATTGAGTTGTAAGTGATCTGAACGTTTCATGATGATCGCACATTCCTATAGGGGGTCAAACCATGTCCCAAAGGTCACTGGGCCTGGTGTCACTTTAAAGAAGTAGTCCAGTTACACATTTGTGGGATTATAACTTGGCTTCTGAATATCCTAGAGAGGTCAGGTTTGTTTTAGAGTACTCCAATTAACAGCCCCCATTACCCCAAATAGGAATGGAGTCATTAGCGCTTATGGTTTTTAAATGGCACCCAGAATTATGTTGCACGAAGCACAATTTCACATCATTCTTGGTTCATTTGTGTGAAAACAAGGTCCAATCAGGCGGAAACGTTACAGGAAGGTAGAATCTATTGAGTTGTAAGTGATCTGAACGTTTCATGATGATAGCACTTTCCTAAGGGGGTCAAACCATGTCCCAAAGGTCACCGGATCTGGTGTATATTAAAAGAAGTGGTCCAGTTACACCTTTGTGGGCTTATAACTTGGCTTCTGAATATCCTAGAGAGGTCAGGTTTGTTTTAGTGTACTCCAATCAACAGCCCCTACAACCACAAAAAGGAATGGAGTCATTAGCATAAGGTTTGTAAATGGCACCCAGAATTATGTTGCAGGAAGCACAATTTCACATCATTCTGGGTTCATTTGTGTGAAAACAAGGTCCAATCAGGCTGAAACGTTACAGGAAGGTAGAATCTATTGAGTTGTAAGTGATCTGAACGTTTCATGATGATCGCACATTCCTATAGGGGGTCAAACCATGTCCCAAAGGTCACTGGGCCTGGTGTCACTTTAAAGAAGTAGTCCATTTAGACATTTGTGGGCTTATAACTTGGCTTCTGATTATCCTAGAGAGGTCAGGTTTGTTTTAGAGTACTCCAATTAACAGCCCCTATTACCTCAAAAAGGAATGGAGTCATTAGCCCTTATGGTTTTTAAATGGCACCCAGAATTATGTTGCACGAAGCACAATTTCACATCATTCTGGGTTCATTTGTGTGAAAACAAGGTCCAATCAGGCTGAAACGTTACAGGAAGGTAGAATATATTGAGTTGTAAGTGATCTGAAGGTTTCATGATGATAGCACTTTCCTAAGGGGGTCAAACCAAGTCCCAAAGGTCACCGGATCTGGTGTCAATTTAAAGAAGTAGTCCAGTTACACATTTGTGGGCTTATAACTTGGCTTATGAATGTCCTAGAGAGATCAGGTTTGTTTTAGTGTACTCCAATCAACAGCCCCTACAACCACAAAAAGGAATGGAGTCATTAGAACTTATAGTTTGTAAATGGCACCCAGAATTATGTTGCACGAAGCACAATTTCACATCATTCTGGGTCCATTTGTGTGAAAACAAGGTCCAATCAGGCTGAAACGTTACAAGAAGGTAGAATCAATTGAGTTGTAAGTGATCTGAACGTTTCATGATGATCGCACATTCTTCTAGGGGCTCAAACCATGTCCCAAAGGTCACCGGATCTGGTGTCAATTTAAAGAAGTAGTCCAGTTACACCTTTGTGGGCTTATAACTTGGCTTCTGAATGTCCTAGAGAGATCAGGTTTGTTTTAGTGTACTCCATTCAGCAGCCCCTACAACCACAAAAAGGAATGGAGTCATTAGCCCTTATGGTTTGGAAAAGGCACCCAGAATTATGTTGCAAGAAGCACAATTTCACATCATTCTGGGTCAATTTGTGTGAAAACAAGGTCCAATCAGGCTGAAACGTTACAAGAAGGTAGAATCTATTGAGTTGTAAGTGATCTGAACGTTTCATGATGATCGCACATTCCTATAGGGGGTCAAACCATGTCCCAAAGGTCACTGGGCCTGGTGTCACTTTAAAGAAGTAGTCCAGTTACACATTTGTGGGATTATAACTTGGCTTCTGAATATCCTAGAGAGGTCAGGTTTGTTTTAGAGTACTCCAATTAACAGCCCCCATTACCCCAAATAGGAATGGAGTCATTAGCGCTTATGGTTTTTAAATGGCACCCAGAATTATGTTGCACGAAGCACAATTTCACATCATTCTGGGTTCATTTGTGTGAAAACAAGGTCCAATCAGGCGGAAACATTACAGGAAGGTAGAATCTATTGAGTTGTGAGTGATCTGAACGTTTCATGATGATAGCACTTTCCTAAGGGGGTCAAACCATGTCCCAAAGGTCACCGGATCTGGTGTCAATTTAAAGAAGTGGTCCAGTTACACCTTTGTGGGCTTATAACTTGGCTTCTGAATATCCTAGAGAGGTCAGGTTTGTTTTAGTGTACTCCAATCAACATCCCCTACAACCACAAAAAGGAATGGAGTCATTAGCATAAGGTTTGTAAATGGCACACAGAATTATGTTGCAGGAAGCACAATTTCACATCATTCTGGGTTCATTTGTGTGAAAACAAGGTCCAATCAAGCTGAAACGTTACAGGAAGGTAGAATCTATTGAGTTGTAAGTGATCTGAACGTTTCATGATGATCGCACATTCCTATAGGGGGTCAAACCATGTCCCAAAAGTCACTGGGCCTGGTGTCACTTTAAAGAAGTAGTCCATTTAGACATTTGTGGGCTTATAACTTGGCTTCTGATTATCCTAGAGAGGTCAGGTTTGTTTTAGAGTACTCCAATTAACAGCCCCTATTACCTCAAAAAGGAATGGAGTCATTAGCACTTATGGTTTTTAAATGGCACCCAGAATTATGTTGCACGAAGCACAATTTCACATCATTCTGGGTTCATTTGTGTGAAAACAAGGTCCAATCAGGCTGAAACGTTACAGGAAGGTAGAATCTATTGAGTTGTAAGTGATCTGAAGGTTTCATGATGATAGCACTTTCCTAAGGGGGTCAAACCATGTCCCAAAGGTCACCGGATCTGGTGTCAATGTAAAGAAGTAGTACAGTTACACATTTGTGGGCTTATAACTTGGCATATGAATGTCCTAGAGAGATCAGGTTTGTTTTAGTGTACTCCAATCAACAGCCCCTACAACCACAAAAAGGAATGGAGTCATTAGCCCTTTTGGTTTGTAAATGGCACCCAGAATTATGTTTCAAGAAGCACAATTTCACATCATTCTGGGTCCATTTGTGTGAAAACAATGTCCAATCAGGCTGAAACGTTACAAGAAGGTAGAATCTATTGAGTTGTAAGTGATCTGAACGTTTCATGATGATCGCACATTCCTATAGGGGGTAAAACCATGTCCCAAAGGTCACTGGGCCTGGTGTCAATTTAAAGAAGTAGTCCAGTTACACCTTTGTGGGCTTATAACTTGGCTTCTGAATGTCCTAGAGAGGTCAGGTTTGTTTTAGTGTACTCCAATCAACAGCCCCTACAACCACAAAAAGGAATGGAGTCATTAGCACTTATGGTTTGTAAATGGCACCCAGAATTATGTTGCACGAAGCACAATTTCACATCATTCTGGGTCCATTTGTGTTTAAACAAGGTCCAATCAGGCTGAAACGTTACAGGAAGGTAGAATCTATTGAGTTGTAAGTGATCTGAACGTTTCATGATGATTGCACATTCCTAAAGGGGGTAAAACCATGTCCCAAAGGTCACTGGGCCTGGTGTCAATTTAAAGAAGTAGTCCAGTTACACCTTTGTGGGCTTATAACTTGGCTTCTGAATGTCCTAGATAGGTCAGGTTTGTTTTAGTGTACTCCAATCAACAGCCCCAACAACCACAAAAAGGAATAGAGTCATTAGCACTTATGGTTTGTAAATGGCACCCAGAATTATGTTGCACGAAGCACAATTTCACATCATTCTGGGTTCATTTGTGTGAAAACAAGGTCCAATCAGGCTGAAACGTTACAGGAAGGTAGAATCTATTGAGTTGTAAGTGATCTGAACGTTTCATGATGGTAGCACTTTCCTAAGGGGGTCAAACCATGTCCCAAAGGTCACTGGATCTGGTGTCAATTTAAAGAAGTAGTCCAGTTACACATTTGTGGGCTTATAACTTGGCTTCTGACTGGTGGTTTGACCCCCTTAGTAATTTGCGATCATCTTGAAACGTTCAGATCACTTACAATTGGAGTACTCTAAAACAAACCTGACCTCTCTAGGATATTCAGAAGCCAAGTTATAAGCTCACAAAGGTGTAACTGGACTACTTCTTTAAAGTGACACCAGGCCCGGTGACCTTTGGGACATGGTTTGACCCCCTATAGGAATGTGCGATCATCATGAAACGTTCAGATCACTTACAACTCAATAGATTCTACCTTCTTGTAACGTTTCAGCCTGATTGAACCTTGTTTTCACACAAATGGACCCAGAATGATGTGAAATTGTGCTTCGTGCAACATAATTCTGGGTGCCACTTAAAAACCATGAGTGCTAATGACTCCATTCCTTTTTGTGGATGTAGGGGCTGTTGGTTGGAGTACATTAAAACAAACCTGATCTCTCTAGGACATTCAGAAGCCAAGTTATAAGCCCACAAATGTGTAACTGGACTACTTCTTTAAATTTACACCAGATCCTGTGACCTTTGGGACATGGTTTGACCCCCTTAGGAAAGTGCGATCATCATGAAACGTTCAGATCACTTACAACTCAATAGATTCTACCTTCCTGTAACATTTCAGCCTGATTGGACCTTGTTTTCACACAAATGAACCCAGAATGATGTGAAATTGTGCTTCGTGCAACATAATTCTGGGTGCCATTTAAAAACCATAAGTGCTAATGACTCCATTCCTTTTTGTGGTTGTAGGGGCTTTTGATTGGAGTATACTAAAACAAACCTGATCTCTCTAGGACATTCAGAAGCCAAGTTATAAGCCCACAAATGTGTAACTGGACTACTTCTTTAAATTGACACCAGATCCGGTGACCTTTGGGACATGGTTTGACCCCCTTAGGAAAGTGCTATCATCATGAAACGTTCAGATCACTTACAACTCAATAGATTCTACCGTCTTGTAACGTTTCAGCCTGATTGGACCTTGTTTTCACACAAATGGACCCAGAATGATGTGAAATTGTGCTTCGTGCAACATAAGTCTGGGTGCCATTTACAAACCATAAGTGCTAATGACTCCATTCCTTTTTGTGGTTGTAAGGGCTGTTGGTTGGAGTACATTAAAACAAACCTGATCTCTCTAGGACATTCAGAAGCCAAGTTATAAGCCCACAAATGTGTAACTGGGCTACTTCTTTAAATTGACACCAGATCCGGTGACCTTTGGGACATGGTTTGACCCCCTTAGGAAAGTGCTATCATCATGAAACGTTCAGATCACTTACAACTCAATAAACTCTACCTTCCTGTAACGTTTCAGCCTGATTGGACCTTGTTTTCACACAAATGAACCCAGAATGATGTGAAATTGTGCTTCGTGCAACATAATTCTGGGTGCCATTTAAAAACCATAAGTGCTAATGACTCCATTCCTTTTTGTGGTAATGGGGGCTGCTAACTGGAGTACTCTAAAACAAACCTGACCTCTCTAGGATATTCAGAAGCCAAGTTATAAGCTCACAAAGGTGTAACTGGACTACTTCTTTAAAGTGACACCAGGCCCGGTGACCTTTGGGACATGGTTTGACCCCCAATAGGAATGTGCGATCATCATCAAACGTTCAGATCACTTACAACTCAATAGATTCTACCTTCTTGTAACGTTTCAGCCTGATTGGACCTTGTTTTCACACAAATGGACCCAGAATGATGTGAAATTTTGCTTCGTGCAACATAATTCTGGGTGCCATTTAAAAACCATAAGTGCTAATGACTCCATTCCTTTTTGAGGTTGTAGGGGCTGTTGATTGGAGTACACTAAAATAACCCTGATCTCTCTAGGACATTCAGAAACCAAGTTATAAGCCCACAAAGGTGTAATTGGACTACTTCTTTAAAGTGACACCAGGCCCGGTGACCTTTGGGACATGGTTTGACCCCCTATAGGAATGTGCGATCATCATGAAACGTTCAGATCACTTACAACTCAATAGATTCTACCTTCTTGTAACGTTTCAGCCTGATTGGACCTTGTTTTCACACAAATGGACCCAGAATGATGTGAAATTGTGCTTCGTGCAACATAAGTCTGGGTGCCATTCACAAACCATAAGTGCTAATTACTCCATTCCTTTTTGTGGTTGTAGGGGCTGTTGGTCGGAGTACATTAAAACAAACCTGATCTCTCTAGGACATTCAGAAGCCAAGTTATAAGCCCACAAATGTGTAACTGGACTACTTCTTTAAATTTACACCAGATCCGGTGACCTTTGGGACATTGTTTGACCCCCTTAGGAAAGAGCCATCATCATGAAACGTTCAGATCACTTACAACTCAATAGATTCTACCGTCTTGTAACGTTTCAGCCTGATTGGACCTTGTTTTCACACAAATGGACCCAGAATTATGTGAAATTGTTCTTCGTGCAACATAATTCTGGGTGCCATTTAAAAACCATAAGTGCTAATGACTCCATTCCTTTTTGTGGTTGTAGGGGCTGTTGATTGGAGTATACTAAAACAAACCTGATCTCTCTAGGACATTCAGAAGCCAAGTTATAAGCCCACAAATGTGTAACTGGACTACTTCTTTAAATTGACACCAGATCCGGTGACTTTTGGGATATGGTTTGACCCCCTTAGGAAAGTGCTATCATCATGAAACGTGCAGATCACTTACAACTCAATAGATTCTACCTTCCTGTAACGTTTCAGCCTGATTGGACCTTGTTTACACACAAATTGCCCCAGAATTATGTGAAATTGTGCTTCGTGCAACATAAGTCTGGGTGCCATTCACAAACCATAAGTGCTAATGACTCCATTCCTTTTTGTGGTTGTAGGGGCTGTTGGTTGGAGTACATTAAAACAAACCTGATCTCTCTAGGACATTCAGAAGCCAAGTTATAAGCCCACAAATGTGTAACTGGACTACTTTAAATTGACACCAGATCCGGTGACCTTTGGGACATGGTTTGACCCCTTAGGAAAGTGCGATCATCATGAAACGTTCAGATCACTTACAACTCAATAGATTCTACTGTCTTGTAACGTTTCAGCCTGATTGGACCTTGTTTTCACACAAATGGACCCAGAATAATGTGAAATTGTGCTTCGTGCAACATAATTCTGGGTGCCATTTACAAACCATAAGTGCTAATGACTCCATTCCTTTTTGTGGTTGTAGGGGCTGTTGGTTGGAGTACATCAAAACAAACCTGATCTCTCTAGGACATTCAGAAGCCAAGTTATAAGCCCACAAATGTGTAACCGGGCTACTTCTTTAAATTGACACCAGATCCGGTGACCTTTGGGACATGGTTTGACCCCCTTAGGAAAGTGCTATCATCATGAAACATTCAGATCACTTACAACTCAATAGATTCTACCTTCCTGTAACGTTTCAGCCTGATTGGACCTTGTTTTCACACAAATGAACCCAGAATGATGTGAAATTGTGCTTCGTGCAACATAATTCTGGGTGCCATTTAAAAACCATAAGTGCTAATGACTCCATTCCTTTTAGTGGTAATGGGGGCTGCTAACTGGAGTACTGTCAAGACGCTCCTAGGGGCGCGTCTTGCTTGGCTCTCTCTCCTGGAGGCGCTCAGTCAGACCGAGTGCTGACATGTGGCAAGACGCTCCTCGGGGCGCGTCTTGCTTGGGCCTCTCTCCTGGAGGCGCTCAGTCAGACCCAGTGGTGACATATGGCAAGACGCTCCTCGGGGCGCGTATTGATTGGGCCTCTCTCCTGGAGGCCCTCTGTCAGACACAGTGTTGACATGTGGCAAGACACTCCTCGGGGCGTGTCTTGCTTGGGCTTCTCTCCTGGAGGCCCTCAGTTAGACCCATTGTTGACATGTGGCAAGACGCTCCTCGGGGCGCTTCTTGCTTGGGCCTCTCTCCTGGAGGCGCTCAGTCAGACCCAGTGTTGACATGTGGCAAGACGCTCCTCGGGGCACGTCTTGCTTGGGCCTCTCTCCTGGAGGCGCTCAGTCAGACCCAGTGTTGACATGTGGCAAGACGCTCCTCGGGGCGCGTCTTGCTTGGGCCTCTCTCCTGGAGGCGCTCAGTCAGACCCAGTGTTGACATGTTGCAAGACGCTCCTCGGGGCGCGTCTTACTTGGGCCTCTCTCCTGGAGGCGCTCAGTCAGACCCAG
The DNA here is from genome assembly GCF_043380555.1 of Nothobranchius furzeri. Classification (NCBI taxonomy): domain Eukaryota; kingdom Metazoa; phylum Chordata; class Actinopteri; order Cyprinodontiformes; family Nothobranchiidae; genus Nothobranchius; species Nothobranchius furzeri. Next base: position 38,274,323 of record NC_091743.1, read on the forward strand.
TGGTGACATGTGGCAAGACGCTCCTCGGGGTACGTATTGCTTGGGCCTCTCTCCTGGAGGCCCTCTGTCAGACCCAGTGTTGACATGTGGCAAGACGCTCCTCGGGGCGCGTCTTGCTTGGGCTTCTCTCATTGAGGCCCTCAGTCAGACCCAGTGTTGACATGTGTCAAGACGCTCCTCGGGGCGCGTCTTGCTTGGGCCTCTCTCCTGGAGGCGCTCAGTCAGACCCAGTGTTGACATGTGGCAAGACACTCCTCGGGGCGCGTCTTGCTTGGGCCTCTCTCCTGGAGGCCCTCTGTCAGACCCAGTTTTGACATGTGGCAAGATGCTCCTAGGGGCGCGTCTTGCTTGGCTCTCTCTCCTGGAGGCCCTCAGTCAGACCCATTGTTGACATGTGGCAAGACGCTCCTCGGGGCGCTTCTTGCTTGTGCCTCTCTCCTGGAGGCGCTCAGTCAGACCCAGTGTTGACATGTGGCAAGACGCTCCTCGGGGCACGTCTTGCTTGGGCCTCTCTCCTGGAGGCGCTCAGTCAGACCCAGTGTTGACATGTTGCAAGACGCTCCTCGGGGCGCGTCTTGCTTGGGCCTCTCTCCTGGAGGCGCTCATTCAGACCCAGTGTTGACATGTGGCAAGACGCTCCTCGGGGCGCGTCTTACTTGGGCCTCTCTCCTGGAGGCGCTCAGTCAGACCCAGTGTTGACATGTGGCAAGACGCTCCTCGGGGCGCGTCTTGCTTGGGCCTCTCTCCTGGAGGCTCTCAGTCAGACCCAGTGGTGACATGTGGTAAGACGCTCCTCGGGGCGCGTCTTGCTTGGGCCTCTCTCCTGGAGGCGCTCAGTCAGACCGAGTGCTGACATGTGGCAAGACGCTCCTCGGGGCGCGTCTTGCTTGGGCCTCTCTCCTGGAGGCGCTCAGTCAGAACCAGTGGTGACATGTGGCTAGACGCTCCTCGGGGCATGTATTGCTTGGGCCTCTCTCCTGGAGGCCCTCTGTCAGACCCAGTGTTGACATGTGGCAAGACTCTCCTCGGGGCGCGTCTTGCTTGGGCCTCTCTCCTGGAGGCCCTCAATCAGACCCAGTGTTAACACGTGGCAAGACGCTCCTCGGGGCGCGTCTTGCTTGGGCCTCTCTTCTGGAGGCGCTCAGTCAGACCGAGTAGTGACATGTGGCATGACGCTCCTCGGGGCGCGTCTTGCTTGGGCCTCTCTCCTGGAGGCGCTCAGTCAGACCCAGTGGTGACATGTGGCAAGACACTCCTCGGGGCGCGTCTTGCTTGGGCCTCTCTCCTGGAGGCCCTCAGTCAGACCTAGTGTTGACATGTGGCAAGACGCTCCTAGGGGCGCGTCTTGCTTGGGCCTCTCTCCTGGAGGCGCTCAGTCAGACCGAGTGCTGACATGTGGCAAGACGCTCCTCGGGGCGTGTCTTGCTTGGGCCTCTCTCCTGGAGGCGCTCAGTCAGACCCAGTGGTGACATATGGCAAGACGCTCCTCGGGGCGCGTGTTGCTTGGGCCTCTCTCCTGGAGGCGCTCAGTCAGACCCATTGTTGACGTGTGGCAAGACGCTCCTCGGGGCACGTCTTGCTTGGGCCTCTCTCCTGGAGGCGCTCAGTCAGACCCATTGTTGACGTGTGGCAAGACGCTCCTCGGGGCACGTCTTGCTTGGGCCTCTCTCCTGGAGGCGCTCAGTCAGACCCAGTGGTGACATGTGGCAAGACACTCCTCGGGGCGCGTCTTGCTTGGGCCTCTCTCCTGGAGGCCCGCTGTCAGACCTAGTGTTGACATGTGGCAAGACGCTCCTAGGGGCGCGTCTTGCTTGGGCCTCTCTCCTGGAGGCGCTCAGTCAGACCGAGTGCTGACATGTGGCAAGACGCTCCTCGGGGCGTGTCTTGCTTGGGCCTCTCTCCTGGAGGCGCTCAGTTAGACCCAGTGGTGACATATGGCAAGACGCTCCTCGGGGCGCGTGTTGCTTGGGCCTCTCTCCTGGAGGCGCTCAGTCAGACCCATTGTTGACGTGTGGCAAGACGCTCCTAGGGGCGCATCTTGCTTGGGCCTCTCTCCTGGAGGCGCTCAGTCAGACCGAGTGCTGACATGTGGCAAGACGCTCCTCGGGGCGCGTCTTGCTTGGGCCTCTCTCCTGGAGGCGCTCAGTCAGACCCAGTGGTGACATATGGCAAGACGCATCTCGGGGCGCTTTGCTTGGGCCTCTCTCCTGGAGGCGCTCAGTCAGACCCAGTGTTGACATGTGGCAAGACACTCCTCGGGGCGCGTCTTGCTTGGGCCTCTCTCCTGGAGGCCCTCTGTCATACCCAGTGTTGACATGTGGCAAGATGCTCCTAGGGGCGCGTCTTGCTTGGCTCTCTCTCCTGGAGGCGCTCAGTCAGACCGAGTGGTGACATGTGGCAAGACGCTCCTCGGGGCGCGTCTTGCTTGGGCCTCTATCCTGGAGGCGCTCAGTCAGACCCAGTGGTGACATATGGCAAGACGCTCCTCGGGGCGCGTATTGCTTGGGCCTCTCTCCTGGAGGCTGTCTGTCAGACCCAGTGTTGACATGTGGCAAGACACTCCTCGGGGCGCGTCTTGCTTGGGCTTCTCTCATGGAGGCCCTCAGTCAGACCCAGTGTTGACAAGTGTCAAGATACTCCTCGGGGCGCGTCTTGCTTGGGCTTCTCTCCTGGAGGCCCTCAGTCAGACCCATTGTTGACATGTGGCAAGACGCTCCTCGGGGCGCTTCTTGCTTGGGCCTCTCTCCTGGAGGCGCTCAGTCAGACCCAGTGTTGACATGTGGCAAGACGCTCCTCGGGGCACGTCTTGCTTGGGCCTCTCTCCTGGAGGCCCTCTGTCAGACCCAGTGTTGACATGTGGCAAGACGCTCCTCGGGGCGCGTCTTGCTTGGGCCTCTCTCCTGGAGGCGCTCAGTCATACCCAGTGTTGACATGTGGCAAGACGCTCCTCTGGGCACCTATTGCTTGGGCCTCTCTCCTGGAGGCGCTCAGTCAGACCCAGTGTTGACATGTGGCAAGACGCTCCTCGGGGCACGTCTTGCTTGGGCCTCTCTCCTGGAGGCGCTCAGTCAGACCCAGTGTTGACATGTGGCAAGACGCTCCTCGGGGCGCGTCTTGCTTGGGCCTCTCTCCTGGAGGCGCTCAGTCAGACCGACTGCTGACATGTGGCAAGACGCACCTCGGGGCGCATCTTGCTTGGGCCTCTCTCCTGGAGGTGCTCAGTCAGACCCAGTGGTGACATGTGGCTAGACGCTCCTAGGGGCGCGTCTTGCTTGGCTCTCTCTCCTGGAGGCGCTCAGTCAGACCGAATGCTGACATGTGGCAAGATGCTCCTCGGGGCGCGTCTTGCTTGGGCCTCTCTCCTGGAGGCCCTCTGTCAGACCCAGTGTTGACATGTGGCAAGACTCTCCTCGGGGCGCGTCTTGCTTGGGCCTCTCTCCTGGAGGCCCTCAATCAGACCCAGTGTTAACACGTGGCAAGACGCTCCTCGGGGCGCGTCTTGCTTGGGCCTCTCTCCTGGAGGCGCTCAGTCAGACCGAGTAGTGACATGTGGCATGACGCTCCTCGGGGCGCGTCTTGCTTGGGCCTCTCTCCTGGAGGCGCTCAGTCAGACCCAGTGGTGACATGTGGCAAGACACTCCTCTGGGCGCGTCTTGCTTGGGCCTCTCTCCTGGAGGCCCGCTGTCAGACCTAGTGTTGACATGTGGCAAGACGCTCCTAGGGGCGCGTCTTGCTTGGGCCTCTCTCCTGGAGGCGCTCAGTCAGACCGAGTGCTGACATGTGGCAAGACGCTCCTCGGGGCGTGTCTTGCTTGGGCCTCTCTCCTGGAGGCGCTCAGTCAGACCCAGTGGTGACATATGGCAAGACGCTCCTCGGGGCGCGTGTTGCTTGGGCCTCTCTCCTGGAGGCGCTCAGTCAGACCCATTGTTGACGTGTGGCAAGACGCTCCTCGGGGCACGTCTTGCTTGGGCCTCTCTCCTGGAGGCGCTCAGTCAGACCCAGTGTTGACATGTGGCAAGACGCTCCTAGGGGCGCTTCTTGCTTGGGCCTCTCTCCTGGAGGCGCTCAGTCAGACCGAGTGCTGACATGTGACAAGACGCTCCTCGGGGCGCGTCTTGCTTGGGCCTCTCTCCTGGAGGCGCTCAGTCAGACCCAGTGGTGACATATGGCAAGACGCATCTCGGGGCGCTTTGCTTGGGCCTCTCTCCTGGAGGCGCTCAGTCAGACCCAGTGTTGACATGTGGCAAGACACTCCTCGGGGCGCGTCTTGCTTGGGCCTCTCTCCTGGAGGCCCTCTGTCATACCCAGTGTTGACATGTGGCAAGACGCTCCTAGGGGCGCGTCTTGCTTGGCTCTCTCTCCTGGAGGCGCTCAGTCAGACCGAGTGCTGACATGTGGCAAGACGCTCCTCGGGGCGCGTCTTGCTTGGGCCTCTATCCTGGAGGCGCTCAGTCAGACCCAGTGGTGACATATGGCAAGAGGCTCCTCGGGGCGCGTATTGCTTGGGCCTCTCTCCTGGAGGCCGTCTGTCAGACCCAGTGTTGACATGTGGCAAGACACTCCTCGGGGCGCGTCTTGCTTGGGCTTCTCTCATGGAGGCCCTCAGTCAGACCCAGTGTTGACAAGTGTCAAGATACTCCTCGGGGCGCGTCTTGCTTGGGCTTCTCTCCTGGAGGCCCTCAGTCAGACCCATTGTTGACATGTGGCAAGACGCTCCTCGGGGCGCTTCTTGCTTGGGCCTCTCTCCTGGAGGTGCTCAGTCAGACCCAGTGTTGACATGTGGCAAGACGCTCCTCGGGGCACGTCTTGCTTGGGCCTCTCTCCTGGAGGCCCTCTGTCAGACCCAGTGTTGACATGTGGCAAGACGCTCCTCAGGGCACCTATTGCTTGGGCCTCTCTCCTGGAGGTGCTCAGTCAGACCCAGTGTTGACATGTGGCAAGACGCTCCTCGGGGCGCGTCTTGCTTGGGCCTCTCTCCTGGAGGCGCTCAGTCAGACCGAGTGCTGACATGTGGCAAGACGCACCTCGGGGCGCGTCTTGCTTGGGCCTCTCTCCTGGAGGTGCTCAGTCAGACCCAGTGGTGACATGTGGCTAGACGCTCCTAGGGGCGCGTCTTGCTTGGCTCTCTCTCCTGGAGGCGCTCAGTCAGACCGAGTGCTGACATGTTGCAAGAAGCTCCTCGGGGCGCGTCTTGCTTGGGCCTCTCTCCTGGAGGCGCTCAGTCAGACCCAGTGGTGACATATGGCAAGACGCTCCTCGGGGCGCGTTTTAATTGGGCCTCTCTCCTGGAGGCCCTCTGTCAGACCCAGTGTTGACATGTGGCAAGACACTCCTCGGGGCGCGTCTTGCTTGGGCTTCTCTCATGGAGGCCCTCAGTCAGACCCAGTGTTGACAAGTGTCAAGACACTCCTCGGGGCGCGTCTTGCTTGGGCCTCTCTCCTGGGGGCGCTCAGTCAGACCCATTGTTGACATGTGGCAAGACGCTCCTAGGGGCGCTTCTTGCTTGGCTCTCTCTCCTGGAGGCGCTCAGTCAGACCGAGTGCTGACATGTGGCAAGACGCTCCTCGGGGCGCGTCTTGCTTGGGCCTCTCTCCTGGAGGCGCTCAGTCAGACCCAGTGGTGACATATGGCAAGACGCTCCTCGGGGCGCGTTTTAATTGGGCCTCTCTCCTGGAGGCCCTCTGTCAGACCCAGTGTTGACATGTGGCAAGACACTCCTTGGGGCGCGTTTTGCTTGGGCTTCTCTCATGGAGGCCCTCAGTCAGACCCAGTGTTGACAAGTGTCAAGACACTCCTCGGGGCGCATCTTGCTTGGGCCTCTCTCCTGGAGGCGCTCAGTCAGACCCATTGTTGACATGTGGCAAGACGCTCCTCGGGGCGCATCTTGCTTGGGATTCTCTCCTGGAGGCCCTCAGTCAGACCCATTGATGACATGTGGCAAGACGCTCCTCGGGGCGCTTCTTGCTTTGGACTCTCTCCTGGAGGCGCTATGTCAGACCCAGTGTTGACATGTGGCAAGACGCTCCTCGGGGCACGTCTTGCTTGGGCCTCTCTCCTGGAGGCGCTCAGTCATACCCAGTGGTCACATGTGGCAAGACGCTCCTCGGGGCGCGTCTTGCTTGGGCCTCTCTCCTGGAGGCCCTCTGTCATACCCAGTGTTGACATGTGGCAAGACGCTCCTAGGGGAGCGTCTTGCTTGGGCCTCTCTCCTGGAGGCGCTCAGTCAGACCGAGTGCTGACATGTGGCAAGACGCTCCTCGGGGCGCTTCTTGCTTAGGACTCTCTCCTGGAGGCGCTCAGTCAGACCCAGTGTTGACATGTGGCAAGACGCTCCTAGGGGCGCGTCTTGCTTGGGCCTCTCTCCTGGAGGCGCTCAGTCAGAACCAGTGGTGACATGTGGCTAGACGCTCCTCGGGGCATGTATTGCTTGGGCCTCTCTCCTGGAGGCCCTCTGTCAGACCCAGTGTTGACATGTGGCAAGACTCTCCTCGGGGCGCGTCTTGCTTGGGCCTCTCTCCTGGAGGCCCTCAATCAGAACCAGTGTTGACACGTGGCAAGACGCTCCTCGGGGCGCGTCTTGCTTGGGCCTCTCTCCTGGAGGCGCTAATTCAGACCGAGTAGTGACATGTGGCATGACGCTCCTCGGGGCGCGTCTTGCTTGGGCCTCTCTCCTGGAGGAGCTCAGTCAGACCCAGTGGTGACATGTGGCAAGACACTCCTCGGGGCGCGTCTTGCTTGGGCCTCTCTCCTGGAGGCCCGCTGTCAGACCTAGTGTTGACATGTGGCAAGACGCTCCTAGGGGCGCGTCTTGCTTGGGCCTCTCTCCTGGAGGCGCTCAGTCAGACCGAGTGCTGACATGTGGCAAGACGCTCCTCGGGGCGTGTCTTGCTTGGGCCTCTCTCCTGGAGGCGCTCAGTCAGACCCAGTGGTGACATATGGCAAGACGCTCCTCGGGGCGCGTGTTGCTTGGGCCTCTCTCCTGGAGGCGCTCAGTCAGACCCATTGTTGACGTGTGGCAAGACGCTCCTCGGGGCACGTCTTGCTTGGGCCTCTCTCCTGGAGGCGCTCAGTCAGACCCAGTGTTGACATGTGGCAAGACGCTCCTCGGGGCGCGTCTTGCTTGGGCCTCTCTCATGGAGGCGCTCAGTCAGACCCTGTGTTGACATGTGGCAAGACGCTCCTCGGGGCACGTCTTGCTTGGGCCTCTCTCCTGGAGGCGCTCAGTAAGACCCAGTGTTGACATGTGGCAAGACGCTCCTCGGGGCGCGTCTTGCTTGGGCCTCACTCCTGGAGGCGCTCAGTCAGACCCAGTGTTGACATGTGGCAAGACGCTCCTCGGGGCGCGTCTTACTTGGGCCTCTCTCCTGGAGGCGCTCAGTCAGACCCAGTGTTGACATGTGGCAAGACGCTCCTCAGGGCACCTATTGCTTGGGCCTCTCTCCTGGAGGTGCTCAGTCAGACCCAGTGGTGACATGTGGCTAGACGCTCCTAGGGGCGCGTCTTGCTTGGCTCTCTCTCCTGGAGGCGCTCAGTCAGACCGAGTGCTGACATGTTGCAAGACGCTCCTCGGGGCGCGTCTTGCTTGGGCCTCTCTCCTGGAGGCGCTCAGTCAGACCCAGTGGTGACATATGGCAAGACGCTCCTCGGGGCGCGTTTTAATTGGGCCTCTCTCCTGGAGGCCCTCTGTCAGACCCAGTGTTGACATGTGTCAAGACACTCCTCGGGGCGCGTCTTGCTTGGGCCTCTCTCCTGGGGGCGCTCAGTCAGACCCATTGTTGACATGTGGCAAGACGCTCCTAGGGGCGCTTCTTGCTTGGCTCTCTCTCCTGGAGGCGCTCAGTCAGACCGAGTGCTGACATGTGGCAAGACGCTCCTCGGGGCGCGTCTTGCTTGGGCCTCTCTCCTGGAGGCGCTCAGTCAGACCCAGTGGTGACATATGGCAAGACGCTCCTCGGGGCGCGTTTTAATTGGGCCTCTCTCCTGGAGGCCCTCTGTCAGACCCAGTGTTGACATGTGGCAAGACACTCCTTGGGGCGCGTTTTGCTTGGGCTTCTCTCATGGAGGCCCTCAGTCAGACCCAGTGTTGACAAGTGTCAAGACACTCCTCGGGGCGCATCTTGCTTGGGCCTCTCTCCTGGAGGCGCTCAGTCAGACCCATTGTTGACATGTGGCAAGACGCTCCTCGGGGCGCATCTTGCTTGGGATTCTCTCCTGGAGGCCCTCAGTCAGACCCATTGATGACATGTGGCAAGACGCTCCTCGGGGCGCTTCTTGCTTTGGACTCTCTCCTGGAGGCGCTATGTCAGACCCAGTGTTGACATGTGGCAAGACGCTCCTCGGGGCACGTCTTGCTTGGGCCTCTCTCCTGGAGGCGCTCAGTCATACCCAGTGGTCACATGTGGCAAGACGCTCCTCGGGGCGCGTCTTGCTTGGGCCTCTCTCCTGGAGGCCCTCTGTCATACCCAGTGTTGACATGTGGCAAGACGCTCCTAGGGGAGCGTCTTGCTTGGGCCTCTCTCCTGGAGGCGCTCAGTCAGACCGAGTGCTGACATGTGGCAAGACGCTCCTCGGGGCGCTTCTTGCTTAGGACTCTCTCCTGGAGGCGCTCAGTCAGACCCAGTGTTGACATGTGGCAAGACGCTCCTAGGGGCGCGTCTTGCTTGGGCCTCTCTCCTGGAGGCGCTCAGTCAGAACCAGTGGTGACATGTGGCTAGACGCTCCTCGGGGCATGTATTGCTTGGGCCTCTCTCCTGGAGGCCCTCTGTCAGACCCAGTGTTGACATGTGGCAAGACTCTCCTCGGGGCGCGTCTTGCTTGGGCCTCTCTCCTGGAGGCCCTCAATCAGAACCAGTGTTGACACGTGGCAAGACGCTCCTCGGGGCGCGTCTTGCTTGGGCCTCTCTCCTGGAGGCGCTAATTCAGACCGAGTAGTGACATGTGGCATGACGCTCCTCGGGGCGCGTCTTGCTTGGGCCTCTCTCCTGGAGGAGCTCAGTCAGACCCAGTGGTGACATGTGGCAAGACACTCCTCGGGGCGCGTCTTGCTTGGGCCTCTCTCCTGGAGGCCCGCTGTCAGACCTAGTGTTGACATGTGGCAAGACGCTCCTAGGGGCGCGTCTTGCTTGGGCCTCTCTCCTGGAGGCCCTCTGTCATACCCAGTGTTGACATGTGGCAAGACGCTCCTAGGGGAGCGTCTTGCTTGGGCCTCTCTCCTGGAGGCGCTCAGTCAGACCGAGTGCTGACATGTGGCAAGACGCTCCTCGGGGCGCTTCTTGCTTAGGACTCTCTCCTGGAGGCGCTCAGTCAGACCCAGTGTTGACATGTGGCAAGACGCTCCTAGGGGCGCGTCTTGCTTGGGCCTCTCTCCTGGAGGCGCTCAGTCAGAACCAGTGGTGACATGTGGCTAGACGCTCCTCGGGGCATGTATTGCTTGGGCCTCTCTCCTGGAGGCCCTCTGTCAGACCCAGTGTTGACATGTGGCAAGACTCTCCTCGGGGCGCGTCTTGCTTGGGCCTCTCTCCTGGAGGCCCTCAATCAGAACCAGTGTTGACACGTGGCAAGACGCTCCTCGGGGCGCGTCTTGCTTGGGCCTCTCTCCTGGAGGCGCTAATTCAGACCGAGTAGTGACATGTGGCATGACGCTCCTCGGGGCGCGTCTTGCTTGGGCCTCTCTCCTGGAGGAGCTCAGTCAGACCCAGTGGTGACATGTGGCAAGACACTCCTCGGGGCGCGTCTTGCTTGGGCCTCTCTCCTGGAGGCCCGCTGTCAGACCTAGTGTTGACATGTGGCAAGACGCTCCTAGGGGCGCGTCTTGCTTGGGCCTCTCTCCTGGAGGCGCTCAGTCAGACCGAGTGCTGACATGTGGCAAGACGCTCCTCGGGGCGTGTCTTGCTTGGGCCTCTCTCCTGGAGGCGCTCAGTCAGACCCAGTGGTGACATATGGCAAGACGCTCCTCGGGGCGCGTGTTGCTTGGGCCTCTCTCCTGGAGGCGCTCAGTCAGACCCATTGTTGACGTGTGGCAAGACGCTCCTCGGGGCACGTCTTGCTTGGGCCTCTCTCCTGGAGGCGCTCAGTCAGACCCAGTGTTGACATGTGGCAAGACGCTCCTCGGGGCGCGTCTTGCTTGGGCCTCTCTCATGGAGGCGCTCAGTCAGACCCTGTGTTGACATGTGGCAAGACGCTCCTCGGGGCACGTCTTGCTTGGGCCTCTCTCCTGGAGGCGCTCAGTAAGACCCAGTGTTGACATGTGGCAAGACGCTCCTCGGGGCGCGTCTTGCTTGGGCCTCACTCCTGGAGGCGCTCAGTCAGACCCAGTGTTGACATGTGGCAAGACGCTCCTCGGGGCGCGTCTTACTTGGGCCTCTCTCCTGGAGGCGCTCAGTCAGACCCAGTGTTGACATGTGGCAAGACGCTCCTCAGGGCACCTATTGCTTGGGCCTCTCTCCTGGAGGTGCTCAGTCAGACCCAGTGGTGACATGTGGCTAGACGCTCCTAGGGGCGCGTCTTGCTTGGCTCTCTCTCCTGGAGGCGCTCAGTCAGACCGAGTGCTGACATGTTGCAAGACGCTCCTCGGGGCGCGTCTTGCTTGGGCCTCTCTCCTGGAGGCGCTCAGTCAGACCCAGTGGTGACATATGGCAAGACGCTCCTCGGGGCGCGTTTTAATTGGGCCTCTCTCCTGGAGGCCCTCTGTCAGACCCAGTGTTGACATGTGGCAAGACACTCCTCGGGGCGCGTCTTGCTTGGGCTTCTCTCATGGAGGCCCTCAGTCAGACCCAGTGTTGACAAGTGTCAAGACACTCCTAGGGGCGCGTCTTGCTTGGGCCTCTCTCCTGGGGGCGCTCAGTCAGACCCATTGTTGACATGTGGCAAGACGCTCCTAGGGGCGCGTCTTGCTTGGCTCTCTCTCCTGGAGGCGCTCAGTCAGACCGAGTGCTGACATGTGGCAAGACGCTCCTCGGGGCGCGTCTTGCTTGGGCCTCTCTCCTGGAGGCGCTCAGTCAGACCCAGTGGTGACATATGGCAAGACGCTCCTCGGGGCGCGTTTTAATTGGGCCTCTCTCCTGGAGGCCCTCTGTCAGACCCAGTGTTGACATGTGGCAAGACACTCCTCGGGGCGCGTTTTGCTTGGGCTTCTCTCATGGAGGCCCTCAGTCAGACCCAGTGTTGACAAGTGTCAAGACACTCCTCAGGGCGCGTCTTGCTTGGGCCTCTCTCCTGGAGGCGCTCAGTCAGACCCATTGTTGACATGTGGCAAGACGCTCCTCGGGGCGCATCTTGCTTGGGCTTCTCTCCTGGAGGCCCTCAGTCAGACCCATTGTTGACATGTGGCAAGACGCTCCTCGGGGCGCTTCTTGCTTTGGACTCTCTCCTGGAGGCGCTATGTCAGACCCAGTGTTGACATGTGGCAAGACGCTCCTCGGGGCACGTCTTGCTTGGGCCTCTCTCCTGGAGGCGCTCAGTCATACCCAGTGGTCAAATGTGGCAAGACGCTCCTCGGGGCGCGTCTTGCTTGGGCCTCTCTCCTGGAGGCCCTCTGTCATACCCAGTGTTGACATGTGGCAAGACGCTCCTAGGGGCGCGTCTTGCTTGGGCCTCTCTCCTGGAGGCGCTCAGTCAGACCGAGTGCTGACATGTGGCAAGACGCTCCTCGGGGCGCTTCTTGCTTGGCACTCTCTCCTGGAGGCGCTCAGTCAGACCCAGTGTTTACATGTGGCAAGACGCTCCTAGGGGCGCGTCTTGCTTGGGCCTCTCTCCTGGAGGCGCTCAGTCAGAACCAGTGGTGACATGTGGCTAGACGCTCCTCGGGGCATGTATTGCTTGGGCCTCTCTCCTGGAGGCCCTCTGTCAGACCCAGTGTTGACATGTGGCAAGACTCTCCTCGGGGCGCGTCTTGCTTGGGCCTCTCTCCTGGAGGCCCTCAATCAGAACCAGTGTTGACACGTGGCAAGACGCTCCTCGGGGCGCGTCTTGCTTGGGCCTCTCTCCTGGAGGCGCTCAGTCAGACCGAGTAGTGACATGTGGCATGACGCTCCTCGGGGCGCGTCTTGCTTGGGCCTCTCTAGTGGAGGAGCTCAGTCAGACCCAGTGGTGACATGTGGCAAGACACTCCTCGGGGCGCGTCTTGCTTGGGCCTCTCTCCTGGAGGCCCGCTGTCAGACCAAGTGTTGACATGTGGCAAGACGCTCCTAGGGGCGCGTCTTGCTTGGGCCTCTCTCCTGGAGGCGCTCAGTCAGACCGAGTGCTGACATGTGGCAAGACGCTCCTCGGGGCGTGTCTTGCTTGGGCCTCTCTCCTGGAGGCGCTCAGTCAGACCCAGTGGTGACATATGGCAAGACGCTCCTCGGGGCGCGTGTTGCTTGGGCCTATCTCCTGGAGGCGCTCAGTCAGACCCATTGTTGACGTGTGGCAAGACGCTCCTCGGGGCACGTCTTGCTTGGGCATCTCTCCTGGAGGCGCTCAGTCAGACCCAGTGTTGACATGTGGCAAGACGCTCCTCGGGGCGCGTCTTGCTTGGGCCTCTCTCACGGAGGCGCTCAGTCAGACCCAGTGTTGACATGTGGCAAGACGCTCCTCGGGGCACGTCTTGCTTGGGCCTCTCTCCTGGAGGCGCTCAGTAAGACCCAGTGTTGACATGTGGCAAGACGCTCCTAAAGGTGCTTCTTGCTTGGGCCTCTCTCCTGGAGGCGCTCAGTCAGACCGAGTGCTGACATGTAGCAAGACTCTCCTCGGGGCGCGTCTTGCTTGGGCCTCTCTCCTGGAGGCGCTCAGTCAGACCCAGTGGTGACATATGGCAAGATGCTCCTCGGGGCGCGTGTTGCTTGGGCCTCTCTCCTGGAGGCCCTCTGTCAGACACAGTGTTGACATGAGGCAAGACACTCCTCGGGGCGCGTCTTGCTTGGGCCTCTCTCCTGGATGCGCTCAGTCAGACCCAGTGTTGACATGTGGCAAGACGCTCCTAGGGGCGCGTCTTGCTTGGGCCTCTCTCCTGGAGGCGCTCAGTCAGACCCTTTGGTGACATATGGCATGACATTCCTCGGGGCGCGTATTGCTTGGGCCTCTCTCATGGGGGCGCTCAGTCAGACCGAGTGCTGACATGTGGCAAGACGCTCCTCGGGGCGCGTCTTGCTTGGGCCTCTCTCCTGGAGGCGCTCAGTCAGACCCAGTGGTGACATATGGCAAGACGCTCCTCGGGGCGCGTCTTGCTTGGGCCTCTCTCCTGGAGGCGCTCAGTCAGACCCATTGTTGACATGTGGCAAGACACTCCTCGGGGCGCTTCTTGCTTGGGCCTCTCTCCTGGAGGCGCTCAGTCAGACCCAGTGTTGACATGTGGCAAGACGCTCCTCGGGGCACGTCTTGCTTGGGCCTCTCTCCTGGAGGCGCTCAGTCAGACCCAGTGTTGACATGTGGCAAGACGCTCCTCGGGGCGCGTCTTGCTTGGGCCTCTCTCCTGGAGGCGCTCAGTCAGACCCAGTGTTGACATGTGGCAAGACGCTCCTCGGGGCGCGTCTTACTTGGGCCTCTCTCCTGGAGGCGCTCAGTCAGACCCAGTGGTGACATGTGGCAAGACGCTCCTCGGGGCACGTATTGCTTGGGCCTCTCTCCTGGAGGCCCTCTGTCAGACCCAGTGTTGACATGTGTCAAGACGCTCCTCGGGGCGCGTCTTGCTTGGGCCTCTCTCCTGGAGGCGCTCAGTCAGACCCAGTGTTGACATGTGGCAAGACACTCCTCGGGGCGCGTCTTGCTTGGGCCTCTCTCCTGGAGGCCCTCTGTCAGACCCAGTGTTGACATGTGGCAAAACACTCCTAGGGACGCGTCTTGCTTGGCTCTCTCTACTGGAGGTGCTCAGTCAGACCGAGTGCTGACATGTGGCAAGACGCTCCTCGGGGCGCGTCTTGCTTGGGCCTCTCTCCTGGAGGCGCTCAGTCAGACCCAGTGGTGACATGTGGCTAGACGCTCCTCGGGGCACATATTGCTTGGGCCTCTCTCCTGGAGGCCCTCTGTCAGACCCAGTGTTGACATGTGGCAAGACGCTCCTCCGGGCGCGTCTTGCTTGGGCCTCTCTCATGGAGGCCCTCAGTCAGACCCAGTGTTGACAAGTGCCAAGACGCTCCTCGGGGCGCGTCTTGCTTGGGCCTCTCTCCTGGAGGCGCTCAGTCAGACCCATTGTTGACATGTGGCAAGACGCTTCTCGGGGCGCGTCTTGCTTGGGCTTCTCTCCTGGAGGCCAGCAGTCAGACCCATTGTTGACATGTGGCAAGACGCTCCTCGGGGCGCTTCTTGCTTGGGCCTCTCTCCTGGAGGCGCTCAGTCAGACCCAGTGTTGACATGTGGCAAGACGCTCCTCGGGGCGCGTCTTACTTGGGCCTCTCTCCTGGAGGCGCTCAGTCAGACCCAGTGGTGACATGTGGCTAGACGCTCCTCGGGGCACGTATTGCTTGGGCCTCACTCCTGGAGGCCCTCTGTCAGACCCAGTGTTGACATGTGGCAAGACGCTCCTCGGGGCGCGTCTTGCTTTGCCCTCTCTCCTGGAGGCCCTCAATCAGACCCAGTGTTGACACGTGGCAAGACGCTCCTCGGGGCGCGTCTTGCTTGGGCCTCTCTCCTGGAGGCGCTCAGTCAGACCCAGTGGTGACATGTGGCAAGACACCCCTCGGGGCGCGTCTTGCTTGGGCCTCTCTCCTGGAGGCCCGCTGTCAGACCCAGTGTTGACATGTGGCAAGACGCTCCTAGGGGCGCGTCTTGCTTGGGCCTCTCTCCTCGAGGCGCTCAGTCAGACCGAGTGCTGACATGTGGCAAGACGCTCCTCGGGGCGCGTCTTGCTTGGGCCTCTCTCCTGGAGGCTCTCAGTCAGACCCAGTGGTGACATATGGCAAGACGCATCTCGGGGCGCTTTGCTTGGGCCTCTCTCCTGGAGGCGCTCAGTCAGACCAAGTGTTGACATGTGGCAAGACACTCCTCGGGGCGCGTCTTGCTTGGGCCTCTCTCCTGGAGGCCCTCTGTCATACCCAGTGTTGACATGTGGCAAGACGCTCCTAGGGGCGGGTCTTGCTTGGCTCTCTCTCCTGGAGGCGCTCAGTCAGACCGAGTGCTGACATGTGGCAAGACGCTCCTCGGGGCGCGTCTTGCTTGGGCCTCTATCCTGGAGGCGCTCAGTCAGACCCAGTGGTGACATATGGCAAGACGCTCCTCGGGGCGCGTATTGCTTGGGCCTCTCTCCTGGAGGCCGTCTGTCAGACCCAGTGTTGACATGTGGCAAGACACTCCTCGGGGCGCGTCTTGCTTGGGCTTCTATCATGGAGGCCCTCAGTCAGACCCAGTGTTGACAAGTGTCAAGATACTCCTCGGGGCGCGTCTTGCTTGGGCCTCTCTCCTGGAGGCGCTCAGTCAGACCCAGTGTTGACATGTGGCAAGACGCTCCTCGGGGCACGTCTTGCTTGGGCCTCTCTCCTGGAGGCCCTCTGTCAGACCCAGTGTTGACATGTGGCAAGACGCTCCTCGGGGCGCGTCTTGCTTGGGCCTCTCTCCTGGAGGCGCTCAGTCAGACCCAGTGTTAACATGTGGCAAGACGCTCCTCGGGGCACCTATTGCTTGGGCCTCTCTCCTGGAGGCGCTCAGTCAGACCCAGTGTTGACATGTGGCAAGATGCTCCTCGGGGCGCGTCTTGCTTGGGCCTCTCTCCTGGAGGCGCTCAGTCAGACCCAGTGTTGACATGTGGCAAGACGCTCCTCGGGGCACGTCTTGCTTGGGCCTCTCTCCTGGAGGCCCTCTGTCAGACCCAGTGTTGACATGTGTCAAGACGCTCCTCGGGGCGCGTCTTGCTTGGGCCTCTCTCCTGGAGGCGCTCAGTCAGACCCAGTGTTGACATGTGGCAAGACGCTCCTCAGGGCACCTATTGCTTGGGCCTCTCTCCTTGAGGCGCTCAGTCAGACCCAGTGTTGACATGTGGCAAGACGCTCCTCGGGGCGCGTCTTGCTTGGGCCTCTCTCCTGGAGGCGCTCAGTCAGACCCAGTGTTGACATGTGGCAAGACGCTCCTCGGGGCGCGTCTTGCTTGGGCCTCTCTCCTGGAGGCGCTCAGTCAGACCCAGTGGTGACATGTGGCAAGACACCCCTCGGGGCGCGTCTTGCTTGGGCCTCTCTCCTGGAGGCCCGCTGTCAGACCCAGTGTTGACATGTGGCAAGACGCTCCTAGGGGCGCGTCTTGCTTGGGCCTCTCTCCTGGAGGCGCTCAGTCAGACCGAGTGCTGACATGTGGCAAGACGCTCCTCGGGGCGCGTCTTGCTTGGGCCTCTCTCCTGGAGGCGCTCAGTCAGACCCAGTGGTGACATATGGCAAGAAGCATCTCGGGGCGCTTTGCTTGGGCCTCTCTCCTGGAGGCGCTCAGTCAGACCCAGTGTTGACATGTGGCAAGACACTCCTCGGGGCGCGTCTTGCTTGGGCCTCTCTCCTGGAGGCCCTCTGTCATACCCAGTGTTGACATGTGGCAAGACGCTCCTAGGGGCGCGTCTTGCTTGGGCCTCTATCCTGGAGGCGCTCAGTCAGACCCAGTGGTGACATATGGCAAGACGCTCCTCGGGGCGCGTATTGCTTGGGCCTCTCTCCTGGAGGCCGTCTGTCAGACCCAGTGTTGACATGTGGCAAGACACTCCTCGGGGCGCGTCTTGCTTGGGCTTCTCTCATGGAGGCCCTCAGTCAGACCCAGTGTTGACAAGTGTCAAGATACTCCTCGGGGCTCGTCTTGCTTGGGCTTCTCTCCTGGAGGCCCTCAGTCAGACCCATTGTTGACATGTGGCAAGACGCTCCTCGGGGCGCTTCTTGCTTGGGCCTCTCTCCTGGAGGCGCTCAGTCAGACCCAGTGTTGACATGTGGCAAGACGCTCCTCGGGTCACGTCTTGCTTGGGCCTCTCTCCTGGAGGCCCTCTGTCAGACCCAGTGTTGACATGTGGCAAGACGCTCCTCGGGGCGCGTCTTGCTTGGGCCTCTCTCCTGGAGGCGCTCAGTCAGACCCAGTGTTGACATGTGGCAAGACGCTCCTCAGGGCACCTATTGCTTGGGCCTCTCTCCTGGAGGCGCTCAGTCAGACCCAGTGTTGACATGTGGCAAGACGCTCCTCGGGGCGCGTCTTGCTTGGGCCTCTCTCCTGGAGGCGCTCAGTCAGACCGAGTGCTGACATGTGGCAAGACGCACCTCGGGGCGCATCTTGCTTGGGCCTCTCTCCTGGAGGTGCTCAGTCAGACCCAGTGGTGACATGTGGCTAGACGCTCCTAGGGGCGCGTCTTGCTTGGCTCTCTCTCCTAGAGGCGCTCAGTCAGACCGAGTGCTGACATGTGGCAAGACGCTCCTCGGGGCGCGTCTTGCTTGGGCCTCTCTCCTGGAGGCGCTCAGTCAGACCCAATGGTGACATATGGCAAGACGCTCCTCGGGGCGCGTTTTAATTGGGCCTCTCTCCTGGAGGCCCTCTGTCAGACCCAGTGTTGACATGTGGCAAGACACTCCTCGGGGCGCGTCTTGCTTGGGCTTCTCTCATGGAGGCCCTCAGTCAGACCCAGTGTTGACAAGTGTCAAGACACTCCTCGGGGCGCATCTTGCTTGGGCCTCTCTCCTGGAGGCGCACAGTCAGACCCATTGTTGACATGTGGCAAGACGCTCCTAGGGGCGCGTCTTGCTTGGCTCTCTCTCCTGGAGGCGCTCAGTCAGACCGAGTGCTGACATGTGGCCAGACGCTCCTCGGGGCGCGTCTTGCTTGGGCCTCTCTCCTGGAGGCGCTCTGTCAGACCCAGTGGTGACATATGGCAAGACGCTCCTCGGGGCGCGTTTTAATTGGGCCTCTCTCCTGGAGGCCCTCTGTCAGACCCAGTGTTGACATGTGGCAAGACACTCCTCGGGGCGCGACTTGCTTGGGCTTCTCTCATGGAGGCCCTCAGTCAGACCCAGTGTTGACAAGTGTCAAGACACTCCTCGGGGCGCGTCTTGCTTGGGCCTCTCTCCTGGAGGCGCTCAGTCAGACCCATTGTTCACATGTGGCAAGACGCTCCTCGGGGCGCATCTTGCTTGGGCTTCTCTCCTGGAGGCCCTCAGTCAGACCCATTGTTGACATGTGGCAAGACGCTCCTCGGGGCGCGTCTTGCTTGGGCCTCTCTCCTGGAGGCGCTCAGTCAGACCGAGTGCTGACATGTGGCAAGACGCTCCTCGGTGCGCGTCTTGCTTGGGCCTCTCTCCTGGAGGCGCTCAGTCAGACCCATTGTTGACAGGTGGCAAGACGCTCCTCGGGGCGCGTCTAACTTGGGCCTCTCTCCTGGATGCGCTCAGTCAGACCCAGTGTTGACATGTGGCAAGACGCTCCTCGGGGCGCGTCTTGCTTGGGCCTCTCTCCTGGAGGCGCTCAGTCAGAACCAGTGGTGACATGTGGCTAGACGCTCCTCGGGGCATGTATTGCTTGGGCCTCTCTCCTGGAGGCCCTCTGTCAGACCCAGTGTTGATATGTGGCAAGACTCTCCTCGGGGCGCGTCTTGCTTGGGCCTCTCTCCTGGAGGCCCTCAATCAGACCCAGTGTTGACACGTGGCAAGACGCTCCTCGGGGCGCGTCTTGCTTGGGCCTCTCTCCTGGAGGCGCTCAGTCAGACCGAGTAGTGACATGTGGCATGACGCTCCTCGGGGCGCGTCTTGCTTGGGCCTCTCTCCTGGAGGCGCTCAGTCAGACCCAGTGGTGACATGTGGCAAGACACTCCTCGGGGCGCGTCTTGCTTGGGCCTCTCTCCTGGAGGCCCGCTGTCAGACCTAGTTTGACATGTGGCAAGACGCTCCTCGGGGCGTGTCTTGCTTGGGCCTCTCTCCTGGAGGCGCTCAGTCAGACCCAGTGGTGACATATGGCAAGACGCTCTTCGGGGCGCGTGTTGCTTGGGCGTCTCTCCTGGAGGCGCTCAGTCAGACCCATTGTTGACGTGTGGCAAGACGCTCCTCGGGGCACGTCTTGCTTGGGCCTCTCTCCTGGAGGCGGTCAGTCAGACCCAGTGTTGACATGTGGCAAGACGCTCCTCGGGGCGCGTCTTGCTTGGGCCTCTCTCATGGAGGCGCTAAGTCAGACCCAGTGTTGACATGTGGCAAGACGCTCCTAGGGGCGCGTCTTGCTTGGGCCTCTCTCCTCGAGGCGCTCAGTCAGACCGAGTGCTGACATGTGGCAAGACGCTCCTCGGGGCGCGTCTTGCTTGGGCCTCTCTCCTGGAGGCTCTCAGTCAGACCCAGTGGTGACATATGGCAAGACGCATCTCGGGGCGCTTTGCTTGGGCCTCTCTCCTGGAGGCGCTCAGTCAGACCAAGTGTTGACATGTGGCAAGACACTCCTCGGGGCGCGTCTTGCTTGGGCCTCTCTCCTGGAGGCGCTCAGTCAGACCGAGTGCTGACATGTGGCAAGACGCTCCTCGGGGCGCGTCTTGCTTGGGCTTCTATCATGGAGGCCCTCAGTCAGACCCAGTGTTGACAAGTGTCAAGATACTCCTCGGGGCGCGTCTTGCTTGGGCCTCTCTCCTGGAGGCGCTCAGTCAGACCCAGTGTTGACATGTGGCAAGACGCTCCTCGGGGCACGTCTTGCTTGGGCCTCTCTCCTGGAGGCCCTCTGTCAGACCCAGTGTTGACATGTGGCAAGACGCTCCTCGGGGCGCGTCTTGCTTGGGCCTCTCTCCTGGAGGCGCTCAGTCAGACCCAGTGTTAACATGTGGCAAGACGCTCCTCGGGGCACCTATTGCTTGGGCCTCTCTCCTGGAGGCGCTCAGTCAGACCCAGTGTTGACATGTGGCAAGACGCTCCTCGGGGCGCGTCTTGCTTGGGCCTCTCTCCTGGAGGCGCTCAGTCAGACCCAGTGTTGACATGTGGCAAGACGCTCCTCGGGGCACGTCTTGCTTGGGCCTCTCTCCTGGAGGCCCTCTGTCAGACCCAGTGTTGACATGTGTCAAGACGCTCCTCGGGGCGCGTCTTGCTTGGGCCTCTCTCCTGGAGGCGCTCAGTCAGACCCAGTGTTGACATGTGGCAAGACGCTCCTCAGGGCACCTATTGCTTGGGCCTCTCTCCTTGAGGCGCTCAGTCAGACCCAGTGTTGACATGTGGCAAGACGCGCCTCGGGGCGCGTCTTGCTTGGGCCTCTCTCCTGGAGGCGCTCAGTCAGACCCAGTGTTGACATGTGGCAAGACGCTCCTCGGGGCGCGTCTTGCTTGGGCCTCTCTCCTGGAGGCGCTCAGTCAGACCCAGTGGTGACATGTGGCAAGACACCCCTCGGGGCGCGTCTTGCTTGGGCCTCTCTCCTGGAGGCCCGCTGTCAGACCCAGTGTTGACATGTGGCAAGACGCTCCTAGGGGCGCGTCTTGCTTGGGCCTCTCTCCTGGAGGCGCTCAGTCAGACCGAGTGCTGACATGTGGCAAGACGCTCCTCGGGGCGCGTCTTGCTTGGGCCTCTCTCCTGGAGGCGCTCAGTCAGACCCAGTGGTGACATATGGCAAGAAGCATCTCGGGGCGCTTTGCTTGGGCCTCTCTCCTGGAGGCGCTCAGTCAGACCCAGTGTTGACATGTGGCAAGACACTCCTCGGGGCGCGTCTTGCTTGGGCCTCTCTCCTGGAGGCCCTCTGTCATACCCAGTGTTGACATGTGGCAAGACGCTCCTAGGGGCGCGTCTTGCTTGGGCCTCTATCCTGGAGGCGCTCAGTCAGACCCAGTGGTGACATATGGCAAGACGCTCCTCGGGGCGCGTATTGCTTGGGCCTCTCTCCTGGAGGCCGTCTGTCAGACCCAGTGTTGACATGTGGCAAGACACTCCTCGGGGCGCGTCTTGCTTGGGCTTCTCTCATGGAGGCCCTCAGTCAGACCCAGTGTTGACAAGTGTCAAGATACTCCTCGGGGCTCGTCTTGCTTGGGCTTCTCTCCTGGAGGCCCTCAGTCAGACCCATTGTTGACATGTGGCAAGACGCTCCTCGGGGCGCTTCTTGCTTGGGCCTCTCTCCTGGAGGCGCTCAGTCAGACCCAGTGTTGACATGTGGCAAGACGCTCCTCGGGTCACGTCTTGCTTGGGCCTCTCTCCTGGAGGCCCTCTGTCAGACCCAGTGTTGACATGTGGCAAGACGCTCCTCGGGGCGCGTCTTGCTTGGGCCTCTCTCCTGGAGGCGCTCAGTCAGACCCAGTGTTGACATGTGGCAAGACGCTCCTCAGGGCACCTATTGCTTGGGCCTCTCTCCTGGAGGCGCTCAGTCAGACCCAGTGTTGACATGTGGCAAGACGCTCCTCGGGGCGCGTCTTGCTTGGGCCTCTCTCCTGGAGGCGCTCAGTCAGACCGAGTGCTGACATGTGGCAAGACGCACCTCGGGGCGCATCTTGCTTGGGCCTCTCTCCTGGAGGCGCTCAGTCAGACCGAGTGCTGACATGTGGCAAGACGCACCTCGGGGCGCATCTTGCTTGGGCCTCTCTCCTGGAGGTGCTCAGTCAGACCCAGTGGTGACATGTGGCTAGACGCTCCTAGGGGCGCGTCTTGCTTGGCTCTCTCTCCTAGAGGCGCTCAGTCAGACCGAGTGCTGACATGTGGCAAGACGCTCCTCGGGGCGCGTCTTGCTTGGGCCTCTCTCCTGGAGGCGCTCAGTCAGACCCAATGGTGACATATGGCAAGACGCTCCTCGGGGCGCGTTTTAATTGGGCCTCTCTCCTGGAGGCCCTCTGTCAGACCCAGTGTTGACATGTGGCAAGACACTCCTCGGGGCGCGTCTTGCTTGGGCTTCTCTCATGGAGGCCCTCAGTCAGACCCAGTGTTGACAAGTGTCAAGACACTCCTCGGGGCGCATCTTGCTTGGGCCTCTCTCCTGGAGGCGCACAGTCAGACCCATTGTTGACATGTGGCAAGACGCTCCTAGGGGCGCGTCTTGCTTGGCTCTCTCTCCTGGAGGCGCTCAGTCAGACCGAGTGCTGACATGTGGCCAGACGCTCCTCGGGGCGCGTCTTGCTTGGGCCTCTCTCCTGGAGGCGCTCTGTCAGACCCAGTGGTGACATATGGCAAGACGCTCCTCGGGGCGCGTTTTAATTGGGCCTCTCTCCTGGAGGCCCTCTGTCAGACCCAGTGTTGACATGTGGCAAGACACTCCTCGGGGCGCGACTTGCTTGGGCTTCTCTCATGGAGGCCCTCAGTCAGACCCAGTGTTGACAAGTGTCAAGACACTCCTCGGGGCGCGTCTTGCTTGGGCCTCTCTCCTGGAGGCGCTCAGTCAGACCCATTGTTCACATGTGGCAAGACGCTCCTCGGGGCGCATCTTGCTTGGGCTTCTCTCCTGGAGGCCCTCAGTCAGACCCATTGTTGACATGTGGCAAGACGCTCCTCGGGGCGCGTCTTGCTTGGGCCTCTCTCCTGGAGGCGCTCAGTCAGACCGAGTGCTGACATGTGGCAAGACGCTCCTCGGTGCGCGTCTTGCTTGGGCCTCTCTCCTGGAGGCGCTCAGTCAGACCCATTGTTGACAGGTGGCAAGACGCTCCTCGGGGCGCGTCTAACTTGGGCCTCTCTCCTGGATGCGCTCAGTCAGACCCAGTGTTGACATGTGGCAAGACGCTCCTCGGGGCGCGTCTTGCTTGGGCCTCTCTCCTGGAGGCGCTCAGTCAGAACCAGTGGTGACATGTGGCTAGACGCTCCTCGGGGCATGTATTGCTTGGGCCTCTCTCCTGGAGGCCCTCTGTCAGACCCAGTGTTGATATGTGGCAAGACTCTCCTCGGGGCGCGTCTTGCTTGGGCCTCTCTCCTGGAGGCCCTCAATCAGACCCAGTGTTGAAACGTGGCAAGACGCTCCTCGGGGCGCGTCTTGCTTGGGCCTCTCTCCTGGAGGCGCTCAGTCAGACCGAGTAGTGACATGTGGCATGACGCTCCTCGGGGCGCGTCTTGCTTGGGCCTCTCTCCTGGAGGCGCTCAGTCAGACCCAGTGGTGACATGTGGCAAGACACTCCTCGGGGCGCGTCTTGCTTGGGCCTCTCTCCTGGAGGCCCGCTGTCAGACCTAGTGTTGACATGTGGCAAGACGCTCCTCGGGGCGTGTCTTGCTTGGGCCTCTCTCCTGGAGGCGCTCAGTCAGACCCAGTGGTGACATATGGCAAGACGCTCTTCGGGGCGCGTGTTGCTTGGGCGTCTCTCCTGGAGGCGCTCAGTCAGACCCATTGTTGACGTGTGGCAAGACGCTCCTCGGGGCACGTCTTGCTTGGGCCTCTCTCCTGGAGGCGGTCAGTCAGACCCAGTGTTGACATGTGGCAAGACGCTCCTCGGGGCGCGTCTTGCTTGGGCCTCTCTCATGGAGGCGCTAAGTCAGACCCAGTGTTGACATGTGGCAAGACGCTCCTCGGGGCACGTCTTGCTTGGGCCTCTCTCCTGGAGGCGCTCAGTCAGACCCAGTGTTGACATGTGGCAAGACGCTCCTCGGGGCGCGTCTTGCTTGGGCCTCACTCCTGGAGGCGCTCAGTCAGACCCAGTGTTGACATGTGGCAAGACGCTCCTCGGGGAGCGTCTTACTTGGTCCTCTCTCCTGGAGGCCCGCTGTCAGACCCAGTGTTGACATGTGGCAAGACGCTCCTAGGGGTGCGTCTTGCTTGGGCCTCTCTCCTGGATGCGCTCAGTCAGACCCAGTGTTGACATGTGGCAAGACTCTCCTAGGGGCGCGTCTTGCTTGGGCCTCTCTCCTGGAGGCGCTCAGTCAGACCGAGTGCTGACATGTGGCAAGACGCTCCTCGGGGCGCGTCTTGCTTGGGCCTCTCTCCTGGAGGCGCTCAGTCAGACCCAGTGGTGACATATGGCATGACATTCCTCGGGGTGCGTCTTGCTTGGGCCTCTCTCCTGGGGGCGCTCAGTCAGACCGAGTGCTGACATGTGGCAAGACGCTCCTCGGGGCGCGTCTTGCTAGGGCCTCTCTCCTGGAGGCGCTCAGTCAGACCCTTTGGTGACATATGGCATGACATTCCTCGGGGCGCGTATTGCTTGGGCCTCTCTCCTGGGGGCGCTCAGTCAGACCCAGTGTTGACATGTGGCAAGACGCTCCTCGGGGCGCGTCTTACTTGGGCCTCTCTCCTGGAGGCGCTCAGTCAGACCCAGTGGTGACATGTGGCAAGACGCTCCTCGGGGCACGTATTGCTTGGGCCTCTCTCCTGGAGGCCCTCTGTCAGACCCAGTGTTGACATGTGTCAAGACGCTCCTCGGGGCGCGTCTTGCTTGGGCCTCTCTCCTGGAGGCCCTCTGTCAGACCCAGTGTTGACATGTGGCAAAACACTCCTAGGGACGCGTCTTGCTTGGCTCTCTCTACTGGAGGTGCTCAGTCAGACCGAGTGCTGACATGTGGCAAGACGCTCCTCGGGGCGCGTCTTGCTTGGGCCTCTCTCCTGGAGGCGCTCAGTCAGACCCAGTGGTGACATGTGGCTAGACGCTCCTCGGGGCACATATTGCTTGGGCCTCTCTCCTGGAGGCCCTCTGTCAGACCCAGTGTTGACATGTGGCAAGACGCTCCTCCGGGCGCGTCTTGCTTGGGCCTCTCTCATGGAGGCCCTCAGTCAGACCCAGTGTTGACAAGTGCCAAGACGCTCCTCGGGGCGCGTCTTGCTTGGGCCTCTCTCCTGGAGGCGCTCAGTCAGACCCATTGTTGACATGTGGCAAGACGCTCCTCGTGGCGCTTCTTGCTTGGGCCTCTCTCCTGGAGGCGCTCAGTCAGACCCAGTGTTGACATGTGGCAAGACGCTCCTCGGGGCGCGTCTTACTTGGGCCTCTCTCCTGGAGGCCCTCTGTCATACCCAGTGTTGACATGTGGCAAGACGCTCCTCGGGGCGCGTCTTGCTTGGGCCTCTATCCTGGAGGCGCTCAGTCAGACCCAGTGGTGACATATGGCAAGACGCATCTCGGGGCGCTTTGCTTGGGCCTCTCTCCTGGAGGCGCTCAGTCAGACCCAGTGTTGACATGTGGCAAGACACTCCTCGGGGCGCGTCTTGCTTGGGCCTCTCTCCTGGAGGCCCTCTGTCATACCCAGTGTTGACATGTGGCAAGACGCTCCTAGGGGCGCGTATTGCTTGGGCCTCTCTCCTGGAGGCGCTCAGTCAGACCGAGTGCTGACATGTGGCAAGACGCTCCTCGGGGCGCGTCTTGCTTGGGCCTCTCTCCTGGAGGCGCTCAGTCAGACCCAGTGGTGACATATGGCAAGACGCATCTCGGGGCGCTTTGCTTGGGCCTCTCTCCTGGAGGCGCTCAGTCAGACCCAGTGTTGACATGTGGCAAGACACTCCTCGGGGCGCGTCTTGCTTGGGCCTCTCTCCTGGAGGCCCTCTGTCATACCCAGTGTTGACATGTGGCAAGACGCTCCTAGGGGCGCGTCTTGCTTGGGCCTCTATCCTGGAGGCGCTCAGTCAGACCCAGTGGTGACATATGGCAAGACGCTCCTCGGGGCGCGTATTGCTTGGGCCTCTCTCCTGGAGGCCGTCTGTCAGACCCAGTGTTGACATGTGGCAAGACACTCCTCGGGGCGCGTCTTGCTTGGGCTTCTCTCATGGAGGCCCTCAGTCAGACCCAGTGTTGACAAGTGTCAAGATACTCCTCGGGGCTCGTCTTGCTTGGGCTTCTCTCCTGGAGGCCCTCAGTCAGACCCATTGTTGACATGTGGCAAGACGCTCCTCGGGGCGCTTCTTGCTTGGGCCTCTCTCCTGGAGGCGCTCAGTCAGACCCAGTGTTGACATGTGGCAAGACGCTCCTCGGGGCACGTCTTGCTTGGGCCTCTCTCCTGGAGGCCCTCTGTCAGACCCAGTGTTGACATGTGGCAAGACGCTCCTCGGGGCGCGTCTTGCTTGGGCCTCTCTCCTGGAGAAGCTCAGTCAGACCCAGTGTTGACATGTGGCAAGACGCTCCTCAGGGCACCTATTGCTTGGGCCTCTCTCCTGGAGGCGCTCAGTCAGACCCAGTGTTGACATGTGGCAAGACGCTCCTCGGGGCGCGTCTTGCTTGGGCCTCTCTCCTGGAGGCGCTCAGTCAGACCGAGTGCTGACATGTGGCAAGACGCACCTCGGGGCGCGTCTTGCTTGGGCCTCTCTCCTGGAGGTGCTCAGTCAGACCCAGTGGTGACATGTGGCTAGACGCTCCTAGGGGCGCGTCTTGATTGGCTCTCTCTCCTAGAGGCGCTCAGTCAGACCGAGTGCTGACATGTGGCAAGACGCTCCTCGGGGCGCGTCTTGCTTGGGCCTCTCTCCTGGAGGCGCTCAGTCAGACCCAATGGTGACATATGGCAAGACGCTCCTCGGGGCGCGTTTTAATTGGGCCTCTCTCCTGGAGGCCCTCTGTCAGACCCAGTGTTGACATGTGGCAAGACACTCCTCGGGGCGCGTCTTGCTTGGGCTTCTCTCATGGAGGCCCTCAGTCAGACCCAGTGTTGACAAGTGTCAAGACACTCCTCGGGGCGCATCTTGCTTGGGCCTCTCTCCTGGAGGCGCACAGTCAGACCCATTGTTGACATGTGGCAAGACGCTCCTAGGGGCGTGTCTTGCTTGGCTCTCTCTCCTGGAGGCGCTCAGTCAGACCGAGTGCTGACATGTGGCCAGACGCTCCTCGGGGCGCGTCTTGCTTGGGCCTCTCTCCTGGAGGCGCTCAGTCAGACCCAGTGGTGACATATGGCAAGACGCTCCTCGGGGCGCGTTTTAATTGGGCCTCTCTCCTGGAGGCCCTCTGTCAGACCCAGTGTCTACATGTGGCAAGACACTCCTCGGGGCGCGACTTGCTTGGGCTTCTCTCATGGAGGCCCTCAGTCAGACCCAGTGTTGACAAGTGTCAAGACACTCCTCGGGGCGCGTCTTGCTTGGGCCTCTCTCCTGGAGGCGCTCAGTCAGACCCATTGTTGACATGTGGCAAGACGCTCCTCGGGGCGCATCTTGCTTGGGCTTCTCTCCTGGAGGCCCTCAGTCAGACCCATTGTTGACATGTGGCAAGACGCTCCTCGGGGCGCGTCTTGCTTGGGCCTCTCTCCTGGAGGCGCTCAGTCAGACCGAGTGCTGACATGTGGCAAGACGCTCCTCGGTGCGCATCTTGCTTGGGCCTCTCTCCTGGAGGCGCTCAGTCAGACCCATTGTTGACAGGTGGCAAGACGCTCCTCGGGGCGCGTCTAACTTGGGCCTCTCTCCTGGATGCGCTCAGTCAGACCCAGTGTTGACATGTGGCAAGACGCTCCTCGGGGCGCGTCTTGCTTGGGCCTCTCTCCTGGAGGCGCTCAGTCAGAACCAGTGGTGACATGTGGCTAGACGCTCCTCGGGGCATGTATTGCTTGGGCCTCTCTCCTGGAGGCCCTCTGTCAGACCCAGTGTTGACATGTGGCAAGACTCTCCTCGGGGCGCGTCTTGCTTGGGCCTCTCTCCTGGAGGCCCTCAATCAGACCCAGTGTTGACACGTGGCAAGACGCTCCTCGGGGCGCGTCTTGCTTGGGCCTCTCTCCTGGAGGCGCTCAGTCAGACCGAGTAGTGACATGTGGCATGACGCTCCTCGGGGCGCGTCTTGCTTGGGCCTCTCTCCTGGAGGCGCTCAGTCAGACCCAGTGGTGACATTTGGCAAGACACTCCTCGGGGCGCGTCTTGCTTGGGCCTCTCTCCTGGAGGCCCGCTGTCAGACCTAGTGTTGACATGTGGCAAGACGCTCCTCGGGGCGTGTCTTGCTTGGGCCTCTCTCCTGGAGGCGCTCAGTCAGACCCAGTGGTGACATATGGCAAGACGCTCTTCGGGGCGCGTGTTGCTTGGGCGTCTCTCCTGGAGGCGCTCAGTCAGACCCATTGTTGACGTGTGGCAAGACGCTCCTCGGGGCACGTCTTGCTTGGGCCTCTCTCCTGGAGGCGGTCAGTCAGACCCAGTGTTGACATGTGGCAAGACGCTCCTCGGGGCGCGTCTTGCTTGGGCCTCTCTCATGGAGGCGCTCAGTCAGACCCAGTGTTGACATGTGGCAAGACGCTCCTCGGGGCACGTCTTGCTTGGGCCTCTCTCCTGGAGGCGCTCAGTCAGACCCAGTGTTGACATGTGGCAAGACGCTCCTCGGGGCGCGTCTTGCTTGGGCCTCACTCCTGGAGGCGCTCAGTCAGACCCAGTGTTGACATGTGGCAAGACGCTCCTCGGGGAGCGTCTTACTTGGGCCTCTCTCTTGGAGGCCCGCTGTCAGACCCAGTGTTGACATGTGGCAAGACGCTCCTAGGGGTGCGTCTTGCTTGGGCCTCTCTCCTGGATGCGCTCAGTAAGACCCAGTGTTGACATGTGGCAAGACTCTCCTAGGGGCGCGTCTTGCTTGGGCCTCTCTCCTGGAGGCGCTCAGTCAGACCGAGTGCTGACATGTGGCAAGACGCTCCTCGGGGCGCGTCTTGCTTGGGCCTCTCTCCTGGAGGCGCTCAGTCAGACCCAGTGGTGACATATGGCATGACATTCCTCGGGGTGCGTCTTGCTTGGGCCTCTCTCCTGGGGGCGCTCAGTCAGACCGAGTGCTGACATGTGGCAAGACGCTCCTCGGGGCGCGTCTTGCTAGGGCCTCTCTCCTGGAGGCGCTCAGTCAGACCCTTTGGTGACATATGGCATGACATTCCTCGGGGCGCGTATTGCTTGGGCCTCTCTCCTGGGGGCGCTCAGTCAGACCCAGTGTTGACATGTGGCAAGACGCTCCTCGGGGCGCGTCTTACTTGGGCCTCTCTCCTGGAGGCGCTCAGTCAGACCCAGTGGTGACATGTGGCAAGACGCTCCTCGGGGCACGTATTGCTTGGGCCTCTCTCCTGGAGGCGCTCAGTCAGACCCAGTGTTGACATGTGGCAAGACACTCCTCCGGGCGCGTCTTGCTTGGGCCTCTCTCCTGGAGGCCCTCTGTCAGACCCAGTGTTGACATGTGGCAAAACACTCCTAGGGACGCGTCTTGCTTGGCTCTCTCTACTGGAGGTGCTCAGTCAGACCGAGTGCTGACATGTGGCAAGACGCTCCTCGGGGCGCGTCTTGCTTGGGCCTCTCTCCTGGAGGCGCTCAGTCAGACCCAGTGGTGACATGTGGCTAGACGCTCCTCGGGGCACATATTGCTTGGGCCTCTCTCCTGGAGGCCCTCTGTCAGACCCAGTGTTGACATGTGGCAAGACGCTCCTCCGGGCGCGTCTTGCTTGGGCCTCTCTCATGGAGGCCCTCAGTCAGACCCAGTGTTGACAAGTGCCAAGACGCTCCTCGGGGCGCGTCTTGCTTGGGCCTCTCTCCTGGAGGCGCTCAGTCAGACCCATTGTTAACATGTGGCAAGACGCTCCTCGGGGCGCTTCTTGCTTGGGCCTCTCTCCTGGAGGCGCTCAGTCAGACCCAGTGGTGACATATGGCAAGACGCATCTCGGGGCGCTTTGCTTGGGCCTCTCTCCTGGAGGAGCTCAGTCAGACCCAGTGTTGCAATGTGTCAAGACACTCCTCGGGGCGCGTCTTGCTTGGGCCTCTCTCCTGGAGGCCCTCTGTCATACCCAGTGTTGACATGTGGCAAGACGCTCCTAGGGGCGCGTATTGCTTGGGCCTCTCTCCTGGGGGCGCTCAGTCAGACCCAGTGTTGACATGTGGCAAGACGCTCCTCGGGGCGCGTCTTACTTGGGCCTCTCTCCTGGAGGCGCTCAGTCAGACCCAGTGGTGACATGTGTCAAGACGCTCCTCGGGGCACGTATTGCTTGGGCCTCTCTCCTGGAGGCGCTCAGTCAGACCCAGTGTTGACATGTGGCAAGACACTCCTCCGGGCGCGTCTTGCTTGGGCCTCTCTCCTGGAGGCCCTCTGTCAGACCCAGTGTTGACATGTGGCAAAACACTCCTAGGGACGCGTCTTGCTTGGCTCTCTCTACTGGAGGTGCTCAGTCAGACCGAGTGCTGACATGTGGCAAGACGCTCCTCGGGGCGCGTCTTGCTTGGGCCTCTCTCCTGGAGGCGCTCAGTCAGACCCAGTGGTGACATGTGGCTAGACGCTCCTCGGGGCACATATTGCTTGGGCCTCTCTCCTGGAGGCCCTCTGTCAGACCCAGTGTTGACATGTGGCAAGACGCTCCTCCGGGCGCGTCTTGCTTGGGCCTCTCTCATGGAGGCCCTCAGTCAGACCCAGTGTTGACAAGTGCCAAGACGCTCCTCGGGGCGCGTCTTGCTTGGGCCTCTCTCCTGGAGGCGCTCAGTCAGACCCATTGTTGACATGTGGCAAGACGCTCCTCGGGGCGCTTCTTGCTTGGGCCTCTCTCCTGGAGGCGCTCAGTCAGACCCAGTGGTGACATATGGCAAGACGCATCTCGGGGCGCTTTGCTTGGGCCTCTCTCCTGGAGGAGCTCAGTCAGACCCAGTGTTGCAATGTGTCAAGACACTCCTCGGGGCGCGTCTTGCTTGGGCCTCTCTCCTGGAGGCCCTCTGTCATACCCAGTGTTGACATGTGGCAAGACGCTCCTAGGGGCGCGTCTTGCTTGGCTCTCTCTCCTGGAGGCGCTCAGTCAGACCGAGTGCTGATATGTGGCTAGACGCTCCTCGGGGCACGTATTGCTTGGGCCTCACTCCTGGAGGCCCTCTGTCAGACCCAGTGTTGACATGTGGCAAGACGCACCGCGGGGCGCGTCTTGCTTTGCCCTCTCTCCTGGAGGCCCTCAATCAGACCCAGTGTTGACACGTGGCAAGACGCTCCTCGGGGCGCGTCTTGCTTGGGCCTCTCTCCTGGAGGCGCTCAGTCAGACCCAGTGGTGACATGTGGCAAGACACCCCTCGGGGCGCGTCTTGCTTGGGCCTCTCTCCTGGAGGCCCGCTGTCAGACCCAGTGTTGACATGTGGCAAGACGCTCCTAGGGGCGCGTCTTGCTTGGGCCTCTCTCCTGGAGGCGCTCAGTCAGACCGAGTGCTGACATGTGGCAAGACGCTCCTCGGGGCGCGTCTTGCTTGGGCCTCTCTCCTGGAGGCGCTCAGTCAGACCCAGTGGTGACATATGGCAAGACGCATCTCGGGGCGTTTTGCTTGGGCCTCTCTCCTGGAGGCGCTCAGTCAGACCCAGTGTTGACATGTGGCAAGACACTCCTCGGGGCGCGTCTTGCTTGGGCCTCTCTCCTGGAGGACCTCTGTCATACCCAGTGTTGACATGTGGCAAGACGCTCCTAGGGGCGCGTCTTGCTTGGCTCTCTCTCCTGGAGGCGCTGAGTCAGACCGAGTGCTGACATGTGGCAAGACGCTCCTCGGGGCGCGTCTTGCTTGGGCCTCTCTCCTGGAGGCGCTCAGTCAGACCCAGTGTTGACATGTGGCAAGACGCTCCTCGGGGCACGTCTTGCTTGGGCCTCTCTCCTGGAGGCCCTCTGTCAGACCCAGTGTTGACATGTGGCAAGACGCTCCTCGGGGCGCGTCTTGCTTGGGCCTCTCTCCTGGAGGCGCTCAGTCAGACCCAGTGTTGACATGTGGCAAGACGCTACTCGGGGCACCTATTGCTTGGGCCTCTCTCCTGGAGGCGCTCAGTCAGACCCAGTGTTGACATGTGGCAAGACGCTCCTCGGGGCGCTTCTTGCTTGGGCCTCTCTCCTGGAGGCGCTCAGTCAGACCCAGTGTTGACATGTGGCAAGACGCTCCTCGGGGCGCGTCTTGCTTGGGCCTCTCTCCTGGAGGCGCTCAGTCAGACAGAGTGCTGACATGTGGCAAGACGCACCTCGGGGCGCGTCTTGCTTGGGCCTCTCTCCTGGAGGTGCTCAGTCAGACCCAGTGGTGAAATGTGGCTAGACGCTCCTAGGGGCGCGTCTTGCTTGGCTCTCTCTCCTGGAGGCGCTCAGTCAGACCGAGTGCTGACATGTGGCAAGACGCTCCTCGGGGCGCGTCTTGCTTGGGCCTCTCTCCTGGAGGCGCTCAGTCAGACCCAGTGGTGACATATGGCAAGACGCTCCTCGGGGCGCGTTTTAATTGGGCCTCTCTCCTGGAGGCCCTCTGTCAGACCCAGTGTTGACATGTGGCAAGACACTCCTCGGGGCGCGTCTTGCGTGGGCTTCTCTCATGGAGGCCCTCAGTCAGACCCAGTGTTGACAAGTGTCAAGACACTCCTCGGGGCGCGTCTTGCTTGGGCCTCTCTCCTGGAGGCGCTCAGTCGGACCCATTGTTGACATGTGGCAAGACGCTCCTCGGGGCGCATCTTGCTTGGGCTTCTCTCCTGGAGGCCCTCAGTCAGACCCATTGTTGACATGTGGCAAGACGCTCCTCGGGGCGCTTCTTGCTTGGGACTCTCTCCTGGAGGTGCTCAGTCAGACCCAGTGTTGACATGTGGCAAGACGCTCCTCGGGGCACGTCTTGCTTGGGCCTCTCTCCTGGAGGCGCTCAGTCATACCCAGTGGTCACATGTGGCAAGACGCTCCTCGGGGCGCGTCTTGCTTGGGCCTCTCTCCTGGAAGCCCTCTGTCAGACCCAGTGTTGACATGTGGCAAGACGCTCCTAGGGGCGCGTCTTGCTTGTGCCTCTCTCCTGGAGGCGCTCAGTCAGACCGAGTGCTGACATGTGGCAAGACGCTCCTCGGTGCGCGTCTTGCTTGGGCCTCTCTCCTGGAGGCGCTCAGTCAGACCCAGTGTTGACAGGTGGCAAGACGCTCCTCGGGGCGCGTCTTACTTGGGCCTCTCTCCTGGATGCGCTCAGTCAGACCCAGTGTTGACATGTGGCAAGACGCTCCTCGGGGCGCGTCTTGCTTGGGCCTCTCTCCTGGAGGCTCTCAGTCAGACCCAGTGGTGACATGTGGCAAGACGCTCCTCGGGGCGCGTCTTGCTTGGGCCTCTCTCCTGGAGGCGCTCAGTCAGACCGAGTGCTGACATGTGGCAAGACCTTCCTCGGGGCGCGTCTTGCTTGGGCCTCTCTCCTGGAGGCGCTCAGTCAGACCCAGTGGTGACATGTGGCTAGACGCTCCTCGGGGCACGTATTGCTTGGGCCTCTCTCCTGGAGGCCCTCTGTCAGACCCAGTTTTGACATGTGGCAAGACGCTCCTCGGGGCGCGTCTTGCTTGGGCTTCTCTCATTGAGGCCCTCAGTCAGACCCAGTGTTGACATGTGTCAAGACGCTCCTCGGAGCGCGTCTTGCATGGGCCTCTCTCCTGGAGGCGCTCAGTCAGACCCAGTGGTGACATGTGGCAAGACGCTCCTCGGGGCGCGTCTTGCTTGGGCCTCTCTCCAGGAGGCCCTCAATCAGACCCAGTGTTGACACATGGCAAGACGCTCCTAGGGGCGCATCTTGCTCGTGCCTCTCTCCTGGAGGCGCTCAGTCAGACCCAGTGTTGACATGTGGCAAGACGCTCCTCGGGGCGCGTCTTACTTGGGCCTCTCTCCTGGAGGTGCTCAGTCAGACCCAGTGTTGACATGTGGCAAGACGCTCCTCGGGGCGCGTCTTGCTTGGGCCTCTCTCCTGGAGGCGCTCAGTCAGACCCAGTGTTGACATGTGGCAAGACGCTCCTCGGGGCACGTCTTGCTTGGGCTTCTCTCCTGGAGGCCCTCAGTCAGACCCATTGTTGACATGTGGCAAGACGCTCCTCGGGGCGCTTCTTGCTTGGGACTCTCTCCTGGAGGTGCTCAGTCAGACCCAGTGTTGACATGTGGCAAGATGCTCCTCGGGGCACGTCTTGCTTGGGCCTCTCTCCTGGAGGCGCTCAGTCATACCCAGTGTTGACATGTGGCAAGATGCTCCTAGGGGCGCATCTTGCTTGGGCCTCTCTCCTGGAGGCGCTCAGTCAGACCGAGTGCTGACATGTGGCAAGACGCTCCTCGGGGCGTGTCTTGCTTGGGCTTCTCTCCTGGAGGCCCTCAGTCAGAGCCATTGTTGACATGTGGCAAGACGCTCCTCGGGGCGCTTCTTGCTTGGGCCTCTCTCCTGGAGGCGCTCAGTCAGACCCAGTGTTGACATGTGGCAAGACGCTCCTCGGGGCACGTATTGCTTGGGCCTCTCTCCTGGAGGCGCTCAGTCAGACCCAGTGTTGACATGTGGCAAGACGCTCCTCAGGGCACGTATTGCTTGGGCCTCTCTCCTGGAGGCCCTCTGTCAGACCCAGTGTTGACATGTGGCAAGACGCTCCTAGGGGCGCGTCTTGCTTGGGCCTCTCTCCTGGAGGCGCTCAGTCAGACCGAGTGCTGACATGTGGCAAGACGCTCCTCGGTGCGCGTCTTGCTTGGGCCTCTCTCCTGGAGGCGCTCAGTCAGACAGAGTGCTGACATGTGGCAAGACGCTCCTCGGGGCGCGTCTTGCTTGGGCCTCTCTCCTGGAGGCCCTCTGTCAGACCCAGTGTTGACATGTGGCAAGACGCTCCTCGGGGCGCGTCTTGCTTGGGCTTCTCTCCTTGAGGCCCTCAGTCAGACCCATTGTTGACATGTGGCAAGACGCTCCTCGGGGCGCTTTTTACTTGGGTCTCTCTCCTGGAGGCGCTTAGTCAGACCCAGTGTTGACATGTGGCAAGACGCTCCTCGGGGCACGTCTTGCTTGGGCCTCTCTCCTGGAGGCCCTCTGTCAGACCCAGTGTTGACATGTGGCAAGACACTCCTCGGGGCGCGTCTTGCTTGGGCCTCTCTCCTGGAGGCCCTCTGTCAGACCCAGTGGTGACATTTGGCAAGACGCTCCTCTGGGCGCGTCTTGCTTGGGCCTCTCTCCTGGAGGCGCTCAGTCAGACCGAGTGCTGACATGTGGCAAGACGCTCCTCGGGGCGGGTCTTGCTTGGGCCTCTCTCCTGGAGGCGCTCAGTCAGACCCAGTGGTGACATGTGGCTAGACGCTCCTCGGGGCACGTATTGCTTGGGCCTCTCTCCTGGAGGCCCTCTGTCAGACCCATTGTTGACATGTGGCAAGACGCTCCTCGGGGCGCGTCTTGCTTGGGCCTCTCTCCTGGAGGCGCTCAGTCAGACCCAGTGGTGACATGTGGCTAGACGCTCCTCGGGGCACGTATTGCTTGGGCCTCTCTCCTGGAGGCCCTCTGTCAGACACAGTGTTGACATGTGGCAAGACGCTCCTCGGGGCGCGTCTTGCTTGGGCCTCTCTCCTGGAGGCGCTCAGTCAGACCCATTGTTGACATGTGGCAAGACGCTCCTCGGGGCGCGTCTTGCTTGGGCTTCTCTCCTGGAGGCCCTCAGTCAGACCCATTGTTGACATGTGGCAAGACGCTCCTCGGGGCGCGTCTTGCTTGGGCCTCTCTCCTGGAGGCGCTCAGTCAGACCCAGTGGTGACATGTGGCTAGACGCTCCTCGGGGCACGTATTGCTTGGGCCTCTCTCCTGGAGGCCCTCTGTCAGACCCAGTGTTGACATGTGGCAAGACGCTCCTCGGGGCGCGTCTTGCTTGGGCCTCTCTCATGGAGGCCCTCAGTCAGACCCAGTGTTGACAAGTGTCAAGACGCTCCTCGGGGCGCGTCTTGCTTGGGCCTCTCTCCTGGAGGCGCTCAGTCAGACCCATTGTTGACATGTGGCAAGATGCTCCTCGGGGCGCTTCTTGCTTGGGCCTCTCTCCTGGAGGCGCTCAGTCAGACCCAGTGTTGATATGTGGCAAGACGCTCCTCGGGGCATGTCTTGCTTGGGCCTCTCTCCTGGAGGGGCTCAGTCAGACCCAGTGTTGACATGTGGCAAGACGCTCCTCGGGGCACTTCTTGCTTGGGCCTCTCTCCTGGAGGCGCTCAGTCAGACCCAGTGTTGATATGTGGCAAGACGCTCCTCGGGGCACGTCTTGCTTGGGCCTCTCTCCTGGAGGCGCTCAGTCAGACCCAGTGTTGACATGTGGCAAGACGCTCCTCGGGGAGCGTCTTACTTGGGCCTCTCTCCTGGAGGCGCTCAGTCAGACCCAGTGGTGACATATGGCAAGACGCTCCTCGGGGCGCGTCTTGCTTGGGCCTCTCTCCTGGAGGCGCTCAGTCAGACCCAGTGTTGACATGTGGCAAGACGCTCCTCGGGGCGCGTCTTGCTTGGGCCTCTCTCCTGGAGGCGCTCAGTCAGACCCATTGTTGACATGTGGCAAGACGCTCCTCGGGGCGCGTCTTGCTTGGGCTTCTCTCCTGGAGGCCCTCAGTCAGACCCATTGTTGACATGTGGCAAGACGCTCCTCGGGGCGCATCTTGCTTGGGCCTCTCTCCTGGAGGCGCTCAGTCAGACCCAGTGGTGACATGTGGCTAGACGCTCCTCGGGGCACGTATTGCTTGGGCCTCTCTCCTGGAGGCCCTCTGTCAGACCCAGTGTTGACATGTGGCAAGACGCTCCTCGGGGCGCGTCTTGCTTGGGCCTCTCTCATGGAGGCCCTCAGTCAGACCCAGTGTTGACAAGTGTCAAGACGCTCCTCGGGGCGCGTCTTGCTTGGGCCTCTCTCCTGGAGGCGCTCAGTCAGACCCATTGTTGACATGTGGCAAGACGCTCCTCGGGGCGCTTCTTGCTTGGGCCTCTCTCCTGGAGGCGCTCAGTCAGACCCAGTGTTGATATGTGGCAAGACGCTCCTCGGGGCATGTCTTGCTTGGGCCTCTCTCCTGGAGGGGCTCAGTCAGACCCAGTGTTGACATGTGGCAAGACGCTCCTCGGGGCGCTTCTTGCTTGGGCCTCTCTCCTGGAGGCGCTCAGTCAGACCCAGTGTTGATATGTGGCAAGACGCTCCTCGGGGCACGTCTTGCTTGGGCCTCTCTCCTGGAGGCGCTCAGTCAGACCCAGTGTTGACATGTGGCAAGACGCTCCTCGGGGAGCGTCTTACTTGGGCCTCTCTCCTGGAGGCGCTCAGTCAGACCCAGTGCTGACATGTGGCAAGACATTCCTCGGGGCGCGTCTTGCTTGGGCCTCTCTCCTGGAGGCGCTCAGTCAGACCCAGTGTTGACATGTGGCAAGACGCTCCTCGGGGCGCGACTTACTTGGACCTCTCTCCTGGAGGCGCTCAGTCAGACCCATTGTTGACATGTGGCAAGACGCTCCTCGGGGCGCGTCTTGCTTGGGCTTCTCTCCTGGAGGCCCTCAGTCAGACCCATTGTTGACATGTGGCAAGACGCTCCTCGGGGCGCTTCTTGCTTGGGCCTCTCTCCTGGAGGCGCTCAGTCAGACCCAGTGTTGATATGTGGCAAGACGCTCCTCGGGGCACGTCTTGCTTGGGCCTCTCTCCTGGAGGCGCTCAGTCAGACCCAGTGTTGACATGTGGCAAGACGCTCCTCGGGGCGCGTCTAACTTGGGCCTCTCTCCTGGAGGCGCTCAGTCAGACCCAGTGGTGACATGTGGCAAGACGCTCCTCGGGGCGCGTCTTGCTTGGGCCTCTCTCCTGGAGGCGCTCAGTCAGACCCAGTGTTGACATGTGGCAAGACGCTCCTCGGGGCGCGTCTTACTTGGGCCTCTCTCCTGGAGGCGCTCAGTCAGACCCAGTGGTGACATGTGGCAAGACGCTCCTCGGGGCACGTATTGCTTGGGCCTCTCTCCTGGAGGCCCTCTGTCAGACCCAGTGTTGACATGTGGCAAGACGCTCCTCGGGGCGCATCTTGCTTGGATTACTCTCATTGAGGCCCTCAGTCAGACCCAGTGTTGACATGTGTCAAGACGCTCCTCGGGGCGCGTCTTGCTTGGGCCTCTCTCCTGGAGGCGCTCAGTCAGACCCAGTGGTGACATGTGGCAAGACGCTCCTCGGGGCACGTCTTACTTGGGCCTCTCTCCTGGAGGCGCTCAGTCAGACCCAGTGTTGACATGTGGCAAGACGCTCCTCGGGGCGCGTCTTGCTTGGCCCTCTCTCCTGGAGGCTCTCAGTCAGACCCAGTGTTTACATGTGGCAAGACGCTCCTTGGGGCACGTCTTGCTTGGGCCTCTCTCCTGGAGACGCTCAGTCAGACCCAGTGTTGATATGTGGCAAGACGCTCCTAGGGGCGCATCTTGCTTGGGCCTCTCTCCTGGAGGCGCTCAGTCAGACCGAGTGCTGACATGTGGCAAGACGCTCCTCGGGGCGCGTCTTGCTTGGGCTTCTCTCCTGGAGGCCCTCAGTCAGACCCATTGTTGACATGTGGCAAGACACTCCTCGGGGCGCTTCTTGCTTGGGCCTCTCTCCTGGAGGCGCTCAGTCACACCCAGTGTTGACATGTGGCAAGACGCTCCTCGGGGCACGTCTTGCTTGGGCCTCTCTCCTGGAGGCGCTCAGTCAGACCCAGTGTTGACATGTGGCAAGACGCTCCTAGGGGCGCGTCTTGCTTTGGCCTCTCTCCTGGAGGCGCTCAGTCAGACCGAGTGCTGACATGTGGCAAGACGCTCCTCGGTGCGCGTCTTGCTTGGGCCTCTCTCCTGGAGGCTCTCAGTCAGACCCAGTGGTGACATGTGGCAAGACGCTCCTCGGGGCGCGTCTTGCTTGGGCCTCTCTCCTGGAAGCGCTCAGTCAGACCGAGTGCTGACATGTGCAAGACGCTCCTCGGGGCGCGTCTTGCTTGGGCCTCTCTCCTGGAGGCGCTCAGTCAGACCCAGTGGTGACATGTGGCTAGACGCTCCTCGGGGCACGTATTGCTTGGGCCTCTCTCCTGGAGGCCCTCTGTCAGACCCAGTGTTGACATGTGGCAAGACGCTCCTCGGGGCGCGTCTTGCTTGGGCCTCTCTCATGGAGGCCCTCAGTCAGACCCAGTGTTGACAAGTGTCAAGACGCTCCTCGGGGAGCGTCTTGCTTGGGCCTCTCTCCTGGAGGCGCTCAGTCAGACCCATTGTTGACATGTGGCAAGACGCTCCTAGGGGCGCGTCTTGCTTGGGCTTCTCTCCTGGAAGCCCTCAGTCAGACCCATTGTTGACATGTGGCAAGACGCTCCTCGGGGCGCTTCTTGCTTGGGCCTCTCTCCTGGAGGCGCTCAGTCAGACCCAGTGTTGACATGTGGCAAGACGCTCCTCGGGGCATGTCTTGCTTGGGCCTCTCTCCTGGAGGCGCTCAGTCAGACCCAGTGTTGACATGTGGCAAGACGCTCCTCGGGGCGCGTCTTACTTGGGCCTCTCTCCTGGAGGCGCTCAGTCAGACCCAGTGGTGACATGTGGCAAGACGCTCCTCGGGGCACGTATTGCTTAGGCCTCTCTCCTGGAGGCCCTCTGTCAGACCCAGTGTTGACTTGTGGCAAGACGCTCCTCGGGGCGCGTCTTGCTTGGGCCTCTCTCCTGGAGGCGCTCAGTCAGACCCAGTGGTGACATGTGGCTAGACGCTCCTCGGGGCGCGTCTTGCTTGGGCCTCTCTCCTGGAGGCGCTCAGTCAGACCCAGTGGTGACATGTGGCAAGACACTCCTCGGGGCGCGTCTTGCTTGGGCCTCTCTCCTGGAGGCCCGCTGTCAGACCCAGTGTTGACATGTGGCAAGACGCTCCTCGGGGCGCGTCTTGCTTGGGCCTCTCTCCAGGAGGCGCTGAGTCAGACCCAGTGTTGACATGTGGCAAGACGCTCCTCGGGGCGCGTCTTGCTTGGGCCTCTCTCCTGGAGGTGCTCAGTCAGACCCAGTGGTGACATGTGGCTAGACGCTCCTAGGGGCGCGTCTTGCTTGGCTCTCTCTCCTGGAGGCGCTCAGTCAGACCAAGTTCTGACATGTGGCAAGACGCTCCTCGGGGCGCGTCTTGCTTGGGCCTCTCTCCTGGAGGCGCTCAGTCAGACCCAGTGGTGACATATGGCAAGACTCTCCTCGGGGCGCGTTTTAATTGGGCCTCTCTCCTGGAGTCCCTCTGTCAGACCCAGTGTTGACATGTGGCAAGACACTCCTCGGGGCGCGACTTGCTTGGGCTTCTCTCATGGAGGCCCTCAGTCAGACCCAGTGTTGACAAGTGTCAAGACACTCCTCGGGGCGCGTCTTGCTTGGGCCTCTCTCCTGGAGGCGCTCAGTCAGACCCATTGTTGACATGTGGCAAGACGCTCTTCGGGGCGCATCTTGCTTGGGCTTCTCTCCTGGAAGCCCTCAGTCAGACCCATTGTTGACATGTGGCAAGACACTCCTCGGGGCGCTTCTTGCTTGGGACTCTCTCCTGGAGGCGCTCAGTCAGACCCAGTGGTGACATGTGGCAAGACGCTCCTCGGGGCACGTCTTGCTTGGGCCTCTCTCCTGGAGGCGCTCAGTCAGACCGAGTGCTGACATGTGGCAAGACCTTCCTCGGGGCGCGTCTTGCTTGGGCCTCTCTCCTGGAGGCGCTCAGTCAGACCCAGTGGTGACATGTGGCTAGACGCTCCTCGGGGCACGTATTGCTTGGGCCTCTCTCCTGGAGGCCCTCTGTCAGACCCAGTTTTGACATGTGGCAAGACGCTCCTCGGGGTGCGTCTTGCTTGGGCTTCTCTCATTGAGGCCCTCAGTCAGACCCAGTGTTGACATGTGTCAAGACGCTCCTCGGAGCGCGTCTTGCTTGGGCCTCTCTCCTGGAGGTGCTCAGTCAGACCCAGTGGTGACATGTGGCAAGACGCTCCTCGGGGCGCGTCTTGCTTGGGCCTCTCTCCAGGAGGCCCTCAATCAGACCCAGTGTTGACACGTGGCAAGACGCTCCTCGGGGCGCGTATTGCTCGGGCCTCTCTCCTGGAGGCGCTCAGTCAGACCCAGTGTTGACATGTGGCAAGACGCTCCTCGGGGCACGTCTTACTTGGGCCTCTCTCCTGGAGGCGCTCAGTCAGACCCAGTGTTGACATGTGGCAAGACGCTCCTCGGGGCGCGTCTTGCTTGGGCCTCTCTCCTGGAGGCGCTCAGTCAGACCGAGTGCTGACATGTGGCAAGACCTTCCTCGGGGCGCGTCTTGCTTGGGCCTCTCTCCTGGAGGCGCTCAGTCAGACCCAGTGGTGACATGTGGCTAGACGCTCCTCGGGGCACGTATTGCTTGGGCCTCTCTCCTGGAGGCCCTCTGTCAGACCCAGTTTTGACATGTGGCAAGACGCTCCTCGGGGCGCGTCTTGCTTGGGCTTCTCCCATTGAGGCCCTCAGTCAGACCCAGTGTTGACATGTGTCAAGACGCTCCTCGGAGCGCGTCTTGCTTGGGCCTCTCTCCTGGAGGCGCTCAGTCAGACCCAGTGGTGACATGTGGCAAGACGCTCCTCGGGGCGCGTCTTGCTTGGGCCTCTCTCCAGGAGGCCCTCAAACAGACCCAGTGTTGACACGTGGCAAGACGCTCCTCGGGGCGCGTATTGCTCGGGCCTCTCTCCTGGAGGCGCTCAGTCAGACCCAGTGTTGACATGTGGCAAGACGCTCCTCGGGGTGCGTCTAACTTGGGCCTCTCTCCTGGAGGCGCTCAGTCAGACCCAGTGTTGACATGTGGCAAGACGCTCCTCGGGGCGCGTCTTGCTTGGGCCTCTCTCCTGGAGGCGCTCAGTCAGACCCAGTGTTGACATGTGGCAAGACGCTCCTCGGGGCACGTCTTGCTTGGGCCTCTCTCCTGGAGGCCCTCTGTCAGACCCAGTGTTGACATGTGGCAAGACGCTCCTAGGGGCGCGTCTTGCTTGGGCCTCTCTCCTGGAGGCGCTCAGTCAGACCGAGTGCTGACATGTTGCAAGATGCTCCTCGGTGCGCGTCTTGCTTTGGCCTCTCTCCTGGAGGCTCTCAGTCAGACCCAGTGGTGACATGTCGCAAGACGCTCCTCGGGGCGCGTCTTGCTTGGGCCTCTCTCCTGGAGGCGCTCAGTCAGACCGAGTGCTGACATGTGGCAAGACGCTCCTCGGGGCGCGTCTTGCTTGGGCCTCTCTCATGGAGGCCCTCAGTCAGACCCAGTGTTGACAAGTGTCACGACGCTCCTCGGGGCGCGTCTTGCTTGGGCCTCTCTCCTGGAGGCGCTCAGTCAGACCCATTGTTGACAAGTGGCAAGACGCTCCTCGGGGCGCGTCTTGCTTGGGCTTCTCTCCTGGAGGCCCTCAGTCAGACCCATTGTTGACATGTGGCAAGACGCTCCTCGGGGCGCTTCTTGCTTGGGCCTCTCTCCTGGAGGCACTCAGTCAGACCCAGTGTTGACATGTGGCAAGACGCTCCTCGGGGCACGTCTTGCTTGGGCCTCTCTACTGGAGGCGCTCAGTCAGACCCAGTGTTGACATGTGGCAAGACGCTCCTAGGGGCGCGTCTTGCTTGGGCCTCTCTCCTGGAGGCGCTCAGTCAGACCGAGTGCTGACATGTGGCAAGACGCTCCTCGGTGCGCGTCTTGCTTGGGCCTCTCTCCTGGAGGCTCTCAGTCAGACCCAGTGGTGACATGTGGCAAGACGCTCCTCGGGGCGCGTCTTGCTTGGGCCTCTCTCCTGGAGGCGCTCAGTCAGACAGAGTGCTGACATGTGGCAAGACGCTCCTCGGGGCGCGTCTTGCTTGGGCCTCTCTCCTGGAGGCTTTCAGTCAGACCCAGTGGTGACATATGGCAAGACGCTCCTCGGGGCGCGTATTGCTTTGGCCTCTCTCCTGGAGGCCCTCTGTCAGACCCACTGTTGACATGTGGCAAGACAATCCTTGGGGCGCGTCTTGCATGAGCTTCTCTCATGGTGGCCCTCAGTCAGACCCAGTGTTGACAAGTGTCAAGACACTCCTCGGGGCACGTCTTGCTTGGGCCTCTCTCCTGGAGGCGCTCAGTCAGACCCATTGTTGACATGTGGCAAGACGCCCCTCGGGGCGCGTCTTGCTTTGGCTTCTCTCCTGGAGGCCCTCAGTCAGACCCATTGTTGACATGTGGCAAGACGCTCCTCGGGGCGCTTCTTGTTTGGGCCTCTCTCCTGGAGGCGCTCAGTCAGACCCAGTGTTGACATGTGGCAAGACGCTCCTCGGGGCACGTCTTGCTTGGGCCTATCTCCTGGAGGCGCTCAGTCAGACCCAGTGGTGACATATGGCAAGACGCTACTCGGGGCGCGTATTGCTTGGGCCTCTCTCCTGGAGGCCCTCTGTCAGACCCAGTGTTGACATATGGCAAGACGCTCCTCGGGGCGCGTCTTGCTTGGCCCTCTCTCCTGGAGGCGCTCAGTCAGACCCAGTGGTGACATGTGGCAAGACGCTCCTCGGGGCGCGTATTGCTTGGGCCTCTCTCCTGGAGGCCCTCTGTCAGACCCAGTGTTGACATGTGGCAAGACACTCCTCGGGGCGCGTCTTGCTTGGGCTTCTCTCATGGAGGCCCTCAGTCAGACCCAGTGTTAACAAGTGTCAAGACGCTCCTCGGGGCGCGTCTTGCTTGGGCCTCTCTCCTGGAGGCGCTCAGTCAGACCCATTGTTGACATGTGGCAAGACGCTCCTCGGGGCGCGTCTTGCTTGGGCTTCTCTCCTGGAGGCCCTCAGTCAGACCCATTGTTGACATGTGGCAAGACGCTCCTCGGGGCGCTTCTTGCTTGGGCCTCTCTCCTGGAGGCGCTCAGTCAGACCCAGTGTTGACATGTGGCAAGACGCTCCTCGGGGCATGTCTTGCTTGGGCCTCTCTCCTGGAGGCCATCAGTCAGACCCATTGTTGACATGTGGCAAGACGCTCCTCGGGACGCTTCTTGCTTGGGCCTCTCTCCTGGAGGCGCTCAGTCAGACCCAGTGTTGACATGTGGCAAGACGCTCCTCGGGGCGCGTCTTGCTTGGGTCTCTCTCCTGGAGGCGCTCAGTCAGACCCAGTGGTGACGTATGGCAAGACGCTCCTCGGGGCGCGTATTGCTTGGGCCTCTCTCCTGGAGGCCCTCTGTCAGACCCAGTGTTGACATGTGGCAAGACACTCCTCGGGGCGCGTCTTGCTTGGGCTTCTATCCTGGAGGCGCTCAATCAGACCCATTGTTGACATGTGGCAAGACGCTCCTCGGGGCGCGTCTTGGTTTGGCTTCTCTCCTGGAGGCCCTCAGTCAGACCCATTGTTGACACGTGGCAAGACGCTCCTCGGGGCGCTTCTTGCTTGGGCCTCTCTCCTGGAGGCGCTCAGTCAGACCCATTGTTGACATGTGGCAAGACGCTCCTCGGGGCGCGTCTTGGTTTGGCTTCTCTCCTGGAGGCGCTCAGTCAGACCCAGTTCTGACATGTGGCAAGACGCTCCTCGGGGCGCGTCTTGCTTGGGCCTCTCTCCTGGAGGCGCTCAGTCAGACCCATTGTTGACATGTGGCAAGACGCTCCTTGGGGCGCGTCTTGGTTTGGCTTCTCTCCTGGAGGCCCTCAGTCAGACCCATTGTTGACATGTGGCAAGAAGCTCCTCGGGGCGCTTCTTGCTTGGGCCTCTCTCCTGGAGGCGCTCAGTCAGACCCAGTGTTGACATGTGGCAAGACTCTCCTCGGGGCGCTTCTTGCTTGGGCCTCTCTCCTGGAGGCGCTCAGTCAGACCCAGTGTTGACATGTGGCAAGACGCTCCTCGGGGCACGTCTTGCTTGGGCCTCTCTCCTGGAGGCGCTCAGTCAGACCCAGTGTTGACATGTGGCAAGACGCTCCTCGGGGCGCATCTTGCTTGGGCCTCTCTCCTGGAGGCGCTCAGTCAGACCCAGTGTTGACATGTGGCAAGACGCTCCTCGGGGCGCGTCTTACTTGGGCCTCTCTCCTGGAGGCGCTCAAACAGACCCAGTGTTGACATGTGGCAAGACGCTCCTCGGGGCGCGTCTTGCTTGGGCCTCTCTCCTGGAGGCTC
Source organism: Nothobranchius furzeri (assembly GCF_043380555.1). Classification (NCBI taxonomy): domain Eukaryota; kingdom Metazoa; phylum Chordata; class Actinopteri; order Cyprinodontiformes; family Nothobranchiidae; genus Nothobranchius; species Nothobranchius furzeri. Next base: position 38,318,791 of record NC_091743.1, read on the forward strand.
TCAGTCAGACCCAGTGGTGACAGGTGGCAAGACGCTCCTCGGGGCGCGTCTTGCTTGGGCCTCTCTCCTGGAGGCGCTCAGTCAGACCCATTGGTGACGTATGGCAAGACGCTCCTCGGGGCGCGTATTGCTTGGGCCTCTCTCCTGGAGGCCCTCTGTCAGACCCAGTGTTGACATGTGGCAAGACACTCCTCGGGGCACGTCTTGCTTGGGCCTCTCTCCTGGAGGCCCTCTGTCAGACCCAGTGTTGACATGTGGCAAGACGCTCCTAGGGGCGCGTCTTGCTTGGCTCTCTCTCCTGGAGGCGCTCAGTCAGACCGAGTGCTGACATGTGGTAAGACGCTCCTCGGGGCGCGTCTTGCTTGGGCCTCTCTCCTGGAGGCGCTCAGTCTGACCCAGTGGTGACGTATGGCAAGACGCTCATCGGGGCGCGTATTGCTTGGGCCTCTCTCCTGGAGGCCCTCTGTCAGACCCAGTGTTGACATGTGGCAAGACACTCCTCGGGGCGCGTCTTGCTTGGGCTTCTCTCATGGAGGCCCTCAGTCAGACCCAGTGTATACAAGTGTCAAGACACTCCTCGGGGCGCGTCTTGCTTGGGCCTCTCTCCTGGAGGCGCTCAGTCAGACCGAGTGCTGACATGTGGCAAGACGCTCCTCGGTGCGCGTCTTGCTTGGGCCTCTCTCCTGGAGGCTCTCAGTCAGACCCAGTGGTGACATGTGGCAAGACGCTCCTCGGGGCGCGTCTTGCTTGGGCCTCTCTCCTGGAGGCGCTCAGTCAGACAGAGTGCTGACATGTGGCAAGACGCTCCTCGGGGCGCGTCTTGCTTGGGCCTCTCTCCTGGAGGCTTTCAGTCAGACCCAGTGGTGACATATGGCAAGACGCTCCTCGGGGCGCGTATTGCTTTGGCCTCTCTCCTGGAGGCCCTCTGTCAGACCCAGTGTTGACATGTGGCAAGACACTCCTTGGGGCGCGTCTTGCATGAGCTTCTCTCATGGTGGCCCTCAGTCAGACCCAGTGTTGACAAGTGTCAAGACACTCCTCGGGGCGCGTCTTGCTTGGGCCTCTCTCCTGGAGGCGCTCAGTCAGACCCATTGTTGACATGTGGCAAGACGCCCCTCGGGGCGCGTCTTGCTTGGGCTTCTCCCCTGGAGGCCCTCAGTCAGACCCATTGTTGACATGTGGCAAGACGCTCCTCGGGGCGCTTCTTGTTTGGGCCTCTCTCCTGGAGGCGCTCAGTCAGACCCAGTGTTGACATGTGGCAAGACGCTCCTCGGGGCACGTCTTGCTTGGGCCTATCTCCTGGAGGTGCTCAGTCAGACCCAGTGGTGACATATGGCAAGACGCTCCTCGGGGCGCGTATTGCTTGGGCCTCTCTCCTGGAGGCCCTCTGTCAGACCCAGTGTTGACATGCGGCAAGACGCTCCTCGGGGCGCGTCTTGCTTGGGCCTCTCTCCTGGAGGCCCTCTGTCAGACCCAGTGTTGACATGTGGCAAGACGCTCCTAGGGGCGCGTCTTGCTTGGCTCTCTCTCCTGGAGGCGCTCAGTCAGACCGAGTGCTGACATGTGGCAAGACGCTCCTCGGGGCGCGTTTTGCTTGGCCCTCTCTCCTGGAGGCGCTCAGTCAGACCCAGTGGTGACATGTGGCAAGACGCTCCTCGGGGCGCGTATTGCTTGGGCCTCTCTCCTGGAGGCCCTCTGTCAGACCCAGTGTTGACATGTGGCAAGACATTCCTCGGGGCGCGTCTTGCTTGGGCTTCTATCATGGAGGCCCTCAGTCAGACCCAGTGTTAACAAGTGTCAAGACGCTCCTCGGGGCGCGTCTTGCTTGGGCCTCTCTCCACGAGGCGCTCAGTCAGACCCATTGTTGACATGTGGCAAGACGCTCCTCGGGGCGCGTCTTGCTTGGGCTTCTCTCCTGGAGGCCCTCAGTCAGACCCATTGTTGACATGTGGCAAGACGCTCCTCGGGGCGCTTCTTGCTTGGGCCTCTCTCCTGGAGGCGCTCAGTCAGACCCAGTGTTGACATGTGGCAAGACGCTCCTCGGGGCATGTCTTGCTTGGGCCTCTCTCCTGGAGGCCCTCAGTCAGACCCATTGTTGACATGTGGCAAGACGCTCCTCGGGACGCTTCTTGCTTGGGCCTCTCTCCTGGAGGCGCTCAGTCAGACCCAGTGTTGACATGTGGCAAGACGCTCCTCGGGGTGCGTCTTGCTTGGGCCTCTCTCCTGGAGGCGCTCAGTCAGACCCAGTGGTGACGTATGGCAAGACGCTCCTCGGGGCGCGTATTGCTTGGGCCTCTCTCCTGGAGGCCCTCTGTCAGACCCAGTGTTGACATGTGGCAAGACACTCCTCGGGGCGCGTCTTGCTTGTGCTTCTCTCATGGAGGCCGTCAGTCAGACCCAGTGTTGACAAGTGTCAAGACACTCCTCGGGGCGCGTCTTGCTTGGGCCTCTATCCTGGAGGCGCTCAATCAGACCCATTGTTGACATGTGGCAAGACGCTCCTCGGGGCGCGTCTTGGTTTGGCTTCTCTCCTGGAGGCCCTCAGTCAGACCCATTGTTGACACGTGGCAAGACGCTCCTCGGGGCGCTTCTTGCTTGGGCCTCTCTCCTGGAGGCGCTCAGTCAGACCCATTGTTGACATGTGGCAAGACGCTCCTCGGGGCGCGTCTTGGTTTGGCTTCTCTCCTGGAGGCCCTCAGTCAGACCCATTGTTGACATGTGGCAAGACGCTCCTCGGGGCGCTTCTTGCTTGGGCCTCTCTCCTGGAGGCGCTCAGTCAGACCCAGTGTTGACATGTGGCAAGACTCTCCTCGGGGCGCTTCTTGCTTGGGCCTCTCTCCTGGAGGCGCTCAGTCAGACCCAGTGTTGACATGTGGCAAGACGCTCCTCGGGGCGCGTCTTGCTTGGGCCTCTCTCCTGGAGGCGCTCAGTCAGACCCAGTGTTGACATGTGGCAAGACGCTCCTCGGGGCGCGTCTTACTTGGGCCTCTCTCCTGGAGGCGCTCAAACAGACCCAGTGTTGACATGTGACATGACGCTCCTCGGGGCGCGTCTTGCTTGGGCCTCTCTCCTGGAGGCTCTCAGTCAGACCCAGTGGTGACATGTGGCAAGACGCTCCTCGGGGCGCGTCTTGCTTGGGCCTCTCTCCTGGAGGCGCTCAGTCAGACCCATTGGTGACGTATGGCAAGACGCTCCTCGGGGCGCGTATTGCTTGGGCCTCTCTCCTGGAGGCCCTCTGTCAGACCTAGTGTTGACATGTGGCAAGACACTCCTCGGGGCACGTCTTGCTTGGGCCTCTCTCCTGGAGGCCCTCTGTCAGACCCAGTGTTGACATGTGGCAAGACGCTCCTAGGGGCGCGTCTTGCTTGGCTCTCTCTCCTGGAGGCGCTCAGTCAGACCGAGTGCTGACATGTGGTAAGACGCTCCTCGGGGCGCGTCTTGCTTGGGCCTCTCTCCTGGAGGCGCTCAGTCAGACCCAGTGGTGACGTATGGCAAGACGCTCATCGGGGCGCGTATTGCTTGGGCCTCTCTCCTGGAGGCCCTCTGTCAGACCCAGTGTTGACATGTGGCAAGACACTCCTCGGGGCGCGTCTTGCTTGGGCTTCTCTCATGGAGGCCCTCAGTCAGACCCAGTGTATACAAGTGTCAAGACACTCCTCGGGGCGCGTCTTGCTTGGGCCTCTCTCCTGGAGGTGCTCAGTCAGACCCATTGTTGACATGTGGCAAGACGCTCCTCGGGGCGCTTCTTGCTTGGGCCTCTCTCATGGAGGCGCTCAGTCAGACCCAGTGTTGACATGTGGCAAGACGCTCCTCAGGGCGCGTATTGCTTGGGCCTCTCTCCTGGAGGCCCTCTGTCAGACCCAGTGTTGACATGTGGCAAGACACTCCTCGGGGCGCGTCTTGCTTGGGCTTCTCTCATGGAGGCCGTCAGTCAGACCCAGTGTTGACAAGTGTCAAGACACTCCTCGGGGCGCGTCTTGCTTGGGCCTCTATCCTGGAGGCGCTCAATCAGACCCATTGTTGACATGTGGCAAGACGCTCCTCGGGGCGCGTCTTGGTTTGGCTTCTCTCCTGGAGGCCCTCAGTCAGACCCATTGTTGACATGTGGCAAGACGCTCCTCGGGGCGCTTCTTGCTTGGGCCTCTCTCATGGAGGCGCTCAGTCAGACCCAGTGTTGACATGTGGCAAGACTCTCCTCGGGGCGCTTCTTGCTTGGGCCTCTCTCCTGGAGGCGCTCAGTCAGACCCAGTGTTGACATGTGGCAAGATGCTCCTCGGGGCACGTCTTGCTTGGGCCTTTCTCCTGGAGGCGCTCAGTCAGACCCAGTGTTGACATGTGGCAAGACGCTCCTCGGGGCGCGTCTTGCTTGGGCCTCTCTCCTGGAGGCGCTCAGTCAGACCCAGTGTTGACATGTGGCAAGACGCTCCTCGGGGCGCATCTTACTTGGGCCTCTCTCCTGGAGGCGCTCAGTCAGACCCAGTGTTGACATATGGCATGACGCACCTCGGGGCGCGTCTTGCTTGGGCCTCTCTCCTGGAGGCTCTCAGTCAGACCCAGTGGTGACATGTGGCAAGACGCTCCTCGGGGCGCGTCTTGCTTGGGCCTCTCTCCTGGAGGCGCTCAGTCAGACCCAGTGTTGACATGTGGCAAGACACTCCTCGGGGCGCGTCTTGCTTGGGCCTCTCTCCTGGAGGCCGTCTGTCAGACCCAGTGTTGACATGTGGCAAGACGCTCCTCGGGGCGCGTCTTGCTTGGGCCTCTCTCCTGAAGGCTCTCAGTCAGACCCAGTGGTGACATATGGCAAGACGCTCCTCGGGGCGCGTCTTGCTTGGGCCTCTCTCCTGGAGGCGCTCAGTCAGACCGAGTGCTGACATCTGGCAAGACGCTCCTCGGGGCGCGTCTTGCTTGGTTCTCTCTCCTGGAGGCGCTCAGTCAGACCCAGTGGTGACATGTGGCTAGACGCTCCTCGGGGCATGTATTGCTTGGGCCTCTCTCCTGGAGGCCCTCTGTCAGACCCAGTGTTGACATGTGGCAAGACGCTCCTCGGGGCGCGTCTTGCTTGGGCCTCTCTCCTGGAGGCCCTCAATCAGACCCAGTGTTGACACGTGGCAAGATGCTCCTCGGGGCGCGTCTTGCTTGGGCCTCTTTCCTGGAGGCGCTCAGTCAGACCGAGTAGTCACATGTGGCATGACGCTCTTCGGGGCGCGTCTTGCTTGGGCCTCTCTCCTGGAGGCGCTCAGTCAGACCCAGTGGTGACATGTGGCAAGACACTCCTCGGGGCGCGTCTTGCTTGGGCCTCTCTCCTGGAGGCCCGCTGTCAGACCCAGTGTTGACATGTGGCAAGACGCTCCTAGGGGCTCGTCTTGCTTGGGCCTCTCTACTGGAGGCGCTCAGTCAGACCGAGTGCTGACATGTGGCAAGACGCTCCTCGGGGCTCGTCTTGCTTGGGCCTCTCTCCCTGAGGCGCTCAGTCAGACCCAGTGGTGACATATGGCAAGACGCTCCTCGGGGCGCGTGTTGCTTGGGAGTCTCTCCTGGAGGCCCTCTGTCAGACCCAGTGTTGACATGTGGCAAGACGCTCCTCGGGGCGCGTCTTGCTTGGGCCTCTCTCCTGGAGGCGCTCAGTCAGACCCAGTGGTGACATATGGCAAGACACTCCTCGGGGCGCGTATTGCTTGGGCCTCTCTCCTGGAGGCCCTCTTTCAGACCCAGTGTTGACATGTGGCAAGACACTCCTCAGGGCGCGTCTTGCTTGGGCCTCTCTCCTGGAGGCCCTCTGTCAGACCCAGTGTTGACATGTGGCAAGACGCTCCTAGGGGCGCGTCTTGCTTGGCTCTCTCTCCTGGAGGCGCTCAGTCAGACCAAGTGCTGACATGTGGCAAGACGCTCCTCGGGGTGCGTCTTGCTTGAGCCTCTCTCCTGGAGGCGCTCAGTCAGACCCAGTGGTGACATGTGGCAAGACACTCCTCGCGGCGCGTCTTGCTTGGGCCTCTCTCCTGGAGGCCCGCTGTCAGACCCAGTGTTGACATGTGGCAAGACGCTCCTAGGGGCGCATCTTGCTTGGGCCTCTCTCCTGGAGGCGCTCAGTCAGACCGAGTGCTGAAATGTGGCAAGACGCTCCTCGGGGCGCGTCTTGCTTGGGCCTCTCTCCTGGAGGCGCTCAGTCAGACCCAGTGGTGACATATGGCAAGACGCTCCTCGGGGCGCGTGCTGCTTGGGCCTCTCTCCTGGAGGCCCTCTGTCGGACCCAGTGTTGACATGTGGCAAGACAATCCTCGGGGCGCGTCTTGCTTGGGCCTCTCTCCTGGAGGCCCTCTGTCAGACCCAGTGTTGACATGTGGCAAGACGCTCCTCGGGGCACGTCTTGCTTGGGCCTCTCTCCTGGAGGCGCTCAGTCAGACCCAATGTTGACATGTGGCAAGACGCTCCTCGGGGCGCGTCTTGCTTGGGCTTCTCTCCTGGAGGCCCTCAGTCAGACCCATTGTTGAAATGTGGCAAGACGCTCCTCGGGGCGCTTCTTGCTTGGGCCTCTCTCCTGGAGGCCCTCTGTCAGACCCAGTGTTGACATGTGGCAAGACGCTCCTCGGGGCAAGTCTTGCTTGGGCCTCTCTCCTGGAGGCCCTCAGTCAGACCCATTGTTGACATGTGGCAAGACGCTCCTCGGGGCGCGTATTGCTTGGGCCTCTATCCTGGAGGCCCTCAATCAGACCCAGTGTTGACACGTGGCAAGATGCTCCTCGGGGCGCGTCTTGCTTGGGCCTCTTTCCTGGAGGCGCTCAGTCAGACCGAGTAGTCACATGTGGCATGACGCTCTTCGGGGCGCGTCTTGCTTGGGCCTCTCTCCTGGAGGCGCTCAGTCAGACCCAGTGGTGACATGTGGCAAGACACTCCTCGGGGCGCGTCTTGCTTGGGCCTCTCTCCTGGAGGCCCGCTGTCAGACCCAGTGTTGACATGTGGCAAGACGCTCCTAGGGGCTCGTCTTGCTTGGGCCTCTCTACTGGAGGCGCTCAGTCAGACCGAGTGCTGACATGTGGCAAGACGCTCCTCGGGGCTCGTCTTGCTTGGGCCTCTCTCCCTGAGGCGCTCAGTCAGACCCAGTGGTGACATATGGCAAGACGCTCCTCGGGGCGCGTGTTGCTTGGGCGTCTCTCCTGGAGACCCTCTGTCAGACCCAGTGTTGACATGTGGCAAGACGCTCCTCGGGGCGCGTCTTGCTTGGGCCTCTCTCCTGGAGGCGCTCAGTCAGACCCAGTGGTGACATATGGCAAGACACTCCTCGGGGCGCGTATTGCTTGGGCCTCTCTCCTGGAGGCCCTCTTTCAGACCCAGTGTTGACATGTGGCAAGACACTCCTCGGGGCGCGTCTTGCTTGGGCCTCTCTCCTGGAGGCCCTCTGTCAGACCCATTGTTGACATGTGGCAAGACGCTCCTAGGGGCGCGTCTTGCTTGGCTCTCTCTCCTGGAGGCGCTCAGTCAGACCAAGTGCTGACATGTGGCAAGACGCTCCTCGGGGTGCGTCTTGCTTGGGCCTCTCTCCTGGAGGCGCTCAGTCAGACCCAGTGGTGACATGTGGCAAGACACTCCTCGCGGCGCGTCTTGCTTGGGCCTCTCTCCTGGAGGCCCGCTGTCAGACCCAGTGTTGACATGTGGCAAGACGCTCCTAGGGGCGCATCTTGCTTGGGCCTCTCTCCTGGAGGCGCTCAGTCAGACCGAGTGCTGAAATGTGGCAAGACGCTCCTCGGGGCGCGTCTTGCTTGGGCCTCTCTCCTGGAGGCGCTCAGTCAGACCCAGTGGTGACATATGGCAAGACGCTCCTCGGGGCGCGTGCTGCTTGGGCCTCTCTCCTGGAGGCCCTCTGTCAGACCCAGTGTTGACATGTGGCAAGACACTCCTCGGGGCGCGTCTTGCTTGGGCCTCTCTCCTGGAGGCCCTCTGTCAGACCCAGTGTTGACATGTGGCAAGACGCTCCTCGGGGCACGTCTTGCTTGGGCCTCTCTCCTGGAGGCGCTCAGTCAGACCCAATGTTGACATGTGGCAAGACGCTCCTCGGGGCGCGTCTTGCTTGGGCTTCTCTCCTGGAGGCCCTCAGTCAGACCCATTGTTGAAATGTGGCAAGACGCTCCTCGGGGCGCTTCTTGCTTGGGCCTCTCTCCTGGAGGCCCTCTGTCAGACCCAGTGTTGACATGTGGCAAGACGCTCCTCGGGGCAAGTCTTGCTTGGGCCTCTCTCCTGGAGGCCCTCAGTCAGACCCATTGTTGACATGTGGCAAGACGCTCCTCGGGGCGCGTATTGCTTGGGCCTCTATCCTGGAGGCCCTCTGTCAGACCCAGTGTTGACATGTGGCAAGACACTCCTCGGGGCGCGTCTTGCTTGGGCTTCTCTCCTGGAGGCCCTCAGTCAGACCCAGAGTTGACAAGTGTCAAGACGCTCCTCGGGGCGCGTCTTGCTTGGGCCTCTCTCCTGGAGGCGCTCAGTCAGACCGAGTGCTGACATGTGGCAAGACGCTCCTCGGTGCGCGTCTTGCTGGGCCTCTCTCCTGGAGGCGCTCAGTCAGACCCAGTGGTGACATATGGCAAGACGCTCCTCGGGGCGCGTGTTGTGTGGGCCTCTCTCCTGGAGGCCCTCTGTCAGAGCCAGTGTTGACATGTGGCAAGACACTCCTCGGGGCGCGTCTTACTTGGGCTTCTCTCCTGGAGGCCCTCAGTCAGACCCAGTGTTGACAAGTGTCAAGACGCTCCTCGGGGCACGTCTTGCTTGGGCCTCTCTCCTGGAGGCGCTCAGTCAGACCCATTGTTGACATGTGGCAAGACGCTCCTCGGGGCGCGTCTTGCTTGAGCTTCTCTCCTGGAGGCCCTCAGTCAGACCCATTGTTGACATGTGGCAAGACGCTCCTCGGGGCGCTTCTTGCTTGGGCCTCTCTCCTGGAGGCGCTCAGTCAGACCCAGTGTTGACATTTGGCAAGACGCTCCTCGGGGCGCGTCTTGGTTGGGCCTCTCTCCTGGAGGCGCTCAGTCAGACCCAGTGGTGACATATGGCAAGACACTCCTCGGGGCGCGTATTGCTTGGGCCTCTCTCATGGAGGCCCTCTGACAGACCCAGTGTTGACATGTGGCAAGACACTCCTCGGGGCGCGTCTTGCTTGGGCCTCTCTCCTGGAGGCCCTCTGTCAGACCCAGTGTTGACATGTGGCAAGACGCTCCTCGGGGCGCGTCTTGCTTGGGCTTCTCTCCTGGAGGCCCTCAGTCAGACCCATTGTTGACATGTGGCAAGACGCTCCTCGGGGCGCTTCTTGCTTGGGCCTCTCTCCTGGAGGCCCTCTGTCAGACCCAGTGTTGACATGTGGCAAGACGCTCCTCGGGGCGCTTCTTGCTTGGGCTTCTCTCCTGGAGGCCCTCAGTCAGACCCATTGTTGACATGTGGCAAGACGCTCCCCGGGGCGCGTATTGCTTGGGCCTCTATCCTGGAGGCCCTCTGTCAGACCCAGTGTTGACATGTGGCAAGACACTCCTCGGGGCGCGTCTTGCTTGGGCTTCTCTCCTGGAGGCCCTCAGTCAGACCCAGTGTTGACAAGTGTCAAGACGTTCCTCGGGGCGCGTCTTGCTTGGGCCTCTCTCCTGGAGGCGCTCAGTCAGACCGAGTGCTGACATGTGGCAAGACGCTCCTCGGTGCGCGTCTTGCTGGGCCTCTCTCCTGGAGGCGCTCAGTCAGACCCAGTGGTGACATATGGCAAGACGCTCCTCGGGGCGCGTGTTGCGTGGGCCTCTCTCCTGGAGGCCCTCTGTCAGAGCCAGTGTTGACATGTGGCAAGACACTCCTCGGGGCGCGTCTTGCTTGGGCTTCTCTCCTGGAGGCGCTCAGTCAGACCCAGTGTTGACAAGTGTCAAGACGCTCCTCGGGGCACGTCTTGCTTGGGCCTCTCTCCTGGAGGCGCTCAGTCAGACCCATTGTTGACATGTGGCAAGACGCTCCTCGGGGCGCGTCTTGCTTGGGCTTCTCTCCTGGAGGCCCTCAGTCAGACCCATTGTTGACATGTGGCAAGACGCTCCTCGGGGCGCTTCTTGCTTGGGCCTCTCTCCTGGAGGCCCTCTGTCAGACCCAGTGTTGACATGTGGCAAGACGCTCCTCGGGGCGCGTCTTAATTGGGCCTCTCTCCTGGAGGCCCTCTGTCAGACCCAGTGTTGACATGTGGCAAGACGCTCCTCGGGGCGCGTGCTGCTTGGGCCTCTCTCCTGGAGGCCCTCTGTCAGACCCAGTGTTGACATGTGGCAAGACACTCCTCGGGGCGCGTCTTGCTTGGGCCTCTCTCCTGGAGGCCCTCTGTCAGACCCAGTGTTGACATGTGGCAAGACGCTCCTCGGGGCACGTCTTGCTTGGGCCTCTCTCCTGGAGGCGCTCAGTCAGACCCATTGTTGACATGTGGCAAGACGCTCCTCGGGGCGCGTCTTGCTTGGGCTTCTCTCCTGGAGGCCCTCAGTCAGACCCATTGTTGAAATGTGGCAAGACGCTCCTCGGGGCGCTTCTTGCTTGGGCCTCTCTCCTGGAGGCCCTCTGTCAGACCCAGTGTTGACATGTGGCAAGATGCTTCTCGGGGCACGTCTTGCTTGGGCCTCTCTCCTGGAGGCCCTCAGTCAGACCCATTGTTGACATGTGGCAAGACGCTCCTCGGGGCGCGTATTGCTTGGGCCTCTCTCCTGGAGGCGCTCAGTCAGACCGAGTGCTGACATGTGGCAAGACGCTCCTCGGTGCGCGTCTTGCTGGGCCTCTCTCCTGGAGGCCCTCAGTCAGACCCAGTGTTGACAAGTGTCAAGACGCTCCTCAGGCCACGTCTTGCTTGGGCCTCTCTCCTGGAGGCGCTCAGTCAGACCCATTGTTGACATGTGGCAAGACGCTCCTCGGGGCGCGTCTTGCTTGGGCTTCTCTCCTGGAGGCCCTCAGTCAGACCCATTGTTGACATGTGGCAAGACGCTCCTCGGGGCGCGTCTTGCTTGGGCTTCTCTCCTGGAGGCCCTCAGTCAGACCCAGAGTTGACAAGTGTCAAGACGCTCCTCGGGGCGCGTCTTGCTTGGGCCTCTCTCCTGGAGGCGCTCAGTCAGACCGCGTGCTGACATGTGGCAAGACGCTCCTCGGTGCGCGTCTTGCTGGGCCTCTCTCCTGGAGGCGCTCAGTCAGACCCAGTGGTGACATATGGCAAGACGCTCCTCGGGGCGCGTGTTGCGTGGGCCTCTCTCCTGGAGGCCCTCTGTCAGAGCCAGTGTTGACATGTGGCAAGACAATCCTCGGGGCGCGTCTTGCTTGGGCTTCTCTCCTGGAGGCCCTCAGTCAGACCCAGTGTTGACAAGTGTCAAGACGCTCCTCAGGCCACGTCTTGCTTGGGCCTCACTCCTGGAGGCGCTCAGTCAGACCCATTGTTGACATGTGGCAAGACGCTCCTCGGGGCGCGTCTTGCTTGGGCTTCTCTCCTGGAGGCCCTCAGTCAGACCCAGTGTTGACATGTGGCAAGACGCTCCTCGGGGCGCGTCTTGCTTGGGCTTCTCTCCTGGAGGCCCTCAGTCAGACCCATTGTTGACATGTGGCAAGATACTCCTCGGGGCGCTTCTTGCTTGGGCCTCTCTCCTGGAGGCCGTCTGTCAGACCCAGTGTTGACATGTGGCAAGACGCTCCTCGGGGCACATCTTGCTTGGGCCTCTCTCCTGGAGGCGCTCAGTCAGACCCAGTGTTGACATTTGGCAATACGCTCCTCGGGGCGCGTCTTGCTTGGGCTTCTCTCCTGGAGGCCCTCAGTCAGACCCATTGTTGACATGTGGCAAGACGCTCCTCGGGGCGCGTATTGCTTGGGCCTCTATCCTGGAGGCCCTCTGTCAGACCCAGTGTTGACATGTGGCAAGACACTCCTCGGGGCGCGTCTTGCTTGGGCTTCTCTCCTGGAGGCCCTCAGTCAGACCCAGTGTTGACAAGTGTCAAGACGTTCCTCGGGGCGCGTCTTGCTTGGGCCTCTCTCCTGGAGGCGCTCAGTCAGACCGAGTGCTGACATGTGGCAAGACGCTCCTCGGTGCGCGTCTTGCTGGGCCTCTCTCCTGGAGGCGCTCAGTCAGACCCAGTGGTGACATATGGCAAGACGCTCCTCGGGGCGCGTGTTGCGTGGGCCTCTCTCCTGGAGGCCCTCTGTCAGAGCCAGTGTTGACATGTGGCAAGACACTCCTCGGGGCGCGTCTTGCTTGGGCTTCTCTCCTGGAGGCGCTCAGTAAGACCCAGTGTTGACAAGTGTCAAGACGCTCCTCGGGGCACGTCTTGCTTGGGCCTCTCTCCTGGAGGCGCTCAGTCAGACCCATTGTTGACATGTGGCAAGACGCTCCTCGGGGCGCGTCTTGCTTGGGCCTCTCTCCTGGAGGCGATCAGTCAGACCCAGTGGTGACATATGGCAAGACGCTCCTCGGGGCGCGTATTGCTTGGGCCTCTCTCCTGGAGGCCCTCTGTCAGACCCAGTGTTGACATCTGGCAAGACACTCCTCGGGGCGCGTCTTGCTTGGGCCTCTCTCCTGGAGGCGCTCAGTCAGACCCATTGTTGAACTTGTGGCAAGACGCTCCTCGGGGCGCGTCTTGCTTGGGCTTCTGTCCCTGAGGCCCTCAGTCAGACCCATTGTTGACATGTGGCAAGACGCTCCTCGGGGCGCTTCTTGCTTGGGCCTCTCTCCTGGAGGCGCTCAGTCAGACCCAGTGTTGACATGTGGCAAGACGCTCCTCGGGGCGCGTCTTACTTGGGCCTCTCTCCTGGAGGCGCTCAGTCAGACCCAGTGTTGACATGTGGCAAGACGCTCCTCGGGGCGCGTCTTGCTTGGGCCTCTCTCCTGGAGGCGCTCAGTCAGACCCAGTGTTGACATGTGGCAAGACGCTCCTCGGGGCGCGTCTTACTTGGGCCTCTCTCCTGGAGGCGCTCAGTCAGACCCAGTGTTGACATGTGGCAAGACGCTCCTCGGGGCGCGTCTTGCTTGGGCGTCTCTCCTGGAGGCGCTCAGTCAGACCGAGTGCTGGCATGTGGCAAGACGCTCCTCGGGGCGCGTCTTGCTTGGGCCTCTCTCCTGGACGCCCTCTGTCAGACCCAGTGTTGACATGTGGCAAGACGCTCCTCGGGGCGCGTCTTGCTTGGGCCTCTCTCCTGGAGGCCCTCAATCAGACCCAGTGTTGACACGTGGCAAGACGCTCCTCGGGGCGCGTCTTGCTTTGGCCTCTCTCCTGGAGGTGCTCAGTCAGACCGAGTAGTGACATGTGGCATGACGCTCCTCTGGGCGCGTCCTGCTTGGGCCTCTCTCCTGGAGGCCCTCTGTCAGACCCAGTGTTGACATGTGGCAAGACGCTCCTCGGGGCGCATCTTGCTTGGGCCTCTCTCATGGAGGCCCTCAGTCAGACCCAGTGGTGACATGTGGCAAGACACTCCTCGGGGCGCGTCTTGCTTGGGCCTCTCTCCTGGAGGCCCGCTGTCAGACCCAGTGTTGACATGTGGCAAGACGCTCCTAGGGGCGTGTCTTGCTTGGCTCTCTCTCCTGGAGGCGCTCAGTCAGACCGAGTGCTGACATGTTGCAAGACGCTCCTCGGGGCGCGTCTTGCTTGGGCCTCTCTCCTGGAGGCGCTCAGTCACACCCAGTGGTGACATATGGCAAGACGCTCCTCGGGGCGCGTATTGCTTGGGCCTCTCTCCTGGAGGCCCTCTGTCAGACCCAGTGTTGACATGTGGCAAGACACTCCTCGGGGCGCGTCTTGCTTGGGCTTCTCTCATGGAGGCCCTCAGTCAGACCCAGTGTTGACAAGTGTCAAGACACTCCTTGGGGCTCGTCTTGCTTGGGCCTCTCTCCTGGAGGCGCTCAGTCAGACCCATTGTTGACATGTGGCAAGACGCTCCTTGGGGCGCGTCTTGCTTGGGCTTCTCTCCTGGAGGCCCTCAGTCAGACCCATTGTTGACATGTGGCAAGACGCTCCTCGGGGCGCTTCTTGCTTGGGCCTCTCTCCTGGAGGCGCTCAGTCAGACCCAGTGTTGACATGTGGCAAGACTCTCCTCGGGGCCCTTCTTGCTTGGGCCTCTCTCCTGGAGGCGCTCAGTCAGACCCAGTGTTGACATGTGGCAAGACGCTCCTCGGGGCACGTCTTGCTTGGGCCTCTCTCCTGGAGGCGCTCAGTCAGACCCAGTGTTGACATGTGGCAAGACGCTCCTCGGGGCGCGTCTTGCTTGGGCCTCTCTCCTGGAGGCGCTCAGTCAGACCCAGTGTTGACATGTGGCAAGACGCTCCTCAGGGTGCGTCTTACTTGGGCCTCTCTCCTGGAGGCGCTCAGTCAGACCCAGTGTTGACATGTGGCAAGACGCTCCTCGGGGCGCGTCTTGCTTGGGCCTCTCTCCTGGAGGCTCTCAGTCAGACCCAGTGGTGACATGTGGCAAGACGCTCCTCGGGGCGCGTCTTGCTTGGGCCTCTCTCCTGGAGGCGCTCAGTCAGACCGAGTGCTGACATGTGGCAAGACGCTCCTCGGGCCGCGTCTTGCTTGGGCCTCTCTCCTGGAGGCGCTCAGTCAGACCCAGTGGTGACATGTGGCTAGACGCTCCTCGGAGCACGTATTGCTTGGGCCTCTCTCCTGGAGGCACTCTGTCAGACCCAGTGTTGACATGTGGCAAGACGCTCCTCGGGGCGCGTCTTGCTTGGGCCTCTCTCCTGGAGGCCCTCAATCAGACCCAGTGTTGACACGTGGCAAGATGCTCCTCGGGGCGCGTCTTGCTTGGGCCTCTCTCCTGGAGGCGCTCAGTCAGACCGAGTAGTGACATGTGGCATGACGCTCCTCGGGGCGCGTCTTGCTTGGGCCTCTCTCCTGGAGGCGCTCAGTCAGACCCAGTGGTGACATGTGGCAAGACACTCCTCGGGGCGCGTCTTGCTTGGGCCTCTCTCCTGGAGGCCCGCTGTCAGACCCAGTGTTGACATGTGGCAAGACGCTCCTCGGGGCGCTTCTTGCTTGGGCCTCTCTCCTGGAGGCGCTCAGTCAGACCCAGTGGTGACATATGGCAAGACGCTCCTCGGGGCACGTGTTGCTTGGACCTCTCTCCTGGAGGCCCTCTGTCAGACCCAGTGTTGACATGTGGCAAGACGCTCTTAGGGGCGCGTCTTGCTTGGGCCTCTCTCCTGGAGGCGCTCAGTCAGACCGAGTGCTGACATGTGGCAAGACGCTCCTCGGGGCGCGTCTTGCTTGGGCCTCTCTCCTGGAGGCGCTCAGTCAGACCCAGTGGTGACATATGGCAAGACACTCCTCGGGGCGCGTATTGCTTGGGCCTCTCTCCTGGAGGCCCTCTGTCAGACCCAGTGTTGACATGTGGCAAGACACTCCTCGGGGCGCGTCTTGCTTGGGCCTCTCTCCTGGAGGCCCTCTGTCAGACCCAGTGTAGACATGTGGCAAGACGCTCCTAGGGGCGCGTCTTGCTTGGCTCTCTCTCCTGGAGGCGCTCAGTCAAACCGAGTGCTGACATGTGGCAAGACGCTCCTCGGGGCGCGTCTTGCTTGGGCCTCTCTCCTGGAGCCGCTGAGTCAGACCCAGTGGTGACATGTGGCAAGACACTCCTCGGGGCGCGTCTTGCTTGGGCCTCTCACCTGGAGGCCCGCTGTCAGACCCAGTGTTGACATGTGGCAAGACGCTCCTAGGGGCGCATCTTGCTTGGGCCTCTCTCCTGGAGGCGCTCAGTCAGACCCATTGTTGACATGTGGCAAGACGCTCCTCGGGGCGCGTCTTGCTTGGGCCTCTCTCATGGAGGCCCTCAGTCAGACCCAGTGTTGACAAGTGTCAAGACGCTCCTTGGGGCGCGTCTTGCTTGGGCCTCTCTCCTGGAGGCGCTCAGTCAGACCCATTGTTGACATGTGGCAAGACGCTCCTAGGGGCGCGTCTTGCTTGGGCTTCTCTCATGGAGGCCCTCAGTCAGACCCAGTGTTGACATGTGGCAAGACGCTCCTCGGGGCACGTCTTGCTTGGGCCTCTCTCCTGGAGGCGCTCAGTCAGACCCAGTGTTGACATGTGGCAAGACGCTCATCGGGGCGCGTCTTACTTGGGCCACTCTCCTGGAGGCGCTCAGTCAGACCCAGTGTTGACATGTGGCAAGACACTCCTCGGGGCGCGTCTTGCTTGGGCCTCTCTCCTGGAGGCCCTCTGTCAGACCCAGTGTTGACATGTGGCAAGACGCTCCTAGGGGCGCGTCTTGCTTGGCTCTCTCTCCTGGAGGCCCTCTGTCAGACCCAGTGTTGACATGTGGCAAGACACTCCTCGGGGCGCGTCTTGCTTGGGCTTCTCTCATGGAGGCCCTCAGTCAGACCCAGTGTTGACAAGTGTCAAGACACTCCTCGGGGCGCGTCTTGCTTGGGCCTCTCTCCTGGAGGCGCTCAGTCAGACCCATTGTTGACATGTGGCAAGACGCTCCTCGGGGCGCGTCTTGCTTGGGGTTCTCTCCTGGAGGCCCTCAGTCAGACCCATTGTTGACATGTGGCAAGACGCTCCTCGGGGCGCTTCTTGCTTGGGCCTCTCTCCTGGAGGCGCTCAGTCAGACCCAGTGTTGACATGTGGCAAGACGCTCCTCGGGGCGCGTCTTGCTTGGGCCTCTCTCCTGGAGGTTCTCTGTCAGACCCACTGTTGACATGTGGCATGACGCTCCTAGGGGCGCGTCTTGCTTGGCTCTCTCTCCTGGAGGCGCTCAGTCAGACCCAGTGTTGACATGTGGCAAGACACTCCTCGGGGCGCGTCTTGCTTGGGCCTCTCTCCTGGAGGCCCTCTGTCAGACCCAGTGTTGACATGTGGCAAGACGCTCCTAGGGGCGTGTCTTGCTTGGCTCTCTCTCCTGGAGGCGCTCAGTCAGACCGAGTGCTGACATGTGGCAAGACGCTCCTTGGGGCGCGTCTTGCTTGGGCTTCTCTCCTGGAGGCCCTCAGTCAGACCCATTGTTGACATGTGGCAAGACGCTCCTCGGGGCGCTTCTTGCTTGGGCCTCTCTCCTGGAGGCGCTCAGTCAGACCCAGTGTTGACAAGTGGCAAGACTCTCCTCGGGGCGCTTCTTGCTTGGGCCTCTCTCCTGGAGGCGCTCAGTCAGACCCAGTGTTGACATGTGGCAAGACGCTCCTCGGGGCACGTCTTGCTTGGGCCTCTCTCCTGGAGGCGCTCAGTCAGACCCAGTGTTGACATGTGGCAAGACGCTCCTCGGGGCACGTCTTGCTTGGGCCTCTCTCCTGGAGGCGCTCAGTCAGACCCAGTGTTGACATGTGGCAAGACGCTCCTCGGGGCACGTCTTGCTTGGGCCTCTCTCCTGGAGGCGCTCAGTCAGACCCAGTGTTGACATGTGGCAAGACGCTCCTCAGGGCGCGTCTTACTTGGGCCTCTCTCCTGGAGGCGCTCAGTCAGACCCAGTGTTGACATGTGGCAAGACGCTCCTCGGGGCGCGTCTTGCTTGGGCCTCTCTCCTGGAGGCCCTCTGTCAGACCCAGTGGTGACATATGGCAAGAAGCTCCTCGGGGCGCGTCTTGCTTGGGCATCTCTCCTGGAGGCCCTCAGTCAGACCCAGTGGTGACATGTGGCAAGACGCTCCTCGGGGCGCGTATTGCTTGGGCCTCTCTCCTGGAGGCCCTCTGTTAGACCCAGTGTTGACATGTTGCAAGACTCTCCTCGGGGCGCGTCTTGCTTGGGCTTCTCTCATGGAGGCCCTCAGTCAGACCCAGTGTTGACATGTGTCAAGACGCTCCTCGGGGCGCGTCTTGCTTGGGCCTCTCTCCTGGAGGCGCTCAGTCAGACCCAGTGGTGACACGTGGCAAGACGCTCCTCGGGGCGCGTCTTGCTTGGGCCTCTCTCCTGGAGGCGCTCAGTCAGACCGAGTGCTGACATGTGGCAAGAAGCTCCTCGGGGCGCGTCTTGCTTGGGCTTCTCTCCTGGAGGCCCTCAGTAAGACCCATTGTTGACATGTGGCAAGACGCTCCTCGGGGCGCGTCTTGCTTGGGCATCTCTCCAGAAGGCCCTCAATCAGACCCAGTGTTGACATGTGGCAAGACGCTCCTCGGGGCGCGTCTTGCTTGGGCCTCTCTCCTGGAGGCGCTCAGTCAGACTGAGTAGTGACATGTGGCCTGACGCTCCTCTGGGCGCGTCCTGCTTGGGCCTCTCTCCTGGAGGCGCTCAGTCAGACCCAGTGGTGACATGTGGCAAGACACTCCTCGGGGCGCGTCTTGCTTGGGCCTCTCTCCTGGAGGCCCGCTGTCAGACCCAGTGTTGACATGTGGCAAGACGCTCCTAGGGGCGCATCTTGCTTGGGCCTCTCTCCTGGAGGCGCTCAGTCAGACCGAGTGCTGACATGTGGCAAGACGCTCCACGGGGCGCGTCTTGCTTGGGCCTCTCTCCTGGAGGCGCTCAGTCAGACCCAGTGGTGACATATGGCAAGACGCTCCTCGGGGCGCGTGTTGCTTGGACCTCTCTCCTGGAGGCCCTCTGTCAGACCCAGTGTTGACATGTGGCAAGACGCTCCTAGGGGCGCGTCTTGCTTGGGCATCTCTCCTGGAGGCGCTCAGTCAGACCGAGT
Organism: Nothobranchius furzeri; assembly: GCF_043380555.1. NCBI lineage: Eukaryota > Metazoa > Chordata > Actinopteri > Cyprinodontiformes > Nothobranchiidae > Nothobranchius > Nothobranchius furzeri. Next base: position 38,337,359 of record NC_091743.1, read on the forward strand.
GCTGACATGTGGCAAGACGCTCCTCGGGGCGCGTCTTGCTTGGGCCTCTCTCCTGGAGGCGCTCAGTCAGACCCAGTGGTGACATATGGCAAGACACTCCTCGGGGCGCGTATTGCTTGGGCCTCTCTCCTGGAGGCCCTCTGTCAGACCCAGTGTTGACATGTGGCAAGACACTCCTCGGGGCGCATCTTGCTTAGGCCTCTCTCCTGGAGGCGCTCAGTCAGACCCAGTGGTGACATGTGGCAAGACACTCCTCGGGGCGCGTCTTGCTTGGGCCTCTCACCTGGAGGCCCGCTGTCAGACCCAGTGTTGACATGTGGCAAGACGCTCCTAGGGGCGCATCTTGCTTGGGCCTCTCTCCTGGAGGCGCTCAGTCAGACCGAGTGCTGACATGTGGCAAGACGCTCCTCGGGGCGCGTGTTGCTTGGGCCTCTCTCCTGGAGGCCCTCTGTCAGACCCAGTGTTGACATGTGTCAAGACACTCCTCGGGGCGCGTCTTGCTTGGGCCTCTTTCCTGGAGGCGCTCAGTCAGACCCAGTGTTGACATGTGGCAAGACGCTCCTAGGGGCACGTCTTGCTTGGGCCTCTCTCCTGGAGGCGCTCAGTCAGACCGAGTGCTGACATGTGGCAAGACGCTCCTCGGGGCGCGTCTTGCTTGGGCCTCTCTCCTGGAGGCGCTCAGTCAGACCCAGTGGTGACATATGGCAAGACGCTCCTCGGGGCGCGTATTGCTTGGGCCTCCCTCCTGGAGGCCCTCAATCAGACCTAGTGTTGACACGTGGCAAGACGCTCCTCGGGGCGCGTCTTGCTTGGGCCTCTCTCCTGGAGGCGGACAGTCAGACCCAGTGGTGACATATGGCAAGACGCTCCTCGGGGCGCGTGTTGCTTGGGCCTCTCTCCTGGAGGCCCTCAGTCAGACCCAGTGTTGACATGTGGCAAGACGCTCCTAGGGGCGCATCTTGCTTGGGCCTCTCTCCTGGAGGCGCTCAGTCAGACCGAGTGCTGACATGTGGCAATACGCTCCTCGGGGCGCGTGTTGCTTGGGCCTCTCTCCTGGAGGCCCTCTGTCAGACCCAGTGTTGACATGTGTCAAGACACTCCTCGGGGCGCGTCTTGCTTGGGCCTCTTTCCTGGAGGCGCTCAGTCAGACCCAGTGTTGACATGTGGCAAGACGCTCCTAGGGGCACGTCTTGCTTGGGCCTCTCTCCTGGAGGCGCTCAGTCAGACCGAGTGCTGACATGTGGCAAGACGCTCCTCGGGGCGCGTCTTGCTTGGGCCTCTCTCCTGGAGGCGCTCAGTCAGACCCAGTGGTGACATATGGCAAGACGCTCCTCGGGGCGCGTATTGCTTGGGCCTCCCTCCTGGAGGCCCTCAATCAGACCTAGTGTTGACACGTGGCAAGACGCTCCTCGGGGCGCGTCTTGCTTGGGCCTCTCTCCTGGAGGCGGACAGTCAGACCCAGTGGTGACATATGGCAAGACGCTCCTCGGGGCGCGTGTTGCTTGGGCCTCTCTCCTGGAGGCCCTCAGTCAGACCCAGTGGTGACATGTGGCAAGACGCTCCTCGGGGCGCGTCTTGCTTGGGCCTCTCTCCTGGAGGCGCTCAGTCAGACCCAGTGGTGACATATGGCAAGACGCTCCTCGGGGCGCGTGTTGCTTGGGCCTCTCTCCTGGAGGCGCTCAGTCAGACCCAGTGGTGACATGTGGCAAGACGCTTCTAGGGGCGCGTCTTGCTTGGGCCTCTCTCCTGGAGGCGCTCAGTCAGTCCGAGTGCTGACATGTGGCAAGACGCTCCTCGGTGCGCATCTTGCTTAAGCCTCTCTCCTGGAGGCGCTCAGTCCGACCCAGTGGTGACATATGGCAAGACGCTCCTCGGGGCGCGTGTTGCTTGGGCCTCTCTCCTGGAGGCCCTCTGTCAGACCCAGTGTTGACATGTGGCAAGACACTCCTCGGGGCGCGTCTTGCTTGGGCTTCTCTCCTGGAGGCCCTCAATCAGACCCAGTGTTGACACGTGGCAAGACACTCCTCGGGGCGTGTCTAGCTTGGGCCTCTCTCCTGGAGTCGCTCAGTCAGACCCAGTGTTGACATGTGGCAAGACGCTCCTCGGGGCGCGTCTCGCTTGGGCCTCTCTCCTGGAGGCGCTCAGTCAGAACCAGAGGTGACATGTGGCAAGACGCTCCTCGGGGCGCGTCTTGCTTGGGCCTCTTTCCTGGAGGCGCTCAGTCAGACCCAGTGTTGACATGTGGCAAGACGCTCCTCGGGGCGCGTCTTGATTGGGCTTCTCTCCTGGAGGCCCTCAGTCAGACCCAGTGTTGACATGTGGCAAGACGCTCCTCGGGGCGCTTCTTGCTTGGGCCTCTCTCCTGGAGGCGCTCAGTCAGACCGAGTAGTGACATGTGGCAAGATGCTCCTCGGGGCACGTCTTGCTTGGGCCTCTCTCCTGGAGGCGCTCAGTCAGACCGAGTGCTGACATGTGGCAAGACGCTCCTCGGGGCGCGTATTGCTTGGGCCTCTCTCCTGGAGGCCCTCTGTTAGACCCAGTGTTGACATGTTGCAAGACTCTCCTCGGGGCGCGTCTTGCTTGGGCTTCTCTCATGGAGGCCCTCAGTCAGACCCAGTGTTGACATGTGTCAAGACGCTCCTCGGGGCGCGTCTTGCTTGGGCCTCTCTCCTGGAGGCGCTCAGTCAGACCCAGTGGTGCCACGTGGCAAGACGCTCCTCGGGGCGCGTCTTGCTTGGGCCTCTCTCCTGGAGGCGCTCAGTCAGACCGAGTGCTGACATGTGGCAAGAAGCTCCTCGGGGCGCGTCTTGCTTGGGCTTCTCTCCTGGAGGCCCTCAGTAAGACCCATTGTTGACATGTGGCAAGACTCTGCTCGGGGCGCGTCTTGCTTGGGCATCTCTCCAGAAGGCCTTCAATCAGACCCAGTGTTGACATGTGGCAAGACGCTCCTCGGGGCGCGTCTTGCTTGGGCCTCTCTCCTGGAGGCGCTCAGTCAGACTGAGTAGTGACATGTGGCCTGACGCTCCTCGGGGCGCGTCCTGCTTGGGCCTCTCTCCTGGAGGCGCTCAGTCAGACCCAGTGGTGACATGTGGCAAGACACTCCTCGGGGCGCGTCTTGCTTGGGCCTCTCTCCTGGAGGCGCTCAGTCAGACCGAGTGCTGACATGTGGCAAGACGCTCCACGGGGCGCGTCTTGCTTGGGCCTCTCTCCTGGAGGCGCTCAGTCAGACCCAGTGGTGACATATGGCAAGACGCTCCTCGGGGCGCGTGTTGCTTGGACCTCTCTCCTGGAGGCCCTCTGTCAGACCCAGTGTTGACATGTGGCAAGACGCTCCTAGGGGCGCGTCTTGCTTGGGCATCTCTCCTGGAGGCGCTCAGTCAGACCGAGTGCTGACATGTGGCAAGACGCTCCTCGGGGCGCGTCTTGCTTGGGCCTCTCTCCTGGAGGCGCTCAGTCAGACCCAGTGGTGACATATGGCAAGACACTCCTCGGGGCGCGTATTGCTTGGGCCTCTCACCTGGAGGCCCGCTGTCAGACCCAGTGTTGACATGTGGCAAGACGCTCCTAGGGGCGCATCTTGCTTGGGCCTCTCTCCTGGAGGCGCTCAGTCAGACCGAGTGCTGACATGTGGCAAGACGCTCCTCGGGGCGCGTGTTGCTTGGGCCTCTCTCCTGGAGGCCCTCTGTCAGACCCAGTGTTGACATGTGTCAAGACACTCCTCGGGGCGCGTCTTGCTTGGGCCTCTCTCCTGGAGGCGCTCAGTCAGACCCAGTGTTGACATGTGGCAAGACGCTCCTAGGGGCACGTCTTGCTTGGGCCTCTCTCCTGGAGGCGCTCAGTCAGACCGAGTGCTGACATGTGGCAAGACGCTCCTCGGGGCGCGTCTTGCTTGGGCCTCTCTCCTGGAGGCGCTCAGTCAGACCCAGTGGTGACATATGGCAAGACGCTCCTCGGGGCGCGTATTGCTTGGGCCTCTCTCCTGGAGGCCCTCAATCAGACCTAGTGTTGACACGTGGCAAGACGCTCCTCGGGGCGCGTCTTGCTTGGGCCTCTCTCCTGGAGGCGGACAGTCAGACCCAGTGGTGACATATGGCAAGACGCTCCTCGGGGCGCGTGTTGCTTGGGCCTCTCTCCTGGAGGCCCTCAGTCAGACCCAGTGGTGACATGTGGCAAGACGCTCCTCGGGGCGCATCTTGCTTGGGCCTCTCTCCTGGAGGCGCTCAGTCAGACCCAGTGGTGACATATGGCAAGACGCTCCTCGGGGCGCGTGTTGCTTGGGCCTCTCTCCTGGAGGCGCTCAGTCAGACCCAGTGGTGACATGTGGCAAGACGCTTCTAGGGGCGCGTCTTGCTTGGGCCTCTCTCCTGGAGGCGCTCAGTCAGTCCGAGTGCTGACATGTGGCAAGACGCTCCTCGGTGCGCATCTTGCTTAAGCCTCTCTCCTGGAGGCGCTCAGTCCGACCCAGTGGTGACATATGGCAAGACGCTCCTCGGGGCGCGTGTTGCTTGGGCCTCTCTCCTGGAGGCCCTCTGTCAGACCCAGTGTTGACATGTGGCAAGACACTCCTCGGGGCGCGTCTTGCTTGGGCTTCTCTCCTGGAGGCCCTCAATCAGACCCAGTGTTGACACGTGGCAAGACACTCCTCGGGGCGTGTCTAGCTTGGGCCTCTCTCCTTGAGTCGCTCAGTCAGACCCAGTGTTGACATGTGGCAAGACGCTCCTCGGGGCGCGTCTTGCTTGGGCCTCTCTCCTGGAGGCGCTCAGTCAGAACCAGAGGTGACATGTGGCAAGACGCTCCTCGGGGCGCGTCTTGCTTGGGCCTCTTTCCTGGAGGCGCTCAGTCAGACCCAGTGTTGACATGTGGCAAGACGCTCCTCGGGGCGCGTCTTGATTGGGCTTCTCTCCTGGAGGCCCTCAGTCAGACCCAGTGTTGACATGTGGCAAGACGCTCCTCGGGGCGCTTCTTGCTTGGGCCTCTCTCCTGGAGGCGCTCAGTCAGACCGAGTAGTGACATGTGGCAAGATGCTCCTCGGGGCACGTCTTGCTTGGGCCTCTCTCCTGGAGGCGCTCAGTCAGACCGAGTGCTGACATGTGGCAAGACGCTCCTCGGGGCGCGTCTTGCTGGAGCTTCTCTCATGGAGGCACTCAGTCAGACCCAGTGTTGACATGTGGCAAGACGCTCCTCGGGGCTCGTCTTGCTGGGGCTTCTCTCATGGAGGCACTCAGTCAGACCCAGTGTTGACATGTGGCAAGACGCTCCTCGGGGCTCGTCTTGCTTGGGCCTCTCTCCTGGAGGCGCTCAGTCAGACCCAGTGGTGACACGTGGCAAGACGCTCCTCGGGGCGCGTCTTGCTTGGGCCTCTCTTCTGGAGGCGCTCAGTCAGACCCAGTGGTGACATGTGGCAAGACGCTCCTCGGGGCGCGTCTTGCTTGGGCCTCTCTCCTGGAGGCGCTCAGTCAGACCGAGTAGTGACATGTGGCAAGATGCTCCTCGGGGCGCGTCTTGCTTGGGCCTCTCTCCTGGAGGCGCTCAGTCAGACCGAGTGCTGACATGTGGCAAGACGCTCCTCGGGGCGCGTCTTGCTGGGGCTTCTCTCATGGAGGCACTCAGTCAGACCCAGTGTTGACATGTGGCAAGACGCTCCTCGGGGCTCGTCTTGCTTGGGCCTCTCTCCTGGAAGCGCTCAGTCAGACCCAGTGGTGACACGTGGCAAGACGCTCCTCGGGGCGCGTCTTGCTTGGGCCTCTCTTCTGGAGGCGCTCAGTCAGACCCAGTGGTGACACGTGGCAAGACGCTCCTCGGGGCGCGTCTTGCTTGGGCCTCTCTCCTGGAGGCGCTCAGTCAGACCCAGTGTTGACACGTGGCAAGACGCTCCTCAGGGCGCGTCTTGCTTGGGCCTCTCTGCTGGAGGCGCTCAGTAAGACCCATTGTTGACATGTGGCAAGACGCTCCTCGGGGCGTGTCTTGCTTGGGCTTCTCTCCTGGAGGCCCTCAGTCAGACCCATTGTTGACATGTGGCAAGACGCTCCTCGGGGCGCGTCTTGCTTGGGCCTCTCTCCAGAAGGCCCTCAATCAGACCCAGTGTTGACACGTGGCAAGACGCTCCTCGGGGCGCATCTTGCTTGGGCCTCTCTCCTGGAGGCGCTCAGTCAGACTGAGTAGTGACATGTGGCCTGACGCTCCTCGGGGCGCGTCTTGCTTGGGCCTCTCTCATGGAGGCGCTCAGTCAGACCCAGTGGTGACATGTGGCAAGACACTCCTCGGGGCGCGTCTTGCTTGGGCCTCTCTCCTGGAGGCGCTCAGTCCGAACCAGAGGTAACATGTGGCAAGACGCTCCTTGGGGCGCGTCTTGCTTGGGCCTCTCTCCTGGAGTTCCTCTGTAAGACCCAGTGTTAACATGTGGCAAGACGCTCCTCCGAGCGCATCTTGCTTTGGCCTCTCTCCTGGAGGCGCTCAGTCAGACCGAGTGCTGACATGTGGCAAGAAGCTCCTCGGGGTGCGTCTTGCTTGGGCCTCTCTCCTGGAGGCTCTTAGTCAGACTGAGTAGTGACATGTGGCCTGACGCTCCTCGGGGCGCGTCTTGCTTGGGCCTCTCTCCTGGAGGCCCTCAGTCAGACCCATTGTTGACATGTGGCAAGACGCTCCTCGGGGCGCATCTTGCTTGGGCCTCTCTCCAGAAGGCCCTCAATCAGACCCAGTGTTGACATGTGGCAAGACACTCCTCGGGGCGTGTCTTGCTTGGGCCTCTCTCCTGGAGGCGCTCAGTCAGACCCAGTGTTGACATGTGGCAAGACGCTCCTCGGGGCGCGTCTTGCTTGGGCCTCTCTCCTGGAGGCGCTCAGTCAGAACCAGAGGTGACATGTGGCAAGACGCTCCTCGGGGCGCGTCTTGCTAGGGCCTCTCTCCTGGAGGCCCTCCGTCAGACCCAGTGTTGACATGTGGCAAGACGCTCCTCCGGGCGCGTCTTGCTTGGGCCTCTCTCCTGGAGGGGCTCAGTCAGACCCAGTGTTGACATGTGGCAAGACGCTCCTCGGGGCGCGTCTTGATTGGGCTTCTCTCCTGGAGGCCCTCAGTCAGACCCATTGTTGACATGTGGCAAGACGCTCCTCGGGGCGCGTCTTGCTTGGGCAACTCTCCTGGAGGCGCTCAGTCAGACCGAGTGCTGACATAAGGCAAGACGCTCATCGGGGCGCGTCTTGCTGGTGACTCTCTCCTGGAGGCGCTCAGTCAGACCGAGTAGTGACATGTGGCAAGATGCTCCTCGGGGCGCTACTTGCTTGGGCTTCTCTCATGGAGGCACTCAGTCAGACCCAGTGTTGACATGTTGCAAGACGCTCCTCGGGGCTCGTCTTGCTTGGGCCTCTCTCCTGGAGGCGCTCAGTCAGACCCAGTGGTGACACGTGGCAAGACGCTCCTCAGGGCGCGTCTTGCTTGGGCCTCTCTCCTGGAGGCGCTCAGTCAGACCGAGTGCTGACATGTGGCAAGAAGCTCCCCGGGGCGCGTCTTGCTTGGGCTTCTCTCCTGGAGGCCCTCAGTAAGACCCATTGTTGACATGTGGCAAGACGCTCCTCGGGGCGCGTCTTGCTTGGGCATCTCTCCAGAAGGCCCTCAATCAGACCCAGTGTTGACATGTGGCAAGACGCTCCTCGGGGCGCGTCTTGCTTGGGCCTCTCTCCTGGAGGCGCTCAGTCAGACTGAGTAGTGACATGTGGCCTGACGCTCCTCGGGGCGCGTCCTGCTTGGGCCTCTCTCCTGGAGGCGCTCAGTCAGACCCAGTGGTGAAATGTGGCAAGACACTCCTCAGGGCGCGTCTTGCTTGGGCCTCTCTTCTGGAGGCCCTCTGTCAGACCCAGTGTTGACATGTGTCAAGACGCTCCTCGGGGCGCGTCTTGCTTGGGCTTCTCTCCTGGAGGCCCTCAGTCAGACCCATTGTTGACATGTGGCAAGACGCTCCTCGGGGCGCGTCTTGCTTGGGCCTCTCTCCTGGAGGCGCTCAGTCAGAACCAGAGGTGACATGTGGCAAGACGCTCCTCGGGGCGCGTCTTGCTTGGGCCTCTCTCCTGGAGGCCCTCTGTCAGACCCAGTGTTGTCATGTGGCAAGACGCTCCTCTGGGCGCATCTTGCTGGGGCCTCTCTCCTGGAGGTGCTCAGTCAGACCGAGTGCTGACATAAGGCAAGACGCTCCTCGGGGTGCGTCTTGCTGGGGCCTCTCTCCTGGAGGCGCTCAGTCAGACCCAGTGCTGACATGTGGCAAGACGCTCCTCGGGGTGCGTCTTGCTGTGGCCTCTCTCCTGGAGGCCCTCAATCAGACCCAGTGTTGACACGTGGCAAAACGCTCCTCGGGGCGTGTCTTGCTTGGGTCTCTCTCCTGGATGCACTCAGTCAGAACCTGAGGTGACATGTGGCAAGACGCTCCTCGGGGCGCGTCTTGCTAGGGATTCTCTCCTGGAGGCCCTCAGTCAGACCCATTGTTGACATGTGGCAAGACGCTCCTCGGGGCGCTTCTTGCTTGGGCCTCTCTCCTGGAGGCGCTCAGTCAGACCCAGTGTTGACATGTGGCAAGACGCTCCTCGGGGCACGTCTTGCTTGGGTCTTTCTCCTGGAGGCGCTCAGTCAGACCGAGTGCTGACATGTGGCATGACGCTCCTCGGGGCGCGTCTTGCTTGGGCTTCTCTCCTGGAGGCGCTCAGTCAGACCCAGTGGTGACATGTGGCAAGACGCTCCTCGGGGCACGTATTGCTTGGGCCTCTCTCCTGGAGGCCCTCTGTCAGACCCAGTGTTGACATGTGGCAAGACGCTCCTCGGGGCGCGTCTTGCTTGGGCTTCTCTCATTGAGGCCCTCAGTCAGACCCAGTGTTGCTATGTGTCAAGACGCTCCTCGGGGCGCGTCTTGCTTGGGCCTCTCTCCTGGAGGCGCTCAGTCTGACCCAGTGTTGACATGTGGCAAGACGCTCCTCGGGGCGCGTCTTGCTTGGGCTTCTCTCCTGGAGGCCCTCAGTCAGACCCATTGTTGACATGTGGCAAGACGCTCCTCGGGGCGCGTCTTGCTTGGGCCTCTCTCCTGGAGGCGCTCAGTCAGACCCAGTGGTGACATGTGGCAAGACGCTCCTCGGGGCGCGTATTGCTTGGAACTCTCTCCTGGAGGCCCTCTGTTAGACCCAGTGTTGACATGTTGCAAGACTCTCCTCGGGGCGCGTCTTGCTTGGGCTTCTCTCATGGAGGCCCTCAGTCAGACCCAGTGTTGACATGTGTCAAAACTCTCCTCGGGGCGCGTCTCACTTGGGCCTCTCTCCTGGAGGGGCTCAGTCAGACCCAGTGTTGACATGTGGCAAGACGCTCCTCGGGGCGCGTCTTGCTGGGGCTTCTCTCATGGAGGAACTCAGTCAGACCCAGTGTTGACATGTGGCAAGACGCTCCTCGGGGCGCATCTTGCTTGGGCCTCTCTCATGGAGGCGCTCAGTCAGACCCAGTGGTGACATGTGGCAAGACGCTCCTCGGGGAACGTATTGCTTGGGCCTCTCTCCTGGAGGCCCTCTGTCAGACCCAGTGTTCACATGTGGCAAGACGCTCCTCGGGGCGCGTCTTGCTTGGGCTTCTCTCATTGAGGCCCTCAGTCAGACCCAGTGTTGACATGTGTCAAGACGCTCCTCGGGGCGCGTCTTGCTTGGGCCTCTCTCCTGGAGGCGCTCAGTCAGACCCAGTGTTGACATGTGGCAAGACGCTCCTCGGGGCGCGTCTTGCATGGGCTTCTCTCCTGGAGGCCCTCAGTCAGACCCATTGTTGACATGTGGCAAGACGCTCCTCGGGGCACGTATTGCTTGGGCCTCTCTCCTGGAGGCCCTCTGTTAGACCCAGTGTTGACATGTTGCAAGACTCTCCTCGGGGCGCGTCTTCCTTGGGCTTCTCTCATGGAGGCCCTCAGTCAGACCCAGTGTTGACATGTGTCAAGACGCTCCTCAGGGCGCGTCTTGCTTGGGCCTCTCTCCTGGAGGCGCTCAGTCAGACCCAGTGTTGACATGTGGCAAGACGCTCCTCGGGGCGCGTCTTGCTGGGGCTTCTCTCATGGAGGAACTCAGTCAGACCCAGTGTTGACATGTGGCAAGACGCTCCTCGGGGCGCGTCTTGCTTGGGCCTCTCTCCTGGAGGCGCTCAGTCAGACCCAGTGTTGACATGTGGCAAGACGCTCCTCGGGGCGCGTCTTGCTTAAGCCTCTATCCTGGAGGCGCTCAGTCAGACCCAGTGTTAACATGTGGCAAGACGCTCCTCGGGGCGCGTCTTGCTTGGGCCACTCTCCTGGAGGCGCTCAGTCAGACCCAGTGGTGACATGTGGCAAGACGCTCCTCGGGGCGCGTATTGCTTGGACCTCTCTCCCGGAGGCCCTCTGTCAGACCCAGTGTTGACATGTTGCAAGACTCTCCTCGGGGCGCGTCTTGCTTGGGCTTCTCTCATGGAGGCCCTCAGTCAGACCCAGTGTTGACATGTGTCAAGACGCTCCTCGGGGCGCGTCTTGCTTGGGCCTCTCTCCTGGAGGCGCTCAGTCAGACCCAGTGGTGACACGTGGCAAGACGCTCCTCGGGGCGCGTCTTGCTTGGGCCTCTCTCCTGGAGGCGCTCAGTCAGACCGAGTGCTGACATGTGGCAAGAAGCTCCTCGGGGCGCGTCTTGCTTGGGCTTCTCTCCTGGAGGCCCTCAGTAAGACCCATTGTTGACATGTGGCAAGACGCTCCTCGGGGCGCGTCTTGCTTGGGCATCTCTCCAGAAGGCCCTCAATCAGACCCAGTGTTGACATGTGGCAAGACGCTCCTCGGGGCGCGTCTTGCTTGGGCCTCTCTCCTGGAGGCGCTCAGTCAGACTGAGTAGTGACATGTGGCCTGACGCTCCTCGGGGCGCGTCCTGCTTGGGCCTCTCTCCTGGAGGCGCTCAGTCAGACCCAGTGGTGACATGTGGCAAGACACTCCTCGGGGCGCGTCTTGCTTGGGCCTCTCTCCTGGAGGCCCTCTGTCAGACCCAGTGTTGACATGTGTCAAGACGCTCCTTGGGGCGCGTCTTGCTTGGGCTTCTCTCCTGGAGGCCCTCAGTCAGACCCATTGTTGACATGTGGCAAGACGCTCCTCGGGGCGCGTCTTGCTTGGGCCTCTCTCCTGGAGGCGCTAGGTCAGAACCAGTGTTGACATGTGGCAAGACGCTCCTCGGGGCACGTCTTGCTTGGGTCTCTCTCCTGGAGGCGCTCAGTCAGACCGAGTGCTGACATGTGGCAAGACGCTCCTCGGGGCGCGTCTTGCTTGGGCTTCTCTCCTGGAGGCGCTCAGTCAGACCCAGTGGTGACATGTGGCAAGACGCTCCTCGGGGCACGTATTGCTTGGGCCTCTCTCCTGGAGGCCCTCTGTCAGACCCAGTGTTGACATGTGGCAAGACGCTCCTCGGGGCGCGTCTTGCTTGGGCTTCTCTCATTGAGGCCCTCAGTCAGACCCAGTGTTGACATGTGTCAAGACGCTCCTCGGGGCGCGTCTTGCTTGGGCCTCTCTCCTGGAGGCCCTCTGTTAGACCCAGTGTTGACATGTTGCAAGACTCTCCTCGGGGCGCGTCTTGCTTGGGCTTCTCTCATGGAGGCCCTCAGTCAGACCCAGTGTTGACATGTGTCAAGACGCTCTTCGGGGCGCGTCTTGCTGGGGCTTCTCTCATGGAGAAACTCAGTCAGACCCAGTGTTGACATGTGGCAAGACGCTCCTCGGGGCGCGTCTTGCTTGGGCCTCTCTCATGGAGGCGCTCAGTCAGACCCAGTGGTGACATGTGGCAAGACGCTCCTCGGGGCACGTATTGCTTGGGCCTCTCTCCTGGAGGCCCTCTGTCAGACCCAGTGTTGACATTTGGCAAGACGCTCCTCGGGGCGCGTCTTGCTTGGGCTTCTCTCATTGAGGCCCTCAGTCAGACCCAGTGTTGACATGTGTCAAGACGCTCCTCGGGGCGCGTCTTGCTTGGGCCTCTCTCCTGGAGGCGCTCAGTCAGACCCAGTGTTGACATGTGGCAAGACGCTCCTCGGGGCGCGTCTTGCTTGGGCTTCTCTCCTGGAGGCCCTCAGTCAGACCCATTGTTGACATGTGGCAAGACGCTCCTCGGGGCGCATATTGCTTGGGCCTCTCTCCTGGAGGCCCTCTGTTAGACCCAGTGTTGACATGTTGCAAGACTCTCCTCGGGGCGCGTCTTGCTTGGGCTTCTCTCATGGAGGCCCTCAGTCAGACCCAGTGTTGACATGTGTCAAGACGCTCCTCGGGGCGCGTCTTGCTTGGGCCTCTCTCCTGGAGGCGCTCAGTCAGACCCAGTGTTGACATGTGGCAAGACGCTCCTCGGGGCGCGTCTTGCTGGGGCTTCTCTCATGGAGGAACTCAGTCAGACCCAGTGTTGACATGTGGCAAGACGCTCCTCGGGGCGCGTCTTGCTTGGGCCTCTCTCCTGGAGGCGCTCAGTCAGACCCCGTGTTGACATGTGGCAAGACGCTCCTCGGGGCGCGTCTTGCTTAAGCCTCTATCCTGGAGGCGCTCAGTCAGACCCAGTGTTAACATGTGGCAAGATGCTCCTCGGGGCGCGTCTTGCTTGGGCCTCTCTCCCGGAGGCCCTCTGTCAGACCCAGTGTTGTCATGTGGCAAGACGCTCCTCGGGGCGCGTCTTGCTTGGGCCTCTCTCCTGGAGGCGCTCAGTCAGACCCAGTGGTGACATGTGGCAAGACGCTCCTCAGGGCGCGTATTGCTTGGGCCTCTCTCCTGGAGGCCCTCTGTTAGACCCAGTGTTGACATGTTGCAAGACGCTCCTCGGGGCGCGTCTTGCTTGGGCCTCTCTCATGGAGGCGCTCAGTCAGACCCAGTGGTGACATGTGGCAAGACGCTCCTCGGGGCACGTATTGCTTGGGCCTCTCTCCTGGAGGCCCTCTGTCAGACCCAGTGTTGACATGTGGCAAGACGCTCCTCGGGACGCGTCTTGCTTGGGCTTCTCTCATTGAGGCCCTCAGTCAGACCCAGTGTTGACATGTGTCAAGACGCTCCTCGGGGCGTGTCTTGCTTGGGCCTCTCTCCTGGAGGCGCTCAGTCAGACCCAGTGTTGACATGTGGCAAGACGCTCCACGGGGCGCGTCTTGCTTGGGCTTCTCTCCTGGAGGCCCTCAGTCAGACCCATTGTTGACATGTGGCAAGACGCTCCTCGGGGCGCGTATTGCTTGGGCCTCTCTCCTGGAGGCCCTCTGTTAGACCCAGTGTTGACATGTTGCAAGACTCTCCTCGGGGCGCGTCTTGCTTGGGCTTCTCTCATGGAGGCCCTCAGTCAGACCCAGTGTTGACATGTGTCAAGACGCTCCTCGGGGCGCGTCTTGCTTGGGCCTCTCTCCTGGAGGCGCTCAGTCAGACCCAGTGTTGACATGTGGCAAGACGCTCCTCGGGGCGCGTCTTGCTGGGGCTTCTCTCATGGAGGAACTCAGTCAGACCCAGTGTTGACATGTGGCAAGACGCTCCTCGGGGCGTGTCTTGCTTGGGCCTCTCTCCTGGAGGCGCTCAGTCAGACGCAGTGTTGACATGTGGCAAGACGCTCCTCGGGGCGCGTCTTGCTTAAGCCTCTATCCTGGAGGCGCTCAGTCAGACCCAGTGTTAACATGTGTCAAGACGCTCCTCGGGGCGCGTCTTGCTTGGGCCTCTCTCCTGGAGGCGCTCAGTCAGACCCAGTGTTGACATGTGGCAAGACGCTCCTCGGGGCGCGTCTTGCTGGGGCTTCTCTCATGGAGGAACTCAGTCAGACCCAGTGTTGACATGTGGCAAGACGCTCCTCGGGGCGCGTCTTGCTTGGGCCTCTCTCCTGGAGGCGCTCAGTCAGACCCAGTGTTGACATGTGGCAAGACGCTCCTCGGGGCGCGTCTTGCTTAAGCCTCTATCCTGGAGGCCCTCAATCAGACCCAGTGTTGACACGTGGCAAAACGCTCCTCGGGGCGTGTCTTGCTTGGGTCTCTCTCCTGGATGCACTCAGTCAGAACCTGAGGTGACATGTGGCAAGACGCTCCTCGGGGCGCGTCTTGCTAGGGATTCTCTCCTGGAGGCCCTCAGTCAGACCCATTGTTGACATGTGGCAAGACGCTCCTCGGGGCGCTTCTTGCTTGGGCCTCTCTCCTGGAGGCGCTCAGTCAGACCCAGTGTTGACATGTGGCAAGACGCTCCTCGGGGCACGTCTTGCTTGGGTCTTTCTCCTGGAGGCGCTCAGTCAGACCGAGTGCTGACATGTGGCATGACGCTCCTCGGGGCGCGTCTTGCTTGGGCTTCTCTGCTGGAGGCGCTCAGTCAGACCCAGTGGTGACATGTGGCAAGACGCTCCTCGGTGCACGTATTGCTTGGGCCTCTCTCCTGGAGGCCCTCTGTCAGACCCAGTGTTGACATGTGGCAAGACGCTCCTCGGGGCGCGTCTTGCTTGGGCTTCTCTCATTGAGGCCCTCAGTCAGACCCAGTGTTGCTATGTGTCAAGACGCTCCTCGGGGCGCGTCTTGCTTGGGCCTCTCTCCTGGAGGCGCTATGTCTGACCCAGTGTTGACATGTGGCAAGACGCTCCTCGGGGCGCGTCTTGCTTGGGCTTCTCTCCTGGAGGCCCTCAGTCAGACCCATTGTTGACATGTGGCAAGACGCTCCTCGGGGCGCGTCTTGCTTGGGCCTCTCTCCTGGAGGCGCTCAGTCAGACCCAGTGGTGACATGTGGCAAGACGCTCCTCGGGGCGCGTATTGCTTGGGCCTCTCTCCTGGAGGCCCTCTGTTAGACCCAGTGTTGACATGTTGCAAGACTCTCCTCGGGGCGCGTCTTGCTTGGGCTTCTCTCATGGAGGCCCTCAGTCAGACCCAGTGTTGACATGTGTCAAAACTCTCCTCGGGGCGCGTCTCACTTGGGCCTCTCTCCTGGAGGGGCTCAGTCAGACCCAGTGTTGACATGTGGCAAGACGCTCCTCGGGGCGCGTCTTGCTGGGGCTTCTCTCATGGAGGAACTCAGTCAGACCCAGTGTTGACATGTGGCAAGACGCTCCTCGGGGCGCGTCTTGCTTGGGCTTCTCTCATTGAGGCCCTCAGTCAGACCCAGTGTTGACATGTGTCAAGACGCTCCTCGGGGCGCGTCTTGCTTGGGCCTCTCTCCTGGAGGCGCTCAGTCAGACCCAGTGTTGACATGTGGCAAGACGCTCCTCGGGGCGCGTCTTGCATGGGCTTCTCTCCTGGAGGCGCTCAGTCAGACCCAGTGGTGACATGTGGCAAGACGCTCCTCGGGGCGCGTATTGCTTGGGCCTCTCTCCTGGAGGCCCTCTGTTAGACCCAGTGTTGACATGTTGCAAGACTCTCCTCGGGGCGCGTCTTGCTTGGGCTTCTCTCATGGAGGCCCTCAGTCAGACCCAGTGTTGACATGTGTCAAAACTCTCCTCGGGGCGCGTCTCACTTGGGCCTCTCTCCTGGAGGGGCTCAGTCAGACCCAGTGTTGACATGTGGCAAGACGCTCCTCGGGGCGCGTCTTGCTGGGGCTTCTCTCATGGAGGAACTCAGTCAGACCCAGTGTTGACATGTGGCAAGACGCTCCTCGGGGCGCGTCTTGCTTGGGCTTCTCTCATTGAGGCCCTCAGTCAGACCCAGTGTTGACATGTGTCAAGACGCTCCTCGGGGCGCGTCTTGCTTGGGCCTCTCTCCTGGAGGCGCTCAGTCAGACCCAGTGTTGACATGTGGCAAGACGCTCCTCGGGGCGCGTCTTGCATGGGCTTCTCTCCTGGAGGCCCTCAGTCAGACCCATTGTTGACATGTGGCAAGACGCTCCTCGGGGCGCGTATTGCTTGGGCCTCTCTCCTGGAGGCCCTCTGTTAGACCCAGTGTTGACATGTTGCAAGACTCTCCTCGGGGCGCGTCTTCCTTGGGCTTCTCTCATGGAGGCCCTCAGTCAGACCCAGTGTTGACATGTGTCAAGACGCTCCTCAGGGCGCGTCTTGCTTGGGCCTCTCTCCTGGAGGCGCTCAGTCAGACCCAGTGTTGACATGTGGCAAGACGCTCCTCGGGGCGCGTCTTGCTGGGGCTTCTCTCATGGAGGAACTCAGTCAGACCCAGTGTTGACATGTGGCAAGACGCTCCTCGGGGCGCGTCTTGCTTGGGCCTCTCTCCTGGAGGCGCTCAGTCAGACCCAGTGTTGACATGTGGCAAGACGCTCCTCGGGGCGCGTCTTGCTTAAGCCTCTATCCTGGAGGCGCTCAGTCAGACCCAGTGTTAACATGTGGCAAGACGCTCCTCGGGGCGCGTCTTGCTTGGGCCACTCTCCTGGAGGCGCTCAGTCAGACCCAGTGGTGACATGTGGCAAGACGCTCCTCGGGGCGCGTATTGCTTGGACCTCTCTCCCGGAGGCCCTCTGTCAGACCCAGTGTTGACATGTTGCAAGACTCTCCTCGGGGCGCGTCTTGCTTGGGCTTCTCTCATGGAGGCCCTCAGTCAGACCCAGTGTTGACATGTGTCAAGACGCTCCTCGGGGCGCGTCTTGCTTGGGCCTCTCTCCTGGAGGCGCTCAGTCAGACCCAGTGGTGACACGTGGCAAGACGCTCCTCGGGGCGCGTCTTGCTTGGGCCTCTCTCCTGGAGGCGCTCAGTCAGACCGAGTGCTGACATGTGGCAAGAAGCTCCTCGGGGCGCGTCTTGCTTGGGCTTCTCTCCTGGAGGCCCTCAGTAAGACCCATTGTTGACATGTGGCAAGACGCTCCTCGGGGCGCGTCTTGCTTGGGCATCTCTCCAGAAGGCCCTCAATCAGACCCAGTGTTGACATGTGGCAAGACGCTCCTCGGGGCGCGTCTTGCTTGGGCCTCTCTCCTGGAGGCGCTCAGTCAGACTGAGTAGTGACATGTGGCCTGACGCTCCTCGGGGCGCGTCCTGCTTGGGCCTCTCTCCTGGAGGCGCTCAGTCAGACCCAGTGTTGACATGTGGCAAGACACTCCTCGGGGCGCGTCTTGCTTGGGCCTCTCTCCTGGAGGCCCTCTGTCAGACCCAGTGTTGACATGTGTCAAGACGCTCCTTGGGGCGCGTCTTGCTTGGGCTTCTCTCCTGGAGGCCCTCAGTCAGACCCATTGTTGACATGTGGCAAGACGCTCCTCGGGGCGCGTCTTGCTTGGGCCTCTCTCCCTGAGGCGCTCAGTCAGAACCAGTGTTGACATGTGGCAAGACGCTCCTCGGGGCACGTCTTGCTTGGGTCTCTCTCCTGGAGGCGCTCAGTCAGACCGAGTGCTGACATGTGGCAAGACGCTCCTCGGGGCGCGTCTTGCTTGGGCTTCTCTCCTGGAGGCGCTCAGTCAGACCCAGTGGTGACATGTGGCAAGACGCTCCTCGGGGCACGTATTGCTTGGGCCTCTCTCCTGGAGGCCCTCTGTCAGACCCAGTGTTGACATGTGGCAAGACGCTCCTCGGGGCGCGTCTTGCTTGGGCTTCTCTCATTGAGGCCCTCAGTCAGACCCAGTGTTGACATGTGTCAAGACGCTCCTCGGGGCGCGTCTTGCTTGGGCCTCTCTCCTGGAGGCCCTCTGTTAGACCCAGTGTTGACATGTTGCAAGACTCTCCTCGGGGCGCGTCTTGCTTGGGCTTCTCTCATGGAGGCCCTCAGTCAGACCCAGTGTTGACATGTGGCAAGACGCTCCTCGGGGCGCGTCTTGCTTGGGCCTCTCTCATGGAGGCGCTCAGTCAGACCCAGTGGTGACATGTGGCAAGACGCTCCTCGGGGCACGTATTGCTTGGGCCTCTCTCCTGGAGGCCCTCTGTCAGACCCAGTGTTGACATTTGGCAAGACGCTCCTCGGGGCGCGTCTTGCTTGGGCTTCTCTCATTGAGGCCCTCAGTCAGACCCAGTGTTGACATGTGTCAAGACGCTCCGTGGGGCGCGTCTTGCTTGGGCCTCTCTCCTGGAGGCGCTCAGTCAGACCCAGTGTTGACATGTGGCAAGACGCTCCTCGGGGCGCGTCTTGCTTGGGCTTCTCTCCTGGAGGCCCTCAGTCAGACCCATTGTTGACATGTGGCAAGACGCTCCTCGGGGCGCATATTGCTTGGGCCTCTCTCCTGGAGGCCCTCTGTTAGACCCAGTGTTGACATGTTGCAAGACTCTCCTCGGGGCGCGTCTTGCTTGGGCTTCTCTCATGGAGGCCCTCAGTCAGACCCAGTGTTGACATGTGTCAAGACGCTCCTCGGGGCGCGTCTTGCTTGGGCCTCTCTCCTGGAGGCGCTCAGTCAGACCCAGTGTTGACATGTGGCAAGACGCTCCTCGGGGCGCGTCTTGCTGGGGCTTCTCTCATGGAGGAACTCAGTCAGACCCAGTGTTGACATGTGGCAAGACGCTCCTCGGGGCGCGTCTTGCTTGGGCCTCTCTCCTGGAGGCGCTCAGTCAGACCCCGTGTTGACATGTGGCAAGACGCTCCTCGGGGCGCGTCTTGCTTGGGCCTCTCTCCCGGAGGCCCTCTGTCAGACCCAGTGTTGTCATGTGGCAAGACGCTCCTCGGGGCGCGTCTTGCTTGGGCTTCTCTCCTGGAGGCCCTCAGTCAGACCCATTGTTGACATGTGGCAAGACGCTCCTCGGGGCGCGTCTTGCTTGGGCCTCTCTCCTGGAGGCGCTCAGTCAGAACCAGTGTTGACATGTGGCAAGACGCTCCTCGGGGCACGTCTTGCTTGGGTCTCTCTCCTGGAGGCGCTCAGTCAGACCGAGTGCTGACATGTGGCAAGACGCTCCTCGGGGCGCGTCTTGCTTGGGCTTCTCTCCTGGAGGCGCTCAGTCAGACCCAGTGGTGACATGTGGCAAGACGCTCCTCGGGGCACGTATTGCTTGGGCCTCTCTCCTGGAGGCCCTCTGTCAGACCCAGTGTTGACATGTGGCAAGACGCTCCTCGGGGCGCGTCTTGCTTGGGCTTCTCTCATTGAGGCCCTCAGTCAGACCCAGTGTTGACATGTGTCAAGACGCTCCTCGGGGCGCGTCTTGCTTGGGCCTCTCTCCTGGAGGCCCTCTGTTAGACCCAGTGTTGACATGTTGCAAGACTCTCCTCGGGGCGCGTCTTGCTTGGGCTTCTCTCATGGAGGCCCTCAGTCAGACCCAGTGTTGACATGTGGCAAGACGCTCCTCGGGGCGCGTCTTGCTTGGGCCTCTCTCATGGAGGCGCTCAGTCAGACCCAGTGGTGACATGTGGCAAGACGCTCCTCGGGGCACGTATTGCTTGGGCCTCTCTCCTGGAGGCCCTCTGTCAGACCCAGTGTTGACATTTGGCAAGACGCTCCTCGGGGCGCGTCTTGCTTGGGCTTCTCTCATTGAGGCCCTCAGTCAGACCCAGTGTTGACATGTGTCAAGACGCTCCTCGGGGCGCGTCTTGCTTGGGCCTCTCTCCTGGAGGCGCTCAGTCAGACCCAGTGTTGACATGTGGCAAGACGCTCCTCGGGGCGCGTCTTGCTTGGGCTTCTCTCCTGGAGGCCCTCAGTCAGACCCATTGTTGACATGTGGCAAGACGCTCCTCGGGGCGCATATTGCTTGGGCCTCTCTCCTGGAGGCCCTCTGTTAGACCCAGTGTTGACATGTTGCAAGACTCTCCTCGGGGCGCGTCTTGCTTGGGCTTCTCTCATGGAGGCCCTCAGTCAGACCCAGTGTTGACATGTGTCAAGACGCTCCTCGGGGCGCGTCTTGCTTGGGCCTCTCTCCTGGAGGCGCTCAGTCAGACCCAGTGTTGACATGTGGCAAGACGCTCCTCGGGGCGCGTCTTGCTGGGGCTTCTCTCATGGAGGAACTCAGTCAGACCCAGTGTTGACATGTGGCAAGACGCTCCTCGGGGCGCGTCTTGCTTGGGCCTCTCTCCTGGAGGCGCTCAGTCAGACCCCGTGTTGACATGTGGCAAGACGCTCCTCGGGGCGCGTCTTGCTTGGGCCTCTCTCCCGGAGGCCCTCTGTCAGACCCAGTGTTGTCATGTGGCAAGACGCTCCTCGGGGCGCGTCTTGCTTGGGCCTCTCTCCTGGAGGCGCTCAGTCAGACCCAGTGGTGACATGTGGCAAGACGCTCCTCAGGGCGCGTATTGCTTGGGCCTCTCTCCTGGAGGCCCTCTGTTAGACCCAGTGTTGACATGTTGCAAGACGCTCCTCGGGGCGCGTCTTGCTTGGGCCTCTCTCATGGAGGCGCTCAGTCAGACCCAGTGGTGACATGTGGCAAGACGCTCCTCGGGGCACGTATTGCTTGGGCCTCTCTCCTGGAGGCCCTCTGTCAGACCCAGTGTTGACATGTGGCAAGACGCTCCTCGGGACGCGTCTTGCTTGGGCTTCTCTCATTGAGGCCCTCAGTCAGACCCAGTGTTGACATGTGTCAAGACGCTCCTCGGGGCGTGTCTTGCTTGGGCCTCTCTCCTGGAGGCGCTCAGTCAGACCCAGTGTTGACATGTGGCAAGACGCTCCACGGGGCGCGTCTTGCTTGGGCTTCTCTCCTGGAGGCCCTCAGTCAGACCCATTGTTGACATGTGGCAAGACGCTCCTCGGGGCGCGTATTGCTTGGGCCTCTCTCCTGGAGGCCCTCTGTTAGACCCAGTGTTGACATGTTGCAAGACTCTCCTCGGGGCGCGTCTTGCTTGGGCTTCTCTCATGGAGGCCCTCAGTCAGACCCAGTGTTGACATGTGTCAAGACGCTCCTCGGGGCGCGTCTTGCTTGGGCCTCTCTCCTGGAGGCGCTCAGTCAGACCCAGTGTTGACATGTGGCAAGACGCTCCTCGGGGCGCGTCTTGCTGGGGCTTCTCTCATGGAGGAACTCAGTCAGACCCAGTGTTGACATGTGGCAAGACGCTCCTCGGGGCGTGTCTTGCTTGGGCCTCTCTCCTGGAGGCGCTCAGTCAGACGCAGTGTTGACATGTGGCAAGACGCTCCTCGGGGCGCGTCTTGCTTAAGCCTCTATCCTGGAGGCGCTCAGTCAGACCCAGTGTTAACATGTGTCAAGACGCTCCTCGGGGCGCGTCTTGCTTGGGCCTCTCTCCTGGAGGCGCTCAGTCAGACCCAGTGTTGACATGTGGCAAGACGCTCCTCGGGGCGCGTCTTGCTGGGGCTTCTCTCATGGAGGAACTCAGTCAGACCCAGTGTTGACATGTGGCAAGACGCTCCTCGGGGCGCGTCTTGCTTGGGCCTCTCTCCTGGAGGCGCTCAGTCAGACCCAGTGTTGACATGTGGCAAGACGCTCCTCGGGGCGCGTCTTGCTTAAGCCTCTATCCTGGAGGCGCTCAGTCAGACCCAGTGTTAACATGTGGCAAGACGCTCCTCGGGGCGCGTCTTGCTTGGGCCTCTCTCCTGGAGGCCCTCTGTTAGACCCAGTGTTGACATGTTGCAAGACTCTCCTCGGGGCGCGTCTTGCTTGGGCTTCTCTCATGGAGGCCCTCAGTCAGACCCAGTGTTGACATGTGTCAAGACGCTCCTCGGGGCGCGTCTTGCTTGGGCCTCTCTCCTGGAGGCGCTCAGTCAGACCCAGTGTTGACATGTGGCAAGACGCTCCTCGGGGCGCGTCTTGCTGGGGCTTCTCTCATGGAGGAACTCAGTCAGACCCAGTGTTGACATGTGTCAAGACGCTCCTCGGGGCGCGTCTTGCTTGGGCCTCTCTCCTGGAGGCGCTCAGTCTGACCCAGTGTTGACATGTGGCAAGACGCTCCTCGGGGCGCGTCTTGCTTGGGCTTCTCTCCTGGAGGCCCTCAGTCAGACCCATTGTTGACATGTGGCAAGACGCTCCTCGGGGCGCGTCTTGCTTGGGCCTCTCTCCTGGAGGCGCTCAGTCAGACCCAGTGGTGACATGTGGCAAGACGCTCCTCGGGGCGCGTATTGCTTGGGCCTCTCTCCTGGAGGCCCTCTGTTAGACCCAGTGTTGACATGTTGCAAGACTCTCCTCGGGGCGCATCTTGCTTGGGCTTCTCTCATGGAGGCCCTCAGTCAGACCCAGTGTTGACATGTGTCAAGACGCTCTTCGGGGCGCGTCTTGCTGGGGCTTCTCTCATGGAGAAACTCAGTCAGACCCAGTGTTGACATGTGGCAAGACGCTCCTCGGGGTGCGTCTTGCTTGGGCCTCTCTCATGGAGGCGCTCAGTCAGACCCAGTGGTGACATGTGGCAAGACGCTCCTCGGGGCACGTATTGCTTGGGCCTCTCTCCTGGAGGCCCTCTGTCAGACCCAGTGTTGACATTTGGCAAGACGCTCCTCGGGGCGCGTCTTGCTTGGGCTTCTCTCATTGAGGCCCTCAGTCAGACCCAGTGTTGACATGTGTCAAGACGCTCCTCGGGGCGCGTCTTGCTTGGGCCTCTCTCCTGGAGGCGCTCAGTCAGACCCAGTGTTGACATGTGGCAAGACGCTCCTCGGGGCGCGTCTTGCTTGGGCTTCTCTCTTGGAGGCCCTCAGTCAGACCCATTGTTGACATGTGGCAAGACGCTCCTCGGGGCGCATATTGCTTGGGCCTCTCTCCTGGAGGCCCTCTGTTAGACCCAGTGTTGACATGTTGCAAGACTCTCCTCGGGGCGCGTCTTGCTTGGGCTTCTCTCATGGAGGCCCTCAGTCAGACCCAGTGTTGACATGTGTCAAGACGCTCCTCGGGGCGCGTCTTGCTTGGGCCTCTCTCCTGGAGGCGCTCAGTCAGACCCAGTGTTGACATGTGGCAAGACGCTCCTCGGGGCGCGTCTTGCTGGGGCTTCTCTCATGGAGGAACTCAGTCAGACCCAGTTTTGACATGTGGCAAGACGCTCCTCGGGGCGCGTCTTGCTTGGGCCTCTCTCCTGGAGGCGCTCAGTCAGACCCAGTGTTGACATGTGGCAAGACGCTCCTCGGGGCGCGTCTTGCTTAAGCCTCTATCCTGGAGGCGCTCAGTCAGACCCAGTGTTAACATGTGGCAAGATGCTCCTCGGGGCGCGTCTTGCTTGGGCCTCTCTCCCGGAGGCCCTCTGTCAGACCCAGTGTTGTCATGTGGCAAGACGCTCCTCGGGGCGCGTCTTGCTTGGGCCTCTCTCCTGGAGGCGCTCAGTCAGACCCAGTGGTGACATGTGGCAAGACGCTCCTCAGGGCGCGTATTGCTTGGGCCTCTCTCCTGGAGGCCCTCTGTTAGACCCAGTGTTGACATGTTGCAAGACTCTCCTCGGGGCGCGTCTTGCTTGGGCTTCTCTCATGGAGGCCCTCAGTCAGACCCAGTGTTGACATGTGTCAAGACGCTCCTCGGGGCGCGTCTTGCTTGGGCCTCTCTCCTGGAGGCGCTAAGTCAGACCCAGTGTTGACCTGTGGCAAGACGCTCCTCGGGGCGCGTCTTGCTGGGGCTTCTCTCATGGAGGAACTCAGTCAGACCCAGTGTTGACATGTGGCAAGACGCTCCTCGGGGCGCGTCTTGCTTGGGCCTCTCTCATGGAGGTGCTCAGTCAGACCCAGTGGTGACATGTGGCAAGACGCTCCTCGGGGCACGTATTGCTTGGGCCTCTCTCCTGGAGGCCCTCTGTCAGACCCAGTGTTGACATGTGGCAAGACGCTCCTCGGGACGCGTCTTGCTTGGGCTTCTCTCATTGAGGCCCTCAGTCAGACCCAGTGTTGACATGTGTCAAGACGCTCCTCGGGGCGTGTCTTGCTTGGGCCTCTCTCCTGGAGGCGCTCAGTCAGACCCAGTGTTGACATGTGGCAAGACGCTCCACGGGGCGCGTCTTGCTTGGGCTTCTCTCCTGGAGGCCCTCAGTCAGACCCATTGTTGACATGTGGCAAGACGCTCCTCGGGGCGCATATTGCTTGGGCCTCTCTCCTGGAGGCCCTCTGTTAGACCCAGTGTTGACATGTTGCAAGACTCTCCTCGGGGCGCGTCTTGCTTGGGCTTCTCTCATGGAGGCCCTCAGTCAGACCCAGTGTTGACATGTGTCAAGACGCTCCTCGGGGCGCGTCTTGCTTGGGCCTCTCTCCTGGAGGCGCTCAGTCAGACCCAGTGTTGACATGTGGCAAGACGCTCCTCGGGGCGCGTCTTGCTGGGGCTTCTCTCATGGAGGAACTCAGTCAGACCCAGTGTTGACATGTGGCAAGACGCTCCTCGGGGCGCGTCTTGCTTGGGCCTCTCTCCTGGAGGCGCTCAGTCAGACCCAGTGTTGACATGTGGCAAGACGCTCCTCGGGGCGCGTCTTGCTTAAGCCTCTATCCTGGAGGCGCTCAGTCAGACCCAGTGTTAACATGTGGCAAGATGCTCCTCGGGGCGCGTCTTGCTTGGGCCTCTCTCCCGGAGGCCCTCTGTCAGACCCAGTGTTGTCATGTGGCAAGACGCTCCTCGGGGCGCGTCTTGCTTGGGCCTCTCTCCTGGAGGCGCTCAGTCAGACCCAGTGGTGACATGTGGCAAGACGCTCCTCAGGGCGCGTATTGCTTGGGCCTCTCTCCTGGAGGCCCTCTGTTAGACCCAGTGTTGACATGTTGCAAGACTCTCCTCGGGGCGCGTCTTGCTTGGGCTTCTCTCATGGAGGCCCTCAGTCAGACGCAGTGTTGACATGTGTCAAGACGCTCCTCGGGGCGCGTCTTGCTTGGGCCTCTCTCCTGGAGGCGCTCAGTCAGACCCAGTGTTGACATGTGGCAAGACGCTCCTCGGGGCGCGTCTTGCTGGGGCTTCTCTCATGGAGGAACTCAGTCAGACCCAGTGTTGACATGTGGCAAGACGCTCCTCGGGGCGCGTCTTGCTTGGGCCTCTCTCATGGAGGCGCTCAGTCAGACCCAGTGGTGACATGTGGCAAGACGCTCCTCGGGGCACGTATTGCTTGGGCCTCTCTCCTGGAGGCCCTCTGTCAGACCCAGTGTTGACATGTGGCAAGACGCTCCTCGGGACGCGTCTTGCTTGGGCTTCTCTCATTGAGGCCCTCAGTCAGACCCAGTGTTGACATGTGTCAAGACGCTCCTCGGGGCGTGTCTTGCTTGGGCCTCTCTCCTGGAGGCGCTCAGTCAGACCCAGTGTTGACATGTGGCAAGACGCTCCACGGGGCGCGTCTTGCTTGGGCTTCTCTCCTGGAGGCCCTCAGTCAGACCCATTGTTGACATGTGGCAAGACGCTCCTCGGGGCGCGTATTGCTTGGGCCTCTCTCCTGGAGGCCCTCTGTTAGACCCAGTGTTGACATGTTGCAAGACTCTCCTCGGGGCGCGTCTTGCTTGGGCTTCTCTCATGGAGGCCCTCAGTCAGACCCAGTGTTGACATGTGTCAAGACGCTCCTCGGGGCGCGTCTTGCTTGGGCCTCTCTCCTGGAGGCGCTCAGTCAGACCCAGTGTTGACATGTGGCAAGACACTCCTCGGGGCGCGTCTTGCTGGGGCTTCTCTCATGGAGGCCCTCTGTTAGACCCAGTGTTGACATGTTGCAAGACTCTCCTCGGGGCGCGTCTTGCTTGGGCTTCTCTCATGGAGGC
This sequence comes from Nothobranchius furzeri, assembly GCF_043380555.1. Classification (NCBI taxonomy): domain Eukaryota; kingdom Metazoa; phylum Chordata; class Actinopteri; order Cyprinodontiformes; family Nothobranchiidae; genus Nothobranchius; species Nothobranchius furzeri. The sequence goes on from NC_091743.1 coordinate 38,362,752, forward strand.
CCTCAGTCAGACCCAGTGTTGACATGTGTCAAGACGCTCCTCGGGGCGCGTCTTACTTGGGCCTCTCTCCTGGAGGCGCTCAGTCAGACCCAGTGTTGACATGTGGCAAGACGCTCCTCGGGGCGCGTCTTGCTGGGGCTTCTCTCATGGAGGAACTCAGTCAGACCCAGTGTTGACATGTGTCAAGACGCTCCTCGGGGCGCGTCTTGCTTGGGCCTCTCTCCTGGAGGCGCTCAGTCTGACCCAGTGTTGACATGTGGCAAGACGCTCCTCGGGGCGCGTCTTGCTTGGGCTTCTCTCCTGGAGGCCCTCAGTCAGACCCATTGTTGACATGTGGCAAGACGCTCCTCGGGGCGCGTCTTGCTTGGGCCTCTCTCCTGGAGGCGCTCAGTCAGACCCAGTGGTGACATGTGGCAAGACGCTCCTCGGGGCGCGTATTGCTTGGGCCTCTCTCCTGGAGGCCCTCTGTTAGACCCAGTGTTGACATGTTGCAAGACTCTCCTCGGGGCGCATCTTGCTTGGGCTTCTCTCATGGAGGCCCTCAGTCAGACCCAGTGTTGACATGTGTCAAGACGCTCTTCGGGGCGCGTCTTGCTGGGGCTTCTCTCATGGAGAAACTCAGTCAGACCCAGTGTTGACATGTGGCAAGACGCTCCTCGGGGCGCGTCTTGCTTGGGCCTCTCTCATGGAGGCGCTCAGTCAGACCCAGTGGTGACATGTGGCAAGACGCTCCTCGGGGCACGTATTGCTTGGGCCTCTCTCCTGGAGGCCCTCTGTCAGACCCAGTGTTGACATTTGGCAAGACGCTCCTCGGGGCGCGTCTTGCTTGGGCTTCTCTCATTGAGGCCCTCAGTCAGACCCATTGTTGACATGTGTCAAGACGCTCCTCGGGGCGCGTCTTGCTTGGGCCTCTCTCCTGGAGGCGCTCAGTCAGACCCAGTGTTGACATGTGGCAAGACGCTCCTCGGGGCGCGTCTTGCTTGGCCTTCTCTCCTGGAGGCCCTCAGTCAGACCCATTGTTGACATGTGGCAAGACGCTCCTCGGGGCGCATATTGCTTGGGCCTCTCTCCTGGAGGCCCTCTGTTAGACCCAGTGTTGACATGTTGCAAGACTCTCCTCGGGGCGCGTCTTGCTTGGGCTTCTCTCATGGAGGCCCTCAGTCAGACCCAGTGTTGACATGTGTCAAGCCGCTCCTCGGGGCGCGTCTTGCTTGGGCCTCTCTCCTGGAGGCGCTCAGTCAGACCCAGTGTTGACATGTGGCAAGACGCTCCTCGGGGCGCGTCTTGCTGGGGCTTCTCTCATGGAGGAACTCAGTCAGACCCAGTGTTGACATGTGGCAAGACGCTCCTCGGGGCGCGTCTTGCTTGGGCCTCTCTCCTGGAGGCGCTCAGTCAGACCCAGTGTTGACATGTGGCAAGACGCTCCTCGGGGCGCGTCTTGCTTAAGCCTCTATCCTGGAGGCGCTCAGTCAGACCCAGTGTTAACATGTGGCAAGATGCTCCTCGGGGCGCGTCTTGCTTGGGCCTCTCTCCCGGAGGCCCTCTGTCAGACCCAGTGTTGTCATGTGGCAAGACGCTCCTCGGGGCGCATCTTCCTTGGGCCTCTCTCCTGGAGGCGCTCAGTCAGACCCAGTGGTGACATGTGGCAAGACGCTCCTCAGGGCGCGTATTGCTTGGGCCTCTCTCCTGGAGGCCCTCTGTTAGACCCAGTGTTGACATGTTGCAAGACTCTCCTCGGGGCGCGTCTTGCTTGGGCTTCTCTCATGGAGGCCCTCAGTCAGACCCAGTGTTGACATGTGTCAAGACGCTCCTCGGGGCGCGTCTTGCTTGGGCCTCTCTCCTGGAGGCGCTCAGTCAGACCCAGTGTTGACCTGTGGCAAGACGCTCCTCGGGGCGCGTCTTGCTGGGGCTTCTCTCATGGAGGAACTCAGTCAGACCCAGTGTTGACATGTGGCAAGACGCTCCTCGGGGCGCGTCTTGCTTGGGCCTCTCTCATGGAGGCGCTCAGTCAGACCCAGTGGTGACATGTGGCAAGACGCTCCTCGGGGCACGTATTGCTTGGGCCTCTCTCCTGGAGGCCCTCTGTCAGACCCAGTGTTGACATGTGGCAAGACGCTCCTCGGGACGCGTCTTGCTTGGGCTTCTCTCATTGAGGCCCTCAGTCAGACCCAGTGTTGACATGTGTCAAGACGCTCCTCGGGGCGTGTCTTGCTTGGGCCTCTCTCCTGGAGGCGCTCAGTCAGACCCAGTGTTGACATGTGGCAAGACGCTCCACGGGGCGCGTCTTGCTTGGGCTTCTCTCCTGGAGGCCCTCAGTCAGACCCATTGTTGACATGTGGCAAGACGCTCCTCGGGGCGCGTATTGCTTGGGCCTCTCTCCTGGAGGCCCTCTGTTAGACCCAGTGTTGACATGTTGCAAGACTCTCCTCGGGGCGCGTCTTGCTTGGGCTTCTCTCATGGAGGCCCTCAGTCAGACCCAGTGTTGACATGTGTCAAGACGCTCCTCGGGGCGCGTCTTGCTTGGGCCTCTCTCCTGGAGGCGCTCAGTCAGACCCAGTGTTGACATGTGGCAAGACGCTCCTCGGGGCGCGTCTTGCTGGGGCTTCTCTCATGGAGGAACTCAGTCAGACCCAGTGTTGACATGTGGCAAGACGCTCCTCGGGGCGTGTCTTGCTTGGGCCTCTCTCCTGGAGGCGCTCAGTCAGACGCAGTGTTGACATGTGGCAAGACGCTCCTCGGGGCGCGTCTTGCTTAAGCCTCTATCCTGGAGGCGCTCAGTCAGACCCAGTGTTAACATGTGTCAAGACGCTCCTCGGGGCGCGTCTTGCTTGGGCCTCTCTCCTGGAGGCGCTCAGTCAGACCCAGTGTTGACATGTGGCAAGACGCGCCTCGGGGCGCGTCTTGCTTGGGCCTCTCTCCTGGAGGCGCTCAGTCAGACCCAGTGTTGACATGTGGCAAGACGCTCCTCGGGGCGCGTCTTGCTTAAGCCTCTATCCTGGAGGCGCTCAGTCAGACTCAGTGTTAACATGTGGCAAGACGCTCCTCGGGGCGCGTCTTGCTTGGGCCTCTCTCCTGGAGGCCCTCTGTTAGACCCAGTGTTGACATGTTGCAAGACTCTCCTCGGGGCGCGTCTTGCTTGGGCTTCTCTCATGGAGGCCCTCAGTCAGACCCAGTGTTGACATGTGTCAAGACGCTCCTCGGGGCGCGTCTTGCTTGGGCCTCTCTCCTGGAGGCGCTCAGTCAGACCCAGTGTTGACATGTGGCAAGACGCTCCTCGGGGCGCGTCTTGCTGGGGCTTCTCTCATGGAGGAACTCAGTCAGACCCAGTGTTGACATGTGGCAAGACGCTCCTCGAGGCGCGTCTTGCTTGGGCCTCTCTCATGGAGGCGCTCAGTCAGACCCAGTGGTGACATGTGGCAAGACGCTCCTCGGGGCACGTATTGCTTGGGCCTCTCTCCTGGAGGCCCTCTGTCAGACCCAGTGTTGACATGTGGCAAGACGCTCCTCGGGACGCGTCTTGCTTGGGCTTCTCTCATTGAGGCCCTCAGTCAGACCCAGTGTTGACATGTGTCAAGACGCTCCTCGGGGCGTGTCTTGCTTGGGCCTCTCTCCTGGAGGCGCTCAGTCAGACCCAGTGTTGACATGTGGCAAGACGCTCCACGGGGCGCGTCTTGCTTGGGCTTCTCTACTGGAGTCCCTCAGTCAGACCCATTGTTGACATGTGGCAAGACGCTCCTCGGGGCGCGTATTGCTTGGGCCTCTCTCCTGGAGGCCCTCTGTTAGACCCAGTGTTGACATGTTGCAAGACTCTCCTCGGGGCGCGTCTTGCTTGGGCTTCTCTCATGGAGGCCCTCAGTCAGACCCAGTGTTGACATGTGTCAAGACGCTCCTCGGGGCGCGTCTTGCTTGGACCTCTCTCCTGGAGGCGCTCAGTCAGACCCAGTGTTGACATGTGGCAAGACGCTCCTCGGGGCGCGTCTTGCTGGGGCTTCTCTCATGGAGGAACTCAGTCAGACCCAGTGTTGACATGTGGCAAGACGCTCCTCGGGGCGCGTCTTGCTTGGGCCTCTCTCCTGGAGGCGCTCAGTCAGACCCAGTGTTGACATGTGGCAAGACGCTCCTCGGGGCGCGTCTTGCTTAAGCCTCTCTCCTGGAGGCGATCAGTCAGACCCAGTGGTGACATGTGGCAAGACGCTCCTCGGGGCGCGTATTGCTTGGGCCTCTCTCCCGGAGGCCCTCTGTCAGACCCAGTGTTGTCATGTGGCAAGACGCTCCTCGGGGCGCGTCTTGCTTGGGCCTCTCTCCTGGAGGCGCTCAGTCAGACCCAGTGGTGACATGTGGCAAGACGCTCCTCGGGGCGCGTATTGCTTGGGCCTCTCTCCTGGAGGCCCTCTGTTAGACCCAGTGTTGACATGTTGCAAGACTGTCCTCGGGGTGCGTCTTGCTTGGGCTTCTCTCATGGAGGCCCTCAGTCAGACCCAGTGTAGACATGTGTCAAGACGCTGCTCGGGGCGCGTCTTGCTTGGGCCTCTCTCCTGGAGGCGCTCAGTCAGACCCAGTGTTGACATGTGGCAAGACGCTCCTCGGGGCGCGTCTTGCTGGGGCTTCTCTCATGGAGGAACTCAGTCAGACCCAGTGTTGACATGTGGCAAGACGCTCCTCGGGGCGCGTCTTGCTTGGGCCTCTCTCATGGAGGCGCTCAGTCAGACCCATTGGTGACATGTGGCAAGACGCTCCTCGGGGCACGTATTGCTTGGGCCTCTCTCCTGGAGGCCCATCTGTCAGACCCAGTGTTGACATGTGGCAAGACGCTCCTCGGGGCGCGTCTTGCTTGGGCTTCTCTCATTGAGGCCCTCAGTCAGACCCAGTGTTGACATGTGTCAAGACGCTCCTCGGGGCGCGTCTTGCTTGGGCCTCTCTCCTGGAGGCGCTCAGTCAGACCCAGTGTTGACATGTGGCAAGACGCTCCTCGGGGCGCGTCTTGCTTGGGCCTCTCTCCTGGAGGCCCTCTGTTAGACCCAGTGTTGACATGTTGCAAGACTCTCCTCGGGGCGCGTCTTGCTTGGGCTTCTCTCATGGAGGCCCTCAGTCAGACCCAGTGTTGACATGTGTCAAGACGCTCCTCGGGGCGCGTCTTGCTTGGGCCTCTCTCCTGGAGGCGCTCAGTCAGGCCCAGTGTTGACATGTGGCAAGACGCTCCTCGGGGCGCGTCTTGCTGGGGCTTCTCTCATGGAGGAACTCAGTCAGACCCAGTGTTGACATGTGGCAAGACGCTCCTCGGGGCGCGTCTTGCTTGGGCCTCTCTCCTGGAGGCGCTCAGTCAGACCCAGTGTTGACATGTGGCAAGACGCTCCTCGGGGCGCGTCTTGCTGGGGCTTCTCTCATGGAGGAACTCAGTCAGACCCAGTGTTGACATGTGGCAAGACGCTCCTCGGGGCGCGTCTTGCTTGGGCCTCTCTCCTGGAGGCGCTCAGTCAGACCCAGTGTTGACATGTGGCAAGACGCTCCTCGGGGCGCGTCTTGCTTAAGCCTCTATCCTGGAGGCGCTCAGTCAGACCCAGTGTTAACATGTGGCAAGACGCTCCTCGGGGCGCGTCTTGCTTGGGCCTCTCTCCTGGAGGCGCTCAGTCAGACCCAGTGGTGACATGTGGCAAGACGCTCCTCGGGGCGCTTATTGCTTGGGCTTCTCTCATGGAGGCCCTCAGTCAGACCCAGTGTTGACATGTGGCAAGACGCTCCTCGGGGCGCGTCTTGCTTGGGCCTCTCTCCTGGAGGCGCTCAGTCAGACCCAGTGTTGACATGTGGCAAGACGCTCCTCGGGGCGCGTCTTGCTTAAGCCTCTATCCTGGAGGCGCTCAGTCAGACCCAGTGTTAACATGTGGCAAGATGCTCCTCGGGGCGCGTCTTGCTTGGGCCTCTCTCCCGGAGGCCCTCTGTCAGACCCAGTGTTGTCATGTGGCAAGACGCTCCTCGGGGCGCGTCTTGCTTGGGCCTCTCTCCTGGAGGCGCTCAGTCAGACCCAGTGGTGACATGTGGCAAGACGCTCCTCAGGGCGCGTATTGCTTGGGCCTCTCTCCTGGAGGCCCTCTGTTAGACCCAGTGTTGACATGTTGCAAGACTCTCCTCGGGGCGCGTCTTGCTTGGGCTTCTCTCATGGAGGCCCTCAGTCAGACGCAGTGTTGACATGTGTCAAGACGCTCCTCGGGGCGCGTCTTGCTTGGGCCTCTCTCCTGGAGGCGCTCAGTCAGACCCAGTGTTGACATGTGGCAAGACGCTCCTCGGGGCGCGTCTTGCTGGGGCTTCTCTCATGGAGGAACTCAGTCAGACCCAGTGTTGACATGTGGCAAGACGCTCCTCGGGGCGCGTCTTGCTTGGGCCTCTCTCATGGAGGCGCTCAGTCAGACCCAGTGGTGACATGTGGCAAGACGCTCCTCGGGGCACGTATTGCTTGGGCCTCTCTCCTGGAGGCCCTCTGTCAGACCCAGTGTTGACATGTGGCAAGACGCTCCTCGGGACGCGTCTTGCTTGGGCTTCTCTCATTGAGGCCCTCAGTCAGACCCAGTGTTGACATGTGTCAAGACGCTCCTCGGGGCGTGTCTTGCTTGGGCCTCTCTCCTGGAGGCGCTCAGTCAGACCCAGTGTTGACATGTGGCAAGACGCTCCACGGGGCGCGTCTTGCTTGGGCTTCTCTCCTGGAGGCCCTCAGTCAGACCCATTGTTGACATGTGGCAAGACGCTCCTCGGGGCGCGTATTGCTTGGGCCTCTCTCCTGGAGGCCCTCTGTTAGACCCAGTGTTGACATGTTGCAAGACTCTCCTCGGGGCGCGTCTTGCTTGGGCTTCTCTCATGGAGGCCCTCAGTCAGACCCAGTGTTGACATGTGTCAAGACGCTCCTCGGGGCGCGTCTTGCTTGGGCCTCTCTCCTGGAGGCGCTCAGTCAGACCCAGTGTTGACATGTGGCAAGACACTCCTCGGGGCGCGTCTTGCTGGGGCTTCTCTCATGGAGGCCCTCTGTTAGACCCAGTGTTGACATGTTGCAAGACTCTCCTCGGGGCGCGTCTTGCTTGGGCTTCTCTCATGGAGGCCCTCAGTCAGACCCAGTGTTGACATGTGTCAAGACGCTCCTCGGGGCGCGTCTTGCTTGGGCCTCTCTCCTGGAGGCGCTCAGTCAGACCCAGTGTTGACATGTGGCAAGACGCTCCTCGGGGCGCGTCTTGCTGGGGCTTCTCTCATGGAGGAACTCAGTCAGACCCAGTGTTGACATGTGTCAAGACGCTCCTCGGGGCGCGTCTTGCTTGGGCCTCTCTCCTGGAGGCGCTCAGTCTGACCCAGTGTTGACATGTGGCAAGACGCTCCTCGGGGCGCGTCTTGCTTGGGCTTCTCTCCTGGAGGCCCTCAGTCAGACCCATTGTTGACATGTGGCAAGACGCTCCTCGGGGCGCGTCTTGCTTGGGCCTCTCTCCTGGAGGCGCTCAGTCAGACCCAGTGGTGACATGTGGCAAGACGCTCCTCGGGGCGCGTATTGCTTGGGCCTCTCTCCTGGAGGCCCTCTGTTAGACCCAGTGTTGACATGTTGCAAGACTCTCCTCGGGGCGCATCTTGCTTGGGCTTCTCTCATGGAGGCCCTCAGTCAGACCCAGTGTTGACATGTGTCAAGACGCTCTTCGGGGCGCGTCTTGCTGGGGCTTCTCTCATGGAGAAACTCAGTCAGACCCAGTGTTGACATGTGGCAAGACGCTCCTCGGGGCGCGTCTTGCTTGGGCCTCTCTCATGGAGGCGCTCAGTCAGACCCAGTGGTGACATGTGGCAAGACGCTCCTCGGGGCACGTATTGCTTGGGCCTCTCTCCTGGAGGCCCTCTGTCAGACCCAGTGTTGACATTTGGCAAGACGCTCCTCGGGGCGCGTCTTGCTTGGGCTTCTCTCATTGAGGCCCTCAGTCAGACCCATTGTTGACATGTGTCAAGACGCTCCTCGGGGCGCGTCTTGCTTGGGCCTCTCTCCTGGAGGCGCTCAGTCAGACCCAGTGTTGACATGTGGCAAGACGCTCCTCGGGGCGCGTCTTGCTTGGCCTTCTCTCCTGGAGGCCCTCAGTCAGACCCATTGTTGACATGTGGCAAGACGCTCCTCGGGGCGCATATTGCTTGGGCCTCTCTCCTGGAGGCCCTCTGTTAGACCCAGTGTTGACATGTTGCAAGACTCTCCTCGGGGCGCGTCTTGCTTGGGCTTCTCTCATGGAGGCCCTCAGTCAGACCCAGTGTTGACATGTGTCAAGCCGCTCCTCGGGGCGCGTCTTGCTTGGGCCTCTCTCCTGGAGGCGCTCAGTCAGACCCAGTGTTGACATGTGGCAAGACGCTCCTCGGGGCGCGTCTTGCTGGGGCTTCTCTCATGGAGGAACTCAGTCAGACCCAGTGTTGACATGTGGCAAGACGCTCCTCGGGGCGCGTCTTGCTTGGGCCTCTCTCCTGGAGGCGCTCAGTCAGACCCAGTGTTGACATGTGGCAAGACGCTCCTCGGGGCGCGTCTTGCTTAAGCCTCTATCCTGGAGGCGCTCAGTCAGACCCAGTGTTAACATGTGGCAAGATGCTCCTCGGGGCGCGTCTTGCTTGGGCCTCTCTCCCGGAGGCCCTCTGTCAGACCCAGTGTTGTCATGTGGCAAGACGCTCCTCGGGGCGCATCTTCCTTGGGCCTCTCTCCTGGAGGCGCTCAGTCAGACCCAGTGGTGACATGTGGCAAGACGCTCCTCAGGGCGCGTATTGCTTGGGCCTCTCTCCTGGAGGCCCTCTGTTAGACCCAGTGTTGACATGTTGCAAGACTCTCCTCGGGGCGCGTCTTGCTTGGGCTTCTCTCATGGAGGCCCTCAGTCAGACCCAGTGTTGACATGTGTCAAGACGCTCCTCGGGGCGCGTCTTGCTTGGGCCTCTCTCCTGGAGGCGCTCAGTCAGACCCAGTGTTGACCTGTGGCAAGACGCTCCTCGGGGCGCGTCTTGCTGGGGCTTCTCTCATGGAGGAACTCAGTCAGACCCAGTGTTGACATGTGGCAAGACGCTCCTCGGGGCGCGTCTTGCTTGGGCCTCTCTCATGGAGGCGCTCAGTCAGACCCAGTGGTGACATGTGGCAAGACGCTCCTCGGGGCACGTATTGCTTGGGCCTCTCTCCTGGAGGCCCTCTGTCAGACCCAGTGTTGACATGTGGCAAGACGCTCCTCGGGACGCGTCTTGCTTGGGCTTCTCTCATTGAGGCCCTCAGTCAGACCCAGTGTTGACATGTGTCAAGACGCTCCTCGGGGCGTGTCTTGCTTGGGCCTCTCTCCTGGAGGCGCTCAGTCAGACCCAGTGTTGACATGTGGCAAGACGCTCCACGGGGCGCGTCTTGCTTGGGCTTCTCTCCTGGAGGCCCTCAGTCAGACCCATTGTTGACATGTGGCAAGACGCTCCTCGGGGCGCGTATTGCTTGGGCCTCTCTCCTGGAGGCCCTCTGTTAGACCCAGTGTTGACATGTTGCAAGACTCTCCTCGGGGCGCGTCTTGCTTGGGCTTCTCTCATGGAGGCCCTCAGTCAGACCCAGTGTTGACATGTGTCAAGACGCTCCTCGGGGCGCGTCTTGCTTGGGCCTCTCTCCTGGAGGCGCTCAGTCAGACCCAGTGTTGACATGTGGCAAGACGCTCCTCGGGGCGCGTCTTGCTGGGGCTTCTCTCATGGAGGAACTCAGTCAGACCCAGTGTTGACATGTGGCAAGACGCTCCTCGGGGCGTGTCTTGCTTGGGCCTCTCTCCTGGAGGCGCTCAGTCAGACGCAGTGTTGACATGTGGCAAGACGCTCCTCGGGGCGCGTCTTGCTTAAGCCTCTATCCTGGAGGCGCTCAGTCAGACCCAGTGTTAACATGTGTCAAGACGCTCCTCGGGGCGCGTCTTGCTTGGGCCTCTCTCCTGGAGGCGCTCAGTCAGACCCAGTGTTGACATGTGGCAAGACGCGCCTCGGGGCGCGTCTTGCTGGGGCTTCTCTCATGGAGGAACTCAGTCAGACCCAGTGTTGACATGTGGCAAGACGCTCCTCGGGGCGCGTCTTGCTTGGGCCTCTCTCCTGGAGGCGCTCAGTCAGACCCAGTGTTGACATGTGGCAAGACGCTCCTCGGGGCGCGTCTTGCTTAAGCCTCTATCCTGGAGGCGCTCAGTCAGACTCAGTGTTAACATGTGGCAAGACGCTCCTCGGGGCGCGTCTTGCTTGGGCCTCTCTCCTGGAGGCCCTCTGTTAGACCCAGTGTTGACATGTTGCAAGACTCTCCTCGGGGCGCGTCTTGCTTGGGCTTCTCTCATGGAGGCCCTCAGTCAGACCCAGTGTTGACATGTGTCAAGACGCTCCTCGGGGCGCGTCTTGCTTGGGCCTCTCTCCTGGAGGCGCTCAGTCAGACCCAGTGTTGACATGTGGCAAGACGCTCCTCGGGGCGCGTCTTGCTGGGGCTTCTCTCATGGAGGAACTCAGTCAGACCCAGTGTTGACATGTGGCAAGACGCTCCTCGAGGCGCGTCTTGCTTGGGCCTCTCTCATGGAGGCGCTCAGTCAGACCCAGTGGTGACATGTGGCAAGACGCTCCTCGGGGCACGTATTGCTTGGGCCTCTCTCCTGGAGGCCCTCTGTCAGACCCAGTGTTGACATGTGGCAAGACGCTCCTCGGGACGCGTCTTGCTTGGGCTTCTCTCATTGAGGCCCTCAGTCAGACCCAGTGTTGACATGTGTCAAGACGCTCCTCGGGGCGTGTCTTGCTTGGGCCTCTCTCCTGGAGGCGCTCAGTCAGACCCAGTGTTGACATGTGGCAAGACGCTCCACGGGGCGCGTCTTGCTTGGGCTTCTCTACTGGAGTCCCTCAGTCAGACCCATTGTTGACATGTGGCAAGACGCTCCTCGGGGCGCGTATTGCTTGGGCCTCTCTCCTGGAGGCCCTCTGTTAGACCCAGTGTTGACATGTTGCAAGACTCTCCTCGGGGCGCGTCTTGCTTGGGCTTCTCTCATGGAGGCCCTCAGTCAGACCCAGTGTTGACATGTGTCAAGACGCTCCTCGGGGCGCGTCTTGCTTGGACCTCTCTCCTGGAGGCGCTCAGTCAGACCCAGTGTTGACATGTGGCAAGACGCTCCTCGGGGCGCGTCTTGCTGGGGCTTCTCTCATGGAGGAACTCAGTCAGACCCAGTGTTGACATGTGGCAAGACGCTCCTCGGGGCGCGTCTTGCTTGGGCCTCTCTCCTGGAGGCGCTCAGTCAGACCCAGTGTTGACATGTGGCAAGACGCTCCTCGGGGCGCGTCTTGCTTAAGCCTCTCTCCTGGAGGCGATCAGTCAGACCCAGTGGTGACATGTGGCAAGACGCTCCTCGGGGCGCGTATTGCTTGGGCCTCTCTCCCGGAGGCCCTCTGTCAGACCCAGTGTTGTCATGTGGCAAGACGCTCCTCGGGGCGCGTCTTGCTTGGGCCTCTCTCCTGGAGGCGCTCAGTCAGACCCAGTGGTGACATGTGGCAAGACGCTCCTCGGGGCGCGTATTGCTTGGGCCTCTCTCCTGGAGGCCCTCTGTTAGACCCAGTGTTGACATGTTGCAAGACTGTCCTCGGGGTGCGTCTTGCTTGGGCTTCTCTCATGGAGGCCCTCAGTCAGACCCAGTGTAGACATGTGTCAAGACGCTGCTCGGGGCGCGTCTTGCTTGGGCCTCTCTCCTGGAGGCGCTCAGTCAGACCCAGTGTTGACATGTGGCAAGACGCTCCTCGGGGCGCGTCTTGCTGGGGCTTCTCTCATGGAGGAACTCAGTCAGACCCAGTGTTGACATGTGGCAAGACGCTCCTCGGGGCGCGTCTTGCTTGGGCCTCTCTCATGGAGGCGCTCAGTCAGACCCATTGGTGACATGTGGCAAGACGCTCCTCGGGGCACGTATTGCTTGGGCCTCTCTCCTGGAGGCCCATCTGTCAGACCCAGTGTTGACATGTGGCAAGACGCTCCTCGGGGCGCGTCTTGCTTGGGCTTCTCTCATTGAGGCCCTCAGTCAGACCCAGTGTTGACATGTGTCAAGACGCTCCTCGGGGCGCGTCTTGCTTGGGCCTCTCTCCTGGAGGCGCTCAGTCAGACCCAGTGTTGACATGTGGCAAGACGCTCCTCGGGGCGCGTCTTGCTTGGGCCTCTCTCCTGGAGGCCCTCTGTTAGACCCAGTGTTGACATGTTGCAAGACTCTCCTCGGGGCGCGTCTTGCTTGGGCTTCTCTCATGGAGGCCCTCAGTCAGACCCAGTGTTGACATGTGTCAAGACGCTCCTCGGGGCGCGTCTTGCTTGGGCCTCTCTCCTGGAGGCGCTCAGTCAGGCCCAGTGTTGACATGTGGCAAGACGCTCCTCGGGGCGCGTCTTGCTGGGGCTTCTCTCATGGAGGAACTCAGTCAGACCCAGTGTTGACATGTGGCAAGACGCTCCTCGGGGCGCGTCTTGCTTGGGCCTCTCTCCTGGAGGCGCTCAGTCAGACCCAGTGTTGACATGTGGCAAGACGCTCCTCGGGGCGCGTCTTGCTGGGGCTTCTCTCATGGAGGAACTCAGTCAGACCCAGTGTTGACATGTGGCAAGACGCTCCTCGGGGCGCGTCTTGCTTGGGCCTCTCTCCTGGAGGCGCTCAGTCAGACCCAGTGTTGACATGTGGCAAGACGCTCCTCGGGGCGCGTCTTGCTTAAGCCTCTATCCTGGAGGCGCTCAGTCAGACCCAGTGTTAACATGTGGCAAGACGCTCCTCGGGGCGCGTCTTGCTTGGGCCTCTCTCCTGGAGGCGCTCAGTCAGACCCAGTGGTGACATGTGGCAAGACGCTCCTCGGGGCGCTTATTGCTTGGGCCTCTCTCCCGGAGGCCCTCTGTCAGACCCAGTGTTGTCATGTGGCAAGACGCTCCTCGGGGCGCGTCTTGCTTGGGCCTCTCTCCTGGAGGCGCTCAGTCAGACCCAGTGGTGACATGTGGCAAGACGCTCCTCGGGGCGCGTATTGCTTGGGCCTCTCTCCTGGAGGCCCTCTGTTAGACCCAGTGTTGACATGTTGCAAGACTGTCCTCGGGGCGCGTCTTGCTTGGGCTTCTCTCATGGAGGCCCTCAGTCAGACCCAGTGTAGACATGTGTCAAGACGCTCCTCGGGGCGCGTCTTGCTTGGGCCTCTCTCCTGGAGGCGCTCAGTCAGACCCAGTGTTGACATGTGGCAAGACGCTCCTCGGGGCGCATCTTCCTTGGGCCTCTCTCCTGGAGGCTCTCAGTCAGACCGAGTAGTGACATGTGGCATGACGCTCCTCGGGGCGCGTCTTGCTTGGGCCTCTCTCCTGGAGGCGCTCAGTCAGACCCAGTGGTGACATGTGGCAAGACACTCCTCGGGGCGCGTCTTGCTTGGGCCTCTCTCCTGGAGGCGCTCAGTCAGACCCAGTGTTGACATGTGGTAAGACGCTCCTCGGGGCGCGTCTTGCTGGGGCTTCTCTCATGGAGGAACTCAGTCAGACCCAGTGTTGACATGTGGCAAGACGCTCCTCGGGGCGTGTCTTGCTTGGGCCTCTCTCATGGAGGCGCTCATTCAGACCCAGTGGTGACATGTGGCAAGACGCTCCTCGGGGCACGTATTGCTTGGGCCTCTCTCCTGGAGGCCCTCTGTCAGACCCAGTGTTGACATGTGGCAAGACGCTCCTCGGGACGCGTCTTGCTTGGGCTTCTCTCATTGAGGCCCTCAGTCAGACCCAGTGTTGACATGTGTCAAGACGCTCCTCGGGGCGTGTCTTGCTTGGGCCTCTCTCCTGGAGGCGCTCAGTCAGACCCAGTGTTGACATGTGGCAAGACGCTCCACGGGGCGCGTCTTGCTTGGGCTTCTCTCCTGGAGGCCCTCAGTCAGACCCATTGTTGACATGTGGCAAGACGCTCCTCGGGGCGCGTATTGCTTGGGCCTCTCTCCTGGAGGCCCTCTGTTAGACCCAGTGTTGACATGTTGCAAGACTCTCCTCGGGGCGCGTCTTGCTTGGGCTTCTCTCATGGAGGCCCTCAGTCAGACCCAGTGTTGACATGTGTCAAGACGCTCCTCGGGGCGCGTCTTGCTTGGGCCTCTCTCCTGGAGGTGCTCAGACAGACCCAGTGTTGACATGTGGCAAGACGCTCCTCGGGGCGCGTCTTGCTGGGGCTTCTCTCATGGAGGAACTCAGTCAGACCCAGTGTTGACATGTGGCAAGACGCTCCTCGGGGCATGTCTTGCTTGGGCCTCTCTCCTGGAGGCGCTCAGTCAGACGCAGTGTTGACATGTGGCAAGACGCTCCTCGGGGCGCGTCTTGCTTAAGCCTCTATCCTGGAGGCGCTCAGTCAGACCCAGTGTTAACATGTGTCAAGACGCTCCTCGGGGCGTGTCTTGCTTGGGCCTCTCTCCTGGAGGCGCTCAGTCAGACCCAGTATTGACATGTGGCAAGACGCTCCACGGGGCGCGTCTTGCTTGGGCTTCTCTCCTGGAGGCCCTCAGTCAGACCCATTGTTGACATGTGGCAAGACGCTCCTCGGGGCGCGTATTGCTTGGGCCTCTCTCCTGGAGGCCCTCTGTTAGACCCAGTGTTGACATGTTGCAAGACTCTCCTCGGGGCGCGTCTTGCTTGGGCTTCTCTCATGGAGGCCCTCAGTCAGACCCAGTGTTGACATGTGTCAAGACGCTCCTCGGGGCGCGTCTTGCTTGGGCCTCTCTCCTGGAGGTGCTCAGACAGACCCAGTGTTGACATGTGGCAAGACGCTCCTCGGGGCGCGTCTTGCTGGGGCTTCTCTCATGGAGGAACTCAGTCAGACCCAGTGTTGACATGTGGCAAGACGCTCCTCGGGGCGTGTCTTGCTTGGGCCTCTCTCCTGGAGGCGCTCAGTCAGACGCAGTGTTGACATGTGGCAAGACGCTCCTCGGGGCGCGTCTTGCTTAAGCCTCTATCCTGGAGGCGCTCAGTCAGACCCAGTGTTAACATGTGTCAAGACGCTCCTCGGGGCGCGTCTTGCTTGGGCCTCTCTCCTGGAGGCGCTCAGTCAGACCCAGTGTTGACATGTGGCAAGACGCTCCTCGGGGCGCGTCTTGCTGGGGCTTCTCTCATGGAGGAACTCAGTCAGACCCAGTGTTGACATGTGGCAAGACGCTCCTCGGGGCGCGTCTTGCTTAAGCCTCTATCCTGGAGGCGCTCAGTCAGACCCAGTGTTAACATGTGGCAAGACGCTCCTCGGGGCGCGTCTTGCTTGGGCCTCTCTCCTGGAGGCCCTCTGTTAGACCCAGTGTTGACATGTTGCAAGACTCTCCTCGGGGCGCGTCTTGCTTGGGCTTCTCTCATGGAGGCCCTCAGTCAGACCCAGTGTTGACATGTGTCAAGACGCTCCTCGGGGCGCGTCTTGCTTGGGCCTCTCTCCTGGAGGCGCTCAGTCAGACCCAGTGTTGACATGTGGCAAGACGCTCCTCGGGGCGCGTCTTGCTGGGGCTTCTCTCATGGAGGAACTCAGTCAGACCCAGTGTTGACATGTGGCAAGACGCTCCTCGGGGCGCGTCTTGCTTGGGCCTCTCTCATGGAGGCGCTCAGTCAGACCCAGTGGTGACATGTGGCAAGACGCTCCTCGGGGCACGTATTGCTTGGGCCTCTCTCCTGGAGGCCCTCTGTCAGACCCATTGTTGACATGTGGCAAGACGCTCCTCGGGACGCGTCTTGCTTGGGCTTCTCTCATTGAGGCCCTCAGTCAGACCCAGTGTTGACATGTGTCAAGACGCTCCTCGGGGCGTGTCTTGCTTGGGCCTCTCTCCTGGAGGCGCTCAGTCAGACCCAGTGTTGACATGTGGCAAGACGCTCCACGGGGCGCGTCTTGCTTGGGCTTCTCTCCTGGAGGCCCTCAGTCAGACCCATTGTTGACATGTGGCAAGACGCTCCTCTGGGCGCGTATTGCTTGGGCCTCTCTCCTGGAGGCCCTCTGTTAGACCCAGTGTTGACATGTTGCAAGACTCTCCTCGGGGCGCGTCTTGCTTGGGCTTCTCTCATGGAGGCCCTCAGTCAGACCCAGTGTTGACATGTGTCAAGACGCTCCTCGGGGCGCGTCTTGCTTGGGCCTCTCTCCTGGAGGTGCTCAGTCAGACCCAGTGTTGACATGTGGCAAGACGCTCCTCGGGGCGCGTCTTGCTGGGGCTTCTCTCATGGAGGAACTCAGTCAGACCCAGTGTTGACATGTGGCAAGACGCACCTCGGGGTGCGTCTTGCTTGGGCCTCTCTCCTGGAGGCGCTCAGTCAGACCCAGTGTTGACATGTGGCAAGACGCTCCTCGGGGCGCGTCTTGCTTAAGCCTCTATCCTGGAGGCGCTCAGTCAGACCCAGTGTTAACATGTGGCAAGACGCTCCTCGGGGCGCGTCTTGCTTGGGCCTCTCTCCTGGAGGCGCTCAGTCAGACCCAGTGGTGACATGTGGCAAGACGCTCCTCGGGGCGCGTATTGCTTGGGCCTCTCTCCCGGAGGCCCTCTGTCAGACCCAGTGTTGTCATGTGGCAAGACGCTCCTCGGGGCGCTTCTTGCTTGGGCCTCTCTCCTGGAGGCGCTCAGTCAGACCCAGTGGTGACATGTGGCAAGACGCTCCTCGGGGCGCGTATTGCTTGGGCCTCTCTCCTGGAGGCCCTCTGTTAGACCCAGTGTTGACATGTTGCAAGACTGTCCTCGGGGCGGGTCTTGCTTGGGCTTCTCTCATGGAGGCCCTCAGTCAGACCCAGTGTAGACATGTGTCAAGACGCTCCTCGGGGCGCGTCTTGCTTGGGCCTCTCTCCTGGAGGCTATCAGTCAGACCCAGTGTTGACATGTTGCAAGACGCTCCTCGGGGCGCGTCTTGCTGGGGCTTCTCTCATGGAGGAACTCAGTCAGACCCAGTGTTGACATGTGGCAAGACGCTCCTCGGGGCGCGTCTTGCTTGGGCCTCTCTCATGGAGGCGCTCAGTCAGACCCATTGGTGACATGTGGCAAGACGCTCCTCGGGGCACGTATTGCTTGGGCCTCTCTCCTGGAGGCCCTCTGTCAGACCCAGTTTTGACATGTGGCAAGACGCTCCTCAGGGCGCGTCTTGCTTGGGCTTCTCTCATTGAGGCCCTCAGTCAGACCCAGTGTTGACATGTGTCAAGACGCTCCTCGGGGCGCGTCTTGCTTGGGCCTCTCTCCTGGAGGCGCTCAGTCAGACCCAGTGTTGACATGTGGCAAGACTCTCCTCGGGGCGCGTCTTGCTTGGGCCTCTCTCCTGGAGGCCCTCTGTTAGACCCAGTGTTGACATGTTGCAAGACTCTCCTCGGGGCGCGTCTTGCTTGGGCTTCTCTCATGGAGGCCCTCAGTCAGACCCAGTGTTGACATGTGTCAAGACGCTCCTCGGGGCGCGTCTTGCTTGGTCCTCTCTCCTGGAGGCGCTCAGTCAGGCCCAGTGTTGACATGTGGCAAGACGCTCCTCGGGGCGCGTCTTGCTGGGGCTTCTCTCATGGAGGAACTCAGTCAGACCCAGTGTTGACATGTGGCAAGACGCTCCTCGGGGCGCGTCTTGCTTGGGCCTCTCTCCTGGAGGCGCTCAGTCAGACCCAGTGTTGACATGTGGCAAGACGCTCCTCGGGGCGCGTCTTGCTGGGGCTTCTCTCATGGAGGAACTCAGTCAGACCCAGTGTTGACATGTGGCAAGACGCTCCTCGGGGTGCGTCTTGCTTGGGCCTCTCTCCTGGAGGCGCTCAGTCAGACCCAGTGTTGACATGTGGCAAGACGCTCCTCGGGGCGCGTCTTGCTTAAGCCTCTATCCTGGAGGCGCTCAGTCAGACCCAGTGTTAACATGTGGCAAGACGCTCCTCGGGGCGCGTCTTGCTTGGGCCTCTCTCCTGGAGGCGCTCAGTCAGACCCAGTGGTGACATGTGGCAAGACGCTCCTCGGGGCGCGTATTGCTTGGGCCTCTCTCCCGGAGGCCCTCTGTCAGACCCAGTGTTGTCATGTGGCAAGACGCTCCTCGGGGCGCGTCTTGCTTGGGCCTCTCTCCTGGAGGCGCTCAGTCAGACCCAGTGGTGACATGTGGCAAGACGCTCCTCGGGGCGCGTATTGCTTGGGCCTCTCTCCTGGAGGCCCTCTGTTAGACCCAGTGTTGACATGTGGCAAGACGCTCCTCGGGGCGCGTCTTGCTTGGGCCTCTCTCCTGGAGGCCCTCTGTTAGACCCAGTGTTGACATGTTGCAAGACTCTCCTCGGGGCGCGTCTTGCTTGGGCTTCTCTCATGGAGGCCCTCAGTCAGACCCAGTGTTGACATGTGTCAAGACGCTCCTCGGGGCGCGTCTTGCTTGGGCCTCTCTCCTGGAGGCGCTCAGTCAGGCCCAGTGTTGACATGTGGCAAGACGCTCCTCGGGGCGCGTCTTGCTGGGGCTTCTCTCATGGAGGAACTCAGTCAGACCCAGTGTTGACATGTGGCAAGACGCTCCTCGGGTCGCGTCTTGCTTGGGCCTCTCTCCTGGAGGCGCTCAGTCAGACCCAGTGGTGACATGTGGCAAGACGCTCCTCGGGGCGCGTATTGCTTGGGCCTCTCTCCTGGAGGCCCTCTGTCAGACCCAGTGTTGACATGTGGCAAGACGCTCCTCGGGGCGCGTCTTGCTTAAGCCTCTATCCTGGAGGCGCTCAGTCAGACCCAGTGTTGACATGTGGCAAGACACTCCTCGGGGCGCGTCTTGCTTGGGCCTCTCTCCTGGAGGCGCTCAGTCAGACCCAGTGTTGACATGTGGCAAGACGCTCCTCGGGGCGCATCTTGCTGGGGCTTCTCTCATGGAGGAACTCAGTCAGACCCAGTGTTGACATGTGGCAAGACGTTCCTCGGGGCGCGTCTTGCTTAAGCCTCTATCCTGGAGGCGCTCAGTCAGACCCAGTGTTAACATGTGGCAAGACGCTCCTCGGGGAGCGTCTTGCTTAAGCCTCTATCCTGGAGGCGCTCAGTCAGACCCAGTGTTGACATGTGGCAAGACGCTCCTCGGGGCGCGTCTTGCTTGGGCCTCTCTCCTGGAGGCGCTCAGTCAGACCCAGTGTTGACATGTGGCAAGACGCTCCTCGGGGCGCGTCTTGCTTAAGCCTCTATCCTGGAGGCGCTCAGTCAGACCCAGTGTTAACATGTGGCAAGACGCTCCTCGGGGCGCGTCTTGCTTGGGCCTCTCTCCTGGAGGCGCTCAGTCAGACCCAGTGGTGACATGTGGCAAGACGCTCCTTGGGGCGCGTATTGCTTGGGCCTCTCTCCCGGAGGCCCTCTGTCAGACCCAGTGTTGTCATGTGGCAAGACGCTCCTCGGGGCGCGTCTTGCTTGGGCCTCTCTCCTGGAGGCGCTCAGTCAGACCCAGTGGTGACATGTGGCAAGACGCTCCTCGGGGCGCGTATTGCTTGGGCCTCTCTCCTGGAGGCCCTCTGTTAGACCCAGTGTTGACATGTTGCAAGACTGTCCTCGGGGCGCGTCTTGCTTGGGCTTCTCTCATGGAGGCCCTCAGTCAGACCCAGTGTAGACATGTGTCAAGACGCTCCTCGGGGCGCGTCTTGCTTGGGCCTCTCTCCTGGAGGCGCTCAGTCAGACCCAGTGTTGACATGTGGCAAGACGCTCCTCGGGGCGCGTCTTGCTGGGGCTTCTCTCATGGAGGAACTCAGTCAGACCCAGTGTTGACATGTGGCAAGACGCTCCTCGGGGCGCGTCTTGCTTGGGCCTCTCTCATGGAGGCGCTCAGTCAGACCCATTGGTGACATGTGGCAAGACGCTCCTCGGGGCACGTATTGCTTGGGCCTCTCTCCTGGAGGCCCTCTGTCAGACCCAGTGTTGACATGTGGCAAGACGCTCCTCGGGGCGCGTCTTGCTTGGGCTTCTCTCATTGAGGCCCTCAGTCAGACCCAGTGTTGACATGTGTCAAGACGCTCCTCGGGGCGCGTCTTGCTTGGGCCTCTCTCCTGGAGGCGCTCAGTCAGACCCAGTGTTGACATGTGGCAAGACGCTCCTCGGGGCGCGTCTTGCTTGGGCCTCTCTCCTGGAGGCCCTCTGTTAGACCCAGTGTTGACATGTTGCAAGACTCTCCTCGGGGCGCGTCTTGCTTGGGCTTCTCTCATGGAGGCCCTCAGTCAGACCCAGTGTTGACATGTGTCAAGACGCTCCTCGGGGCGCGTCTTGCTTGGGCCTCTCTCCTGGAGGCGCTCAGTCAGGCCCAGTGTTGACATGTGGCAAGACGCTCCTCGGGGCGCGTCTTGCTGGGGCTTCTCTCATGGAGGAACTCAGTCAGACCCAGTGTTGACATGTGGCAAGACGCTCCTCGGGGCGCGTCTTGCTTGGGCCTCTCTCCTGGAGGCGCTCAGTCAGACCCAGTGTTGACATGTGGCAAGACGCTCCTCGGGGCGCGTCTTGCTGGGGCTTCTCTCATGGAGGAACTCAGTCAGACCCAGTGTTGACATGTGGCAAGACGCTCCTCGGGGCGCGTCTTGCTTGGGCCTCTCTCCTGGAGGCGCTCAGTCAGACCCAGTGTTGACATGTGGCAAGACGCTCCTCGGGGCGCGTCTTGCTTAAGCCTCTATCCTGGAGGCGCTCAGTCAGACCCAGTGTTAACATGTGGCAAGACGCTCCTCGGGGCGCGTCTTGCTTGGGCCTCTCTCCTGGAGGCGCTCAGTCAGACCCAGTGGTGACATGTGGCAAGACGCTCCTCGGGGCGCGTATTGCTTGGGCCTCTCTCCCGGAGGCCCTCTGTCAGACCCAGTGTTGTCATGTGGCAAGACGCTCCTCGGGGCGCGTCTTGCTTGGGCCTCTCTCCTGGAGGCGCTCAGTCAGACCCAGTGGTGACATGTGGCAAGACGCTCCTCGGGGCGCGTATTGCTTGGGCCTCTCTCCTGGAGGCCCTCTGTTAGACCCAGTGTTGACATGTTGCAAGACTCTCCTCGGGGCGCGTCTTGCTTGGGCTTCTCTCATGGAGGCCCTCAGTCAGACCCAGTGTTGACATGTGTCAAGACGCTCCTCGGGGCGCGTCTTGCTTGGGCCTCTCTGCTGGAGGCGCTCAGTCAGGCCCAGTGTTGACATGTGGCAAGACGCTCCTCGGGGCGCGTCTTGCTGGGGCTTCTCTCATGGAGGAACTCAGTCAGACCCAGTGTTGACATGTGGCAAGACGCTCCTCGGGGCGCGTCTTGCTTGGGCCTCTCTCCTGGAGGCGCTCAGTCAGACCCAGTGGTGACATGTGGCAAGACGCTCCTCGGGGCGCGTATTGCTTGGGCCTCTCTCCTGGAGGCCCTCTGTCAGACCCAGTGTTGACATGTGGCAAGCTGCTCCTCGGGGCGCGTCTTGCTTAAGCCTCTATCCTGGAGGCGCTCAGTCAGACCCAGTGTTGACATGTGGCAAGACGCTCCTCGGGGCGCGTCTTGCTTGGGCCTCTCTCCTGGAGGCGCTCAGTCAGACCCAGTGTTGACATGTGGCAAGACGCTCCTCGGGGCGCATCTTGCTGGGGCTTCTCTCATGGAGGAACTCAGTCAGACCCAGTGTTGACATGTGGCAAGACGCTCCTCGGGGCGCGTCTTGCTTAAGCCTCTATCCTGGAGGCGCTCAGTCAGACCCAGTGTTAACATGTGGCAAGACGCTCCTCGGGGCGCGTCTTGCTTGGGCCTCTCTCCTGGAGGCCCTCTGTTAGACCCAGTGTTGACATGTTGCAAGACTCTCCTCGGGGCGCGTCTTGCTTGGGCTTCTCTCATGGAGGCCCTCAGTCAGACCCAGTGTTGACATGTGTCAAGACGCTCCTCGGGGCACGTCTTGCTTGGGCCTCTCTCCTGGAGGCGCTCAGTCAGACCCAGTGTTGACATGTGGCAAGACGCTCCTCGGGGCGCGTCTTGCTGGGGCTTCTCTCATGGAGGAACTCAGTCAGACCCAGTGTTGACATGTGGCAAGACGCTCCTCGGGGCGCGTCTTGCTTGGGCCTCTCTCATGGAGGCGCTCAGTCAGACCCAGTGGTGACATGTGGCAAGACGCTCCTCGGGGCACGTATTGCTTGGGCCTCTCTCCTGGAGGCCCTCTGTCAGACCCAGTGTTGACATGTGGCAAGACGCTCCTCGGGACGCGTCTTGCTTGGGCTTCTCTCATTGAGGCCCTCAGTCAGACCCAGTGTTGACATGTGTCAAGACGCTCCTCGGGGCGTGTCTTGCTTGGGCCTCTCTCCTGGAGGCGCTCAGTCAGACCCAGTGTTGACATGTGGCAAGACGCTCCACGGGGCGCGTCTTGCTTGGGCTTCTCTCCTGGAGGCCCTCAGTCAGACCCATTGTTGACATGTGGCAAGACGCTCCTCTGGGCGCGTATTGCTTGGGCCTCTCTCCTGGAGGCCCTCTGTTAGACCCAGTGTTGACATGTTGCAAGACTCTCCTCGGGGCGCGTCTTGCTTGGGCTTCTCTCATGGAGGCCCTCAGTCAGACCCAGTGTTGACATGTGTCAAGAAGCTCCTCGGGGCGCGTCTTGCTTGGGCCTCTCTCCTGGAGGTGCTCAGTCAGACCCAGTGTTGACATGTGGCAAGACGCTCCTCGGGGCGCGTCTTGCTGGGGCTTCTCTCATGGAGGAACTCAGTCAGACCCAGTGTTGACATGTGGCAAGACGCTCCTTCGGGGCGCGTCTTGCTTGGGCCTCTCTCCTGGAGGCGCTCAGTCAGACCCAGTGTTGACATGTGGCAAGACGCTCCTCGGGGCGCGTCTTGCTTAAGCCTCTATCCTGGAGGCGCTCAGTCAGACCCAGTGTTAACATGTGGCAAGACGCTCCTCGGGGCGCGTCTTGCTTGGGCCTCTCTCCTGGAGGCGCTCAGTCAGACCCAGTGGTGACATGTGGCAAGACGCTCCTCGGGGCGCGTATTGCTTGGGCCTCTCTCCCGGAGGCCCTCTGTCAGACCCAGTGTTGTCATGTGGCAAGACGCTCCTCGGGGCGCGTCTTGCCTGGGCCTCTCTCCTGGAGGCGCTCAGTCAGACCCAGTGGTGACATGTGGCAAGACGCTCCTCGGGGCGCGTATTGCTTGGGCCTCTCTCCTGGAGGCCCTCTGTTAGACCCAGTGTTGACATGTTGCAAGACTGTCCTCGGGGCGCGTCTTGCTTGGGCTTCTCTCATGGAGGCCCTCAGTCAGACCCAGTGTAGACATGTGTCAAGACGCTCCTCGGGGCGCGTCTTGCTGGGGCTTCTCTCATGGAGGAACTCAGTCAGACCCAGTGTTGACATGTGGCAAGACGCTCCTCGGGGCGCGTCTTGATTGGGCCTCTCTCATGGAGGCGCTCAGTCAGACCCATTGGTGACATGTGGCAAGACGCTCCTCCGGGCACGTATTGCTTGGGCCTCTCTCCTGGAGGCCCTCTGTCAGACCCAGTGTTGACATGTGGCAAGACGCTCCTCGGGGCGCGTCTTGCTTGGGCTTCTCTCATTGAGGCCCTCAGTCAGACCCAGTGTTGACATGTGTCAAGACGCTCCTCGGGGCGCGTCTTGCTTGGGCCTCTCTCCTGGAGGCGCTCAGTCAGACCCAGTGTTGACATGTGGCAAGACGCTCCTCGGGGCGCGTCTTGCTTGGGCCTCTCTCCTGGAGGCCCTCTGTTAGACCCAGTGTTGACATGTTGCAAGACTCTCCTCGGGGCGCGTCTTGCTTGGGCTTCTCTCATGGAGGCCCTCAGTCAGACCCAGTGTTGACATGTGTCAAGACGCTCCTCGGGGCGCGTCTTGCTTTTGCCTCTCTCATGGAGGCGCTCAGTCAGACCCATTGGTGACATGTGGCAAGACGCTCCTCGGGGCACGTATTGCTTGGGCCTCTCTCCTGGAGGCCCTCTGTCAGACCCAGTGTTGACATGTGGCAAGACGCTCCTCGGGGCGCGTCTTGCTTGGGCTTCTCTCATTGAGGCCCTCAGTCAGACCCAGTGTTGACATGTGTCAAGACGCTCCTCGGGGCGCGTCTTGCTTGGGCCTCTCTCCTGGAGGCGCTCAGTCAGACCCAGTGTTGACATGTGGCAAGACGCTCCTCGGGGCGCGTCTTGCTTGGGCCTCTCTCCTGGAGGCCCTCTGTTAGACCCAGTGTTGACATGTTGCAAGACTCTCCTCGGGGCGCGTCTTGCTTGGGCTTCTCTCATGGAGGCCCTCAGTCAGACCCAGTGTTGACATGTGTCAAGACGCTCCTCGGGGCGCGTCTTGCTTGGGCCTCTCTCCTGGAGGCGCTCAGTCAGGCCCAGTGTTGACATGTGGCAAGACGCTCCTCGGGGCGCGTCTTGCTGGGGCTTCTCTCATGGAGGAACTCAGTCAGACCCAGTGTTGACATGTGGCAAGACGCTCCTCGGGGCGCGTCTTGCTTGGGCCTCTCTCCTGGAGGCGCTCAGTCAGACCCAGTGGTGACATGTGGCAAGACGCTCCTCGGGGCGCGTATTGCTTGGGCCTCTCTCCTGGAGGCCCTCTGTCAGACCCAGTGTTGACATGTGGCAAGACGCTCCTCGGGGCGCGTCTTGCTTAAGCCTCTATCCTGGAGGCGCTCAGTCAGACCCAGTGTTAACATGTGGCAAGACGCTCCTCGGGGCGCGTCTTGCTTGGGCCTCTCTCCTGGAGGCCCTCTGTTAGACCCAGTGTTGACATGTTGCAAGACTCTCCTCGGGGCGCGTCTTGCTTGGGCTTCTCTCATGGAGGCCCTCAGTCAGACCCAGTGTTGACATGTGTCAAGACGCTCCTCGGGGCGCGTCTTGCTTGGGCCTCTCTCCTGGAGGCGCTCAGTCAGACCCAGTGTTGACATGTGGCAAGACGCTCCTCGGGGCGCGTCTTGCTGGGGCTTCTCTCATGGAGGAACTCAGTCAGACCCAGTGTTGACATGTGGCAAGACGCTCCTCGGGGCGCGTCTTGCTTGGGCCTCTCTCATGGAGGCGCTCAGTCAGACCCAGTGGTGACATGTGGCAAGACGCTCCTCGGGGCACGTATTGCTTGGGCCTCTCTCCTGGAGGCCCTCTGTCAG